>NC_139534.1:81189356-81881671 GCF_965153285.1 Podarcis tiliguerta
TTTGATTTCAGTTCAAGTCAAGATGGGAATCTTTGCACTTCTGTCTTATCTGTGGTTGTTCAGAATGAAGTAACAAGAGCTAGACTTAGTTAGACTAGGCTAATGCACTAAAGCAAATGAAGATCTTTCTCATGTAACAATCATATTAAAACACCAGGCTGTAGACTTGGCTCTTAGAAGTCTAGGCAAAGTTTTAAATAATGTGATCAGGGTCTGTGGTGCATATTATAGTGAGAGTCACCTAAAAAATCTCTCATAATGGAACGGGATAAAAATGCTAAACTAAGAAAAACAACTAAAGGTGCTAATTTAATCTGGTCTGAGACATCTGACATCCATTGGCAGCTGTTGGCAGGCATATCATCCCAGTTGGCACCAATTCAGGGCTGAAGTTCTTTGGAACTTTAATTGAGTTCATATTGTAAGAAATTACTGCACTTTTTCTTCTATTGGTTTTCAGCTGAGACTCAGGTGGAAGATCTGTGATAAAAAAAATTAAAACAGAAACAAGAACCTCCCAATTTTCTTCCAGTGTTACAGAAATATATTTATGCATCTCCTCCGAGAGCCAGGCAAGTGTCTGATAAGGCTCTCAGTGGACTTTTCTGTCTGATATTTTCAACCACACTAGAATGTAGCAATGTTACGGTTATTACTTTTCTTTCTTTATCTCCCCTCAGCCCCCTTCCAGCTTAACACTACTTAGAAAGCTAACACATTCATTGCTGAGCTGGGCTTGTAGCTTACTTGGATAGGCATTCAACAGACAACATTTATTTATTGGTCTGGTCCAGAGCTCCATAAGGAAAATATTTGTGTATGTGTGGCCCCTTTTTATAATGAATGTGCGAGCTTTGAGGCAGAGGCACCATGTTGGGGGGGGGGGCCTTGTTGTGTGCACGTGATGTCATGTGCATTGGGAGAAGGCCGTGAGGCCCGGAAACGCATGCCGCCGCCACAGGGAGGCCTAGCGAGGCTCTCCACTGCTGCAGGGAGGCCTGGTGGGGCCTGGCCCCTCAATATTGCCCCATTCTCACATACTTTGGGGTGGATGAGCTGTCCTCAGCCCCATGAAGTTGGCACCTATGCTTTGAGGATATGGGATTCACATGCATCTTGGGCTCCAATGCAGAAAACAAAGAAGGAGATTAAGAAGCACACATTTTATTCAGCTTTGTAAATTCGGGCTAACCAAGCTGCATGGAGTTTCCCTTCATCAAACCTGTTTATCCTCAAATTACTTAAACAATTTAATGAACTCTTGCTTAAATCACTGTTACCAGCTCTAGTACAGCCAAGAGGCCACTTTTGCTTGATAGTTCTATTGTCAAAAAAAGAGATGTGTACTGAAGCTTGAGAGAGCCAGTTCAGACCTTAGAAGACCAGTGTGACCTCTGATGATCTGTCAAGGACTCTTTAGCTGTGATTCCTGCATTTCTGGGGGTTGGAGTAGATGACCTTTTGGATTTCTTCCAACTGCACAATTCTACAATTATTTGAGTAACCAGTAGGGATGGGGGAGAAATTTGTTCATTTTATATTCTAATGCAAATCAACCTAATTCAATTTTCCTGAACCAAAACACAATCCAAAACATACATGTTATTTAAAATGTGTGCTTCTCAAAATTGACAATACAGCTTGCCAAACAAATAATGTATACAGAATAGCATACAACAGGGGAAAGGGTGCCCTAGAATGCATAGATTAGTGAAAATAGCATACAAAAATGCATTGTATTATGGAGACTTGCAAAATTCCTTGCAAAAATGTATGTTAGGAGAAATGCACACAAAATGCATGTGGATTTTCCTCCATACTTTTAAAAAAGCAAGCTGATGTGAAAATGGGACCAACTGGAGATTGGGGGGGGGGATTAGAAGCTGACAGAAACTGATTTGTCCATCCCTTGCAACTAGTATTCCTCAGCAACCAAGCCTCTGATCTGTTTCCATTTACTCCACAATCTGCAGGCTGCTTTGCACATGCAAACTGGGAAATGCAGCTGGAGAGTCACAAGGAGAAAGCTCAGTCTGAAGTGCATTGCCCCTAGTGACAGTCTGCAGCTATTTCTATAATCTGGATGGCACCTTTGAGGTGTCAACTTCATGGAAAGTGCTGTAGGCAGTGTACATCAGAAGGCCGGCTTCGCAACCATGCCGTTCTGCATGCTATCTCTTGCATAGGAAAAATGATGCAGAGAACAAAAGAGGTTAGTTTGAAATAAGAGTGGTTCTACATCATCTGAGCCCTCATTAAATGCAACCCTATGTAGAGCACAGTACAATGAATGAACCTTGAAGTTATGAAAGAAAGAAGCTCTGAGTTTCCATCGAAGCTGTGGGCTCTGTTGACAAGAGTTTGTAAGAGATGTGCTGCCTAGCAAATGCCCTTTGTGCATACAGCCCATGCACAGTGTAAAAATAGTTACCGTATTTTTCTGTGTATAAGATGAGCTTTTTTGACCCCAAAATGAGGCTCGTCTTATACACGGGTAGCGCGAATGGTTTTTTGGTGCGAGCCCAAGATTGTAAGCGGCGATTGGCCGCTTAATTGTTGGGGGGGGGGTGCCGAAAACCACTCACCCGCTAGAATGCAGCACACAAAGACTAGCGTCGCTTACGATTGTCGCTTAAAATCTTGGGTTTGCACTTCGTTCCGACGGGTGAGCGATTTCTGGCATCTGCCCCCCCCCCAACAATCAAGCACCCAACCACTGCTTAAAAACTCAGGCTTGCGCTTCATTCTGGCGTGTGAGCGATTTTCGACATTGGGCCGCTTGATTGTTGGGGGGGGGACCCTGAAAATCGCTCACCCTCCGGAATGCAGCACACAACCGCTTGCACAGCAGCTGCCTGATTGCTGCCATTAGTTCTGTTTGCCGCTGCGGCAGCCAATAGACAGCTGCCCTTGTCGCAGCAAGTGGGAGCATGATTGGCAGCCGCTGGTGGCGATCAGGGAGCTGATAGGTGGTTTCAGACCGATGAATCCAGCATTCGTCCGCAGACAGCTTTTCTTGGTTATGTGGCCAGCATGACTAAACTGCTTCTGGCGCAATGGGACACTGTGATGGAAACCAAACCACATGGAAATGCCCTTTAACTTCCTGCCACAGTGTTACCTATTTATCTACTTGCACTGGCATGTTTTTGAACTACTAGGTTGGCAGAAGCTGGGACAGAGCAATGTGAGCGCTCACCTCTGAAAGCCCTTTCCTACATGAATATCACTTCCCATTTTTCAAACAGGCTTCACCCCTCCCTTCTCTCCCACTGAAGGTTCAGTTGCAGGATATTTGGATCAGCCTCAATAATTATCTAATACACTTAGGAAATAGTCTGTCTCACTTCTGTCTGAAAATCAGTGGTACTAGTCATCCCCTCTCTCTGATGATACCCAAAGATGTTTTTGTGAGCTGGTAAAGGTAAAGGGACCCCTGATCATTAGGTCCAGTCGTGGCCGACTCTGGGGTTGCGGCACTCATTTCACTTTATTGGCCAAGGGAGCCAGCTGGAGTTGCCCAGTAATTATCTCCTGTTGCATATGTAGCAGCTTTAGTAGCTGCATTGTCAAACAACGTTGACTAATGTATTTCCCTTTTTCTGATCTGGATTCTTGTTTCCAATTGTACGGTTTCCTTAACCCTTTAGCTGATGTGTGTCATTGCTCCATGAAATGTACCACAACTATTGCATCTGTGCAGGATTTTTTTTTTTTTTAAGTGGCTCCAGCTTTCATCAATTATAGTTAAGTATATTTTTGTCACTTCTGAAAACTGAAGGTCCAGCTGCAGTGTCTGGAAGGAGAGATATTACCAAGTGTCGAGATACAAGTAAGCAATTGTCAATTTCCAAGGTGTTACGCAGTCCTAAAATCAGGATAAACCTTTATCTCGTATCACTGCTAGCCAAATTGACAAGATAAAAGCTAACACTTTTAGAAATTGAAACAGCAAGTTTCAAGGGAAAATTTGCTGCATCACAATGATGCAGTTTGTGAGAGCCACTGAAGGTACATTACAGATCCATAGTTTGGCAGAAATTGGCAATTAATTCATATCTTCTAAAGACAACCCTGGCTCAGTTAGATGGGCTCTTTTTATTCTACAGGGTCAGGGCATGTTCTGTTGAATACAAAGAATGCAGAGGAACAACAAGGGTGTGAATTAAGTGTCTCAAGTGGACTTTTCAAGAAAAGTCACCAACATTAAACATATGGAGAATTTTATGATTATGAAATAATATCCTCATTGAATAACATTACATATATTTTGAATGTGATAGTCAAGATTAATATATTTTGAAATTGCAACTTGGAAATGGAAAATATTCAAAGCTTTTGTTTCTTTAAACTTCCATGTTCCATGACTAAATTAAAGTATGTTTAAGTTCCAGCATTAGTTCTGCAGTTATGTAGTCACTGGGATGCTTATGTCAGTCTACATATCCTTCCAGTTTTTATGTTCTTAGGCAAATCTTCATTGTTCATCTTTGGCAATAAAGTTGCCCCCTCTTCTACCTTTGCTCAGTTTTCAATTCTTTCTCAATTATTGTAATGTCTCCTCCTTGCTGCTGGCCTGAAGGCTTCATTGTATTAAGAATAGAGTTGTACAAAATTAGAGTATCTGGACAGAACTCATAGGCAATGTTTGGGAGTGCAAAGCGGTACGGTGCTGGGCCCAGGGAATAAAGCCCATTGGGGTCAAGGGGCAGAGTATATTGTATGAATTATTGTAAGCTATATTGATATATTTTATGAAAAATGTAAATTATAAACACAGAGAAAATAAACAAATGGTGGTAAAGAGATAGAGAGTGCAGGTAAATAGACATTATATGAGAGCCATTGTCGATAAAGGGTGGGGTGTTGTACTAAGACCTGGGAGACCAGGGTTCAAATCCCCACTTAGCACATACCAGTCCTGAAAGATCTTCATTGGCTCCCAATACGTTTCCGACCACAATTCAAAGTGTTGGTGCTGACCTTTAAAGCCCTAAAAAGCCTCAGCCCAGCATACCTGAAGGAGCGTCTCCACCCCATCATTCGGCCCAGACAATAAGATCCATCTCTGAAGGCCGTGAAACTCACTGGGTGACCTTAGGCCAGTTACTCACTCTCAGCCCAACCAACCTAACAGGGTTGCTTTGAGGGTAAAATGGGGAGGAGAAGAATTATGCATGCCACCTTGAGCTCCTTGGAAGTAAGGTGAGTTATATAAGTAAAAAACAAACAAACAAACAGATATCTGCCACCGTCAAATACCAGCCACTCATGAAATGTAAGACCACCATAGATCAACCTTAAATAACTTATAATATGTTATGAGAACGATGCTAGAACTAGAAATGCATGCAGAGTTAATTCAATTAGTCACACATGCAATCTCACACATTAAACCCAAGAGATCAAAATTACTGGAATTGCCATTAGAGCACAAATAGGTAGTGAGTAGAGTCAGGTTTATGTTTGCCAGCATTTTCATATAGGATCCAGCCAGGGGCCCAATAGTGCCAAAGGCTCTGAGACTAACATAGCCCCTCATGATGCTATTGCATCAGTAGGCCTAGTCCTACAAGGAAGGTGCACGTATACTCCATATGTGATTATATTAGAAGGAACATGGGTGGTGCTGTGGTCTAAACCACTGAGCCACTTGGGCTTGCCGATCGGAAGGTCGGCAGTTCAAATCTGTGCAACGGAGCTCCTGTTGCTCTTTCCCAGCTTCTGCCAACCTAGGAGTTTGAAAACACACCAGTGCAAATAGATAAATAGCTACTGCTGCGGTGGGAAGGTAAACGACATTTCTATGTGCTCTGGCATTTGTTATGGTGTTCCGTCGCTCCAGAAGCGGTTTAGTCATGCTGGCCACATGACCCGGAAAGCTGTCTAGACAAACGCCAGCTCCCTCGGCCTGAAGCAAGATGAGTGCCGCAGCCCATAGTTGCCTTTGACTGGACTTAACTGTCCAGGGTCCTTTATCTTTACCTACCTACATTAGAAGTCAACAAGAATATTTTTTTTCTGGCATACTAAAGAAGCATGAATGCAGTGTAATATTAGTTTGTTATTTGACAGAGAGAAAGAGATGCCAATTTGCATTAAAATTCTCTTCCATTTCCAATCCATTCCAGTATCTGTGATTAATAATAATGTAAAAAGCTTCCTACTGTGGAAATTCTGAGAACACGGTGATGACATACCATAGATTATTTCCTCCTAATTCATTTATATTAGTGTAAGATGACTTAATAGATAGCCTGCTCCCTTGGTCAGCCAGTCATACAACTCATTCACATGTTAAATACTGTGTCCGATATAAAAATAGTAAAAGGAACCTTCTGAGATGCTCTGCTTTCTTGTGTCTTACTATGGCTTTTGAGTGGGAACTGCTGATTAAAAAGGAAGACTGCACTTACTCAATTCATGTAGCTGTGGAATAGTATTCAAAGAAAACTATTTGTTCTTATGGGCCAAGATGTCATTTGACAAATTCATAGTTATTTATGGTTGAAAAACTCAATGCCATGCTTTGTCACAGACTAAGTGGTGAATTTATATTTTCATGTGTTGTGTGAATTACAGCTTCCTGGCAATTTTACTTTCTCAGAAAATATTGTTCCTTTGGCGAGAGAGCATTAACAAAGTGTTGTGGCTATACATTCAAACAATAATTCATATTCAGAGAAAGAATCTTATTCCTTGTTTCTTAAAGATGTCCTCAATGCAATACCTTCAAAACAGCCAAATTCTTCATCCAAGAAAGCAGAATTTTGTGACCTGAAAACACAGATGATCAACAATTATAGGACCACAGTCGTTGCCCCATGTTAAGAGTGAACTGAGTGCCTCACATTCCACCATTATGAGAACTTGGCTGGATAATAACACTACAAAATTGAGAGAAGTGTTACCATGCCTACATATTTTCAAGCCTAAATCTATAACTTGAGAAGTGTGAGACTCGGCCTGGATCTAGACATGTCAAAGAAGCAATTCAGTTAAATGCATTGTAAACTCATACAGGGAGATCCTGTAGGGAAAGATGGGACTCTACAGCACCATCTGGTGTCACAGTGTTATATCACATATAAACCAATTTTTCTTTACCAATCTATCTGAGTCCTGGGTTTCCCAGTCTGGTGAATCCTGAGCCATATACCAAATTCAATCCCATGCTTCCCGTCATGTAATCGCAGCAATAAACAATACAAACAGTTTTCTTCATAAGTTGGTCGTATTGAACCAAGGAGATGCATGAGCTTCAAGACTTGCCTTTGGTAATATTTAGCCAGAACTTGCTTCAGTGGCTAAATCCTACATGAATATGCCGGCAAACATAATCCTATCACTTCTTACTGTACATCCATGTTCTAGCAATAAATCGAGTAATAACCCTCCGTTTTAGTCCATTTGTTCTCATTACAAGCATAAATGCAAAGTTATTCATATAAACCCTTATTCTTTGTGCAGTTTGTGGGAGGACTACATTGTTCATCAAAGATTTCATCCGTCACCTAATGGAAGTAGAGCTATAACCACAACTCAGCAATTAGAAGTTAACATATGATATTAAACAATTACGCTTCAGCAAACCCAAATGTGTTCAAATGCTTTGGGCCAAGCCACTTTCATTAAAATATCACATCCGTGAAACTTGCTGCATCCAGTTTTGAATCCATAATTGTTTTCAGAAACAAAGCCACACTTCTGAAAATAACTGATTAATTAGGCCACATAGAAAATGTTAATATCCATTTCTGAGCATATGCCAGCAAAGACATATCATTACTGTATTCTGTTTGTATTTATGATATCTGCATGTCATTTCAAAATGGAAAGCACAACATTTTATTTTTAAAAAAATGTTTTCTCACTAATAGTTCTACTTTATTATTATGACTATAATGGAACTATAACCTAAAGTGGCAAAAGAGACTACAATTTTTCATGTGCCTTTAAAAGCCATGTGCTCCCCTCCTTGGTTCATTGAGTGATCTCCTGGAATCAACTCAGATATCTGGGAAGGAAGTGTTTTACTCACGCGAGGTGAAACAAGCAGAGGTACAGGGGTGTGTGGTTGTGTGTTGAGAGCTTAATGTGCATAGCAACTGGCCATTGTGTGCATTCACCAAGCCTCACGAAGAATGTACACTTCAACCATTCATGAAGAGGGAATTGTGCACATTTCCTAGTCAATATACGTAATCTCAAATTCAAAACTCCACTGTTGCTTAAAACCACCATTTTCCTCTCACATTTTCCTCTTAGTAGAAGAAGAAGAAGAAGAGTTTGGATTTGATATCCCGCCTTTCACTCCCTTTAAGGAGTCTCAAAGCGGCTAACATTCTCCTTTCCCTTCCTCCCCCACAACAAACACTCTGTGAGGTGAGTGGGGCTGAGAGACTTCAAAGAAGTGTGACTGGCCCAAGGTCACCCAGCAGCTGCATGTGGAGGAGCGGAGACTCGAACCCGGTTTCCCAGATTACGAGACTACCGCTCTTAACCACTACACCACACTGGCTCCTGGTAGTACCCCTCTACCCCCACTTTACTCAAATGTCTGTTGTTTAAAAGGAATGATAAATCCTCCAGTGGGTTGCGGAAACTATCAGAGGTCACAAAAGAGAAAGGAAAATATACGAAAACAACAAGAAGAGATGAGGAAAACAACAAAGAGAGGATTGGATAGAATTGTGAACATTATTTGGACAGAACTGTGAACATCAAAGCAGCGGCAATAAGATGATCGGATCCCTTTCGGAACTCGAAATATGGGTACCCCCAACAAAATTTTAAAATTTGGCTCTGTAATTTGGAATTAATGTGATTTGATTGGTTTGTTAATAAAAAATATTTAAAGATAAATCCTCTAATGGGGATTGTGCTGCAATTTCATGCAAATCCAGGATTGTGCTACAAATCCTCCAATGGGGAATGTGTGATGACAGCCTTATGTTTTATGTATATGTGGGGGAGGCAATTATGCACTGTATGTTAGGGGTGCGCATCAGCCCTGTGTGTATTCCAAATTAAAAGGCCACTCTTCTTTGGCGATCACTTGTAAGTAAGATTGTCTTCTATGATCACGGTCTTAACAGTGATTCCATAAGTGGAGGCCAATTCTGGATCCACACATCCTTCCACAGTGAGGACATAGGTTTCCAGGCCGGGGTTGATCACGGTGAGGGTTTGTCAAATGTGCCTTCCTCTTAGCTGGTTTCTCCTTTCACCCTGAGTTTGTGCTTCTTCAAAGACTATGACACCTTTGGTAAAGGCTGCTTCATTTTGTTCCTTGGTTTCCTTCCTTGAAGCATGGGTTGAGGTATAATCTCTGTACGCACCCTTTTCAAGTAACCTTGCTGTGAAGAGGAAGAAGAAGGAGGAGGAGGAGGAAGTTTGGATTTGATATCCCACTTTATGACTACCCAAAGGAGTCTCAAAGGGGCTAACATTCTCCTTTCCCTTCCTCCCCCACAACAAACACTCTGTGAGGTGAGTGGGGCTGAGAGACTTCAAAGAAGTGTGACTAGCCCAAGGTCACCCGGCAGCTGCATGTGGAGGAGCGGAGACGTGAACCCGGTTCACCAGATTACAAGCCTCCCGCTCTTAACCACTACACCACACTGACTCTCTTCAATCTCTTTGGCCCAAAGCAGCCTCTTTTCTAGGAAGGTAGCTGCTGGGAAGCACCTTCTGAAGTACAGTGGTACCTTGGTTTAAGAACTTAAAGGATTCTAGAAGTCTGTTCTTAAACCAAAACCGTTCTTAAACTGAGGGTTACTTTCCTATATGAGGCCTCCCGCTGCCGGTGCCCTTCCACCATTCGGATTCCGTTCTTAGACCGAGTTAAGTTCACAAACCGGGACACTACTACCAGTTTTGCGGAGTACGTAAACTGAATAGTTTGTAAACAGGGCTGTTCTTAAACCGAGGTACCACTGTACCTGTCATAAACTGTAGAGGTCCATGAGTACATGTGTTACCTCCCAGTTGTTCCATGGGATTATTCTGCCTTTTAAACAAGGCCACTTCACTGTTACGAGGTATCGTATTGCTGCCTGAAAATGATACAGTCTGCAGCGAGCAATGGGCAGAAGCTATGCAAAAAGCCACCGCGATTATCCCTGTCAGAGATACCATAATAATAACAATTTAACTCTGTATTACAAGGCGCACAGCACGTCTTTATCACAGCATGCTCAGAGATCCTGGCAATCCCTTTGGCATCAGGACCGCATGAGGTAAAGACAGAAGGGCCATGCAAATAAACATGCAAGAGCAGCAGGTGGAAGAAGGGAAGGGAGGAGTATTTGTTGCTACCTACCCCACACAGTATGTCATAATGCTGGAGCAAGCAGTCTGTGTGTACAGGGGGAGGAGAGCTCTGCCTTCACCGCCCTGCTTCAGTATGCGTCACCTCAACAAGTACAAAGTGTCCGTCGTATTTATAGAAATGGCAGCTCTCAAACCATTCACACAGTGCATTACTAGAAGATTTATCTTGATTTTCTTTAGGGATTTGGGAAATCTATAGCCCTATAGCCCACTTTACTTTCAGAAAGAAACTCAAAGCAGTTTAGTAATCTGCTGCAGCACACATAGTCCCTGTAACTAAATTAAGTTTCATACACTTGAAGCAACAATTCAGCGAGTGGGGGGGGAGAGACAGCTTTAACCCACACGAAAAGCTATGCAAAATAATAATAATAATAATTTAAAGGTAGTCACAGCTTGCAGGAAGATTTAAAGCAAGAGGGTAAACGGGACTGCTCTAGGGAGGGAGCTCTACAACCTGGGTGTCACAACAGAAGAAAAACCCCTGCTGTCTCACGTCTCAACCAATTTCTAGATAAGAACCAGACGTTGAGTGGCATCCAGAAATGAGCTGATGAAAGAAAACTGGAGTGATATGTTCAGCAAGGCAGGCTCCAGAAATCAAACTGGTTTCTGCAGTTTGCACTTAACGATGTTTCTGAGTGCTTTGCAGGGACTGTTCAAATATACCATGTTACAGTTAGGGTATACCATTGGGATTGGGGTATTGTTTAGGATTTGGGGGGATTCTGTTGCTGTTATTATTGCCCTAATTGCTTAAAATGCTTTAAATCATTTTTAACTGTTTGTATTTTTTTTAATGTAGTGTTTCTGGGTTTTGTTTTGTTTTTAATTAAGGAAAGTAAGATGTTCCTGAGAAGAGAGGAGCTGCGGAGAGCAGGGGTTCCCCCAGTCACAGTGGTTCTGCACAAGGGGAGGGATGAGGTGGAGTGGGGCAGGCAGGGTAAGGGGAACACAAAACTGACAGAATTTGTGAAAGACCGCCTCCCCACATATGAACCGACCCAGAACCTGCAATCAACATCTGAAGTCCTTCTTTGTGTGTCTCCTCCATGAGATGTCCAGAGGGTGGCAACTCCACAAGGGGCCTTTTATGCAGTGGCTTCCTGTTTGTGGAATGCTCTCCCCAGGGAAGCTTACCAGCGCCTTCTTTACATATATTTAGGCACCAGGCAAAAATATTTCTCTATAACCAGACTTTTGGCTAATTAGCATTCTATAGCCTTTAAAATGTGTTTGTGGAAGCGGGGTTATTGGGCTTTTTGATTTTTGTTTTATTATGTATTTTGTGTTCTCATTTTGTATTTTTATGTTGTGAACAGCCTGTGATCTTTGGATGAAGGGCAGTATACAAATTTAAGAAATACTAATACTAACACTACTACTACTAATACAATACAGTAACCCAATCTGGATTTGGCCATGGCACGTGTGTCAGTAACATGATACAGTGGTAGCAGTGGTACATACATTTTGGATTACAAACACGTCAAACCAGGAAGTGCATGTCTTGGTTTACAATCTTTTTTTGGACTACAACCCATATTTTTGGATTACGAACAAATATTTTTAGAGGCCTCATTGGCGAAAGCACGCCTTGGGTTACAACCTGTTTTGGTTTACAGACGGACCTTCGGAATGGATTATGGTTGTAAACCAAGGTATGTTTGGGGTTTTGTGTCAGCATCACTTGTGCAGGTTCTCTTTGCCATTCGCTTGTGTAGCTTTGGTGGTGAGAGAGGTTGGGGTTGGCCTGGGGTGTGGTTGTTTGTTTGTAATTGGCTGTGGTGAACTTTGTTTTCATGTGTGGGTGGGGTGCTTATCACGTTTTTGTATCACGTTAGCCATATTGATTCGTATGCTGTTGGTGGATTCTTGTCATTGTCTTGTTGGGCTGTGTATGTGATAAAGGGGAGCCATACCAGGGTGAAGGCTTCTTCTTCCATTTGTCCCCATGTCAGCTTCAGTTCATTGGTTAGTTTTTCTAATAAGGCTGTTTCCCATACTATTTGATACCATTGGTCCATGCTTACTCCACACAGGTCTTTTCAGCGTCTGGCTATGATGTTTCTAGCTGCTGAGAGTAGGTGGGTTATGAGTTCTTTATGGTGTGAGTGGGCATTATTATCTTGGAAGGTGTTTAGTAGGGTCAGTTCTGGGGTGACTTCTAATAATTGCTTACTTATTTTGCATATTTCTTTTATGATTGCTGTCCAGAAGAGTTGGACTTTAGGGCATTCCCACCACATGTGGAAGTATGTGCCTGTGGAGGTGCATCCTCTACAGCATTTTGGTGAGGTTCCTGAGCATATTATCACTAGTTTCCATGGTGTTAGGTACCATTTGTAAGTGAGTTTCAGAGTGAGTTCTTTCCTTTTCTCTGATATGGATTTAAAGGGAAGTTTAGAGCACATTGTGGTCCATTGGGTGGGCAACACACATTTATTAACCATTTGACCCAGGAGTTAGATTTGCATCTATGTGTGGGGGAGATGTGTCACACTGATTTCAACAATATGTTAATCTTTCCGGCACTCAACAGTATGTAGGGTGATCCAGACAGAGATACAGATAAGCAACTTGTTGGCAGTTTCTGAGAGAGGCCCAGACTGCCAGGAATGAGTCATCTATTAACATAACATTGAAACAGGATCCACCCTCTTTTTGCAGCTTTAGTGGCACAAGCACCCCTTGCACTAGTGAGAGCTCTCTACAAAACAGACACGCTGCAAATCCACACCGCCACCAAGTCCCATTCACAATGCACACAAATGCAGCATTTTATGCACATTAAACATCTCTTTTACACCATCCTCCTGAGCTTTGTGTCTGTAACATAATGGCTTATAGGAAGATTCTAACCACATTCAGATGCAATTAAAATCCTTCTGTTGCTCATGCACAGGGCTTCTGATCAGAAAGAATATTTTATGGCCAAAGAAGACTAAAGATGTGTGTGTATTAGTGTGGGATTGCAGCCAAGAACTCAGTCATTGGACATTGCCAGCGTCTGTGAATGGTGTCAGAAATACAATACATTCAAGGAAATGACTGCGTCTTGCCTTAACTTTCTAATATTTTTCCTTAATGCGTTATCATAAGCTGCCTTAGGTACAGGGGAAAGTGGACTGGAAATATTTTAAATAAATGTATACTGAGATTTTAAAATATCCTGGCTCCTGAAAATTTCAGAGACTTACATCTTGGCTACAATTATATGTCTTACTGAAGACATAACTTACTCATACATGTGTGGTGGGGGGGCGGGGAGAGATATAGCTTTTACCTGTGAGCCAAAACTGAAACTTCCTAGTTAATAAATGGGGATCAATTGACATGGTGAAACCACTAAAGCTCCACTGACTCTAAAAAGGACTCTGCTAAATTGACTGTAAAAGCTTCTATAGAATTTATGCAAAAGATAGAAACTTCTACAGAATGCTTAAGCCACCCCATAGAATCTAATAAAAAAGCACGCCAACTATAGATTTCTGCAGACTGGTTTTTATCGTTATTATTGAGAGGATATACACAAGAAAGAATGAGAATAATTCTATATTGAAATTTTAAAGGACTTTTCTATAAAGGTTAGCTTTATTATCCTGGAGATAAAATATTTCCAGCATGCCTTATCAAAAATAAGGGAGGGAAAGTTCTGGCTGATCCTTTCCCTCATGAATATTATTTTATTCCATTTATTACCAACTGTAACAAGATAAAAACAAGGAGTAACTTTAACTATTCGACTTCCCAGTCTTCAATGGAAACCATTTCTTTAAAAAAATTGAAAGGAAGGCAACTTTTGATAGAACCTAGTAAGGCTGCAAATCAAAGTAAAGAAATGGGGAGATCATAAATAGCAATATCAGTATCAGATAAATATCAGTATCAGTGGATGTTACTTTCTGGTAAACACATTAGAATTTGAGTATTATCAAATAAATGCTTTCCAACTATTTTGTATGCTGATTTTCTTATTAATCCTTTGTATGGGTCAGAAAATTTGAAAATGAAATAACTTCTCTCCATCCCTTTCCATTAAGATGTTATTAACATGGGTGGCGCTGTGGTCGAAACCACTGAGCCTCTTGAGCTTGCTGATTGTAAGTTTGGCGGTTTGAATCAGCCTGATGGAGGGAGCTCCCAATGCTTTGTCCCAGATCCTGCCAACCTAGCAGTTTGAAAGCACACCAGCACAAGTCATGGTGTTCTGTGCGCTAGAAGTAGTTTGGACATGCTGGCCACATGACCCAGAAAAGCTGTCTGTGGACGAACGCCGGCTCCCTTGGCCTGAAAGCGGAGATAAGCACCACACCCCATAGTCAAATTCAACTGGACTTAACTGTCCAGGGATCCTTTACCTTTAATATCGTAACAGATCATTAGGTTTTAATGGGAGAAGGCAGTCCTTCAGGTTCCTGCTCCTGCGCTTTGAATTGAGTCTGGAAACAAACTGGAAGCCAGTGTGGCTATTTCAGCGAGGGAGTAACATGTTCCCTGTGCTGCCACAACAGAAATGCCATTTGCCTCCATCCTTTGAAAGGTCGGAAGTAAAGCCAGCTCTACCAACATGAGTTGAGCTGGAGAGAGCAATTTAAAATATTGGACTGGATGGAAAGGAACAAATCATTTTTCATAGTTCAAGGGTCCTCAACCTTTTTCAGCCAGTGGACACACTTGGAATGTTGAGACAGGGCTGTTGTCAGGGGACTGCCATCAGGACAGGGGAGGGATGCCAGGGGATACAGAGAGCCTCCGATGCTTCTGAGGACCAGCCCCTCATCGAGTGATGGGGAAAGCCGCACCTCCAGTGGAGTGGAGGGGAAAGGGGGTAGCCAGGCGAGGGGAGGGTTTGAAGATGTTACTGAGAGCCCAAGCGCCTCACCTAGCCCGGCTGGCCAGGAGACAGGCATGCCGTTTCCATTGCCCAGCTTGCGCAGAGGGGAGGTGGCGATTTCGGGTGTCTAAGTTCTTATGTTGGGGGAGAAACCAGAAGGGGCCACTCCCGGAATCAGCAAGCGACTAAGACGGACATGAACTTTGTGGTTCTGCACTGTATTTAGTTTGCGCCAATAAAACCTGTAAATAACAGGTTGGAGTCCTGTCTGGTAACTCACGAGCAACCACCACCGGCACCTGACAGCTGTGGGTGCCAGTCACAATATGGCTACCATTGGGCAGGGGAATAGAAAAGAGAGACAGTGTCACAAAATGTTATGGGGGTGCTCCCCATCAGCCACGTCAACAATGGGGGAAAGGATGCCTACATCAGCATGTTCTATGTATAAGAGGCTGAGGCAGTGTAAACAGGAAATGAGCAGGAAGAGCAAACTGTCTCTTGTGTGTTATGGATTTTTGAGGGCTTTTGTGGGTGCCATAGGAAGTATTGGTGGGCACACTGACACCCACAGGCACTGCTTTGGAAACCTCATCATGGATCTATCTGGGTGTTCTGCTCATAAGTGAAACTTACACATTAGCCGGGAAAACAAGGATAGGTTCTGTGAAGCCCACTCCTATCTCAATCCATGTTCTCTTCCAACACTTGAAGTATGAAGATATGGAGTGGAGAACCTCCTGTACTCAGGATGTCTTCTTGCTCAATCTAGAACAGTTCAGACCTTTCTCCTCCTGAGTTGGAGATCAATGGGGGTTGAGCTTCTTGTATTGTTTATCACATTCCCTGCTCAGAGGTATGTTCTACACTCAAATAGGGAATCTCAAAATTTATGAACATTTTTAATTCTTTTCTTTAAAAAACAAAACAAAGAACTTAAGCTGGTTAGTAGATAAGTGGAAACTCGAAGAGGCTAAATGCACAGGGTATTTTGTGGGCCTGCTTTCAGCTTTTAAAAATCCATCTATCTGGCACCATCTATAAAAGCTCTTCAAATCAATGTCAAACATGTCAGTCAGTGAGCAATGAAATAGGGGAACAAGTGATATATATCCTCTAAAATGATCTTTTCATCAGATGAAGTGCAACACAACAGCATTCGATAAGCAAAATGTAGTTTATTGACAGCAAATTAAGATATAGCCATTGAACTGATGGTAATGAAACTCCAAAGCCTGTTAAGCTTATAGCTGGACTCATTTTATAGCTTATGCCCTATAGGTGGACTCTTCTTCCAAGCTCTTTGCTCTTTTCAGTATATATGTTTTTATTTCCCTTTGGCCCATCCCAGCTAACTTTTTTTTTTCCTACACAAAATGCTGTTAGTTAATAGCATAAAGTTTAACAAGAACTAATTTTGTGTCTGGAGAAAACAAAGGGGTTTAGAGTTCCATTATGTCTCTGGAGAAACATCAAGATGCTTAAACAAAAATTACACTATGCAATCCCTATAGGGTTACCTTAATCAGAAGCACCACAAAACAGATCACCACAAAATTGCCTCCACTATACTGAGTTAACCCTTCTAAATGCAACCTCTTTCAACGCATTTCTAGAGTGAAATAAAATATCTGGTTCAACCCTCTTTTTACTAGAGATCCAGCTCTGAGGGCCTTCTGGAGGTTCTCTCACTGTGAGAAGTGAAGTTACAGGGAACAAGGCAAAGGACCTTCTTAGTAGTTGTGCCCACCCTGTAAAACATCCTCCCATTAGATGTCAAGTAGATGAGTAACTATGCTATGATGAATAACTAAGCCACCCAGAGTGGTTGGGACAACCCAGGTAGATGGGCAGGATAGGGGAAAAAAAAGATTATTATTATTTATTAGGCTGCTCAAGCACAATGTTGGCATTGTGCATTTAAGGATGGTAGTAGGAAAAAGATTTGAAGTCTTATTTGTCAAGTCAGAATATGTTTTTTCGGGCCTCATGTGCACTAGACATTTAAAGCATACCACTTTAAATAGTCCTGGCTCACCCCTAAGAATCCTGGAAAGTACAGTGGTACCTCCAGTTACTTACTTTAATTCGTTCCGGAGGTCCGTTCTTAACTCGAAACCGTTCTTAACACGAGGTGCGCTTTCGCTAATGGGGCCTCCTGCTGCTGCGCCAATGGCGTGCAACTTCCGCTCACATCTCAGGGCAAAATTTGCAACCAGGAGCATCTACTTCCAGGTTAGCAGAGTTCATTACCCAAAATGTTCGTAAGGAGGACAGTACGTAACCCGATGTTCCACTGTATAAAGCTGCTGAGAGCTACAATTCTCAGAATGGTTTATCAATCACACCCTCTTTCCAGTCTAAACCTGTTCTGTGGTTAACCACAACCCTCCAGAGTATATTTAGGGAGCATGGATGAAGGAGGGAGGGGAGTCCCAATGCATGGGTCAACCTTGTTTCATACATGCAACCATTTACTTAAATCCCACCCTTTGACTGTCAAATATCAAAACAAAACAAATAAAGCTCCATAAAGCTCTGACCCAGAAGATTATATTTGCAACTCATCTGTTGGTGGCAGCTATGATGCCTTCAGACCTGAACAATCAATTAATTTTTATTTCCATTAATTTAATTCATTTTGTTTTCCATTTATCTGAGTTGCATTCGATTAATTTTTAATTCAATATTGCTTTCCATTCAGTTCTGTTCTTAATTCATTTTTGGTTTTTTCCCATTAAAAATGTTGAGACCCACACAGCATTCTGGTGCCTGTAGCTTTGCCATCCAAACGGCATGACATAGTCAGGATTTCTGCTGTTACTCCAAGGCATAAGATCTGTAAAATTGCAGTCAGATTGGACAAAACGCCCCCATTTTGCCAGCAGTTAAAAAGAACACATGTTCTGTCATCATCCCTTTGCATTCAGTGGGAGACCCAGCTGCATTTCTCTGGCTTGTAACTTGTGTTTTACATCCTATTGGTATGAAATTCAGATCTGCCAAATTGTAAGTAGATAGGACAATGAGCTCCATTTTGTGTGCAACTGAAAAAGTAGTGTATAGACACAGTCTAACTGCCAGCTATACTGCTTTCCAATCTTTCTGTTTCACTCTTCTCCCCCCCCCACTTCACGTGACCTTTCTGTGAACTGTACACTGCGTTGCAAACTACATATCCGATGCAAAATTGTCTCCAATTGCAAATGAATAAAACCAATGGGGAAATGAAACAAATGTATTTCATTCATTTTCCTATTCTTTCTCATTCTTTCCATTTGTTTTCATTATAAAAAGAAATAAAACACTCCCCCTCCCCCCGAAATCCATGCATACACCTTATTAAGAATGAAACTCACATCATCATCATTGTAAGCATGTTCTTCCAGGAGACAGTGGAGGGGGGATAAGGTAATTTAGGTAGGGACGCTTGAAGAATTCAATCTGGGGAAATCCCTATCACCTGATCTGCACCTCTTGGATTAATATGTGAATCAGAGTTTAGCTAGCTAGGAGATTTGGCTTTTCTCTGACTGTTGCAATGCAGTTCTTGTTAGTTTTAAGATCTGTCATGCATTTAAATGTACATTTTGAGAAAAGATACAAATTTGAATACTAATTTTGAAAAGAATAGAATATTAAAATATTATTAATATACTAGGGAGTACTCTGCTTGCCTATCTCCATGCCTCTGTCTGCTTCTTGCCTACATTATCCCTCAGGACCACAACATTTCTCAGCTCCCTGGTTCAGTTTTCCTCCTGAAATGTTTCTCTCTGCATCTTCCCACCCCATGCCTCTGTTTCCCTCCCCAAGACCACAGTGTGTGTTTTTCTTTGCAGCTTCTGAACCTATAAAAGGGTCACAATATCTCCCTACCCCTACCACCATCTTCTCTTCCTCTCAGAGCTTCCCAGCAAAAGGATTATATTCTCCTCCTCCCTGGTTCCCTTCTTCTCCATTGCTCCCCTGCCAGAAAAAGTCTCCCTCAGAGTCAGGGAGAAAGAGAGATGGGGAGGGAACTTGTCTCCCCAAAAGCAGGTAATGATGACCTCCACCTAAGGTGACCTATTTAGGCACTGAGGTGGATTCTTCCACACGCTGGATTCAAAGTCTCATTTCAGCCTCTCAGTCCTCTTCCACCCCAGGTGGCTCAGACAGTTGTAACAGTGTGTGACAACAGACCAGCACAAATATGAGAGAGAGAGAGAGAGAGAGAGATTGGATTCAGCTAGATCGGTAAAGAAAAAGCATTTTAAATGTGTTGTATATGCAATATAACACTGTGACACCAAATACCACTGTGGAGCCCCATCTTTCCCAACTGGATTTCCCAGGATGAGAATCAGAACAGATTTGTGGGCAGAGAGCAGTGAGAGGAGAGGGAGATTAAGTTCTGTTGTGCAGGTGGAATTCCTTGCAATAACAGGATGACGTTGTTGGATACAACCTATGTTTTATTTATGGTTATGTTGTATGTTTTAGTTTGTAAAATCTTGTTGATTGGTGGCTTCAGTATTGCATGTATTCCAAACCTGGGTCCATTTGGTGAAGGCAGGGTTATAAACAGTATACAGCATCTTAATAAATTTTAACAGGAATTTAAAAAAAAAAATCACAAGAAAATATGAAAATAAAATAGGACAGAATTATTGGTATAAACCCGCTTCTCTAAATTTAGAGGCATACAAAATATTGAAAATCCTCCCTAATAATTCAGGATATCTGGTTAGTCACTTTTGAATATTGTTTCATACATATAATTGACTGGATGTTGATTAGAAATGAATATCACTTTCTAAATATATGAACCCATGATCCCCCCCCCAAGGTAATTAACAAATCTTCCTTAATTGGAATTCTAAAATAGCATAATGGATCACCACAGAGTGAAGAATGATGCCATGTGAGAAGAAGGTATATGAAGAGAGCCCAATGGGGCACCCCCTCTCCTCTCCTGCACCCTCCCAATCAGTTCTGGGGCGGGAGAAACCCCAAAACTGAGGGGGTGGGAGATTGTTCCACCTGGCAAGCAGAAATGCTTGTGCCAATGAATCATAATAGTGTGACACTAAATTCCTCCCAAAAATTTGTTTTTATTTTCCCCAACAAAATTGTGAACTTTCATTGGATCTGTGCTAGCAAAGATATGTAATGACAAAGGTGTTTCTGATTTCATTTTCACTCCAGTATTAGAGAGCTTTTAAATCTTGTGTAAGGATGTTTTGTACTTTTTACTAGGAGACTTTCAAACAGAGATGGAGAGCCTGTAGCCCTGCAGATATTGTTGGACGCCAGTGACCACCAACTTTGGCTAGCATAGCCAATGGTCAAGGATATTAGGAATTGTAATTCTGAAGGCTCAAAGGTTAGTCACCCCTCCTTTAAAGTTTCTTTCTTTTATTTTTATTTTTAACAAAAGTCAACTTTATATTTATAAAAGTTTTGCTTTGCTGCACTTGCTAGGTTCTGTATATTTTTCAAAAATACCTTGGTTTTAAGCTTATCAGAAGGACACCTGGGAGCGCTTACTGTGGTCTTTAAGAGAGATCACATTTGCAACCCACAAATCTTCAATGCGTTCCTTTGATAGGATGTCACTCATGCTCAATAGATCTTATCCTTTGCCTTTTTACCTGAACTGCAAGGATTTCTATATCCTATATAAGTTGTCTATTAAGAAAGCAGTAGTGGTGTACTGTAGTGCCTAGCTTTTCCATTTTAATTTTCTAGAGCTGCAATCCTAGACATGTTTACATGGAAGTAAATCCCATTAACCTCAATTGAGTTTACTTCTGAATAGACCTACAGCTTTGCACTTCCGGGCTGTGCACAGACATGTGGATTGACATAGTTTTTAAAATTATTATCATCACTTCATAGTAGAAGAAACAGCCTCCCCTGGATATCACAGAGCCCAAGCAAGTTCATATGTTGGAATACAGTCTTTCAGATAGCCTGGACCTAAGCCATATAGGATGTAGCTAAGATGTGTTTCACTGTGGGCAAAACAGACATCTCAAGGAACAGATGCAGCCAGCATAGTAGCTTTAACTGTGCAAATATAGTCCTGGCTCCTGCAGAGACATGGGCATCCATGCTCAGGTCTGAGACCAGGAGCATGGCCAAATTACAAACCTGTGTTCAGTGGGAGTGTTACCCCATCCAGTACAGGCTGAATAACTATTTCCAGTTCTGCCTGCCAACTGACCAAGAGCACATCTGTCTTTTATCATATGTGGTAGTCTTGTAGTAAGGTTAAAGCTTACTGGGAAATGATATATAATCAATTGAAAAGGATGTTCAAGGTAACATTTGTTTAAAAAAAACCAGAAGCTTTTCTTTTGGGAATTATAGGGACAGAACTACCTAAATTGTATAGAAATTTATCTATTTATACTGCTACAGCAGCAAGAATGCTACTCACCCCAAAATGGAAAGAAGCAAAAATCCCAGCAAATGAAGAATGGATACAAAAACTTATGGAATATGCAGAAATGGTGAGACTTACCAGAAGAATAATAAATCAAGAAAACAAACATTTTATAAAAGAATGGAAATGGTTCATTGAATATTTACAGATCAATCGCAAATAGATAAAAACATTGGCAGGATTATTGTAATAACCTGCAGTTTCACAAGAGTTTATATTTAAAGTAGATAATTAAATGAGCAAATTAAATGAATTTGGATATGCAGAAGATATCTAAAAATAAATTTAAGAAACCACAGAAAGAGGGGGAAGCAAGTCAAACTTGTAATGTTAAAATGATTGTAAACTTAATGAAAGGTATAAATTTGAAAGGTATAAATAAAACCTTTTTTTAAAAAAAAAAAAGCACCTCTGTCTTGTCTGGATTAAGCTTCAATTTGTTCACCCTCATCCAGTCCATTCCTGACAACAGGTACCGGTTTAGAACCAAAACCACCTTGTTGGAAATGGCAGATAAGGGGGCATCATATACCATTAACAGTTTCCACCAGACCAAAACTATGCCTCGCTTGCTTTGGCTGTAAAATAATAATTACTCTGATTCTTTGAATATGCCACTGCTAAGGGTGAAAGTCATAAATCAATGTTCACAATTTCATTCAGCCATCTGTTGTCTTTTTTTGTTCTCAGAGCTCATGGAGATGACAGGATTTCAGATAATCTCCAAAGTGATTAAAAAATTAGCAAGTGTACTTGTCATTTCTAAGCAGGTGTTGTTTTCAAGCCCACGACCCTTTGCTGTCCTCTTTAAGTATGATATTACCTCCAAACAAAAACAGTGCTCAAGAATTTTTCTTAAACAGAAGAACTGGGTTGCAGTGATGGACTCCAACATAAGCTCTGTTATCCAGCCATTCAATAACACGCGTAACCAAACATAAGAGATGACATTGAGGTGCAATACCAAGGCCTGCCTCCTCTGGCGCATTATTATAGCTATACAGTTTAGAGCCTTCCATGGGTTTGGGGGAAACGATGTGAAGCAAGCAGCATACATGTGCATGAAGGATTCCTGTACTGTTCAACATGCTAAACAATCAGGGTTTTCAATTGTGGAAGGAGCTTCATGAGTAGAAGAGCCTTCCTGCATGAAACAATCACCTTAGGACCCAGGGAGGGCTCAAAGCCAGGCATGGGGAAACTCTGTTTTACAATGTCGTGCCACACAAAACATGGTTGCCTACCCCACATCTGACATCATATGTTTAAACTGTGCAATCTGTGCAGTGATGGCATTCTAGAGGGACTTGGGGCTTAGCACCCCAACTGTTGACTGCTGATATTTTTGATGGTGATTTTATGGAATTATTTTGTTTATTTTCTCCTTATATGTTATACACCACCTTGATAAATACTTTATGAAAGTGTGGATAAAGCAAGCGGAAAATGTAAGCTACAGTAGATCTGAAGTAACTAGAATGTGGCAGGTCAAGTTTGTTGTGAGAGCATGGAGACACACATTAATTATCATTTGCTAACTTTCTGCAGCTCAAATTGTGCTTAAAGGCACAAGAGCAAAAGTCAGTGAAAAAGAAGAAAAACGAAGATCAGATCAAGCTGAAACAGGTTGAGAATCAGAATTAAATAGGTGGGGTTGGGGAAGGAGCACTTGTAGGATGTCATACCCATTTTTCTAACAAAGGTTATCCTTCATAATTTCATCATATTCCTGAGGTCGGATGATGTACTTTCTAGAGCAAGAGAGCTCTTCACAGATGCAAAAGGCCTTCACTGTATGACAAAAGCTCTTCAGACATTCAGAACACTATAACATGCAGCCAGTTCATTTTGATAGTCATGCAAATAGTCTCTGTTTTTACTGTGGGAATTGTGATAGAGCACACTGGTGAATGGAAATTAGAAGAAAGACAATTGAAACTTTAATTATTATCTGACATTTTTGGCATGTACTTCTTGTTTCCCCTTTCAATAGCCAGCTCTCAGTCTTCCATAGGTGCTGTCGAAACCAATATAATGTTTCTGCATCATGTGATACCATACAGACTGTTCATAGGTCTTAAGTGTTCTTTGTAAACATGGTTCAACAAAGAGGCAACTTAAAGTCTTTTTAGCCTACTAACTGTATATCATAACAAGATTGTGTCAAACTACTATAAGGAGTTGTTGCCAGTATTAATCTTATGACTCTTGTAATGTAAGATGTAACACTAAGAAGTACTAATTTTGTGTTGTTGCATATTACTAACTAATCCTATGTTTTCTTTTTGATACCACAAAATCCTGTCAGAAGGAAGGATGGCAGAAACTTGTATCCTGGCTGGAGTGGGAAGGTGCTAGAAAAGCGGGGAACAGGAAAAGCTTATTGTCTCCATTCCCTGCTTTTGTTATAATATATATATATATATATATATATATAAAACACATCCAAGAAGTTGCACTGATTTCATTGAAGGTTTTTTTAGTTTACAAAAATATGTGCATTGTTCTCTTTTTTCAAGTTGTGCTATCTACAGACCAGTTTCATTTGTTGTGAGACATTAGTGTTGCATGCAGTATTAGTTTGGGAAGAAAAGAGGGAGAAAGAGGGGGAGGGTGGGGAGGGGGAGGGGTGGGATGGCAATGCTTCTATCTTCTACTATCTTCAACTTAGTGTATGTGTGGGGTTTTGTGTCAGCGTCACTTGTATGGGTTCTCTTACTATTCGCTTGTTATATTTCCTTGGTGGTGAGAGAGGTTGAGGGTGGCCTAGGGTGTGGTTGGTTGTCTTTGGTTGGCTGTTTGTTTACGTGTGTGAGTGTGTGAGGGGGTGGATTATTGGATCAGGTTAGCCCTGCTTTTATTATAAGCCTCTAGCTGACTAATTGTGGGAGGTAAGAGCAGATGGATCTTTGATTGGATCTGATCCAACAGGCATTTTCTGAAGTTCTTAAGGCAGATCTGCTCTTCCTTATTCCTAGACAGCGATATATTCTGTTCGTGATTGAGCAATTTATATACGAAGACCTGTAAGGTCTTCACAAAGGATTATCTTACTAGTGCTGCCCTCTGCATTTGACTTCCTTCTCAGCAATACATTGCACCGCAATAGCTTTTGGCAAAGTGCTTTTGGAATAAAAGAAAAATTAAGTCAGTATTATACAGTCAAAAGAAAAGAAAAGAAACTATTGGTTCAACAGCCATATCCAGTTGTGGGTGTTACAAAACACAATAAATACAACACCGCACCAAATATCTCCCTCTTTTCCCTCATCTTGGTCTTTTTGCTGCCATCTGCGCCAGCCCCAGTTTGAGAGCCAGTATGGTGTAATTGTCAGAGTGATGGAAACCAGGGCTCATATCCCCACTCAGCCATGAAGCTTACTGAGTGACTTTTGGCCACCCACACTGTCTCAAACTAGGGTGTTTTTTGTGTGGATATAAACCTAGGAAGGGGAGACTCACATATGCCATCTTGAGCTCCGTGAAGGAAAAGTAGGATATGAATGCAATACATCATAAAGCAAATAAGTGGAATTATAGTGAACTGGGTTTGGAGGTCCAGTGCATCAGTGGAAGTGAGTTAGTTGGGGACTTACAGCCTGGAAAGGATATTGATGAGGAATTATTTTCTGATTCAAGTTAAAATACAAGCCCCTGGAGGACATGAGGATTGTAATCTTACAGTTGAGGTATTATGACTTTCTCCCCTTAAGCTTATACTTAGACCCTCCAAGTGTCCCTATTTTCCAGGGACGTCCCTGATTTAAAGAAGCCATCCCAGTTTCTGATTTGATCCTGGTATGCCCCACTTTTCCTTAGGATGTACTATTTTCAATTGAGAAATGTTGGAGGGTATGGTGTTATCTGACCCTGAGCCATCTATAATAATTTTATAATAATGAAGGCAATCCTGTATAGGGAAGGGTTTTTTAACATTTAATGTTTTATTTTGTTTTTACATACCGTATTTTTCGCCCTATAGGACGCACCCTCCCATAAGGCGCACATAGTTTTTTTGGGGGGGAATAAAGGGGGGGGATTTATTTTCCCCCAAGCCTGAGCTTCCCCTGACCCCAGCCCCTAGAACAGGCAACTCTCCGCAAGCCGTGGGAGCCCAGCGCCGGGCTCCCGTGCCTTGCGGAGAGCTGCGCGAATTCTGGGCACGCTGAGCTCAGCACGCCCAGCCTTCGGCGTGCAGGCAACTCTCTGCAAGCTGTGGGAGTCCGGCGGGGGCTCCCACGGATTGTGGAGATCTGCGTGAAGCCTGGAGAGCGATAGGGGTCGGTGCGCACCGACCCCTTTCGCTCTCCAGGCTTCAGCGAAAGCCTGCATTCGCCCATAGGACGCACACACATTTCCCCTTCATTTTTGGAGGGGAAAAAGTGTGTTCTATGGGGCGAAAAATACATTATGTTGGACGCTGCCCAGAGTGGCTGGGGCAACCCAGTAAGATGTATAAATAGTAAAATTATCATTATGGAATGGGACGTCCCTATTTTCATCAGAGAAATGTTGGAGGGTATGTACTTCCAAGCCTAGAGGTATGACCTTGTGACACCACTAGCTATAATAAGAGCCACTTTCTTCCTGTCTTTTATTGAGGAAATGGTCATTATGAATCCCAGCATAGGGAAATACCACCGTAGCAGGACACCTATATCTATTCCCAGCCTCCATGGGGAGTACTTGGCATAGTTTAAAATGGCCCTCTGTGTACATGTGGATGAAAGCTGTCTAATTTACAGGTGTTGCCCACAATTCCAAGTTGCAAGGCCTGTAATTTATAGTCTAGTTATATCTCTGGTCATTGCTACTCAAGTCAAAAGTTGCAAGGAAGGACATGTTCCCTCATACTGCCCAATGGCTGCAATTATGTAGATTTGAATTGGACACTAAACCAGAAAAGGGGCTATATGTCATTATCAAACCTCTCAACTGTAAAATTGCCTAGCCCTTTGATTCCAGAGGAGATGGAGTAGATGAGAACAGCCTAATAGGCAGGATGGAGAAAGAGCAGAAAATCTAATGGAATTAATACACAATATTCTGAGTGCATTTGTGGGTTCTCAGAGATAATAATAAATCTCTTTTATATTGCTTTCTCTTCTTCTTTTTCTTTTTTGGCTGAAAGCAAAGAGGAGGAGAAAGTGAAACTACCAGTTCCTATGTCCTTCCCATGCCTTTTACAAATACTGTACATAGAACACCTCACTAGCAGCTGAGGAGACCTCTCCCCTCCTACCTATTGATTTCATGTTGGCAAGCAGCTCATTCACTATGGGGAACACTGGAACAGTCAAAACTGAGCAACAAGAACGTATGAGGGGAAACTGGAATTTGAGAAGACTCAACTTATTCCAAGAGAATAAGATAAATCCACTTACCCTTACAATCATTTTATTGTGTATGTTTCATTTCCTTATTTCTGAATGGGACCTAAATGACCATTGGGACCCGATAGCATTTTTATCTTTTTACTGACTGTGCTTTTAACAGGTGTGTGACAAATGGAAATACAGCGGGTGAGTCCACCCACAACTTACCTACAAGCCATTATGACGCCTATATCAGGTAGCATGCTTATACCAAAATGAATTATTTCATCCAAATGGTGCCATTGAATTGCCCATTCTCCTTCCATGTAAAAGATTTCATTGTGAAGAATAACTGTACGATGTACAGGTGGAATGAATATCAGTGGAAACTCTGCCCTTGGAGAAATGCAGTAATGGCATTTGGCAGCAGAAGACATTTTGGCAGGTGGATAATACAGGAACATATGTTGCAGTGGGAGGACATGTTAGTTCTGCCATCTTTACTGTCTCCAAAACAATCCTAAATAGATTTCCTGGCAGGAGATGTGTAAAATAAAGCTCATCCATTATTTCAGGAGCCTCCCCTTTGTAGCAACTGTGGAATAAGGAAAGTGAAAGAGTGAAGAACTCAAATTTAAAATATCTTACATGCTAATGAGCAGGTAAGCATGTGGATGGGAAAGCAGAGCCTCTTTAAGGCAGGTATAAAACTGCAGATCTTTGAAAATTGCTCGACTGCTGTTCTACATCTAGTAAAAGGCGAGCCAAGCATTGGGTGACTGTCAAGCTTTTATAAAGTTTAGGATTTCACTGAGTTCTGGCATAGATTTTTAGCAATTACCATGCTCATTAATTTGTTGGATTGGGCAGCTCTGGAGATGATGATTTGTAATCCTGTGGTTTTCTTACTTCCATGGTCTCAAAGTACTTCATTAACATTAGACTCATAGAGACACTGAGTTGGAGGAACCCTGAAAGTCATTCTGTTACCACAAACCAGAAAGAAAGGGGCTGCGTCAAACTGTAATAGGGAAATAATAGAGGGATAACCACACAGAATTCATAAGCTGTATTTTCCTGGCAGAACTCTTTGTAGCTTGCATAGACACACTCTTCTACAGGGAGAAAATAAACGACAAAAATATGTTCCAGTTCCAAGTCTGCTATTTGTTCAAATGAGACTTGCCCAATAACTCACTAGCAGTGAGGTATGACTGTATACTCTCCACTGCCACCACCTTCCTGATTGATGCAAAGAAGAGATTGCCACAAACACAGAAGGAAGGTGCAATGCAAAAAGGCACCATGTAGTGTTCAGATGGACCCACCAGAGCAGATGATTCAAGGAATGCAGGTTAGTACCTAAAAACCAAATAAATATGCACAGGAACAAAAAGGGACTTCCCAGCAGGAAAGGTGCTCATGAGTCAACAGACTTGAACCCTCCTTTTCTGAAACTGCTGCCTAGGGATGTCTATCTCACCTTCCTCTCTGGTGGCTTTCCATAACTTTAAATAAACAAAAACCCAATATATAAACATACACAGTTTATATATAATATATGCACAGGGCCACAGCTGAATGGTAGAGAGTCTGCTTTGCATACAGAAGGTCCCAGATTCAATCTCCAGGTAGGGATGGGAGAGAACCTTGTCTGAAGTCCTGAAGTCCCAGCTGTTGCCCTAACTCAACATAAGGTAGCTTCTCATGTAAGGTATCAATTAGTTGTCATCCTGGGTTGTGAGTGTCCTGTGCCAATGGGTTAGGGTTTAAGAGGAGGAAGTGCTTTCTTTGGTTCTACTTCTTCTGTATCTCCTTTTCTCATGAGGTTTGCTTGCATTACATGTGACTGGGGTACAACTGAAAGACAGATGCTTCCCATAGGAATTTGGTTGGCCAACATGAAAACAGGATGAAAGACAAGATAAGTCATTGCCCCAATCCAGCAGGCTGTTCTTATGTTTATGTGACCATATTTCAGTGAACTAATTAGGAATTGCCCTGACAATATTCACACCCAACACACACAGAAAGAAAACAGAACAGAACAGAACAGAAAAAACAATTAATTTCATTGACAAGTATGTTAGAAATCTGATAAATGTTCTTAAACCTTTAGCAAATCAGTGTGTTTTAACTATGTCAAACTACTTCTTACGTTTTCCTTCCTCTTCTTCTGTAGATTTTTCTGCAATCAACATTTAAATTGTAAACTCCTTGGTACAGAGACCTATTTTGTCGATGTCATGCTGTTTAGAATAATAGTCACATGGAAGTAATAGTTTAAAGAGATTTATTGACTTTCCGCAAAATATTTTGGTGCTTTAGACATTTGAATTAAGCAGCATGTTTTCAAAACAGCAACACTAACATCAGCTTAAGCCTAGTAAGCAATTTATACTGTTGTCTTACATGATGCCTCAACTGTGCCAGAAAATTGTTCCCACTTCTTCTAGGGCAACATTTTGAAAGTCTTAGAAAACAACATAAAAGCTATGATATGGTTTTAAGGTCCACTTACGGAGAGAGGCAATATCTAATTCTACCACATGAAAAGCTACAAGGCACTTAACAAGAATTTGTGCTTCTTTGACTGTAATAACCTCTTTATGTTGGGAACTACTCAGATCTCTGGACAGTATGTAACAGATTTTCTGTGAAAGGATGGTAATAAATGAACTTCTGCTAACAAACAGCAAAATAGCATAACTTGTCACACACCAGCAAACCGAGTATCTTGGAGTTTAGGAAAAGCCAGAAGCCAGCTGGTGAATTTCACTGCTGGTCATTATGCTTTTTGACACCCCTATAAGACCTTACAATCATCTCACAAAGGACCTCATAAAGATCAGGTAGCAGGAACTCTTGGCAATGAGAAAGAGAGCATTAGGAGATGTTGAGAAGTGATAAAGACCTCTGCATCCAGTCTTGGATATGTGCTCAGGGCTAAAAGAACCAGATAAACAGGTACATACTTTCAAACAGCAAGGGTATATTTACTCCTCATGGATTGAAATGCATTATATGTGTGTGTGTGCGCGTGCGCGCGCACGTGCATGTGTGCGTGCTGTATCTATATTATACTTTCTAAATTGTACCAAACATAGTTAGATATGAGTGTGGCCATCTTGAATCTTATTGGACCAGTGTCATATGGCCACTGAGCAAGCACAAATATTTTCAAAATGGTGACCAGCAGTTCTATGGGGACATCTTCAAGGAATGCCTCATGGATAACACATTACAGTAATCCAGATGGGAAGTCCAGCTACAGTTGCAGCCAGTGAACCAGTAGAAGCTGTTAAAGGGCACTCTAGTTCTTTCCTGCCTGTTTTGTCCTCATGCCCATTTTGAAGAACAATGTTACATTTTTCTACAACAGTGGTGTAGTGGTCTATGGTTGTGGCGTGTTGAAGACCTGTAACTATTTCTGCAGCAGGGTCTCTGCAGGGTCCATGTCTCCAGTATCCTAGGGCCACCCAAATCAGCATGAGAGCGGAGCTATTTAGCCACTGTATGCTCCAAAGCTAAGCATTTGGTATGCTTTGGTTTCATGAGAATGGTGTGCAAGTTCTGTTACATACAATGGAACCTCCCAGAAAACACAACTTAAGTCACTCTGAAAGAAGACATCAGAGCACTCCAAATAATTTGGCCGTCTATATAATCTAGACAGCATCTTAAAAAGCAGAGACATCACCTTGCCGACAAACGTCCGTATAGTTAAAGCTGTGGTTTTCCCAGTAGTGATGTATGGAAATGAGAGCTGGACCATAAAGAAGGCTGAGCGCCAAAAATTTGATGCTTTTGAATTATGGTGCTGGAGGAGACTCTTGAGAGTCCCATGGACTGCAAGAAGATCAAACCTATCCATTCTTAAGAAAATCAGCCCTGAGTGCTCACTGGAAGGACAGATCGTGAAGCTGAGGCTCCAGTACTTTGGCCACCTCATGAGAAGAGAAGACTCCCTGGAAAAGACCCTGATGTTGGGAAAGATTGAGGGCACAAGGAGAAGGGGACGACAGAGGACAAGATGGCTGGACAGTGTTCTTGAAGCTACTAACATGAGTTTGAACAAACTGTGAACCAGAGCATGCCAGGCACTCCTTGTCTTGCCCATGGGGTCATGAAGAGTCGGACACGACTAAACAATTAAACAACAATAGACAGAAAGTCATAGGTCTAGCTGAAAGACAACATATGAAGATCTGCACTTGTCATTGAATTGCATCCCTAATTATTAATGAATATGTATGTGGTTATTGTATAATTTTATAAAGTAGTATAAGCTTAGCATGACTGTGAAATAGTGCGTCTGTGAGGGTGTGTGCCTGTGACTACCTTGAAGGAATCCTGCGCTTCTGAATTTACCTCATGCTACTGCTCTACAGTGAATGATATATTCACACATCAACATTGGCAACATTTATGCCACGACTATGGTCATTTCTAGTTGCAAAATGGAGCCATCACATGTCCTAACTCAATAAGACTAAACATGTACAAGATCAAGCATTGCAAATATCCAAAGGAACATTACCTAAGCTTTTTTATTTTAAAAAAACCAGCTCAGAGTAGGAAACAGCTTCTCCTTTCAAGGACATTCTTAACCTGTTCATATATCAAAATAGAGAAACTTATTTTTACCGTGTCAACCATATTTTATGCTCCCTCATGAAAATTCTACTTGATATGTTAACCTCTGCACATTACTGCCTGGAGTGAGGAGGAGAACAATTAGATGTGCTAATTTGTTTCCCTTTTCACTTACATTTAATATGTCTGCAGTAGGAGAACTCACCAGAAACCATAGCCACAAGTCCATGTAGCAGTTATTAGCAAATTTACACATTTACGCTGAATTTTCAATTACCATTAGCACAGAGATTAGAAAGGGGAAAATCAATTTGTTTTGAAGCTGTAGTAGAAAATATCAAATATTTTAATTAAAAATATACTGAGTTGGAACTTCCACTGCTTTTGAAGCAACCTTGTCTGGAAATAGCCCTACTGTATGTTACTTATTACAGAAAGTATGTTGGAGGAACTGGAAAGGAGGAAGGGATTAATTTCCTTCATGAGAACAAATCACTCCGCAGTTTAAGAAGGATTTTGACAAGCTGGAACATGAACAGGTGAAGGTGACCAAGATGATCAAGGGCCTGGAAACCAAGCCTTCTGAGAAACGGTTAAGGAAATTAGGTATGTGTAGCCTGCAAAAGAAGAGACTGAGGAGAGATATGATAGCTATCTTCAAATATCTAGATGGCTGTCACTAGTTTTCTCCTGCTCTAGAGGGTAGAACTCAAACCAATGGCTTCAAATTACAAGAAATGAGATGCCAACTAAACACCAGGAAGAACTTTCTGACAGTAAGAGCTGTTAGAGAGTGAAATGGACTACTTTGGAAGGTCTTGGACTCGCCTTCCTTGGAGCTTTGTAAGCAGAGGTTGGAATGCCTTCTGTCATTGATCCTTTTGATGAGATTCCTGCATTGCAGAGGGCTGTACTAGATAACACTTAGGATCCTTTCCAACTCTACAATTATTGCCTTTCATGACCTGCAGTGTATATTTTGTCTGAGCCTTTATTAGCATGAATTTGAATAAACATAAAGGATTCTAGAGAGGAAATAAAATGCTTGAATTGTGACTGCTCACAGATTGTGGAACTACATTCTGACCCCGCCCCCCTTTCTGCTTTCTTTTCACTGGTAGGTGAACACATTTTTGTTTAGACAGTCCTTTGGCCACTAACTGGTTGTCGTGGCAGGATCTTCTGAAGGTGGGTGTTATACATCTCTCTCTCTCTCTCTCCTTTTAAATGAATTTAAGTACTGTTTTTAATAGGTCTATTTATTTAATTGTTAAATATATATATATATATTGATTTTTTCAAGCTTTATTTGTTTTAATTCATGCCGTGAGCAACCCATACTAAGAGAAAGGCAGGGTATAAATAAAATAATAAACAAATAAACAAGATTATAGTTTGGCATTTGAATAGATCCTACAGAGTGTTTTGACTTAAGTTCCTGAAATAGATTTCTGCCACTTAGTGAACTAACTGCATGCTAAAGCTTTTTGTCTGTGATGAAAACTGAAAATAAAATTTCTCTACCTCCTCCTCCTCTTCTTCTAATTTATATACCACCCTATATCCAGAGGTCTCAGGGCAGTTCAGAGAACATATCATATTGCATGTACTAGTCCTTAACATCATTAATTGCAGAAGTGTACATATGTTTAATACTGTAGCCGACAATCATATACACAAAGCAATATGATAAAATGCTTGATCAAACAGGGCCATATATGCAGGGAGTTGGCACTCGCCTCCATTATCACTTCTAAAGAAAAAATGAAGTGGTTTGATTGTAGAAATAGTAGCCCATCCCTCATGCATTCCCATACTAGCCTTTCTCCATGTAGTTGTGCATCTGCGTACATTATTGCCTCGAAGAATTTGACACTGTGAACTAGCCCACAGTCTCACAATTCAAATAACAGAGCAGAAAACTCTCGGATGCTGTGTTTCTGGCTCTCTGGGCTGAAGACATCAAAAGGCACACATCAAAGGAAATCACAAGGTTAAAGATGCCTAGGTGGAGATTCTGAAAAGGTCGTTACCATCTCCAATGACTGCTGAGGGCAGCATCAGATCAGCTATGGAGGTTAGCAGCAGAAGAAGCCAAGATCAAAAAAAGGAGGCAACCAGGATTTTATTACCACTTCAGTATCAGACTCCTGCTGCTTAGCATTTCAATCACAGGGGTTCCTTCACCTCCGCATTGCCCTCATCTCCTGTGGGAGAGCCTGCTGCAGCCCACACTCCCTTACAAGGTGAGGATAATCCAAATTGCAGCGTGAACCAATCATCACCACACAAAGCAGTAATGCCTCTGTATTAGCTGCCGAGTTCAAGCAGTTTCCTTGTGAATTCTTCATAGCTAATGAACATGTGTGGCTTATTTGGCACATTTTGCCATATATCTTTTCTAAACACACACACACACACACACACACACACCCCAAAGATAAGAAAACAGACAGCAGGGAGGCGGTGGGAAGGAATTCTTAGCAATGTTTAAGAACCTTCTCTTGGATATGTGTTTTCCTAAAGATCCTCTGGGGCTGCTGAAGGCTTTCAACAACTTTTCATCACCTTTGGCTCTTACATCTGAAATATTTTACATTTTAGCAAAGAAGTTACCGCTGAGTTAAACCTTGTAATTCGATGAAGCTCTGCTTATTTTTTTTCTGTGCCTAACAGGAACAGATCATAGAGATCTCAGCGTGAAAAGTTTCTTTTAGGACTGCTTCTTTTTGTGCAGATTTTCATATGATTGACATACATTTAAAGGGGGGGGGGAATGTTCCACCATTAGTAAGACATTTTTAGCTATATACATTTGTAACAGTGTGTTGAAGATGAAGGACCAAGCAAATTATAGTAAAGTGGATTGGCTTATGAATGCTTCTGCACACACACATTTGCTTCAAGATGATAGACTTGTTTCTGATTTTCTGGAAATAAAATGCTGCTATTTCTGCTTCAGCAGAGAAGAATATTTTATAGGCATGACAATCTTGAGTTCTAAGGAGGACGAGAACTGTTCCCTTTATTTGATTAAATGTTGTGTTTAATCAATTAAAGCACTGGCGTGTGAATTTTTTTGGGAGGGGAGAAACAATTAATCAATAGAGTATTTTCTCTTCATGGCCAGCTGGCACATTTTTTTTAAGTGGCTAAGGGCATTCTATGAGGGGCAGCTGCCAGCGGCCTTCATGTATCTATGCCCAAGTGGCTGGCTCTTCTCCGACTAGAATATGTGATGTGCATCACTTCCATCACAGTGCAATTTGCAGGCATAGCAATCCTTCCAGAGCAGATTAATCCCACCAAATGGGAGGATGTTTTCTTGCAGGACCCCTTTGCATTTGATTAAAATAATAATAATAAAACCAGGATTGTCTGTACATATTATTTTATTTATTTTGCCAGGATTGGATATAATTGGGGGTGGGTACAATAGAAATCATAGGGGGAAGGGATGTGTTTCTGGGGCAAATCTCTCCTGGACTCAGATGAAAGTAATACAGGAAAGCAAGCCACTAGCTAATGAAGGGCTGGGAGAACCTTATTTGTTACCCTGAGGGTAACATTCCCTTTTGGTAAACTTTCAGGGGCTACATGACCCTGGTGGGCAGGGCAACACATGTCAATTTTACGTTGTGCAAAGGGCTAGTTTCTACACACATTGACACATTCTTCTCTATCTTCCATCAAGAGCTATTATCAGGTTTCAAAGATGCATCCCAGCCAGACAAAATCACTGCTCAAGGAGGAGGAGAGAACAGAGTGAAGCTGGCTCTATTCCCATCCTCTCGTCCCGCTGAGAAACACAACCAACCTGTTGCACCTGAAAACTCAGTGTGGAGAGCACAACAGAATAGGGCACAGCTGTGGGCAGCCTGAGGAAGTACCATCTATCTGTTGGGATGCTGCCAGGGAGACAAAGGCCATCATGCCCCCATGCCGTCTCTGGACGATCCATTGATCTCCCGTAGATACAGTATCAGTCAATTAGCGACATGAGGCCTCAGAAATAGCTTGCCACATTCCAGAGCTCGTGCACGCTCTATCAGCAGAGTTCGCACAACGAAAGATGCACTCAGGAGAGCATATTTATAAGTTTATTCAGCGTTGGTCAGAACAAAGAAAAAAACATGACTGCCTGCTTCGATGTCTCAAGCACAGAGAGAGAAACGAAAGCAATAGACAAAAGAGAAACTTCCTGTGAACAGGAAATACGCAGGCTGTGACACAACAACCTGCTCCCTTCTTAAGGTGGAACGGAAATATCCTAACATCCTCCCCCTTTCCGTGTAACCTGTAGTACCTGTGGTTCAACCCTCTGTACGTAAACCTTAAGTTGTTCTCTGTTAACAACCTTAGACAACAGATCAGCAGGAATTTCATTTCCTGGCATGTAGGACACCTGAATGAGTCCTTTCTGAATACACTCTCTTGCACGATGTAGCTTAATCTGCAAGTACTTGGTTCTTTGCTTGCAACTCTCTGAGTTCAGCAAAGCCAAACAGGATCTATTGTCTTGATACACTTGTATAGGAAATTTCACAGAAACTCTGATGTCCTTAAACAGTTGCATCAACCATTCACAATCCATGAGTGAAAATGACAGAGCATTGAATTCTGCTTCACAGGAATTTAGGCTTACTGTCGTCTGCTTCTTGCACAGCCAGTCAAACAGACAGTGGTTGTACATGTAGCATACTCCAGAAGTGCTTGTACCATCCGTGGTGTCACTTCCAAAACTAGCATCTGCAAAGATTTCAAGACCTCCAGTCTTCTGACTGGTGAACCTCAGCCTGTAGTGTAAAGTCCCTTTCAAATAGTGGGCTATGCGCTTCAGAGCTTTCCAATCCTGAATAGTAGGATTGTTAGCATGTCTGCTAAGCAGGTTAGTGCTTACAACTATGTCAGGTCTTGAGCATCTAGCAATGAAATTCAACTTGCCTAGAATGCATCTGTACAGCGTAGTGTCAGAAAACGCTTCAGCAGTACTATCTACCTGGTAACCTGTTACCATTGGTGTGTCTGCTGGGTTTGCATCAACCAAATTCAACCTGGTTAATACATCAGGAATTTTCTGTGTTTAGTGTACCAGAAAATTACCTGCTTGGTCCCTCTCCACCTGCAGAGAAAGATAGATGGATACCTCACCAAGATCCTTCATGTCAAAGTGCTCCTTCCGCTGAGCTAGGGTGCTTTGGTACAAAGCCTGATTCTTCCAAAACATCAGTAGATCATCAACAAAACATAAACATAAACAATACAAACACACATGGATCAGCTTTGCCCTGGTGAAAATCTAGAGAAAGCAATGTCTCAGTGAGTTTTGTGTTCCAACACCTGGCACTCTGCTTGAGACCATATAAGGATTTCCTCAGTTTACAGACCATTCCCTTCTGTATCTGCATCCCGTCAGGTGGAAGCATATACAGCTCCTCCCCCAAAACCCCGTACAAAAAAAGCTGTATTAATGTCATGATGGGAAACATGCAGTTTCTCCTCTGCAGCAATCTTGAGCATTAGCCAAATGCTCTCATACTTGACGGTGGGTGAGTAGGTCTCGTTGTAATCCTGTCCTGGTACCTGTGAAAAACCTCTGGCAACCAATCTGGCTTTGTGTCTGACAACCTTGCCATTCTGGTCTGTCTTGGCCTTGAAGACCCATTTGCTGCCAACCAGTCTCATTCCTGGGACTACCGGTACCAGCTCCCAAGTTTGGTTCCTATTTAAGGAATCAACTTCAGCCTTCATGACATTAAGCCAAGGCTCAGCATCTTTAGAGGTTAACTCCTGAACCTCTTTGAAGCTTGAAGGTTCCCACACCTTCTCTGAGCTACTAAGAACAACAGTTGCTGTCTTAGCAAACTCATCAGCAAATCTCTTTGGAGGTTTGCCTTTTGTCGGCCTTTCAGATCTGCGTACTAGACGCAAGTCTTCATCACTCATCTCCTCCTTCTTAGGAGAAAAGTGACCAATGGTGAACAGTGGTTCTTCCAGTTCATTGTCAGGCGCATCAGATGGTCTGACTGAGGCCTTTGCGCTCTTGTAGTCTGCTGAGTCATCACTGTCGCTGACACCAGCAGCAGCGCCGCCCACTGAGCTGGAATCCAAACTCTGATCATCATCCTCAGCTTCCTCTTCTACCTGAACATCATCTGCTTTTTTCACATCACCTTGATTTTCCTCTGGGTAACTCTGGAAAATTCCCACATTCCCCCCCCCCCACTTAGGATTGTACTCAACACTCTTTGTGAACTTAATGGACTTAGAGTCAATCATCCATACCCTGTACGAACCTTTTTTGTACCCCATGAACAAACCATGTGCCCCACGCTTCCCAAGCTTGTTGCTCTGTGGGGTGTGTACCCACATGTCAGAACCAAAGATTCTCATGTGCTTGACGTAAGGTGATGACCTACTGAGAAGAGTTGATGTGCTTGTTAGGCCTGGCAGACCTCATTAACTTCACTTACCATGTGTGATTTATTGCTGGCTCGCTCCTGGGACTGGGTGAGTATCCGGAGGCTGAGAGGGAGGGTCAGAAGGAAAACGATAGTAATTTTTATATATGTAATTTTGTATTACTGTAATATTTCTATATGTAACTGTATTTTCTTACAGTTGGAAGTCGAACGGATTCAGTTCCAGAAGTCTGTTCAACTTCCAAAATGTTTGGAAACCAAAGCGTGGCTTCTGATTGGCTGCAAGAAGCTACAGAAGCCACGCTGAATATTCAGATTCCAAAAATTGCTTGAAAAACAGAACAGTCACTTCTGGGTTTCGTTCGTTTGGGAGCTGATTTGTTCAGGAGCCAAGGCATTTGAGATCCAAGGTATGACTGTATTTTGTTTAACTTGTCTCTTGTTGCTTCAGTTTTTTTGTATATCGCTCAGAGAGATTTTTCATATATTAAGCAGTATAGAAATTAAATAATCAAACAATAATATGGGTGTGGTATATACTGGGGACAGTCCCAAGGGCTGGATAGAGAACATAATTGGATTGGATTAGACCAATCAACAAGTCCAACATCCTGTTCCCACAGTGACTGAACAGGATGCCTGTGGGAAACCAGCAAGCAGGATCAAAACAGTGGTCCAGAGGTAGAAGAGTTTGGATTTGATATCCAGCTTTATCACTACCCCAAGGAGTCTCAAAGCAGCTAACAATCTCCTTTCCCTTCCTCCCCCACAATAAACACTTTGTGAGGTGAGTGAGGCTGAGAGACTTCAGAGAAGTGTGACTGGCCCAAGGTCACCCAGCAGCTGCATGTGGAGGAGCAGGGAAGCGAACCCAGTTCACCAGATTACGAGTCCACCGCTCTTAACCACTACACCACACTGGCTGATGTGAAGATAGGAAACGGCAACCATATGATAGTATTTTCAGAGAAATGTGGGTGGTGGAAGCAATGGTCAGGGCAAACCAATTCACCTGCATGGTTTTTAATGAAAACTATTAAAAGCAAACACAGAATATATTCTATTTATAGAAGAACTTCTAACCCATCCTTGATCATATGATCCCAAGGTGTGTTTCAATGCAATAGTTTTAATTAAGGAAAGACAGCATACAAATATGATGATGATACAACTAAGAAGTAAACATAACATTTTTTCATTTGCTGAAAATCAGACATGTAGATCCATTGTGAGGTTGGGTTTATTTTAGTGTAAAGAATTGCAGTGTATTTTACCAATCATAGGTCTGTCATTTTGAACAGGTTTGAAAAGGTTTGGCATGGGTTAACACAACCAAGCTGAAAATTACTCCAAACAGCATGGCTATTCCGTTTCAAAACATTGAGAAGAATTTTTCCAGATTTGTACTGGTTTGAGAAATTACATAACCAAGCTCACCATATGCCACATGTTGTCCCTCAAATAATTAGTACAGCTCAGCAGGAACAGAGATGGGGTTGTAGCCTCAAAGTGTTGCTCCACTGAAAATCCTTCTTCAGTTCATTGCTGTGAAGAGAAGACGGGCTGAGTTTGGAACTGTGTGTGTGAGGGAGAGAGACCACGAACACATGCACATTTATAAATATGTGTCCCTTGTGGCTAATTAGTTTAGATTATCAGTTTCAACCTTTTTTCAGAGGATGAAAAGTCAACATGGTATTAAAATTACCCCACTCTTCTTTTGGTCAGCCTGTCTTCTCTTCTGTTGAATATAATTTTACTTAACAATAGTATGTGAGACATGCATATAATATGTGGAAATAGTTCACATTTTTAGCAGAGTGGAGGAGGGAGCCACATCAAGTTCCAGGAGCAAGATGTGAATTAGGGGTGGGGGAAAACAGTGAGGATAAGCTCAATATTGAGATTTTTGTTTTTTTTAGAAAAAATCATTTGCATAAGTAGTGGCAAACAAGATCTCATATCTGTAATTCAGGCATCGCTTGGGAGACTAGTTTGATCTGAGAAGGCGCTACATGCAGAAGCAACCCTAACAAGGTCTGGGGCAGCATCCCAAGGATCAAAGCTTGTTGAGTGCTTGATACGACAAGAGTCAAGGATGGCATGACAATGGCCATGAAGAGTTTCCTTGCATATGTAGCAAGAGTCAGCACCCCCCATTTGAAACGTATCTCCTCCTGTCATGTGGCCCATTCCACCACTTGAAAAATTGCACTTTGACTGCAATTACTGCCCCTAGTCACTTTGTTATCAGCTCTGGTAGGAAACTTATCTGATAGCTGAAATACAAAGCAAATCTGCACGATCCTCCCACTCTCAACGCAAGACACCTTGAAATGATTCTACTTGAAGAATTTAACTCTGAGCATAAAAAGCTTGATATATACCCAGCGATATCACTTTCTATTGTTTTGGATGACTCTTAAAATTCTTGTCAGAGGATCTTTGCTAGAAAGAAGCTGTTTCCATTAAAAGAGTGTTTGTATAAATAGCTGACTGAAAAATGGCTATTTAAATCATTGTGTGGTACCACTTTTAATATAAAGGTCCTGGAACAACAGATGTATTTCTAATTGCATTCTTAAAATGAAATGTTTTTATTCTGAGTCTGCAGCACAGGAAATATCCTTCAGCAAAGGGCACCAGCTGCAAAATAATAAAAAGAGCTTTAAACGTTTATCCAGTGACTGGCAGGTTTTTTTGCCCTTAGACTTTAAAAAGTTCATATTTGTTCATGCAAAATGTAGGAGCCAAAGTTTAGCCATTTTAGGTTCTTTGTGCTGGAAACTGTGCAGAATCTTTTGGCTAAGCATTCTGCACCTGGTAAGGTTCATGAGGTACCAAGCAATTTTGAACTCATATTGAAGCCATTCAACTCTAACACCCTACATCCTCGAAAACTAAACACACCCACAAGCTAAAAATGCTTGAATTATGGAGTCAAAATCCAAAAGGACAAGGAAAGATCTAATACTGCATCTCCAAAGTAATCCAAACAGTAAATATAAAATATGCCACTTATCTGAATGTTGCAAACATCCAGGCATGTTAATTAGGCATTCTTAAACCTGACACAAATCTGATACTACCAGGCTGCCAAGAAGCAGAGCTGGGATTTTGCTTTCTCTCTGGTTAATGTGAGATCATGAGATCATGAACCAGCAGTAATGTGGCTGTACTGGAGTTAAATTGCACAGCGGTCCCTTCGTGCTTTGTTTGCATGAAGTGTACGCCAAATGATTACTGGGAAGTGCCTGGACATGCTGCTAGCCTGGCCCATTTAAATACATCCATGCATCAACATGATTATGTGCAGTGAAGGAGCCAGTGTGGTGTAGTGGTTTAGAGCGATAGACTCGTAATCTGGGGAACCGGGTTCGCGTCTCCGCTCCTCCACATGCAGCTGCTGGGTGACCTTGGGCCAGTCACACTTCTTTGAAGTCTCTCAGCCCCACTCACCTCACAGAGTGTTTGTTGTGGGGGAGGAAGGGAAAGGAGAATGTTAGCCGCTTTGAGACTCCTTCGGGTAGTGATAAAGCGGGATATCAAATCCCAAACTTTTCTTCTTCACAGGAGCAGCTGGTCATGCATAGGCTTACATGCAATTGGGGCACTCGATTGCACCCACATCTCAATTACATGGAAGACTGTTTAGAATCAAACAGTGGAAATGTTCCGGAAGACCTGTAAATGCCATCTTGGTAGTCCAGATAACCCTGGGACTAATTGTTATTTGCTGCAAGAACAAGCTCAACTATGCCTATTTATCTGCTTTGGAGTTGTGAAGCCTTGGTTTTGTTTGAGCTAGCCGAGATGGGCAGCTTGTCATGCTGGCTGCCTGTCATAAACTGGTTGGACGCAGAGGAATGGTAGGAGGAACCAGCTGGGGAACTAGCTGAAAAAGAAGGCTCAGAGCCTGGGGAGTGGTGGTGGGACATCGATGAGTGGAGAAGACTGGGAAGAAGGTGTGTTGGAAGCTGAAGAGGTAACAGGGCTTAGAAAGCTGAGAGAATCTGTGGCCTTGAGAAGACCATAATCAGTCAAAACTAGGGAGGAGGTTGGGCAAGAGGCAGAAATGAGGCAGTCTGGTGAAGACTCACGGGTGTCTAAATAATACTAAATGTAACCCCTTGACTTCTGCTCTGATATTATGATAAGCTTGGTTAAAATAGCAATAAAAAATGAAAGTACAAAGCTAAGAGTATAATCAAATCAAAGTTTTAACCAGTGTCTTACAATTCTAAACATCAGAACATATTTAAAATATTTCCTAGTGCATAAAATTGATTAGTCATAACAAGAACAGCAATACTGAAAGAGTAAAATTGTGCCATGCCGCCAACATAGTTTACAGTCTAAAATGGGAAGAAATAAAAGGAAACAGCAGCAGCTTGTTGCCATAATAATGTTCTACCCCTAAACTGTTCTGATATCTAAAGAGCACCTGGCTGCTTGAAATAAATGAATGACTCATGAGGTAGTGGTTATATGAGGTTTTATAGTACCTTACACAATTCTTATACTAGGACTCAGCTATACAAATAAAACATTTTAAATGTGTTTTAAGTGCAATATACAATGTGACACTAGATGGCGATGGTGAGGCTTATGGAAGATTCAATGTATTTTTTAAAATGTTTTTTTAAAAAAAATTCAGAGCAGTTTTTATATGTGTGTAGATTCCACCCTAGTTACCAGAGGCCTCTGTCGGTGCCTTCCTTGGCAAGGGGGGGGGGGGAATTGTTTGTTTGTTTGTTTGTTTGTTTGCTTATACCCTGCCCATCTGGCTGGGTTTCCCCAGCCCCTCTTGGCGGCTTCCAACAAAATATTAAAATACAATAGTCTGTTAAACATTAAAAGCTTCCCTAAACAGGGCAGCCTTCAGATGTCTTATTAAAAGTCTGGGAATTGTTTTTCTCTTTGACTTCTGGTGGGAGGGCATTCCACAGGGTGGGTGCCACTACCAAGAAGGCCCTCTGTGTGGTTCCTTGTAACTTGACTTCTCGCAGCAAGGGAACTGCCAGAAGGCCCTCAGCACTGGACCTCAGTGTCCGGGCAGAACAATGGGGGTGGAGATGCTCTTTCAGGTATACTGGACCGAGGCCATTTAGAGCTTTAAAGGTTAGCACCAACACTTTGAATTGTGCTTGGAAACGTACTGGGAGCCAATGTAGGTCTTTCAAGACTGGTGTTATGTGGTTTTGGCAGCTGCTTCCAGTCACCAGTCTAGCTGCCGCATTCTGGATTAGTTGCAGTTTCCGGGTCACCTTCAAAGGTAGCTCCACATACAGCGCATTGCAGTAGTCCAAGCGAGAGATAACTAGAGCATGCACCACTCTGGCGAGACAGTCCACGGGCAGGTAGGGTCTCAGCCTGAGTTCCAGATGGAGCTGGTAAACAGAATTAACCTGCACCTCCATGGACAGCTGTGAGTCCAAAATGACTTCCAGGCTGCGCACCTGGTCCTTCAGGGGCACAGTTACCCCATTCAGGACCAGGGAGTCCTCCACACCTGCCCGCCTCCTGTCCCCCGAAAATAGTACTTCTGTCTTGTCAGGATTCAACCTCAATCTGTTAGCCGCCATCCATCCTCCAACCTCCTTCACTGGCTCTGATTTGAAAGAAAGGTAGAGCTGGATATCATCTGCATACTGTTGAACACCCAGCCCAAACCCCCTGATGATCTCTCCCAGCAGCTGCATGTAGATGTCTAAAAACATGGGGGAGAGGACAGAACCCCACAAGTGAGAGCCCAGGGGTCTGAACACTCACCCCCCACCACTTTCTGAACATGGCCCAGGAGGAAGGAGCGGATCCACTGTATAACAGTGCCCCCAGCTCCCAGCCCCTCTAGACGGTCCAGAAGGATGTTATGGCAGATGGTATCAAAAGCCACTGAGAGATCCAGCAGAACTAGGAAACAGCTCTCACCTTTGTCCCTAGCCCACCAGAGATCATTGACCAGTGCGACCAAGGCAGTTTCAGTCCCATGATGAGACCTGAATCCCAACTGGAAGGTATCCAAATGGTCTGCTTCTTCCAGGAGTGCCTGGAGTTGTTCAGCAACCATTCACTCAATCACCTTGCCCAAGAATGGAAGATTTGAGACTGGGCAATAGTTGGCCATATTGGCCGCATCTAAAGATGATTTTCTCAGAAGCGGTTTGATAACTGTCTCTTTCAGTGGGTCTGGGAAGGCTCCCTCAAAGAGAGAAGCATTCACCATCCCACGAAGCCCATCGCCCAGCCCTTCACGGCTAACTTGTATAAGCCAGGATGGGCAAGGATCAAGGAGACAGGTGGTTGGTTTCACTCGTCCAAGCAGCCTGTCCACATCCTCAGAGGTAACAGATAGGAATTGATCCCATGCAACTTGACTAGACAGGACTCTAGCACTCTCCCACCCTGGCCCTGCTCCCACGGTGGAGACTACCTCTTCCTGAATCTGAGCGACTTTATCTGCAAAAAACTTTGCAAAATCATTGCGGGACATCAAGTGGCCTGTACTGGACCCTGATGGAGCAGGTGGTTCCGCTAAATTGTGAACCACCTGAAAGAGTCTCCTCCTGCTGTTTTCTACAGATGCAATAGAGGCAGTGAAGAAAGTATTCTTCGCCGTCGCTATTGCCACCTGGTAGGCTCAACATTGAGCTCTAATCCGTGTCTGATCAGCTTCAGAATGAGTTATCCGCCACCAGCGCTCTAGCCATCTCAGCAATTGTTTCATTGCCCTCAGATCCGTAGAAAGCCACAGGGCTGTCCGGGCTCCATGCAATCGGAGAGGGCGCTTCGAGCCAAACAGTCAATAGCCCTGGTTAACTCCACTTTCCAGCAGACCACCAGGGAATCAGCTGAAAGGCCATCAAAATGGGATAAAGCACCCCATACCACTTTCTGGAAACCATTTGGATCCATTAAGTAGTGGGGGCTGGGGGCGGACCATTCGAATAGGTCCCACCTCCCTGCAGAGGGGAAGGGAAGGGAATGCATTAAGTCTCTGGGAAATTAATGTCCAATTGATGTACTCTGATAAGGAAACAAGAATTTTATCATCATTTGGCCCAATATGCATCAATGACTCATGGTCAGTTCATAGAAATCAGTCACTTTGAAATTGCTGACACTTAATTTTGATTAATTTCTTCGGATTGAGAAGTTTGCTTTTTCTGGAGTTCCATAGGCAGTACATGGGAAGGGCAAAACTGACTCTTATCAAGCATTTTGTAACTATCCCAGCCAATGCCCATATCCCACCTCTCCCTCCCCCCACCTGCATGTCTATTTAATTATATACCAATAGATGTAGCACAGTGAATAGATCTTGTCACTGTCCTAAAGTGTCAAAATTAAGGGTGGCAAAAGTAATCACCTATAGGCGAACGGTTCATTTAGATGTGAAACAGAAACTCTGTGCATTTTCCGAGTCATGCCCTGTATGATCTGTTACTGAAGAAAAAAACACTTCCTAGGATTTGGGCCTTACAGACTTATGCTCTTTTATTCTTGATGGAGTTATGGGGATTATATAATACCAGATCATCACTTCTAATTACACTTTAGCAGGATTCTGTTGGCATGAGACACACTGTGATTAAATGAACTTCCCTTCCTTCCCTTGAAGCAGGTCACTTCTCTTTATGGCACCATAAACTTCTCTCTCCTAGGCTTGGTGCTGCTGAAATCAGAGGGAAGAACTTTTATTACAACACGGTAAGCTGCACAATGTTAAGGTACAGAGGCTGTATTTTCATTATTTCCAATGCTGATATTCTACCTGAAAGTTGGAATCCAATTTAGTCATAGAGCGACTGTATATTTTTATAGACACAAATAGAGCAGCATGAGCCAGCCAATAACAATATCTAGGCCACCAGCATTTCCACATGAAGGGCTTAATTCACTCCCTAAGCACAGGGAATGTGCAGTGCATATTAAAGTTAAGCTAAGTAGTTGTGAAGCACATATACATATAATTTACCTGACTCACACAGGCCAAATCGAGATAAGGTCCCTCCTGGCTTTCTATGTATCACAGAATGATTACCATCTCAGCTGGTTAAATTAATAAGCCTGTGCAGTTACAAATCAAAATTAAAGATCATTTTTATTTTGACCAGATCAAATATACTCCCGCTTTCACACATACAAACTTCAACCCATGACCACATTACATTGGACACCCACTCACATCTTCATTCTGAACAAAGGAGTGGTATAAAGAACTTCTCCCTGTGGGTGAGTGTGACGACGGATAGTTTTTTTTATCCACTGATGCGAAGGGGCGCACCCTTGGGCCATTTCGTGTCTTTTCCTGCATTTTTAAAATAGTTTGTCTTATACTATGCTGGGACTTTCTGGGACCACCCATTGAAGGGCAGGTAATAAATCTAATGGCTATGATAATAATGCTCCTATTGTGGCCATTTTGTGTTTTGCCCTGCCACTGTGGAATCCAATTTGTCTAGTTGGCAGCCATTTTGTACTATGTTATTCCATGTGGTAGCCATTTTGTGTTATGGTATGCCCCTACAACAGCTTTTTTGTGTGTGACTGGTGCCCCTGGCACACTCTCAAATTGCAGAGATGCCCACCAGTCCAAAAAGTTTGAGAACCCCCACTCTATTTCTTTTCTTTTCTTTTTTTTTGCATTAAGCAAGTACTTGGATTAGATAGCCTACAAGCCAATCCTCCAACTCCATTATTCTAAGATCACAGGAACATAGGAAGCTGCCTTACACCAAGTATGTTTAGGATGGAGCTGAAAAGCTCTTCATGCAATTGGTGAGTATTGTTAAATTTGACATGTAAATCATTCAACATATTCCCAGTTCAAAATGTTCAGAATGTTCAAAAGACAAATAAAAATGGATGTACCAGAAATTAAAACAACAGGAGAGTAAAAACTGGGTGTTTGATACATACAACACCTAGCCTTCAAACTACTCATTGGTGAACAAGATAATATGATATCCACTCCAGTTAAAATGAGTACAGTGAGAGCCTCCTCTAGTGGACAATTTTGAAGATAAAAGGTTCATTTTAATAACATTTCCCACGACATATAAAAAATCAACTTTAAAGCAACAATACCAGAGAAAATTGATCCTTGCTCTATTTTTGCAGAATAAAAGTTGGTTTTAGTAGAATTCAAAAATATTACATCAAATAAAAGAGTGTGCTGAGAAGAGAAAAGGAGGGAAAATCTTAATTACCTATTGTTTATTCTCATTGCATCAAAATAAGTGAATGGCTGTAGCCAGGCATGGATCAAATGAGCCTACCCAAGAAGCATATAAAGCCACCAATAAGCACAATGTAGCAAATTTTATTTGTTTATTGAAGTCCCATCAGAAACAGTGCAACAGATCTTTTTTTAAGTGCCTTTGACTTCAATAACACTTCATTGTGACTAAACTTCATTTTCTGGACTGAGAATTATTTATTAGGTTTGTTCAGACTCTCATGCATAATTCTGATGCCTTCGCACAGGATGTATCAAAACTGGACACAGACCAATTCCCCCCTATTCAATCAGCTGTTTTGTAAGAAATCAGATCTGTTCTGGTTTATAGGTGATACATTAACAGGATCTGCATCACTTTCAATCTTGTGAACCGACCAAAAGGAAGAGGGAAATGTGGAGATGTCACCTTACTTTTATATAGCAGGAATTTCAGTAGCACGATGTCACAAAAAGTGGAAACCATCTTGTTCAGTGCTATTAAAATAACTATTAAGAACTATATTTCCTTTTTCTTTTTTTGCATTAGCAGGAAGAAGCGAGAAATAAAACTGAAAGAGGAATATGTGGTTTTTAAGAAATGAAATGTGTGGTGACCCTAATAGTGTTGGCTACATACATGAATCACCTGTGTATTGAGCTTCCCACCTAGGTTCCTTATTTTTGGATCCATGACTCAAATATCATTTTCACCAGGAGCAGCCAGCATGGTGTGGCAGTGCCACACTGCCCCCCTCCCTAACAGCAGCATCACTGCTATTTACTGCAAATTGGGGGGGGGGTCACCCCACCCTGCTTCTCCAACACTCCAAGTCAGGATCCAACCCACAGTCCCCAACAATGTCCTCCTATGGTAATCCCATGCATTTGATTAGACTAGATCTGTGCTTCTGTACACTTACCTCTATCCCCTTCTTTCTTAGGGATAACAGGGAGCAAGTAGAACTATCTCTAAATTTTCAAGAAATTGATAGTTATAGTAAGTAAGTTTTGCTTTGCTTCCTAATGAACATATAATTATGAATTTGCATAAAGAGTTCCGGCACAAAGCCTAAACATGCCAAAGCACAGAAAGTCCTTTAGTGCTCTTGTTCCAGATCTCTCTCTCTCTTTCTCTCTCTCTCCTGCACTTTTAAAATAAGGCACAGGGAAATAATAACCAATTTATACTAATGCATGTTTGAGGTGCTTCTTCATTAAAAGCCACATTCTCTTATTTTGTACTGGAATTATTTATTCTTATTAGATCAAACAAAATGTTCTTTTCAGCAGAGACATCAGATAATTTGTTTTAGCACAATGAATATGTTGCCAATAATAAACTCCCTGTCTACCACACATATTATTAAATTTAATGCACCCAGAGATATACAAAGTTAGAATGCATCTTCTGTGTAATTGGTGTGCTTTAGAAACAATGTTGTTAACGGCTAAAAGAACTGGTGAAATAGAAAAGGGTTTCACAAAAGTTTTGTATTGGGATACAAATGAATATTATGGTGACTTTTTTTTTTTTTTTTTTGCCTGAACATGAACATTCTTTGGCCAATTATGAGGCCTAAAGTTATTTTGCAATATCTGTCTTAAGACTGAAACTAACTGAAAATCACAGCATTGGTTAGATTCACTTTCTTTGTACTGCCAGGTCTCCTCTGTGGAGGAAAGTACTTTGCTAGGGGGTACTTGATGGAGGAAGGCAGCTGACAGTACAGTGGTACCTCGGGTTAAGAACTTAATTTGTTTTGGTTGTTCGTTCTTAACCTGAAACTGTTCTTAACCTGAGGTACCACTTTAGCTAATGGGGCCTTCCGCTGCCACTGCATCACCGCTGCATGATTTCTGTTCTCATCCTGAAGCAAAATTCTTAACCCGAGGTACTTTTTCTGGGTTAGCAGAGTCTGTAACCTGAGGCGTCTGTAACCTGAAGCGTCTGTAACCTGATGTACCACTGTATGTGACACCTCTGCTAAAACATCTGTATCCCCTTTTGCTAGCAGAAAAGGTTCAGATTTCCTGTATTAATATACAAAGCCCCAAAACTTGGGTCCAGGATACCATAAGGACCCCCTGAGCCCCTTTATCCCAGTTTGATCATCTGGATGAGCACTGTTAGTTATTCCCCATGTTTCAAAATCCCAACTGGCTTCTGCTAAAGTCAGGGATTTAGTGTTACCAGTCTGACACTGTGGAATAACTTTCCATGAGATTCAGCAGACATCCTTGCTGCTAAATTTCAGGCTGACAGGCCCATTCAGTTTAAATTTTCTTAAGATTAACTAGTCATTTTTAATTATTATTTTTCATGGTTTTTATCTTATCTTGTGTTTCCTTGTACAGTGGTACCTCCTTCAGGTTACATACTCTTCAGGTTACAGACTCCGCTAACCCAGAAATAGTGCTGCAGGTTAAGAACTTTGCTTCAGGATGAGAACAGAAATTGTGCTCCGGCGGCGTGGCAGCAGCAGGAGGCCCCATTAGCTAAAGTGGTGCTTCAGGTTAAGAACAGTTTCAGGTTAAGAACGGACCTCCAGAACAAATTAAGTACTTAACCCGAGGTACCACTGTACCTGCTTATGTTGTTGTACAGTGCCTTGATTATCTTATCTGAGTGGTGGTCTAGAATTCTAAAGTAAATAATTACAGTGGTGTCTCGCAAGACGAAAAGAATCCGTTCCGCGAGTCTCTTCGTCTAGCGGTTTTTTCGTCTTGCGAAGCAACCCTATTAGCGGATTAGCGTTATTAGCGGTTTAGCGGCTATTAGCAGCTATTAAAGGTTTAAGGGATTAGCGGATTAGCTGCTAAAAGGCTATTAGCAGCTTAGTGCCTTAGAAAAAGGGGGTGGGGAGTGGAAAAAAATCGCAAGAATCGCAAGACATTTTCGTCTTGCGAAGCAAGCCCGTAGAGAAATTCGTCCTGCGAAGCGCATTGAAAAACCGAAAACCCTTTCGTCTAGCGGGTTTTTCGTCTTGCGAGGCATTCGTCTTGCGGGGCACCACTGTATAAAGAAATTAGAGAGAGGGAAAAACAGTGAAGAAGGGAAACAGCCTGCTGTCAGTGGAAGGGGACTCTCATTTTGAGCTGTGTCCAAATTTGGAAGGGTCTGGACTCAATTGGCATGGAAATTGGGGAGTATGTTGTTATGTACTGATGTTCTCCCCCTGGGCCAACAGGGGGATACTGTAGATAGTTTTCACTCAGGTCCACATCAGTTATTTTAGGCGGGAAACCCTGGGTTGTTGTTGATACAATGTTGACAGCCGGCTCCTATAAAAGCAGGCCGGCTGAGCTGTTTGCTGTTCAGTTCTGTCCAGCTACAATAAAGAGCTGCTCTGGAGAAATCACTGTGTCATCTACTATGTTCGCTCACAACTTAACATATGTCTTCTATGCTAAACCCTAATTTAGAATTGCACCCGTATTTCTTTGATAGTGCCCCATGTAAAGTTGTGGTTGACTCAATGCTGTGGTTGGGGGGAAAGAAAGACCCCCCCAATTCCTTTCTAAACAGAGCTTTGTTAATTATACAGTAAGTTCTTTGGCTATACAAAGATAATTCATCTAAGTTTATAAAATGCCCCTGAGCTCCAAAACGATCACTGCTACAGCAGTACCTTAAGAGACATTAGCAACAGTGTTAACATTTGCTCCTCTATAAAACAGAAATAGTCTCTGAAATGTGTACACGTGTTCAACATATTAATTGCTATATTATTCTCCTTATCACATATTTTCCATTATGACCTTCCTTGTTATACTACAAAAGTGCTTGAAACAAACAAGCTGCGTTATTGCTGAGTGTTTTTTCTTTTTCTTTAATCAATCTCACAATCTCCCCTGGTCACTCAGTTGTGTCGCCCTTTCAGAGCTCAGGCTTTTAACTGTGTCATACTATTTTCCTATTTCCCCCCCCTGGAACATCACATTTTAACACCCTGTTCCCCCAATTCTGTTTCTGAATTTCATTTCTCCTCTCATAAAACCTCCACCCAGAACATTTGAAGTTCCTCTTTTTCTTCTTGACTTGTGAGATAGCAAATACTGATAAGTTGATGGGTGGTATACAAACATTGTATACCAGCTAAACAGTTCTGCTATGATAAATACTTTTGTATGTACAACAGAACTTCTCAGAGAAGAGATGGAGGGAGAGTTCTGTGCACACCCAAAAAAGCTTGCATTAGTGGAATTGTTTGGTTGGATACTGCCAACTATAGATAGATAACAAATTTTGTTCCAGTTGTGCCCTATGATACTTTCCCTCCTGCGGTAATGTTATGTGGGGAACAGTATACCTGAAGGAGCATCTCCACCCCCATCATTCAGCCCAGACACTGAGGTCCAGTGCCGAGGGCCTTCTGGCGAGACGTGAGGTTACAGGGAACCAGGCAGAGGGCATTCTCGGTAGTGGCACCTGCCCTGCGGAACGCCCGCCCATCAGATGTCAAGGAAATAAACAACTATCTGGCTTTTAGAAGACATCTGAAGGCAGCCCTGTTTAGGCAAGTTTTTAATGTTTGATGTTTTATTGTGTTTTTAATATTCTGTTGTGAGCCGCACAGAGTGGCTTGGGAAACCCAGCTAGATGGGTGAGGTATAAGTAATATATTATTATTATTATTATTATTATTATTATTATTCTTGACAACAACAACAGTAAAGGTAAAAGGACCCCTGACCATTAGGTTCAGTTGTGGCCGACTCTGGGGTTGTGGCGCTCATCTCACTTTATTGGCCGAGGCAGCTGGCGTACAGCTTCCAAGTCATGTGGCCAGCATGACTAAGCCACTTCTGGCAAACCAGAGCAGCGCACGGAAATGCTGTTTACCTTCCCACCAGAGAGGTACCTATTTATCTACTTGCACTTTGACGTGCTTTCCGACTGCTAGGTTGGCAGGAGCAGGGACTGAGCAATGGGAGCTCACCTCATTGTGGGGATTCGAACCACCGACCTTCTGATCGGCAAGTCCTAGGCTCTGTGGTTTAACCCACAGCGCCACCCACATCCTTAATAAAATTCCTAAATCCTGCTCTAATTCTCACCATAGTCATTTAGAAACTATAACTCAGGGAATGGGTTTTGCTGAAGTGGGATACATAAATCTTTTTAAATAAATGATGTTTAACAAATGTGGATAGGATTGCCCATCTCTCTGCTTTCCCATACCTTACACGGAACAAATGTGCCTGCTGTGTTACCTCCCAATTTCATTGTTCAGTCATTTGTGAAAGCGGTAAGGATCACAAGATGGCAACCAGATGGTAAGTGGTAGTTAAGTTGTGTCCCAAAGAGTCTGGGAATGACTACTTTCAGGATGTGTGATAGACCTCATTGCTATATTGATTTCCACTTCAAAAAGTGTTAGTCAACCAAGTAATGATTTTCAAGTCATGGCTATGTTCTTTGAGGAGAAAAATCAATTTTATTTTCAGATTGTTTACAGTAAATAAGAAGAATCGGAGTTGATTAGGATTTCCCAGAACATTTAGGAAGCACAGAGAGGTTTATAAATGGAAAAGAACATTTGAATTTAACGTATGTTAAATGTAGGAGGTTTTCACTTGCCTTGTTATATCCTACAGCTCTGTGGATGAGATATCTATTTTAGTCAAGAGAGCAAACAGAGTTGTTAAGTACAGAGGCAAGAGGAACACCTAAAATCTGAACTAAGAATCTAAAATGAAATAAATTTGCTCTGTGCTTTTAAAAGCTGAACAAATGCATAGAAAATAATTTTTAAACATAGGTCTATTCAAGTAACACTGTCTTTCTGTCAAACCAAGTAAGATTAAACCTAGTTATTCATGTAGCATGGAATGAGAAAGAAAACGTTCAGGTCCAAAACTATTGAACATGTTCCATCCTGAGCTTCTACACCACAAGCTCCACTCTCATAGAATCATAGAGTTGGAAGGAAGCCAATGCTTCCGTCTTGTTTTGGTAAGGTGCAGTAATGCCAGGTGGAGGAAACTATGGCTATAGCTCCTCCTAACTTAGGAACAACAACAACAACAACAACAATTTATTTATACCCCACCAATCTGGCTGTTCAAGAGAATCTGTGGCTAGCGACCTGACAATCCTATTTATTACATGATTCGTGCATGTGAAATGGTATATAATTGGTTCACATTGTAGGACAGGACTGGGGAATCTGTGGCCTGAGTCAAATGAGGATCCCCAGGTCTTGCTATCTGGCCTTTGGGACTTTCCCCAGATTACACCTCTTCCTCAGCCACACCACTTCTGCCAAGTCAAACCTCTCAGTGACTCTACCTTGTACCCTCCTTGGGTGTTTTGCTAGAACATGCCCTATGACTCTGACAATGAATTCTTCTTCTTCTTCTTCTTCTTCTTCTTCTTCTTCTTCTTCTTCTTCTTCTTCTTCTTCTCCTCCTCTTCTTCTTCCCCACATTTTTTGCTGACAGGACTCAAGGCAGCTTACATATAAAAAGGAAAACTTCTAAAAAGACCAATCTTCAAAAAACTGTTGAACATTGTTAGAAGTAAAACTATATACGTATATAAGATCTATTAAAGATATATAGATAGATGATAGATAGATAGATTAATGCCATACAAATAATTACAATGAAAACAGCATGGCATGGCACCAGCCCTTTCATTAAAAGCAGTCAGTTCCCAAAATCCTGTTGGAACAAGAAAATCTTCACCTCCAAGCGGGGGACAACAAGGAGGAAGTCAGTCTAGCTTCTCAAGGCAGGGAGAAGTCTGAAAGCAGCTGTTGAGAAGGCCCTCTCCCGTGTACCTACCAAGCATGCCTCTGAGGGTGGTGGGATGAACAGAAGGACAGGAGAGAAATTAATTTTCCTGAATAACTATGGTTGAAGTTCTAGACCCTAGATTTATCTGGGAGTAAGCCCCATTGAAGTCAGCCAGACCTTCTTCTGAGCCAATGTATATGATTACCCCATGCATAGTATCCAGAAAGAGACATTACATAGTTCTGCCATGTTGGCTAGATTTCAAATCAGTCTCTGAAAACCAGCCGCTGAGTACTGCTGCAATGCTACAAAGTTTAGCTTTGCATATGAGGCACTTTGAAGAACTATTCTTTGCTGCATGGTATTTTAGTGAAAATACGAAAGACTTGAATCGAAAAGGAAAACGACATAAAGCTCGGTAATGAATGCAGTGTGCGCTTGATGGAAATGTACTACTGGAATTATTAAGCACCTCAGTAAGTAAGTGAGTGAAATATTATATCCTTGGCAATCACACTTCCATTTGAGTTGCTTGAGGTTTATAAAACACTTGCAAACAAGTTACAATATGCAAAACATAATGTAGATGGTTTCAACGCTTTCTGCAGCTCTGGGTTTTATAGGTTTTTATGAGCTCATGATTGATATTTTCACACCGTGATTGGCTTAGGAGGCCCTGTAGCAGCCTGACTGAGTATAAACCATGGCTCTCTGCCCATTATAGGAGGAGAGCAGACCTTTTTTCACTGAGATGAAAAAAGAGCTGTACATGTTTAATATTAAAACATGTTAAAAATGAATCAGTGAAACATCCATATTTCTCTCTCCCCATGTGGCTGAGTATCCAATTAGGATTCAAATAGGCTCACATGCTCAGAGTTAGATTCTGCTATTTGTAAATTGCAATGAATACCATTTTGACGTGTGACATAATTCCCCTTCCTTTATTCCCAAAGTGTGAAATGTTCTATTTAAACTATGCAGAGAAACCACATCACACATTAAGAAGAGGAGCAAAGGTTCAGAGCAGTGCTTATGAGTCTGCGACTAATGAATATTTGTAATGTATTTGGGCAATATCAGGAAGAAATTATGAGGAGCTGCTGATAACATGCTTCTAGGACTGTCAACTTATGAATATGGCTGAGGGAGAAGACCTTGGATGAAGAAACCTGGTGGACTCCATTGTAAATTAAGTGAATAGCAAACTCTTGCTTCTGTCACTGCTGGCAAATGGAGGATGCTAAGCCTGTGCAGGATAGCACACCCAGTCCGCCTTTGCTACTTTCCACATTGTAGTACCAGTACTTCAACTCCCTTGGTATAAGATTCAGGTAGGTAACTGTGTTGGTCTGACCCAGTAGAATATATATATATATATATATATATATATATATATGCTTTCGTAGATTTTCACGGGTACAGGAATGCAGGTTTTGGTGTCCTCGGGTGTCTTCCCGTGTAAAAGTTGGGGTGTCTAGGCGACGTTTCGACGAGGTCTCACTCGTCATCTTCAGGCTGGTGCTTTCGGCTTCTTGTTACTGGAACAGAGCAGGATCTCAGTGTTTGAGTTCCTATAAATACTGTTGAGGAGGTGTGGTGTATAGCCTCCAATGTTCTGGGCAGAGAGGAGGTTCCCAGGCTAGTGTGCCTTTTCTTCTTTTGTTCCTTAATTACTTGAGGGATATCTTGAGTGATTTCTTGAGTGATTTCCTGAATCCCACTTAGGTGGGTCATTAGGTGTGGATTAGTTGCTAAAGCCTTCGTGTCTTGAACTCTTGAACTTTGTGAAGAGTTTTTCTGAGAAGATGGCTGTACTGCACTTGGTTGTGCTCTGGCTTGGCTTCGTGTATAGGGGCGAGCTGTGGTTTTGTGGCCTGTGCCAGCCAGATCTGTGTAGGGATTGCAGGGGGGTGCAGCATCCGGAGGTGCCACCCTGGTTTGGCTACTGGATGGTGTCTGTAATTTATCTGTGGAGAGGGTCTGGGTTTGGGTCTGGTGTGGTTGATTGGTGATGGCGTTCTGTGTGCCTCTGGATCTGGTGTCAGATTTTGTGGGGAGGGCTAATTTCCAGATGTCTGGCAAGCGGGATGTGTCGTCACGCTTGTTCATGTTGTGAGGGTGTTTCTCTATCTCGATGGCTTCCATGATTATTCTCTTGTGGTGATGTTCCATGTTAAAGAGCAATTTGGAATCTGCAAAATTAATTTCGTGTCCTGTTTCTTTCATGTGTTGGAAAAGAGAGGAAGTTTTTTCTTCTTTTTTGACGGCATTCTTGTGTTCTGCGATACGTGCATTTATTCGTCTGTTTGTTTGTCCAATGTACGTGGCTGGGCAGACTTTGCAGGGTATTTCATAGACCCCTTGGTTTTCCAACTGAATTTTATCCTTGGGGTTTCTGAGGATATTGGCTATTTTTTGGTTGGTGCAAAAGGCTGTTTTGATATTGTGTTTATGGAGGATTTTGCTAATTTTATCTGTAGTGCCCTTGATATAAGGAAGGAGGGCTATGCCATTGTTTTCTTCTGTGTCTTGGTTTTTGGGGGGTGTTTCTTTTTGGATTAGCTTCGTAACCCTGTTTTGCTGGTATCCATTGGCAATTAACACATTTGAGAGATTCTGTAACTCAGTTGTCAAGTGGTCTTCGTCAGCCAGGCGTTTGGTTCTGGAGATGAGAGTCTTGGCTACGGAGTTTATTTGTGCAGGGTGGTGGTGTGATTGTGCATGTAAGTAGCGGTTGGTGTGTGTTTTTTTCCGGTAGATAGTGTGTCCTAGGGAGCCATCAGGTTTTTTGTAGATTAGGACGTCAAGGAAGGGAAGTTGGTTGTTGGCTTCTATTTCCATAGTGAATTGTATTTTGGGGTGTAGGCTGTTGAGATGTGTGAGGAAGCTATCCAGTTTTTCCTTCCCGTGTGGCCAAATTACAAAGGTGTCGTCAACATATCTGAGCCAAAGTTTGGGTTTGTGTTCTGACTTGTCTAAAGCATTGGTTTCAAAGTGTTCCATGTACAGGTTAGCGATGACCGGTGAGAGGGGTGATCCCATAGGTGCTCCTTCTATCTGTTTGTATCTTTGTCCATTGTGGATGAAGTACGTGTTGGTTAGGCAGTGGTTGGTCAGGTCCAAGATGTATTCGGGGGGATTGTATTTGTTTTGAATGGCTGTCAAGGCTTCATTAATGGGCACTTGTGTGAAGAGAGATACAACATCGAAGCTCACAAGTAGGTCATTGGGTTGTAGGTTTTGCTTCTTTATTGTTTCTATGAACTGGAAGGAGTTTGGAACGTGTGAAGAGATGGATTCTGCATAGGGCTGAAGTTGCTTGGCGAGAAATTTAGCGAGATTTTGTAGAGGTGAGCCTATGGAGCTGACTATTGGTCTGAGTGGTGTTCCTTCTTTGTGTATCTTGGGGAGGCCGTAGAGTTTGGGGCATCTGGATGATTTTTCTCTGGGGATGATTCTTAGCTGGATTTCTTCACTGATAGGAGAGGCTTTTATTTTGGATTTGGTGGTTTTTTCCAGATAGGTGGTGGGATCTGTTTTTATAGGTTGGTAGGTAGGGTCTTGGAGTAGATTTGATAGTTTTGCTTGGTAGTCCGATGTGTTCATCACAACAGTGGCATTACCTTTGTCTGCTGGGAGAATGATTATGTTGTTGTCTTTCCTCAGGTTGGTGAGTGCTTTCTGTTCTTCTTTGTGTAAATTGCTTCTGGGTGGTTTGCTGGAGCAGAGGATGTTGGTGACTTCAAGTCTGATTTTATTGGCTTCATCTGGATTGATTTTGGTTAGGCTAGCTTCGACTCCGCATATGATGTTTTCCGTGGGGATGCGTCTCGGGGCGACTGCAAAGTTGAAACCTTTGGAGAGTACTTTGGTTTCAGTTGAGGTGAGGATCCTGTCTGATATGTTATGTACTGTTTGTTTCATGGGTTGTTGTGGAGGGTGGCTGGGCTTCTGGCGTTTCTCTAGTTTGTGGAGTTTGTTGGTGTGTGTGTCTGTCTTGTGTGAGGTCTCCGTTTCAGCTCTCCAGACGGCTAGTTGTTTGCATTTGTCCCAGAGTGCAGGGTGGATTTTGTTACAGAGTTTGAGGTGAAGAGTGAGTAGATCTTTGTTGGTTTGGTTTAGTAGGTATCTTTTCTTGTGTAGTTCGTTTCTGATTAGAGATAGTTCAGTTCGTTTCAGGATCCTTTCGGTAGCTGGGGTTTTAGAGTGGAATTTAAGTTGGAAGCATGTGGGAATTAAGTTGTTGTCTCGGCAGTTGCGTAGGAACAAGAGATCACATAAGATGGTGGCTCTTCGGATTTCTAGTTTCTCGTAGGTTCTTGTCAGCTGGAAGGTTTCCTCCCCGTAGAGGTGAGATATTTGCTTTCGTAGATTTTCACGGGTACAGGAATGCAGGTTTTGGTGTCCTCGGGTGTCTTCCCGTGTAAAAGTTGGGGTGTCTAGGCGACGTTTCGACGAGGTCTCACTCGTCATCTTCAGGCTGGTGCTTTCGGCTTCTTGTTACTGGAACAGAGCAGGATCTCAGTGTTTGAGTTCCTATAAATACTGTTGAGGAGGTGTGGTGTATAGCCTCCAATGTTCTGGGCAGAGAGGAGGTTCCCAGGCTAGTGTGCCTTTTCTTCTTTTGTTCCTTAATTACTTAATTACTGGATAGCTTCCTCACACATCTCAACAGCCTACACCCCAAAATACAATTCACTATGGAAATAGAAGCCAACAACCAACTTCCCTTCCTTGACGTCCTAATCTACAAAAAACCTGATGGCTCCCTAGGACACACTATCTACCGGAAAAAAACACACACCAACCGCTACTTACATGCACAATCACACCACCACCCTGCACAAATAAACTCCGTAGCCAAGACTCTCATCTCCAGAACCAAACGCCTGGCTGACGAAGACCACTTGACAACTGAGTTACAGAATCTCTCAAATGTGTTAATTGCCAATGGATACCAGCAAAACAGGGTTACGAAGCTAATCCAAAAAGAAACACCCCCCAAAAACCAAGACACAGAAGAAAACAATGGCATAGCCCTCCTTCCTTATATCAAGGGCACTACAGATAAAATTAGCAAAATCCTCCATAAACACAATATCAAAACAGCCTTTTGCACCAACCAAAAAATAGCCAATATCCTCAGAAACCCCAAGGATAAAATTCAGTTGGAAAACCAAGGGGTCTATGAAATACCCTGCAAAGTCTGCCCAGCCACGTACATTGGACAAACAAACAGACGAATAAATGCACGTATCGCAGAACACAAGAATGCCGTCAAAAAAGAAGAAAAAACTTCCTCTCTTTTCCAACACATGAAAGAAACAGGACACGAAATTAATTTTGCAGATTCCAAATTGCTCTTTAACATGGAACATCACCACAAGAGAATAATCATGGAAGCCATCGAGATAGAGAAACACCCTCACAACATGAACAAGCGTGACGACACATCCCGCTTGCCAGACATCTGGAAATTAGCCCTCCCCACAAAATCTGACACCAGATCCAGAGGCACACAGAACGCCATCACCAATCAACCACACCAGACCCAAACCCAGACCCTCTCCACAGATAAATTACAGACACCATCCAGTAGCCAAACCAGGGTGGCACCTCCGGATGCTGCACCCCCCTGCAATCCCTACACAGATCTGGCTGGCACAGGCCACAAAACCACAGCTCGCCCCTATACACGAAGCCAAGCCAGAGCACAACCAAGTGCAGTACAGCCATCTTCTCAGAAAAACTCTTCACAAAGTTCAAGAGTTCAAGACACGAAGGCTTTAGCAACTAATCCACACCTAATGACCCACCTAAGTGGGATTCAGGAAATCACTCAAGAAATCACTCAAGATATCCCTCAAGTAATTAAGGAACAAAAGAAGAAAAGGCACACTAGCCTGGGAACCTCCTCTCTGCCCAGAACATTGGAGGCTATACACCACACCTCCTCAACAGTATTTATAGGAACTCAAACACTGAGATCCTGCTCTGTTCCAGTAACAAGAAGCCGAAAGCACCAGCCTGAAGATGACGAGTGAGACCTCGTCGAAACGTCGCCTAGACACCCCAACTTTTACACGGGAAGACACCCGAGGACACCAAAACCTGCATATATATATATATATATATTTACAGTGGTGCCTCGCAAGACGAAATTAATTCGTTCTGCGAGTCTCTTCGTCTAGTGTTTTTTTCGTCTTGTGAAGCAACCCTATTAGCGGATTAGCGCTATTAGTGTTTTAGCAGCTATTAAAGGCTATTAAAGGCTTAAGGGATTAGCGGACTAGCTGCTAAAAGGCTATTAGCGGTTTAGCGGCTCAGAAAAAGGGGGTGGGGAGCGAAAAAAAATCTCAAGACTTTCAAGACATTTTCATCTTGCGAATAGGGAAGACATTTTCATCTTAAGCCCATAGGGAAATTCGTCCTGCGAAGTGCATCGAAAAACGGAAAACCCTTTCGTCTAGAGGGTTTTCCGTCTTGCGAGGTATTCGTCTTGCGGGGTACCGCTGTATATATATATATATATATATATATATATATATATATATTGTCCAGCAGCACATTAGAGACCAACTAAGTTTGTTGGTATATATATATTGTCCAGCAGAAGTGTGCATGCACACAAAAGCTCATACCAAGAACAAACTTAGTTGGTCTCTATGGTGCTACTGGACATTCATTTTTTGTTTGTTTGTTTTATTTTTATATATTCACCTTGGTATAAGACAGCTTCCAAGAGGATCACTGTGGAAGACACTCACACATTGCAGTACATCAGGCAGAAGCATTTGGTATCTTGAGCTGGTGCCCCAGCATCCTGGCTGATTGTTGTGTTCAAATGATTAATAGGGATGGAGGGAGAAAAATGTTCAGCTGACAGCTGAATGCAAAATTACCAAATCTGCACTGCCCTAACCAATTGACGGGGACTGGATGGATGAAAAGGAGCTGTGGGAGGCTGCAGCCGAAGAATCCCAGAGGCGAGCGGTAGAGGAGGATTGCTCACAGCCTGGATTGTGGTGGAGGGACTCTGAAGACAGGTTAGAAGAGGAGGGGGGCTGGGAGGTGGAAGAAACAACAGGCTCAAGGGAAAGAGAAGAGGCAGAGGCAGAAAGCTCTTCAAGGGCAGGACAGGCTGCATAGGGAGACACTTCAGGCCCCAGACCTGAAAGAGAGAGGGAACAGGGGACAGAAGCTGCACCAGCTTCATAGCAGCTGCCCAGTCCCTCTTTGACTCCAAGATCACACAGGGCTTTGCATGTAGCTGAACAGAAAGGTCAGAAAGCCCAGTGGCTTTGTGGAGTTTGTGGAGTTGTGGTGGGTGGGGCCATGGTGGGGTGGCCCACATGATCAAGGGAGACTGAGAGGAGATATGATAGCCATCTTCAAATATCTAAAGGGCTGTCACATGGAAGTGGAACAGATTTGCTTAGAAGGCGGTAGAGTCTCCTTCTTTGGAGGCTTTTAAGCAGAAGTTGCATGGCTGTCTGTCATGGATGCTTTAGCTGAGATTTGTGCATTGCAGGGGGTTGGACTAGACGACCCTCTGGGTCCCTTCCAGTTCTGCAGTTCTATGATTCTATTTAACTAAGGATTCTGGGAGTCATGTTGCCTGCCTACTCATTTACTAACAAATGTATCAGCTTTATAGCAATGTTGCTTTTTCCACAAGTAAATGGATGTTCACTTAAATAACTCATTTGCATACCTTTCAGATCTCAGCACTGCTAAAGCCATAATCAGTCTGTCATATTAACTGTTCTGAGCCCCAAACCACACTAAGCAGTTTTGTCGTAAGAGAGGCATATGTCATACACCGTGCATTTGATTTTGTTTCTTTTACGAAAAGGCAAACACTCTGTCAACATATTCTTGCTGAAGAGAGAAATTTGAAATGACCATTTGTGTGATTTCATCTAGTAGCAATTGCAAGATACAGAAAATCTCCCCACTATGTTTTTCTAAACCAGGCATTTGGCTGACTGACATCCTATATTGTTTTAAATGTGTTTGTGGGAGAGGGTGGGAGGGAAGGGGGATTATTGGTTGATTTTGTACTTGTTCTTGTTTTTGTTATGTATTTTGTGTTTTTATCTTGTATTTTTATGCTGTGAACTGCCCTGCGATGTATGGGTGCAAGGCAATACAAAAATTTAATTAACAGCAACAACAACTAACACTGGAAAAATATTATTAGCTTCAACACTCAATTGTGCAGAGCAATCTAATTTTGGTCCATGCAAAGCAATGATGTTATGCTGGACTGAAAAGTAGAGAAAATATTAAAGTGTACATTTACTCGTTTTCAAGATTATCATATTGGTACGAAGATTCCTTGTTTTGCTTGTAATATTTAACATCAGTGCAACTTAAAAACATGTTCTCCCACTTTCACTCATAGCTTTCTTACACACTACACTTTTGAAAAACGAAGTTTAAAATATATGCAACACAAAGAATGAATGCTGCATAATACTAGAAAAAAAGAAATTATGAGGAAAATAAAACTCACAGGTTAAAGTCCTTGGTATATTGTCAGTAAGCTTTTTTTTGGTGGTGGTGGGGGATTAAATTTAAAAAGCCCAAGGAGAAGGTTACTACTGTTGATTTTATTTGAGGTGTGTGTGTGTGTGTGTGTGCATATCAGTCATTATCCCTCCAAATACAGTACACCTGATATGCAATCAGAAACATGAATAGAGATAAATGGAAGTTATTGCACCAAAACATCTTTTTAAAAATGATTCCTTGCTTGCTGTATTTGCTGAATAAATTTGTACATATTATTATGATTCCACCTTTCTTCCCAAATTTTACCAATGTGCTGTTGTCTGGACTTCCAAACTATGGTTGTATTTGTGAAAGCAGTGTGGAACCATGGATCCATATGTTTTTCACTTTTGATGGGAATCTGCATCTAATAATTAGATGAAGCTTTGCAGGGGTAATGTGTCACTGAGTGAGGTTGGTATCTTGCTTCCTTTATATTTGTGCTGATGGATAAGATTGTGAGAGAAGTCCAGATACCATGCCAATCTTCTTCCAAGATCTACACAAGTATTTCCCAAACCTCATAGATATAGCAGGATACAATCTAATAAAGACATTTGCAGGATATTATAAATAGGTTATGTCACAGCTTCAGCCAAAGAAACAACACTCAATTGGGAAATAGCTTAAAGTGAGTGAGCACTTAGTTGCCTACTTTTTGTGATACTGGTACGTCTCTATTTCAGCATCCTGCTTCCCACAAAGGTCATCTAGATGTCCTACTTGTAGGCATCCCATATACACATGTGAAGTACCCTTCTGCTGTTGCTCCCCAGAAACTGGTATTTATTGAACTTGGAGACAGCATACAGCTATTTTTATAGTCTTCCTTTATGAGTATGTCTAATTCTCTTTGAAGCCATCTAAGCTCATCTAAGCTGGTGATCATCAGCACATTTTCTGGAAGAGAATTCTATAGTTTAGCTATATGCTGTGTGAAGAAGTGCTTTGTTTTGTCTGTCCTTAATCTTCTACCATTCTGCTCCAAAGGATGGCTCCAGGTTCTAGTATTATGAGAGAGAGAGAGAGAGAGAGAGAGAGAGAGAGAGAGAGAGAGAAATAATCTCTACCCACTTTCTCCACAATAAGAACTGTATTGTTTCCTTGTGGGTGTGTTGACCGAAAAAGGTGAGCTGGTCTGGAAGCCCCGCTTGTAGCATATCCATGGTCAAGATGACCCCAACCTAATTGGTAGCAGCTGTAGCCCTAAGCTCATGTGTTTCACACACTTTGATGTATCCACAGGCCCCAGGAAAAGGAGGTAATGGTTAATACCCATCACCAATGTTCCTATGTGACGTAGCCTGACTGGGTCTATAAAGATTGTGTGTGTGCTGTATCTTTATTTGAGTGTGGACAAGCCATCTCTTTGCAGTGGAGTCCATCTCGTGGAATGCTGTGAGCAGAGGCAAGGAGGAAGCCGTTGGACCTTTGCTGTACGTTTGTACCCTTCTTTATTAAATCATTAGACCAGATCACACTGACTGTTTTGGCATCTTTCTTTGGAATTCCTGTCATAGCTGTCAACATTTCCCCTTTTTTAAGGGAAATTCCCTTCTTCCGAATAGGATTCCTCACAAGAAAAGGGAAAAGTTGACAGCTATGATTCCTGTAAGCCCTCTTCTGGCTCTGCAGGACGCTTCAGTGGATGAGTTGCTTCAGCCCTTTGACCAGTTTGGTTACCCTTTTCTGAAGATTGATTGCTTCAGTCTTTTTTTTTAGTGGTTAATAGTCATGATAGGCAAAATGCAATCTCCATATTCTTTAGGTCCAATGTTAAGGGGCAGAATAATGATTAAGCCCTGCTTGGGAGGTTTTCAGGGCCACCAAGCTCACCCCTGCCCCTTAACTAGACAGAGGCTTTCTCTGATTCAGCAAAGCAGTTCTTATGTAAGTGCCCTGCTGCATTTAACCAGCTGTGACTATCCCTTCTGGCTCTGTTTTTTTAAAGCATCAATGTGACTCATGGCCCATGCCATGGTTGACTCTGTTTTATATTTCTGCTCCTAGCTCAAGGTTGCTTTAGAGTTATAAGGGCAGGAACTATCCTAATTTGTATGGTGCCCAAGAGACAGAGAGATACTTCTTTAAGTAAACGTTCTGGGCAGAGTGCACACCTGATTTACGGTGGGAGGTAACCATTTAGACCTGCATTTAAGAGTGCAGGTAGGAGGGTAGGATCATTTCCCACTCTTTATAAAAGAGCAAGAGGCTCCATCAATTGCAAACACTGAAGAATAAGAAAAATTGAAATCCCTATCATTTCTTACCTTTTGAGAAGGGGTCACCAACCTGGTGCCTTTCAGATGTTGCTGGACTCCAGCCTTTATCAGTGCCAGAGAGCATGTCCAACGGCCATGGAGGAAGGGAGTTGGAATCCAGCAATATTTTGAGAGCACTATATTGGTTATCTTTGCTATAGAGTATATAATATAATGAAAGGGAAATACTTTTTTTTTTTTTTAACCTGAACTGCCTGTAAAGGGAGAAAAAAAATATACATCAAGGATGGGGAACCTGAAGACCTCCAGATGTTGTTGGACTTCAACTGCGACCAGCCCCAGGCAACATGACCATTGGCCAGGGATGATGGGAGGTGGAGTTCAGCAACACTTGGAGGGTCACAGGCTCCCCATGAGTGATATGCACAATCCCTCTGTCACCAGGTAGCTATGGATCCTCCCATCTTATGAAAGGAGGAAGTTGGGATAAGAAGACAAGGTTCTAGCAAATGGCATGATGCCTTCACTTGAAGTCACTTAAATTGTGAAATAAACATATTTTGCAGTTATGCTCTTGTTTTTGCCACAAGTGTTACGGTATTTTGGATTCTGCCAGCTTGGTCTTCTGCTAGGTAAATATTTTCAATCACATGATGATGTACAGCCATGGACTAAGGATATATCAAGGAGCAGCCAGATGCATTTTATCAACATGTCTGATTTTTCTTAGGTAGTAGCAGGGGTGTTTGCGTCTGTTTTTATATTTTTAAAAATGTGTAATTTGCCCTTTCCTCTGCTGACCCCCTCCTTACCTCACCATGTTCCATTGTTTTAAGGAAATTTTCCACCATCCTGGTTCATTTCCATTTATTGAACCCTCTGAGGAAATGAAACTTATCAACCATTTTATGTTCTGAACTTTTCTATAAAGTAATTCCTTCCTTTTTAGAGAGGTCATTCTGCCCAGATGAGTCAGACGTTCTGTCCAGGAGCCTGGCAGTTGAGGAGAAATGAAACCAAAATATTTGAGGCAAAAAACGGTGGTTACAGGTTTCAGGAAACAGAAGCACCACCACTCTGCTAGGTTTTAGACTTGCCAAAAGATTTACTACAGAAGTTGAACACTGAGAGCTGAAACAGGGCAAAGAGAGAATGCTCTGGAAAACAGTAAGAGAATTGAAATACTGCAGAAGTACCTGTACAAGCGAGCATTTTTGGAGCAGTGTGGAAGAAAAAAGCCTGGGGAAGGAGGCAAAGGGAACTGTTAAGTGAACTGAGGAATTCAAATTGATATATACTGACTTGGTATGGGAAACAATGCAGGTTTGGCAGAATGCATTTTCCTTTTTTGTTTTGCTCATTGATGACTGTTCAGGTTTAAACATATAGAGTACTTATTATTCACTTTCTGCCTAACTGCCTTACTGCTTTAGTCAGTATGAGAGTTCCCTGTGTGAACTGATGTTTCATGTGTTAAAGGCCTGTTTTAGGGGAGGCAGTGATGGTGTGGGGAGATATCCACTTGGTGACAGCAGTTAAGAGGGACTAGTTTAGCTGGTTTCCTTGCCTCCCTTCTCTTTCACAGTGTGAATTTCCCCATAGGAAGCTGTTTAAATCTGTCAAGTGCAGTGAAGTAAGGCATGAGTTTGTTTTTCACTTACCTCCCCTATGTTTTCTTTTTGTGTGAAGAGTAGAGCCCTCAAACCCTGCTCTAAACATGAACAAGGCAGAGACATGGACAGCTGCCATCTCACACAGTTTGGCCCTAAGTAAATTCAAGGGTTTCTGGATGGTGCAACAGGAGAAAACTCTACTTTCTCTAAAATGCTGATTCCTAAACTGTATGTGTGTTAAACTGTTCACGTGACCTGGATGTATATAGATAGCCACCTAAGGAGGCTTACCAAGTAGACTATTCATTTCTTCTTCTGTCAAGTCCTAGGGTGTTACAACCTAATGTTTTACGGAAATCCAGGCAGTATGCCACAATTTTCATTTTACTGCCTACTATCCAAGATCTCTCCATTAACTTAAACACTTAAATATTAACACATTACATTACAGAATGTACAAATTCCATTAAGACGTAAAAATATAATCAAATGTAATAAAGTGATCATTTGCACTAGCTCTTTTCTGTAAATTGCAGACTCTTATGTGAACAACTGATAGTGCCTTTCCTGCTTTAAGTGGAGTAGAGGTGGGTATAGTGAGCTGCACGCTTCTTGCCCTCTGAGGTGTGGGTAGAATATTTTTTATTTGTTTGCTTCAGAACACCTAGAGAGTCTGCAATACCAGCCAGGAGTCTGTACTTCAATCACCTCTCTATCCTAGTTCATGCATTCGCCAGGTCTGGTGCCCTCTTTGCAATGGTTGAGTTGCAAGTGCACCCTATTTATTATATTATGCAAATATCAAAAACATATCATGTGGGCTAGGCCAGATAGATAAAATCTGTGTGGTTCTTCTAACACAAAAAGTAAGGGAAGAACTTGAAACCTAGGCTTCCAGATGAACAATTTGGCCACAAGCAGAAGGCAAGTACCTAGTCGCCAACCAATGTCCTTGTTTTCTAATGCTAACCTATGTTTCAGAATTAGATGCCTGAGTCACAGGGCTCACATACTCCCATCTTCTCTCTTGGCTTCTATCTTCAACTTATTAATCCTTATGTATAAACTCAGACCAACTATGGCTATTGTTAGTCATAGAAACAAGGTAGCTTTTAACTAATTAATCATAAATCCTTAAACCGAAGGTATCATTAGCCATATGTTTGTCAGTTTGGACAAAACAAATAACCATAATTATTTGAAAAATAGAAATGAATATTTTCTGATCTCCTCCTTCCAGCCAAACTTAAAGAGGAGAGGGCATGTGTACACCCAGGGCTCAGCCTGGTTTGTTTCCATAGTGCTAAACAGTGGTTTGACTGAGCATAGCCAATGTAGGAACATAGGTTTTGCTAGGGGGCTGGATTCAATTGAATAGCAGTGCTAGTGGGAGCCAGCGCAATGAGTTCTGCTAAGAAAATGGGACATTTCTCCCTCTCTCTGTCCCCCAATTCTCTTATTGCAAATATCTCGACAGTTTGGCTCAAAGAATTGTGATTTCTCACCTTGTAAGAAATAACACATTTGTATTAGAATATTTAATTCATGTGGAAACGTTTTCCTGAAGAATAGTTAATCTATTTATCACCATGGTCCATAATTGATCTTCCTTCAGGGCACAGCCAAGTTGTCATGAACCAACTGTTATTTCTAAATCTATGCTTAATTCCAACAAGTACTATTCACTTTTATGAGGACCAACTGACTTTCTTTTGAAACACTTTAGCTCATGTCCATTAGGACTCAAAGAACACTGAAGAAGCTGTGCAAAGCAGCAGGGTCTGTTAAATTAACAATAGTAAGCTAAGCAACTTGATGGCATTGGCACCTTGTTGAAAATGACTTAATCATGAAACACAATTAAGTGTTATGAGGCAAATTTTATCCTTTTGGGTTAGTACCCACCTAAAAAAGATAATAAAAGGAACAAAAATTAATTAGAGAGAAATTTAATCTACCGCGATACCATTAGCCCATTAATCAGAAGGCTAGAAGCAGTGGAGGTGGAGAGGTTAATTTAGGGTTGGAGATTAAGGAAAAGTCATACTGATGAGAAGAGTAAGGATGGGGAGAGAATAAGAAGGTGTCCTATACATTACTAGTGGCGCTGCTAACACAAAGGTTTGACATCACCACTAGAGCTGCACTCCATTGTCTCTCGAGACAGATGGATGCCAACATTTCGAAGTGGAAATGTGTACATCCAAAATGGATCCTGAAATACAAAATGGAGGAGGGGCTGAGGCCTGATCATGCTTAGTGGCCACAGAATGCTGGAGAAAGGGAAATGGGGTAACCGCTTACACAACAACACAAAAGAGGATACGAGAGGGCACAGATTTACATAAAATTTACATGTTTTATGGAGCCTTTAGTTATATGCATGAATGCAAATTTTAAAAGATCTAATTTCAATAGAAATACAGTACATGTCATAAAAGTGGAGAATTAGTCTGTGTGACACTAACTGTTGCCCCACTCACATGGCTATTCAAGAACCATCTTGCATGGAAGAGAGGAAAATGAAGGCAGGATACCTGGAGATCTCCCCCCCCCCCCGTTTGCTACATTGGTTTCCACATGTGTGGCATCAGGAGTCCTGTACACCAGCTAACCCATCACTTTTTAAAGCCAAAGAAAGGAAGCATATAGGTAGCTCTTGGACCACCTCATAAACACTATAACTCAGACTACCTTGTACATGTTTGTCTCCACATCAGTTTTCACATTTACTAATTCTGTGGGTATTTAAAATGATTTCTACAGATTTTCTTGGAAAATTGGATGAAATGGACACTTACCCTATTATGGTTGGGTGGCGGTTGCAGCAACCAGGTACCTAGCAACCAGGACACTCAGGCATGGCCAACCACTGAAAACCATCCAGCTGACGGGTAAGGCAGTGTGGAATCCTAGTCATCATGACCTTGATTGAATTGGTGAATCATTCTGACCCAAGAGCAGGGTACCCCATTAGAAGGATCTAGGTGGAAGTCTCTGTCCAGGAGCCAAGTGTGGGGTGGATGGGTCATAGAATTCCCAATGGAGCCCTGAGGATGGACACCTTGGTAGATCAGCAAATTGGGGTATATAGGGAGGCCATAATCCTTGGTATGATCCTGAAAAAAATTTAGCCCTCTGGTGGGAGGCTAGAACAAATATACACCCAATGCCTGAGCCAAAGTCCAGCTATATTTGTGGTCATTTTAACCCAAATAGCTGTCTTGTTGAGTTTGCTCCTTTATGCTTTGCTATATCCTCTGCAAGGGGAGAGGTGTCTCTGAGACTGGGACCCAATAGTTCTGTCCTATGCTGAACTGGCCTGACACAGATTTTGTCCTTAGACTCATCGCTAGTCTGAGATGAGTCATTGGCAGAAACAGCAACTTTACAGTTGCGAAATTGGTCAAAATTGTGGGTTGATTAAAAGGGAATCATCTCAGAGTGCAGTTTATCCCACTTTGGCATGACCATTGTCCTTTAGAATTGTTTGTTTGCCTTCATTTATGCTATGCTAGTAGCTCTACAAAGAAACTAAATATGGCAAAGACACCTCATGTTTCTAGTGCTCTGTCATCCCAAGCAAACTCGAACTAGCAGTACTTGAACCACTCACCATTTGAAAAAGTGGGGAGTACATCATACATACTCTGACGGAGTGCTAGATAATCTGGTAGTGCTTGGCTAACAATGATGAAGATATACAGTATAGAAGACACTATAGCAGGCAGGCTGTTGATATGCTGAATGCTTTTTAAATGAAGGTTAAGTCATGCATATGATTATTAACTAGCATTTACATAATGACTACAGTGTGATGAGAACTTAAAAGAAGACTTTGATTCTAAAAAAGAGCATGTTATGCAAGCAGTGAAACACCCCGCTCTGTTACACTTCATTCTCCTGAGAACTGCCTCCACAGATGTCACTCCCATTCCGACAGAAGAAAGGACTTAATCCTGCTCCATTGGTTCACATATTGTAGAATAATTAATGTCATGTAATTATTTGCATAGGTTTATGCATATGACTGTCATTCGATAACAATGTTGGATGACTCAATGGATGATGTGTCAAAAAAGGGAACGTATCATAATGCAGATCTGTGTTCTGCAAAGGCTTGTTCTAGGAAATATACATAACTGCATCTGGTGGCATAAACTGTGGCACAGGACTGCAAAACTTGTGACCACCAAGCTGAACAGAACTCAATTACACCAAATCCTCTAGCAAAGGGGTGGCTAACCTGTGCCGTTTTAGACGCCGTTGCACAGCAACTGCCATTATCTGGACCACTGTCCCTGTTGGCTGATGAAAGCTGGACTCCAATGACATCTGGAGGGCCATAGGTTAGCCACTCATGCCCTGGTATCTATTCAGTTGTGGGGGAATATTATTTCACCTTTATACTTAATGAACTGGCCTTGTGGATACCAAGTTTCATAGTGTCCTATTATACAGTAGATACCTGCAGAGAAGAGGCTGTCTGAGTGTGAAATGGATAGGGATGTAAGCATCAACCTATTTCTGTCCCACAATGTTTTAGCGAATGTGCAGTCACAGGTCATTGTCACTGCAAAAATTCTGGTGCTACAGAAAAAATGCAATTACAAGGTGGTCTAAGACTTGCTTTCTGCCCTCCCACAGGGGCAGGGCATATTTGTTACAATTCCCTAAGATGGGGCACCATGGGCCAGATTCAACTAATGGGTCCCACTAGCAGAAGCCTGTACAAGGATTTCCGCTCGTGAAACAGGGTTTTCCCTGCTCTCCTCCCCCGCATGCTTCATGCCCCCCCCCAAGGCTCTGAGAGGTCAGGAGAACTCCCAGAACAGCACACAGAGGAGGAAAGGGGAGATCATTCTGTCAAGCAAGCAGAAATGATCACACTGATGGAGCGATCTTCTTAGTGTTAAGTTAAATTCCTCTCAATGTTATTGCACATGGTGGTTTCATGAAAGCATTTTAAAATAAGGTTACCAGACATCCCCGTTTCCTGGGGACAGCCCCCAAATTTACAAATCAGTCCCCTGATAAAATCCATTGAAGTTGAAAAGTGTCCCCGGATTCATTGGAAAAAAATCTGGTAACCTTATTTTAAAACACCTTTCACGTCGGCTCCGTTGAAGTTACTAGCTGTTCCAAGTGGCTGTAAGCTGTTTTTAAAAGAAAGGAGGCAACCATCAGTCCATACGTTCTGTTGTCAAAATCATGCATGTGACAGTTCATACGACAGCAATCTATGTAGCCACATTCTGAAACGCACATGAGTATGATAACGAGGTTCCCTGAAATCTGATATGAAAAGGAAGGTATAAAAGTATTTTACATGAAATGAATAGATCTGAATAGTAAAATAAATAAATAACAGGATTTATATGCCAGTTAATAGTCTAAACCTCCAAGCATTCAAAATGCATGCTAAATTACCATTAAGGCACCCTGGAAGTTCACCTGCCGATATCTACACATCATGCAAAAGGTCAGGCTAGGCTGTTTTTTTCTGGTAAATTGGTCACTCCACAAGTGGACAAGGAACCTCCAGTTGCCTTGGCTTGCTGCCACTGAACCAAAAAGTTCCACATTCTTCTGCCCAATTTGTGGTTGGTAAAACTGGGGGCATTTAGCTGATTTAAGCCACCAAACCTTCTTCTGTCATCCACCAGCTGGCAGCTTTCAAGAAGAAGCACCCATTGGAGTGGTGCAGTATTTTCACATAGCTATGGGAAGTGGGGAAATGGCAGCTGGGAACATCTCCAGACACGGGAAGATAATTTTTGTTTGAAAAATTTTGCTTTTCTTACTGCCAACTTTGCCAGGAGGTTCATGCTCCTTTCAAGCTTCCCTTTCCATGTCCAAAATAACTGAGCCAAACATTCTCCATGGTGAATTTCTGGCTTGCCACTGGTAGCAAACAAGAAAACTCCACTTTGGCAGTGGGAAGAAGGGAAGTTTGCCTAAGGCTTCTGTTTTATTTCCAGTCTACTACTACCACCACTGAAGGATAGCACTTTTGCACATTGCCAAACAACCTTAACAGCTAAATGTCTGTAAATGCTTTGAAAAAGAACTGAAACCACTCATTTCCCTTCCTGGAATGCTCAGTCAAAATGTTTTTCTGTGGATGTTCTACAGTCCAAAGATACGTTATTGCAGCTATTTTAGAATGGCCTTTTGGAAACCGAGTATATTATGTTTTCCTTTTTCAGTATAATCAGGAGTAAGATAGAACTTGATCATTGGCTAGTTTTAAGGTCAAACTAGACTTGAAATAGAATGTGTAGCATTAGTATTTCCCCATTATGCAGGTTGTTTATATATATATATATATATATATATATATATATATATTAGATGCCAATGCAACTAATTGAAAATGGGAGAAGTGGCATTCTTGGAGAAGATAAATGTTTAACTCTCTCCTCCCCAACAATTTCCTGATTTAAAGCACTTCTTGAAATCATCATTCAGAAAAATAACCATTGCACCACACTGGGTGCATTAGCTACAATGCTTCGTGTTACTGATCACATCACTGCAGTGAATTCAGTCTGCGGGTCCCTTTACAGACTCAATTCACTTCATAGACCTGCAAACTGGATACAGTGCAGTTGTAAATTTCACAACTCTGGATGCCTTTAAAAAAATCTAATCCTAAATACATTCATTTAAAAGAAAGCACAGGTGATTTAAACAGAACTCACTTCTAAGGCAGAGTACTTAGAATGGTAACCTTAGTGCACAATACATATATTGATATTGTAATATGTCTCTAGAAAATCAAACCACATGTAATCCCCATAGAACCATGTATGGCAATTTCAGCCATGCCAATCCAATTCCTTTTATTTTGTTGTGAGATTGTTAAAAAAAAAATCATCACAACCACGAAGCAGTCTGTTGTGCCAAACAGAATTGATTTTAAACGTTATTACCTAATACTCTTATGCTAATGGATGTCAGAGTTCTTTTCCTGATTCTACCTCTGACTCGCTGAGTTGTTGTGAATGAGTCATTGCACCTTACCACTCCTTCCTGTCAACAGGGTCAATTAAACTTACCTGAATCGTGGTTGCTTCAAGGGCAGCAGATAGGATGAAGCACATGAATCATTCCTAGACAGTTCGAGTCACTTCATGCTTCCTTCAGCAAAGAAAGATATCATGTTTGCAGCAGCAGTGAAGCTGAGCCAAGAACAATTTGGGGTCAGGAAAATGTGGGAGCCAAGATTTGAGCCTTGCATTCATGCTTGCGTCTACACATTTAGTATATGCACAGAGAAGGGATGGAACTATGTTTGCTGGCCTCATACTGCATATTGCACATCTTGTTCCCAGCATCCATGTGTTCAGTGTGATGTTTGAAGGGGCATCCGAACCTACATTAATAACCCTGTATGCAAGTAGACACTCCACTCAGTCAGGACCCCCCTCCAGGGTTCCTGATCCTGCTGCTCCCTATCATGTTATGTGCATATGCTTCTCTTTTTCCAGATATTACACTTTAATGTGGACATCAGCTCAGGTAAGCTCAGGGGCAGAAGCTAGCAAGCATGGCCCTCCACAGCTGTCCGCATGCACTCTGACTGTATGCGAGTGACTTTTTGTTCTTTGGCTAAAACCCAAGTACACTGCAGATTTTAATCCAAGTTGGGGAAGAATTCAGGAAGCTTCTGATGATCACCTCTCCTTTGGATGGATCCCCACAGCTTCTTTCCATGGCTAAGCCTGATGATCTTGGCATCTCTTTGAGAAATAAAAATGGTAGCAGCCACTCATTGGCCACTGGGAAGACATCCATCGCTGCCCTTGACGTGTATCTGGCAGTGAGCACAAAAGAAGTTAAGTACAGTGGTACCTTGGGTTACAGACGCTTCACGTTACAGACGCCTCAGGTTACAGACTCCGCTAACCCAGAAAGAGTACCTTGGGTTAAAAACTTTGCTTCAGGATGAGAACAGAAATCACGTGGTGGCCGCACAGCAGCAGCGGGAGACTCCATTAGCTAAAGTAGTGCTTCAGGTTAAGAACAGTTTCAGGTTAAGAACGGACCTCCAGAATGAATTAAGTTCTTAACCTGAGGTACCACTGTACAGGGATGGTGTATCTCCATTCCCCACCCCGCCCCATCCCACCCCCCAAAAAATCAGCTACAGATTCTCATCAGAAGTCTCTGGGCCCAGACTTAAGATAAGCAAATTTTATTATTTGCTTATACTTCTTATGCTTATATACTTATTCTACATCAGGTTTCTTGCTTCTTCTCCTCTGTCACCAGCTCTGGCTATTTGGTGGAAGATACAAAATAAGCATTTCACCTTTGCTAAGTGCTTGCCAATCTTAGACATATTGTGATAACAGAGTGCCAGACTACATAAGCCCTTTTTATGACATACAGAAACTCGGCACACAGATTTACTGGTACTGAGATGAAGTGATGGGATGTGTACCACTTCCGTGAAGTATTCCTATAAAAGCAATGAGCAAGATGGCGGCGGCGTGGTAGTTTATATGATATTATCAGTATTGTCCCTGTACTTCATAGTGGACATTGTTTCAAGCAAGGTCCTGACACTATAGATATTTTTATTTTACGGGAAATATTCTTTACAAGGTGGCTCACAACAATATGTGAAACATAATTAAAACCAAACACCCACACCCGCAATACAATAGGCAAACAACAGTATGCAGTGATGAATATTAAGGCTGGAATCCTAAACCCACTTATCTGGGAGTAAGCCCCGTTTAATTCAGTAGCACTTATTTCTGAATAGGACTGCACTGTAGGATTACAGCCCAGCCCAGTAAAACCCTAAACAATCACAAAGAGAGAATTGCTCAATAGCAACAGCAGCCCAATGAAAATCCTCTAAATTATGGAAAGGCATAAGGTACATGTGTTTTTAATGCAAGCTTAAAGGAGTGCAGAGATAGAACTTCTCAGATCCCAACTGGACCAACAAATGTGGGGTCGCCATGGAAAAATCACTCTTGTGCCTTCTAGCCTAATTGCTTTCATCAGTAGGGCCTTGGAAGTAAGTCATGAAGTGGTCCGGAACCATTTGCATAAATGCATACATAACGTTATTTGTGTGCCACCTTTCCACAGTTCAAAGCTTGCTCAAGGTGACTTACAACATGAAACAAATATGTAACTACAACATATCAAAAGTAGTCATAAACAATAAGTAAAGCATAATAATAATAATAATAATAATAATAATAATAATAATAATAATAATAAATAATTTATTATTTGTACCCCGCCCATCTGGCTGTGCTTCCCCAGCCACTCTGGGCGGCTTCCCCAAAAAATATTAAAATACTCTAATACATCAAACATTAAAAGCTTCCCTGAACAGGGCTGCCTTCAGATGTCTTCTAAAAGTCTGGTAGTTGTTGTTCTCTTTGACATCTGGTGGGAGGGCGTTCCACAGGGAGGGTTTTGTATTAAAAATACATAACGAAACCAAACAATTTTCAAATAAATCACAACAAGATCTAAAATAAATATACAAAAAAACAAAACAAAACCCAATGGTAATACACTTGCCCTGGTGAGGCACATAATTTCCAGATTGCACTAGTGAAATGCACAATACATGGGACTGCCTTTGGAGATGGCTTGAACACTGTCCAAACTACATCTGTAGGCTCTAACCCATAGTCAACATCTTCAGGGAAATTTGCAAGAAAGAGAGAGAGAGGAGGGAGCACATAATCCCACAGCCTGCTCCTATGCTCTTGACAAAGACTTGGAATCAGAAAATTACACCTGCAATGGACCCCTTCTTTTATTTGTTTAAAATATTTCTAAACTGCCCTTCTTGCAAAGCAGCTCAGAGTGATGTACAACAAACCTACAAATATTAAAACGCAAACAGTGAAAATTAGAAATTAGAAATTAGTACTATTAAAAATATTAAGAACCAATTTTAAAAGTTATTTAATTTGCCAAACTTAATTCTTCATTTAAAACCAGTGCCCAAAGATGGAAAGGTATGTGGATATTGCTGAAATTTTCATTCATTCAATGCATATATGGTAGTGAAGGTATTATTCTGCAGCTGATTCATGCAGGCTTCATAGCACTTTTCATGATCTTTATTTTGCTTTGAAGAAGGCACTTTCCCAAGAGAGTTCAAAATAGCTCCCCTTGAGATCATAGGGCAAACATGAGATGAATTCAGCTTGAAACTTAAGTTCAAATCAGTAAGGGCTCTCATTTTCCTTTCCTTTCGCTGAGCTCCATACAAGAGATCTGCTACAGTAGATCAGGATTCAAAGGGTGTGCATCCACAGCTCTCATAGCATCACACATTGATTTTAATATTTTGTCTAGAAACAGTGCAGAGATTTTTTTCTATGATTAGCAACATTTGGTGTGCATTTTACATATGCAGAAGCTCTCCTTGCAAGCGCAGGTGTCTGGTAGTAAAAGCCAGAAACCCAGCCAACTTGACAGACACTCTTGGGGAAGTTTGCAGACTATTGCAGTAGTAAACTCTTCCAAAGCGTCATGGTGTGTGTGTGTGTGTGTGTGTGTGTGTGTGTGTGAGAGAGAGAGAGAGAGAGAGAGAGAGAGAGAGAATGCTACACCTAGATGATAGTTTAGGTCTTGGGTGCATTTCACAAAGGCCCATACACATTTTACCAAGAATATATCACAGTGATGGGAAACCTGTGATTCCCCAGCTGTCACTGGACTCCAGGTTCCATCATCCCTCATCATTGGCCATGCTGACAGGGTATAAGTAGGAGCTGAAGTCCAATCGCATCTGGAGAGATACAACTTGGCCACACTAGTATATTTAAACAGTTAAGTGTGGTTTGCTATAAGGAGTTGCTCTGATGGATTTGGTTTATTTATTTATTTTTGGAACATGAAGGTGAAAGGAAAATTGGCACACCTCCAGGCATCCATCTGCTTTCAATTTTATCACCTATAAAGCATTAACTACTCAGTGATATGAAGGTTACATGTAACTTATTCATAGAGTGATTAATTAGAGCTGAGTGCAACTGTCTCTGCTTTTTCCATGGATGCTTCTTCCTTGCCAAAGGAAGCCAACGACAGTGTGGTATGTTACCTGCAAAACATATATGCACAGTGGGTTTGAAGAATCCATGGAAACGGACTTTTCAGTTCTATTTTGTATGTAGTTGTAGAAGGGATGAAGTTGGGTTCTTTATAGGTTCTTATTCCAGTGGCAATTTCTCTGAATTATGTGGGTGGAGGATTGCAGCCTTTATTCAGTTGTTTGTGCTTATTTTAAATACAAATATGAAAGGCTTTTCCAACTTCCATTCCTTCTTACGTTTCTCTTTTGAACAAAAAGAATGGTTCCCAGTGCCACAGATAATATGGTCTAGAAGATAAAATGGTTGTGAGCTAAAGTTAACCCACCTTCCTGCCCTCTCAGGCTTCAATTTAATGCAACACTTGCTATGGAAAGAGTCTTAAACTTACTTTTGAATAAACATACATAGCATCAGGTTGTAAATGATGTATATGCCCCTCAGGGAATGATGTTAGATGGGGGAATGCAAGTTCTCACTATGCATGGCATTTAATTTACAAAAATGGGGATTTCACAGTTGCTAAGGAAACAAAAAGCTATGACTTTCATCTTGGGAATTATAAAATCGCTGCAGATTGCCCACCTACCTGTTTCCACAGCTCACCATCTTCCAACCCCTCCTCCCAATCATAAAAATGTCAGTCACTTCTGTCATTCCTCTCCCTTCATTGCTTTGTGCTGATTATTAATACAGCCTTGCCAAAATCCAGGCTGATTGGAAATGGGCTGCCAACAATGCAATCTATTTGATAAACACACTGGGAATATACAGCTGCATTACCAGCAATGGTTTTGTTCATTATTTTGTTTTTAGCAGTGGTTTAGAATATGCACTAAGCCACTCTCAGACGTCATAGGTGGATATCATAGCAGCACTATGAGGATTCTATGCTGGTCAGGTAGGTGGAAAGGAGAAATTAGATTCAGTGACCTAATTTGCACTTTCTTGAAACAATTCACAAACTGAAATACAACCATCATTTGAAACTCGCACCCCTCCGAATTTTGCAATACAGCCTAGTAATGTGCACAAAAATGCACCTACATGAAAATCCACCCACCTCCAACTACTTCTCTTTCTCTTTTAGCTCCCAGCATGTCACTATCTTCAGGTGAAATTCAATCACAAACCAGCAAGTTCAGGTTGCGCAATTATCATCGATTGGGAGGGTCCTTGGGCACGTCATCCCTAGGCCGTCCAATCTGGACAGTCCTGGTGCGTGGTGCGGGCTATTTCAACTGCCAGCAGTTGAGGACTCGCCCCTTTTTTCTCTCTGCTCGGTCAGACGGGGGGCTAGGGACATGGCACGACCCATAGAGGTGACCCTGGGGGAGTTCCTAGTTGATGTGCATCAGCAGGGCTCCCCCTACTGGTGGTTAACCCTTCCAAGACTTCCTGCAGATGGGCAGGAGTCAGATATAGTCGTGTGGTTTCCATTGCCTAAGCCAATACAGTGGTACCTTGGGTTAAGAACTTAATTCGTTTTGGAGGTCTGTTCTTAACCTGAAACTGTTCTTAAACAGAAGCACCACTTTAGCTAATGGGGCCTCCTGCTGCCGCTGCGCCACTGCTGCATGATTTCTGTTCTCATCCCGAAGCAAAGTTCTTAACCCGAGGTAATATTTCTGGGTTAGCAGAGTCTGTAACATGAAGCGTATGTAACCTGAAGCGTTTGTAACCTGTGGTACCACTGTACCACTCACATTCTGTAACCAATAAAGTTGTGGCCTTTTTCACCCATTAACCTAAAATACTTTCTCATGTGTCTTTATTCCACTTCCCAGGACGATATGGGACCTTGCCACACAACAAACCTGCAACAACAAGCCCAGAAAGACTGGACTTTTAATGATAAGGAAACTACAGGGGGAAAGTGTGGAGTAACACTTGCTCTGATGCAATGTCTTCTAACCTCACCACATGGCTAGAATCAGTGGGCAGGAATTGCAAGGAAGCAGATTTTGACTAAACACTAGGAGAAATGCCCTGGTTGCAAGAGCTATTTCACAGTGAAACAAACTGCCTTGAGAGGTGGTGGGCTCTGCTTTGCTGGAGGTATCTAAAGAGAGGTTGGGATATACCTTTGATGGAAGTTTCTGAAAAGAAGTTGGGTAGCTATTGTAGTTGCATTTGAGTTGAGCAGGGGGTTACACTAGGTAACCTCCAAAGTCGTTTCCAACTATGATTCTATGACTAAGTCTTCCACTCTAAGTTTGTGGGCAGAAGCACTATTGAATTTAATGACACCTACTAATGGGATCGGATTGTGCATGGAGTAAATGCTTCAGCTAATCTATTAATTGTTGTGCTGGCAATATCTACTTTTCTTTCACTTTTCATGCTTCCTGCAACACTCGGTAGTGATGAAAGGAAATCAATAGCTCTTCTCTTCACCGTTTTGTGATATTTATGGATAGTCCTTGACAGTTTGGGTAGCAAAAGAAAATGGCATGCCTTCTTCTATTTTGCGTCTGCCAGAAACTGGTAACATAGGCACCCTGACTCCTCCAATGGATCTCAGGCCATTCCAGAGATATACTGAGCTCTTCCATTCATGGAAGGGACACTCTGGAGCCAACCCATTATTATCACTCTTTTATAAATCCAACATGCAAGTCACTATCTCAGAAATGTACTTTGCCCCTTCTCGCACATAAATGAGAGGGGAAGAAAATATGCAAATGAGCTGAAAAGACAAAAAACATGAAGCATCCAACTGCTCCAAACATCAGGGCTAATTTTTAGAAGTTTTCCCAGAAAAACCAAAATTTAGAAAGGCTGGAATTATAGGGAGGACAAATTCTTAGAATAATAAATGAACAGAATATGGGGAGTAATTATTGGGAGCAGACTTCTTATGTAGCTTCTTATGTAGGGTTCAGGACCACAATACCTCAAAGACTGCCTCTTTCCATCTGAACCTACCTGGACCCTGAGATCATCTTTTGAGGCCCTCTTTCATGTGCCTCCTCCTCAAGAGGATCAGAGGGTAGCAACACGAGAACGGGCCTTCTCTGCCGTGGCTCCCCATCTGTGGAATGCTCTCCCAAGGGAAGTTCACCTGGTGCCTTCATTACACACCTTTAGGCACCAGGCAAAAGCATTCCTTTTAAACCAGGCCTTTGGTTGATCTGTTTGACATCCTATACCCTTTTAAAATGTGGCTCTTTTGGGGGGAGGATGTTATTGGGCTGTTGTTTTTATTCTGATTATATATGTTGTGATCTTTTCTATGAACCGCCCTGAGATTTCCAGGTATAGGGCGGTATATAAATGATGATGATGATGATGATGATGATGTACCAGTCCAGCCACAGCAAAAGGCCATAGTCATGTGAAGATAACTTCGAGCGAATAGAGGTGTGTACTTAACTGGTCATTCCTCCAGCCTCCATATGCTCATCTAACTTTCCTTTCAGAGCCTACATGTTTACTAGTTGTATGCATATGGACTTTGTTAGTGAGATTTTCCTGTGATGCCCACTCCCGCTCTGTGTGTTCATTCTCCCTGATAGGGCTCACAATGATGAACCATGCTCCCATTTGTTTTCTGCACCAGTCTGCTGCTATGAGCCAAAAACCAATTATGTATCCTCTGAAATATTAATGAAGGAATAGAGAATGACAGGTTTGATACCTGTAAAGATTCACGACCATAAAGAGCACTCCTGTCCTCTCCTGGTTATCTCATCTCAAAATGCAAAGATGTAGTGTTGAACAAAAGTCTATGTGTGTGCTCATGTGGTTGCTAGGGGCAACCCCATAGCATTCATTTAGACAGCAACAGCTTGCCACTTTTCTACTTCCTTTCTCGGCTAATTTGCATAATGAGAGCTTATTGGTGGAAGTCCAATATCATCCTTGTTCCAGAGTAGCACATAATATTCCCAACATATATTTCACTTTTTGTATTCATTCTCTCTGCCTGTGTGTGTGTGTGTCTGTGTGTGTAAAATGATCAAAGCTGCCAGTTTATGATCGGAGTTAACACTATCTCATGTTGGCTCAGGAACCACAAAGCCAGGAAATTGGAATTTAGAGTAATGTTTTTACAGACATCCCCCTTGATAAGCGATGAAGTCGTACAATGTCACAAATTGTGTGTGCTTATCATTTACCCTTGATGCATCTGCACTTTTCCTTAGTCTTTCAGCCTCAAATCCAGATGGAATGCCTGGGACCAGCGAAAATGCCCCACATTATTCTTGTTCTGTACTGCTTGATGAGGTATCTGAACATTACTATAATACTTACTGAAAGAAGCCTTTTGCTCCATAGGGTACCATGAAACCAGCATTTGTGAATCTGGCAGATCTTTGGTACCAGGGCTGCTGCTAAAATGCATAATCCTTGGCCAAATTCAGAGTCCCCAGCTTGGTCCACAATGGCAGAAGCTTGGCCTGGTCTGTCCCCAGTCCCTTTATTGTCCCAATAGTGAGTTGTATTCACAGCACATCAGGACTGGACTGTGTAAGGATTTCCATACATTAGCTTCCTCCTCCCCACAGCAAAATCAATATTGAGTTGCTTTACATGGCTGGCCTAATCCATATCCTCTTAGCCGTTTACTAGTTGTATGCAGTTCCAACGTCTACATTAAGGATATACTAATGGCCAGTGCTCTCCCCGCCCCCGGCACGCAGTACTGGCACCCCCAAAATGTTTAAAGTGTGGCACCTATTGCAACAACTTCATGATGAGTATCAACACCTTTTAAAAAAGAAAAGCACTGTAATGATCATTATCTGCATTGGCATTGGCATAGCAACTTAAAAAGTTTACATACTTGGGGGGGGGCGTGGTCCCTTTTTTGGTATGAGATAAGACCTGACTTATAAAGGTCACGAACTCCTGTCTCATCTGCTACCTTTTGGTTTAGGGTTGGCAAAACCCCGCCCAAATTGTACCAGTTAGTGTCTCACTTTCAGCTTTTCTGGACTGGGTCAATATCTAAATATACAAAGCTAAGCAAGCTTTGCTTTGAAGAGATCACAACAGTAATACAACAGCCGACCACACTGATTAAACAGATTCCCAAGGGAGCTGTAAGGCACAATAGATTTCAATTTCTTTTTAAAGAGGCTGGCCTCTAACAAAGCTTAATTTCAACTAGGCAGCAATTGCATTTGCTGTTTTGCAAGTTACTTTTAATTATTTTATGTATTTAGAATTTTCCCCATGAGTCAGTTTTTCCAAGTTTCACCAAAAATTCTTCCGTTAAACCAGTGGCGTAGCGTGGGTTGTCAGCACCCGGGGCAAGGCAAGTAATTTGCGCCCCCCCCCCACTGCACTGTCTCTCCCCCAGATAGTCCCTCACTCTCTCTCCGCACCGCACCGCACGCCAGGCACCCTCCCCTCCACAGTGGGCGGCGACACGGCAGCTTGGATCGGATTCGCACAGCCAGCACTGCAGTGAGAGAGTGAGTGAGCCAGGTAGGGGCAGAGAGTTGCGAGTGCGAGCGTGCCCCCCCCAGATGTTGCGCCCGGTGCGGCCGCCCCCCCCCCTGCACCCCCCACACTACGCCACTGTGTTAAACCTTTCTCCTTAAAAAAAAGGGGGGGGGACATGAGCCATTGACTAGGCTTTTACCTGTGTCTGTGTTTGAAACATGAGTTCACTAATATATGTGAGGGTGCCTGTGAAACCATTTCATCTCTCTCTTTAATCTGAGTGTATCTCTCTATCACTGTTCTGCTTTTTCTTCTTCTTGATACCCATCTCCTAGCTAGTCTGTCTTGCAATGGGTGTATGCCAATGTGTTAGAAAATCCACATAGCACAGATTGTCTCAAGTTCTGCTCATTGTTTGATCAATCCCAGTCCACATGAGTTTGTAGCCTATTGTAGCCTATGGGCAGACCCATTTTGGATTATTCAGCTGTTTGGGAAAATATATATTCAGATATCATTGTTGATTATAGTTTGAAGGAAACACACGTGGAAAAGAAACTGCAGCTCAGGAAGAAGTGAGCAAAAGTCGCCTAGTGTTGGGTTTCATTTTGATCCTCTTCCTCTGCTCATCACCTGCATTTTCCTGTGATTGGTGTCTTATAAATACTCAAAAGAGAGAGAGAGCTCAAACGTTCTCATTGTTCATTTGCTGCAATTTGTCACCACTTAAGGGAAATACAGATCTTAATAGTGAGTGCAGCCATTGTACGCTGATCAAGATGATTATGTGAATGTACTATTGTAATAAAAAATTTCCAATAAGGATTAGAACAGAAATGCATTATTTCTTCTGGCATGCAGGGGCATTTGTCTCTGCCACTATCCATGCTATCATGTAGATTTCTGTGTTAAACTGATTGAGCCAATTCAGAAACAAATGAACACTTCCTTTGGCCCTCAAAATTACAGATGATTAGATCTGAGGTTCATAAATAATTGCTTTCAGAGAGTGAATCTAGATTGTCAGGGCCTGTGCTCCACATTTTTACTTTGGTTTAGAATCAAGGTATCCTTACTACCTCCACAATCCCTGTCTATCACTTATATTTTCAGCAAGGATAAAAACCAACCTTGAATGCAATAATACGCAGGATGTTGGCAATGGTGGCCAATATGGGGACGCGGGTGGCACTGTGGTCTAACCCACTGAGCCTCTTGGGCTTGCTGATCAGAAGGTCAGCGGTTTGAATCCCCGTGATGGGGTGAGCTCCTGTTGCTTGGTCCCAGCTCCTGCCAACCTAGCAGTTTGAAAGCATGCCAAAAAGTGCAAGTAGATAAATAAGTACTGCTCCAGCGGGAAAGTAAATGGCATTTCCATGCGCTTCTCTGGTTTTGGTGTTTTATTGTGCCAGAAGTAGCTTAGTCATGCTGGCCACATTATCCGGAAAAACTGTCTGCGGTCAAATGCCGGCTTCCTCAGCCTGTAAAGCGAGATGAGTGCCACAATCCCAGAGTCGGTGGCAGAGTGGGGAGAACTTTGGTTTAGGATATATTGAATTGCTTAAGCACTCGGATATGGGGGCAAGAAATTGGCAAATTCTTGGGTTAATTTGTTTGACAATAGAAAGAAAATGGTTTTAGGAGCAGCTAAGAGAGGACAGAATTTGTTTGAAGAGGGAGTCTGAACAAAGAAAGAAGTAAGCAATTTTCACTCAAGTGACAACCTTTTAACAGTAATGGGCCAGGTAACTAGCCCTCATTCATGACAGACACAATGAGAGGAAGGAAGCACTATTCCTGTACCCCCTTTTAAAATTGTGGCTCAGCAGTTAATTAGCAGTACATCATCATATGGTTTAGTCACTAGATGACACCGGAATGAGTTGTACCTAATGTACGGTGGGAATTTTCCTCTTCTTGTTTCAAAAAAATCACTTTTCTTGCTCTGTTCCATACGTTAGACCAGTCAAGGGTGCAAGGGTGTGCTCCTCTGCACTGCTCAACTGTGTAAACAGTGATTAATAAGCCAATTGACACATGTGTGTGCACAATTCAATACACATAAGTGAAAATCATGCTCTGCTCCCCTTCACATGTTGGACTCATTGAAAGTGGGGAAGTATCAGAAGGTAATTTTATCATATGTGGTGGGAATGCAAGAAATTAAAAAGCTTTTGGGAAATAGTATATAATGAATTGAAGAAAATGTTGAAATATACATTTGTTAAGAAACCAGAAGCATTTTTATTAGGCATTACAGGTAACGAGATAACTAAGAAAGAAAAGAAGTTATTTTTATATGCAGTGACAGCGGCAAGAATATTGATGGCCCAGAAATGGAAAAGGAGGAGCTACCTACGATAGAAGAATGCAGAACAAAAATGATGGACTATGCAGAATTGGATAGGATGACAGGAAGGATCCAGAACCGACGAGATTAAAGATTTACAGAAGACTTGGAAAAATTTATTGAATATTTGCAAAAATTAAGTGATAATCAGATTACATTTGTAAGCTTTAATGAAGCGCTGTGATGGGAGAATGTTATAATAAGTATTAAAAATGGGAGGAAGTTTACAGTAATATTATAAATAATAAGGTAGAAATGTGTAAAAAGTTAAAATATGAAGGATTGGCAGACAAACTGAGGGAAGTAAAAAAAGAGAAATAAGATGTAACTAAGATGTATGGAGTGTATAATTCTGTTTTGTATTTGAAAACTAATATATATATATATATATATGAAAGTGGGGAAGTATCATCTGACAGTCACATATAAGTTCTCTGATAAGACATATGTCACCTTCTAGGCCTAAAAAGCAAGCTAAACTACAGATACTTCCAACCCTATTATGTTTAATGCTCCTTGGATACAGTATTGCAGGGTTGTTGTGTTTCCCATTTTTTTGCTGCTACAAATCAGTCATAAGATGGAGGAATCTGCTTCATGGATATAGGAGGAATGGATCTAATTCTTTCAAATCAGAAGGTTTCTTAATTTCTCCTCAGATTTTTCAGTTTTTTAAAGAATCTGGTGTTGTTTTTGAAGTAAAATCTAATAATTATTCGGTATGGATTTTTTCTACTTCATGTTTTGCACAGTACACTTTTGATGTGCCATTAGTTCCAACTTTCAGTTTCAGATCATCTCTTTCTCTCCCCCCGCCCCCAAGAAGTACACACTGATAAAGCAGTCTCGATATGATGGCATGTATGGTGGCATTGGGAATTAGTGTTTGTGGTGTTTTATGGATACATTTACATGATCACTCTCACTACCTGAGCTGATTCTTTAAGGATGTCCAAAGAAACAGCCAAGACGTATTATTAAATTGGTTGGATATCATTCCATCTTGATCTACTTAAAGACATAAAAGAGCCATTAAGCTTTGCCAAGTAAAAAAGAAGAAGAAGAATCAAATACCTTCCACAGTTGTAGCTAGGCATGGGAGAGAATTTTGATTAAGATTGTGTTTAAAGGTGCACTTAATGAATCCACAGCTCTGAAACAATATGTGACCCGAGACACAGACATCCTTCAAAATTCACAATTCTCTGAATTTTGGAATGCAGTTCTCCAGCTGAGTGATGGGTAGAAAAATGCATATACTAAGGTGCAAGACTGATACCAAGGACTTCCTGTTGATGTAGAATAGAATGCCCCTATTTTCATCTAAGGAAAGTTGAAAGGTATGGGATTGCCACAATCCTGAGCAAACTTACTTGCCTGGAACAAATAAGCTCTGAACTTGCACATGCAATCACCCTCCCTTTCAAGTGTATTGGAAACTTGGGTAGTTTCATAATGAAGTCCACAGAATGGTATACAGACCCAGAAGGCATAGGCCTCTTTCAGAGCATAGGCCTGTTGATGGAACAGCCTCAGGTAAACATATTTCTGATTTACAGTTCACCATAAAAGAGCCCTAAGATATTTATTTTTGTTTATAGTTCCCATACTGCCTAACACTTGCTATAGATACCGGTAGGTGTTGAGATGTATGCTAGCAACAATCCAATGTGCTACCATTTTATTTTTTATTTACAGGCAATCCTAGTTTTTCATTGGGATACATACTGCCCCCTTTCTGTGCGTATTGGGGGGGCCTGCATAAAGCATTCCACCCTGCCCCATCCCCGTTCTGCCCTTGTTCCACCCTTTAAGTGTTGTTTGGGTGATGTTTTAGTGACCTTTTTGAGTCAGTTCTGGTTCAGTGCTGTGCACATGTGTGCGATCACACTTCAATTGGACATGAGTCAATTGGTTGTTGCCTGTATTGGAGACATTTGTACACTGATGAATTAATCACATTTCTACACGGTGCAAAATTTGTATTTTTATTTCAAGCATCAAAATTCAAGTCACAGATCAGTGGCATTTCTTATAGAATATAAATATATAGCTCAGCAGGATAATGCTCAACTAGCTATATGTTTATATCTATCTATACACAAACGCACACACACATATGCTTGGGAAAAAAAATAGCTTTCTGTATCCTATTTGTGAGTCAAGGCATGGAGTTAAATCCCACTGAGTTCTCTACACACTATCTGCCTTTGGAAATAGGAAAACAAACACAGAGGTATAGGAGCTAGATGGCACATATAGCTTCTGCTGTGTCTCTGCAGGTCTGCATTCAATTCCATGCATTTAGGCTTTAATGGGATTTAAGTATCCAAGCGTCACATGGCAAAGTAGTCAAGGAATTCATGTGTTGCTGACCCAGGCACACAGTGATCAAATCATCAGTAGAGAACAGATATGACAAAATTCAAAAAGTTGGAGAGATTACAGGCATTTGTTCCACACACCTTTTGTGTAGGGAAGGAATACTGATGCCTTATTCCAGTAATATTTTTATACTGCAGCAATAGCCAACAATAAATCCACAGAAAAGAGGAAATTGTGTTTTCTTCTTATGTCGTAGGAAGCAGCAGGAGACTCCTGTGGCGTGCGCAGTTTCTACGATCAAACATAATGTTCGTATTTCCAAACAATGAAACGTTTCTATATTTTCTGATGGCAAGATAGCTATTTTAACATTATCTATATACCCACAGAGGCTTTCAAAATCAGGTCTTGGTCATTTAATGCACACTCCGTTTCTATAGATTCCTTCCTCACTGGAAGCACTGTTCAAAGGCTAAGCAGCTGCCCAGATGAGGAATGCATTACTGAAAGATGGGTGGGCAGCAGAAATCCTTTCCTTTCCTGTGTTAAGATGGAGAGCAATAAACATGCATCTTCTTCTAAATGGCCCGCAATTTCTGGAGCTTGGTTCTGCTCCAAAACGTTTTGCATTCAGAACTGGAAATAAAGAGGTGAGGTAAACAGGTTGAAATAGAGCCACATATATTTAACTTACAGACAAGATCTGCAGAGGTAAAAGAAGTTAACTCATAAATGACCCTGGAGGCATGGTATATTTCTAAAATGCCTGGATTTGCCCTAGGATATGGGTAGTAATTCTCACCACTTACCCACCTTTTAGGAGGTCTTCCTGAGTCACTTCCTCCCAGACCCTCACCATTCCAAACCCTGAGATGAGTCAGGTTGGCCAAAATGGCAATCCATACACAGCACACCAGAAGTGCCAGCTTGGCCCTGCAACCGTGTGTGCCCGGGGTTGTGAGTGCCATGCAGTGTGCATGGCCCTGGCACCAAATTTTGTGGATGCTCATCCCTTTCATGTAGAATGTTGTGGGTGCTCAGGCACTCAGGGCCCCAGGGAAGTGGCACCTATGCAGCACACCATTCTCATATCCCTGAGTGCCAAGTCTCAGGAATCATGATTTGCCCTCAAAGTTGGTTAAGGGCGTTCACTTAAGATAGCCCCTAACTGGTAAATTTCTGGCACATCTCTGCTAAAATGTGACCAACATAACTCAATTAGATGGCACACCTACATCACTTGCACCCACTATCCCAGCACACATGACAGACAAGGCCACTATATAGACAGGCAAAAAAGAAGCCAACCAACCAACCAACACACACACACACACACACACACCTCCTCAGCAATGAAGCAACCAGCTACTTGCTACTAAGGAGAGGCAGTTGGGTGGGTGGCCAGAACTGGAAGATGCCAATGCACACTTAAATAGCCTCCAAGGTTCTGCTCTCTTTCAGCATTGATATGATGTGCACCTACATGTGTGCCCTACTTTCATTATGTCTCACCACACTGGGAAAAACCACTGGTTCACAAAAAGAAAGGGCTTTGTCAGAAAGGAAAAAGTATCCAAACTTCTGCCCAAATGTTTCTGAACCCAGAGTAATCTATCCCCAGCTTTTGAACAGCCAGCATAACTTTCCATAAAGTCCATCCTCAGCTTTCCGGAGGGTTGGACTAGATGATTCATGGGGACTCCCTTCCAACTCTACAGTTCTATGATTCTTTGACAGCATACAGTGGTTCTTTTGTACTCGGAAAGGAGATTTGAATAAGAAAAATAAAATCACAGATGAAGTTGTTGATCTGACTGAAATGGCAGAGCCCTGACAAATGTAAGTGAAATATTTGCATACTCGGATGTAAGCGAAAATGTACTGAAAGTATTCCAATATCTGCCTGTCCTTGACAGAAGCGCCCAACAGCTTCAGAGCCATTTCCTGCTGTTTGTGATTCCTTCTCTCAGGAAAATTTGTATTGCAAGTCTCACATTCTGTTTTCAATTATTTTTTATGTAGCTTCCCCCATGGGCCCAGCTTCCAGAAAGGCACACAAATCTTTAAAGCAAATATGAAGGCAGTCCAATCTGGCAAGAGCTTTTTGTGACTAAGGGTGGAAATGGGTATCACCGTGACGGCAAGCGTGTGCCTCTAGCCTACATCCACATAGCAAAAACGTGGTGGAGGAAAACATTTGCAGAGAAGAATGAGCAGGTGGGGCGGTTGCTTGACCCTCTTGTGTTTGCTGACACAAATGCCGTTCTCTGACTCTTTCTCCCAAGCAATCTGATGCTTCCCTCTGATACTTTGGCTGGAGAAGAAACCAGAATAGGAGCATTTGCATGGGGGAATTGGTGAGCATGGGAATGGTGATTGTTGGCATCTTCTCTACACAACCCCTGCATCAGCATTACAAGGGATTTCTCACTACCTTTATATTTCAGGTTTATTTGCTTGGCAGTCAGCTGAATTGTATCAGAGTAGACCTTCCACAAACTGGGGATCCAGAGGAAGTTAGTCTTACTGTTAGAAAAAGGGGAGGTACTTTTTTTTGCAAATGTTACCTATCCTCACCACTTGGGTGTGAAGACCCCCCCACCACCACCCCCAAATGAAGACACAATAGACACAGATTTTAGTTTAAGGTTTTTGGCATTAAATTTTGGGCACAACTTTATTGATTGCAGCATGTGAGTGGTTGCTTAGGCATTAGTTCCAGACCACCTGAACCTGCATGGTGGCAGGAACAGGACTGACACTGGGCACCACCATATGTCAGTAAGGGAAAGCATCCTGGGGGAGCGAGAAGCTGGCTTTGATCTCTCAGCTCACCCCAGATGCTCCCAGGGGCTCTGGCATGGCCCTAGCCCCTTGACAGGGTTTAGACAAAAGCAAGGCGAGCCCCTGGATTCCTTTAACAGAATTCCCTAGCAGCAGCGATGGAGGGGCAGGCACAGCCAACCACGTCCCCTCCCCAAACATTGAACCAAATGCCTAACCGCCAACCTTACAAAGTTGTGACGATTTGCTACGTGGTAGGCACAAACCAAGTGGCACCAGCCAATCAGCCAAATGGCAAAATTCCTACCAGGCCCCTGCTCCAATACAGACGACCCCTAGACTGGCATTGCAAGGCCATCAGAACAACCCTAAATATAGGGAAAGGAGGGTGGGTGATACGCTGCACGTCGCAAGAAAGTGAAATTCTCCAGCGACATGCAGCAGCCTGTAGCCCCTCAGCAGCCAAAAGCCAACCCAACTGACCAAATTTCTGCCACAGCAACAGAGGGGCAACCAATGGGGTGTTGTGGCCATCCAAACAGTCCCGCCCCACAACGGAGAGGCAGTTTCTGGTGATCTCACCGCAACACATGCCCTCCATGATGGAGGACCCGACTTCCCACACTGTACTGGGGAGACCAGATTTCGGGGCTAAGTAATCTGCCGCTTCCATGAGCAGGAGGCGTCATGTTGCTTTCTACTGAAAACAATGGACAAAGAAGAGTCAAATGGCTTCTTTTCCCACTATAGATTTAACTAATTAACCCAGTATTGCCACACTGATTGTTTTGCTCCCCTATCACTGCTATTGCAAAGGTTCACAGTGCTTATTTTTGATCTAATTGAATTGTCATTATCTGTTCTTCTTCCAGTCCATTTTCCTCTGATCCCACTGCTTACGACTCCCCATTCCACCCTTACAATATATCTGGAAGCGAGGATTGCAGTACATGCATCTGATCAAGTAGACTTTAGTCCACAAAAATATGTGCTGTAATAGAATGTGTTAATCTTGAAGATGTCACAATATTCTTTCTTAACTTGCTTTCAGTGAAACTTCATCATCATTGAAGTCTGCTAGATCATTCCTGAATATTTTGAAAGGAATGCAAGAATCATCATATAGTATCTCAGGGCATCCTATTTGCTTCTTTTCCAGCATGACTATCTTTACAAATTCCCCATGCCCTACCTAGAACTCTCATAACTTTATGGTATATGCAGCACTCTGGCATGATCCAAGGGTCAGAAATTCTGCTTAACTGGAGAAAACAGCCTTCTTCACACATAGCTCACATGTAGAGGACAAGTTTGTTGAAAGGGGCTTCAAGGCCGCATGTTTAGACCCACTCATGTGACTCTCTTTGCCCTCACCGTTCTTAATGTCATGTTGCATATTGCATTTGCAGCAAAGAGACTCCCTGTGTGATTTGGAAACTTGTTTACCCAGGGTTAAGGGCACTGACTCCTGGGGACTGAGGCACTGTGGGATCCCCTATATTTTTTTTGACGGGGCTGGGCCTCCTCAATGTTCAGAGTGCTCCCTTTGCGATGGTAGGACACTGTGTTAACATTGCATGCACAACATTGCATCTGCCCCCCTTGATCCTCCAGCGAAGGTGACACTTCTGCCCAGGATTTTAAATCATGTAGGGAGACTCTCTGCTGCAGCTGTTGTTCCTGGCACAGTGGCAATGGTGTGAGAGGAGGAACTGTCCATTTTTTTTGAGGTGCAGCTAAATGTATGGCCCCGAAGCCTCTTCAACATGTTCTCCCTCTACATGGGAAAGCTGGTGATGGGAGCAGTTGGAACATCTGCTTATGGGGAGTAAGTGTCATCTAATAAGTGTCCTCTAGACAGCATCTTAAAAAGCAGAGACATCACCTTGCCGACAAAGGTCCGTATAGTTAAAGCCATGGTTTTCCCAGTAGTGATGCATGGAAGTAAAAGCTGGACCATAAAGAAGGCTGATCGCCGAAGAATTGATGCTTTTGAATTATGGTGCTGGAGGAGACTCTTGAGAGTCCCATGGACTGCAAGAAGATCAAACTTATCCATTCTTAAGGAAATCAGCCCTGAGTGCTCACTGGAAGGACAGATCGTGAAGCTGAGGCTCCAATACTTTGGCCACCTCATGAGAAGAGAAGGCTCCCTGGAAAAGACCCTGATGTTGGGAAAGATTGAGGGCACAAGGAGAAGGGGATGACAGAGGACGAGATGGTTGGACAGTGTTCTCGTAGCTACGAACATGAGTTTGACCAAACTGCGGGAGGCAGTGGAAGACAGGAGTGCCTGGTGTGCTCTGGTCCATGGGGTCATAAAGAGTCAGACACGACTAAACGACAATAAGGTGCTTCTTGCTGCCGTGGAACCAGCAGCAGAGACAGCATAGAGATGGCAGATAGCATAGCATGGTGGTGACTGAGAACTTGCTTAGAAACCATTTTGAGGGAGGATGGGACTGTCTTCAGTTGGCCACCACACACAAGGCACACAGTGAGAAGACTCTACCTCCACTGTCGGAGGCAGTATGCTTTTGAATACTGGTTGCTGGGAATTGCAGGTGGGCAGAGTCCTGTTGTCATGTTCAGCTCTCAGGCTTGACACAGAATCTGGCTGGTCACAGTGAGACCAGGATGCTGAACCATGGGCCTGATTCAGCAGACTATTCTTTTGTTCTTATATATGAATGATTGCTGAAGAATCTGCCCCAACAAAGGTAGCTCTATGTGGGGCTACTTTTGAAGGTGACCCGGAAACTACAACTAATCCAGAACGCGGCAGCTAGACTGGTGACTGGGAGCGGCCGCCAAGACCATATAACACCGGTCTTGAAAGACCTACATTGGCTCCCAGTACGTTTCTGAGCACAATTCAAAGTGTTGGTGCTGACCTTTAAAGCCCTAAACGGCTTCAGTCCAGTATATCTGAAGGAGCGTCTCCACCCCCATCGTTCTACCCGGACATTGAGGTCCAGCACCGAGGGCCTTCTGGCAGTTCCCTCACTGTGAGAAGCCAAGTTACAGGGAACCAGGCAGAGGGCCTTCTCGGTAGTAGCGCCCTCCCTGTGGAACGCCCTCCCACCAGATGTCAAAGAGAACAACAACTACCAGACTTTTAGAAGACATCTGAAGGCAGCCCTGTTTAGGGAAGCTCTTAATGTTTGATGTATTACAGTATTTTAATATTTTTTGGAAGCCGCCCAGAGTGGCTGGGGAAGCCCAGCCAGATGGGCAGGGTATAAATAATATATTATTATTATTATTATTATTATTATTATTATTATTATTATTATTATTATTTTCCAGTTTGCTTTGTTTCAAAGCTTCCAGTTGGAAAGAGAAAGGGGGTAGTGAGATTACTCCTAATCCAAGTTGCTCTATTGATGCTCAGGTTTAGAAAACTTTCTGCTTTCTTGCTATAGGTGAAATCATATGGTATTTATCTATTTATATATTGTTTAATGCCATAATAGGTTTCTAAGCAGTTTGCAAATATAAAAACCTACTACATAAACATTAATTTTTATTTGGTTTTAGACCTAGGGAAGAATGTGGTTTTTGTTTCAGAGATGTTATGATGTGTTCCTGTTTTTACTGTAAGCTATATTTTATTGCATTTCTTTGAATTTTACATTCATCTTTGTAAGGTACCTTGAGGGCTTTTTTGGCCAAAAGGTGGCATAGAAAGAAAAAAAAACTTCATGTCCCATCACAAAGATGAACATACATACAGAAATACACCATTAACAATAAGCCAACCAAGTACAAGCCAGATCATTACGGAGTCAAGAGCTTTTATATTCAGGCTTGCTGCAGCTCTAGAGTACTGTATTTAATTAATTGCAAGCCAAGAGATGGTCTACATATATCATATTGCAGTAGCCATCATGCATGATGAATAAAGCTGTTTTGCAGACACATTTGCCACATCCTCTGAGGCATGCACATTTATATATATATAAAGAAAGCATTATGAAAACATGGCTCTGTTTAACAGTCCTTGTAGTTAAATATGCATTGCGTGGGTAGATGGGAGAGAGAGCGTATAAACCTGCAGAATTTATTCATGGGTACAGCCAGTATAATGCAAAAATTTAACTTTGAAAGGAAGCTATAAAATTAGCATTTTCAAATTTATATCTCGCTTGACACCCTCTGGGCCACGACAAGTAACAGATGCTGTCAATACAAATTACAGCACTTACATAATATTGTGACATACCTGAGCGAATGCAAGTATTCATCTCACCTGTCAGATTCCTACAAGGACATTTCCCCCACTTTTCCCGTATGCCCTTCTTGTTACTTGGATTCCCCTGCCTGCACTTTCCTTCAGGGGAAATAACATAAAACATGTTTATATGCCGATTGAGAGTAAACACCTTGAAATTCATGCAAGAGATTAGTTATTCAGTGCCATCGTGACAGTTTGTAGCTGTGGAAAGAGAGAGAGGGGGAAAAAACATGCCATTTTGATAGCTTGGTAAACACAACTCTCTCACTGCAGAACAGGCATATTACACTGTATGTAGCAAACCAGTCTTTGCTAAATTTGCCAAGGGCCCAGTCTGCCAGTAGTGATGACAGGGAAGGAGTGAAAGTTCACTGGTACATTCCCCAATGTCTCTCTCACTTAGGGATGTCAGGAAGTAGCAGTTTCTGCTCCATTCTGTGTAAGTCACAATCAACATTGTTTGTGTTCCGCTACAGTTCGGCTTCCGCTAAAACCTACATTGTTTGTCTTGCTAAACACTGTGGCTGAAGCTAACACAATTAATTATATCATTAATTACATAAGCCGTTACAGTGCATTTCAATGGAAGGGAAGCATCAAAGAAATGTAATAATTTACATAGCATTTGCGGCTAAAAAATAACTAGTGAATTCACTCATCTTCACTCATATGATTTCTGTTCCTTTTTCTTCTTTTCAAAACAACAACAGCATATATGATTACAGGCAATTAGGAGAGGTTTTCCCCCCAGGACCTCTGTTCATAATAGCATACTCATATCAACATTCTTAATCATATTTAATATGCTTGTTATTGAATATTTAAATAAAAATAAAATTATTCTCTGTTTGTTTGTTTCCAGAAATACATAATAAATAATGACTTTTGTGTCCAACAAGAATATCCATATTCTAAAGAGAAGACTTCTTGGTTTCCTATAAGTGCACACCATGCTAGTTGTAGACACCGTGCTGAAGAGGGCTGCACTGAAGAAGAATGGTGGGAGCCACCTGCTCCCCCTGGTCCTGATCCTGAATCTTCTCAGGAACAGGATGACAGTGTAGATTTGGAACAGTGGTTTGCAGAGGGGCATAGTTCAGAAGGCAGAAGCTGGGAAATACTGGATGGGGAACAACTAGAAGAAGAAACACTAGAAGAGAGAGAGTTAACAGATTCATGGTCTCTGGACAGCATTCATTCCCCCCCCCCCTTCGCCAAAGACACAGAGAGTTCAGAAAGTGTTAGAACAGAAAGTGCAGAGAGTACAAACTCAGATTACAAGACATAGGAGTGATGTAGATTAATAGGGACGGAGGGGGGAGTGTCCCTTAATTAGGATCACCACCATTTCTAGGAGATGTGTTATTTGTTCTCTTGCTGTGATTATTAAAGAATCTAACTGGTAAGACGTTCCTTTCATTTGATATTCTTATTTACTGCCAAGGGGGAGGAAGCCAATTCCCCAAAGCCTGACACTGGTATTCTATTGGGACCTTTCAATTATGCTGTATAACCAACCTGAAGGAGCATCTCCACCACCATTGTTCTGCCCAGACGCTGAGGTCCAGCACCGAGGGTTCCCTCATTGCGAGAAGCAAACCTACAGGGAACCAGGCAGAGGGCCTTCTCGGTAGTGGCGCCCGCCCTGTGGAATGCCCTCCCATCAGATGTCAAAGAGATAAACAACTACCTAACATTTAGAAGACATCTGAAGGCAGCCCTGTTCAGGGAAGTTTTTAATGTGTGACATTGTGATGTATTTTTAATCTTTGTTGGAAGCCGCCCAGAGTGGCTGGGGAAACCCAGCCAGATGGGCGGGGTACAAATAATAAATTATTATTATTATTACAGTCAAATTATAATATTTATATTTTAGTCATACTTTATTTATATTTATATTATATTTATATTTTTAGTCATACTTTTCCACAACAGTCAGAAGCCATACCTTTTCATATCGCATCTCTACAGAGAGGCCTTCCAAATATTACCAGTGTCTAGAGATTAATAGTCCTGTAACACTCAAAGCTTGTAGCCAAAATGTTTATGCTCCACCCCCTGCTCTTCATGGCAGTATGACTCTGAATATCAGCTCCTGGGAATCATTAGTGTGCAGCATGGTGTGGCACTTCAGTCCTGCTTGCCAGCTTCCTAAGAGCATCTGTTTGTTCACTAACGACAAAGGTGCTAGTCTAGATGGCTGTTTGGCCTGATGCAGCGTGATTCCTATGTTTTTATGGGAAGCAGAGGGATGAATCTCCTTTGCTATCCATGCTACCTAACCTTTCACATGGGAACATTATTACCAAGTTAAATCTTCTGCCAACACTTGCCTTGGTTTTTGCACAGTATGCAGCTCTATTAATCTTAAAGCAATATATGTTTGATTACGGCCAAAATTTAATTAGGTACTATTGTACCATGTGCAGAGACTTGCACGACATGGTGAAGTTCTGACGATTTCATAAAATCCTGTTGGAATCTCAATAACTCCTTTGATAAAAATAATTACAGAGGTTTGAATGCCACTGGTTATTTCTGATTGCAAATGCACACTCTATTCTCATCCTGCTGTGATTCATGTAATTATGGTTAACATCCATTAGACCCAAATGTGTTTGCCCCAACCTCCATTGGGGCTATATTACGAAGAATGTCTGGTTGCAACGGATGGCTAAGCAGACATGATAAAGAAAAATTATACAAGCCCCCTTTCTGATTGGCTCAGCCATTAATTTCAGGCACTACAATATTTATCTCCCTGTTTAAAGTATTTACTTTCACTTAAATCATTCATGCTCAACCCCCAAAAAATTTACATGAAAAACTAGCCATTTGGCCAGGTGTTCAAACTGCAGATTATGAAAGCAGCTGCCAGAGCCCATCCATAACATCAGGAACACAATATTCATGCAAACGGTGGAAGAAGCTAGAAATTAGAATACCAAGGTTGCTCAAAGGAGACTTAAAGTAAAAAAAAAAAAATACCACCCCTTGCTGGAAGGCAATGCTGTTCTGATGTGCTTTGTTTTTCACAGGAAGAACAGCTGAAATTGCTCACAAATCATTCCAGGTGCATTAAATCCAGATGGTAAAAGTGTTAACTTTGTTGTTGTTGTTGTTGTTGTTTTAAAAACTCATTAATTATAGGGCAGGACACTCTGTGACTGTTATTGTTTCAGCAAATAATTACTTGGGGGAAAAATATTGTTTTTCCTGCTGAAGTTGTAAGCGCTAAAAATATTCCCACCAAAGCCCATTCACTTTTCCCTTGCAGAATAGTAGCAATGTGGACGCATTATTTGCAATGGCAGCTGTGGACTCAGTGCCTTCGCACATGAAGTCACCTTCTGAATGGAGTCGTCAAGAGGGCACTCTTAATGTGTTGACCATGTGGTGTTTTACAAAGGAGGTGATTTCTAAAAGGTCAGGTAGGGATTGTAGCTTGAAACCTGGATTGTCAGTTCTGCCCAGCAAGGATAAGAACTAGCATCATTCATTCATAGCACGGAGGCCTGTCTTGACTGTGCTCAGTGGCTCATCCTCTCAAGAATCAGGCAGCAGCTATCCCTGTACCAAAGAGTAATCAATATATTGAATTTAGGGCAGTAGTATTTCTTATTTAATTATGAAAGCATGAATGACAGCTGCAAGGTCTAAGCCCTAAATCTGATGCATTGCCATTCTCTTGCCACACCTAGGTATTGGGTATCACCACAGAGCGAAGGTCCAGGTTCAGAGGATGCCAAAATGAACCAGGATATAAAGCCTTATGCCACAATTACCTTTGCTTTATAAAGAAGTGAAAAGGAATTGCCTTACTTTCATTGTTTGCTCCACTAAAGTATTTGATATGTACTGTATTTAGATTCCAAAATCAGGGTTGAATATAAAAGAAACCTGCATTGCTCTGGCTATGAACTTCAAATATCTCCTGTAGTTTCTTAGTCTGCATATTTGAAGCATTCCACTTAAACCCCACCAATATAATATTTTTATATATAATAATAATTTTATTATTTATACCCCTCCCATCTAGCTGGGCTTCTCCAGCCAGTACATCAATATAGATTAGATTTTATGGAAGGGCTATACAGGATTAAGTTGAGAAAAAATGCAGACTTGAAATCTGTGGTCTGTTGGTTCCTGCCTGTTATGGCAGGGTGCACAAACAATTGTGTCTTGATGGTTGTAACTTTCTGAACAATCATGCAGTTTCCCAATACTTCCTTGTTGGGGAAGCTTAATTGGATTTTCACTGGAATTTCAAGAGCACCTGAACACTATTGGTTTCATGGACCTCTGCCAGCTTGACTTTTGACTTGAGCATAACACTGAGAGTGCACTTACAGCAGTGGCTGACAATCTTTGCCCTAAGATTGATGGGGATAGTTGTGTTTTATTGATCCTATTACATCTTTCAGTGGCTTGTGGTACAGTTGACCATGAAGTATTAATAACGTGAATGCAGCTACTGGAAGGTATTAGCAGGATCTCTTTCCAAAGTTCCCACTTGATCCTGTTGAGGAAAGTTACAATGGATGTTGATTTGTGTCATTCTACTTGTGTGTAAAATCAGGGAGAAATGTGAAAGCCCCATCCCTTGACCATTGTCCCAGTCATCCTCCATGAGATCAACTTCTGAAGCAGGAGGTTTCCTGGGACAAAAATCCTTAAATCAAAGGTAATTAGATGGGGTGGAAGGAAAGCATGGTTTACTAACCAGATCTCCGTGCATTCTGTGATTTCTGTGCCAAAGCACAATAAATGTTGCCCTGGCAGGCATATTCTGTGACCCAGCAGATGACCAGACAGGCACCAGTGTTGGAATGAATTCAGGCCATACCTTTATTGACTGCAGCAGGCAGGGTAAGGGTTAGCATGGCAGTAGGGCCATAATTCCACTTGCCCCTTGCTGGTGGAATGGGATCTGCTGGGTTGGACCTGTGGTCAACAAAAGATGTTTAGAGATTCTCTCAAGGCAGATCTTTAAAAATGTAGTATAAACACTGACAAATGAGAAACACTGGCCTGCGAGCACTCCAATTGGAGAGCAGCCTTTACCAAAGGTGTCAAGGGCTTTGAAGACACTCAAACTCAGGACGAAAGGGAGAAATGTGCTAAGAGAAAGGCACATTTGGCAAACCCTCACCATGATCAACTCTTGCCCGGAAACCTATGTCTCCACTGTGGAAGGACATGTGGATCCAGAATTGGCCTCCACAGGCACTTACAAATAGTTAAGACTGTTTTCATGGAAGACAATCTTACTTGGCTACAAGTGATTGCCGAAGAAGAAAGACTAGAGGCAGGACATATTTTTCAGCTGGAACTTACCAGAGCTCAGTTCTGGTACCAGTTTCATGCCCTACCAGCTCATGACATCAGCTACACTCCCTCTATATCCATTGCAAGGAGTTCTATGTACATAGTACATGCACATAGATTGGTTTGCATGTAGAACTCTCCTTTTAGTGTAGAATAGATGCACATATGTTGAGGTGAGTGTGATGTATGGGGGTACCTAGCTTATGTAGCCCCAGAGCTTCCTCCACTTGCTTTGTTTCCCATGTGGAGTGGCTTATGTTAAGTGCCTTTTAAGTACACTGTTGACATAAGAGAAGAATCTGCCCCCACTTTATTACCTGATGCCCTGTAGAAAAATAAATAACAGTACTATTTATCTGGAAAAGGTACCTACAGTTAGAACAAAAATAAAAATAAAAAATCATTTGTAATCTGTGGTGGTTTATTGCCCCCTTTTAATCATTCAGCTGCACACAGAAAGAAAATCATGTCCGCCTACCATCCTGACATTTCATGCTCTTGTGTTATTATCCACATGCATTTAAAAAACAAAAACAAAAACAGCTTTCCAGTATAAAGAAGTGATATAGCATCAGTCATGTTACAAAGTTTGGTATCTAACAAGTGAGTGACACCTACTGGTAAGAATATATATATATATATATATATATATATGCTTTCGTAGATTTTCACGGGTACAGGAATGCAGGTTTTGGTGTCCTCGGGTGTCTTCCCGTGTAAAAGTTGGGGTGTCTAGGCGACGTTTCGACGAGGTCTCACTCGTCATCTTCAGGCTGGTGCTTTCGGCTTCTTGTTACTGGAACAGAGCAGGATCTCAGTGTTTGAGTTCCTATAAATACTGTTGAGGAGGTGTGGTGTATAGCCTCCAATGTTCTGGGCAGAGAGGAGGTTTCCAGGCTAGTGTGCCTTTTCTTCTTTTGTTCCTTAATTACTTGAGGGATATCTTGAGTGATTTCTTGAGTGATTTCCTGAATCCCACTTAGGTGGGTCATTAGGTGTGGATTAGTTGCTAAAGCCTTCGTGTCTTGAACTCTTGAACTTTGTGAAGAGTTTTTCTGAGAAGATGGCTGTACTGCACTTGGTTGTGCTCTGGCTTGGCTTCGTGTATAGGGCTTCGTGTACAATATCAAAACAGCCTTTTGCACCAACCAAAAAATAGCCAATATCCTCAGAAACCCCAAGGATAAAATTCAGTTGGAAAACCAAGGGGTCTATGAAATACCCTGCAAAGTCTGCCCAGCCACGTACATTGGACAAACAAACAGACGAATAAATGCACGGATCGCAGAACACAAGAATGCCGTCAAAAAAGAAGAAAAAACTTCCTCTCTTTTCCAACACATGAAAGAAACAGGACACGAAATTAATTTTGCAGATTCCAAATTGCTCTTTAACATGGAACATCACCACAAGAGAATAATCATGGAAGCCATCGAGATAGAGAAACACCCTCACAACATGAACAAGCGTGACGACACATCCCGCTTGCCAGACATCTGGAAATTAGCCCTCCCCACAAAATCTGACACCAGATCCAGAGGCACACAGAACGCCATCACCAATCAACCACACCAGACCCAAACCCAGACCCTCTCCACAGATAAATTACAGACACCATCCAGTAGCCAAACCAGGGTGGCACCTCCGGATGCTGCACCCCCCTGCAATCCCTACACAGATCTGGCTGGCACAGGCCACAAAACCACAGCTCGCCCCTATACACGAAGCCAAGCCAGAGCACAACCAAGTGCAGTACAGCCATCTTCTCAGAAAAACTCTTCACAAAGTTCAAGAGTTCAAGACACGAAGGCTTTAGCAACTAATCCACACCTAATGACCCACCTAAGTGGGATTCAGGAAATCACTCAAGAAATCACTCAAGATATCCCTCAAGTAATTAAGGAACAAAAGAAGAAAAGGCACACTAGCCTGGAAACCTCCTCTCTGCCCAGAACATTGGAGGCTATACACCACACCTCCTCAACAGTATTTATAGGAACTCAAACACTGAGATCCTGCTCTGTTCCAGTAACAAGAAGCCGAAAGCACCAGCCTGAAGATGACGAGTGAGACCTCGTCGAAACGTCGCCTAGACACCCCAACTTTTACACGGGAAGACACCCGAGGACACCAAAACCTGCATTCCTGTACCCGTGAAAATCTACGAAAGCAAATATCTCACCTCTACGGGGAGGAAACCTTCCAGCTGACAAGAACCTACGAGAAACTAGAAATCCGAAGAGCCACCATCTTATGTGATCTCTTGTTCCTACGCAACTGCCGAGACAACAACTTAATTCCCACATGCTTCCAACTTAAATTCCACTCTAAAACCCCAGCTACCGAAAGGATCCTGAAACGAACTGAACTATCTCTAATCAGAAACGAACTACACAAGAAAAGATACCTACTAAACCAAACCAACAAAGATCTACTCACTCTTCACCTCAAACTCTGTAACAAAATCCACCCTGCACTCTGGGACAAATGCAAACAACTAGCCGTCTGGAGAGCTGAAACGGAGACCTCACACAAGACAGACACACACACCAACAAACTCCACAAACTAGAGAAACGCCAGAAGCCCAGCCACCCTCCACAACAACCCATGAAACAAACAGTACATAACATATCAGACAGGATCCTCACCTCAACTGAAACCAAAGTACTCTCCAAAGGTTTCAACTTTGCAGTCGCCCCGAGACGCATCCCCACGGAAAACATCATATGCGGAGTCGAAGCTAGCCTAACCAAAATCAATCCAGATGAAGCCAATAAAATCAGACTTGAAGTCACCAACATCCTCTGCTCCAGCAAACCACCCAGAAGCAATTTACACAAAGAAGAACAGAAAGCACTCACCAACCTGAGGAAAGACAACAACATAATCATTCTCCCAGCAGACAAAGGTAATGCCACTGTTGTGATGAACACATCGGACTACCAAGCAAAACTATCAAATCTACTCCAAGACCCTACCTACCAACCTATAAAAACAGATCCCACCACCTATCTGGAAAAAACCACCAAATCCAAAATAAAAGCCTCTCCTATCAGTGAAGAAATCCAGCTAAGAATCATCCCCAGAGAAAAATCATCCAGATGCCCCAAACTCTACGGCCTCCCCAAGATACACAAAGAAGGAACACCACTCAGACCAATAGTCAGCTCCATAGGCTCACCTCTACAAAATCTCGCTAAATTTCTCGCCAAGCAACTTCAGCCCTATGCAGAATCCATCTCTTCACACGTTCCAAACTCCTTCCAGTTCATAGAAACAATAAAGAAGCAAAACCTACAACCCAATGACCTACTTGTGAGCTTCGATGTTGTATCTCTCTTCACACAAGTGCCCATTAATGAAGCCTTGACAGCCATTCAAAACAAATACAATCCCCCCGAATACATCTTGGACCTGACCAACCACTGCCTAACCAACACGTACTTCATCCACAATGGACAAAGATACAAACAGATAGAAGGAGCACCTATGGGATCACCCCTCTCACCGGTCATCGCTAACCTGTACATGGAACACTTTGAAACCAATGCTTTAGACAAGTCAGAACACAAACCCAAACTTTGGCTCAGATATGTTGACGACACCTTTGTAATTTGGCCACACGGGAAGGAAAAACTGGATAGCTTCCTCACACATCTCAACAGCCTACACCCCAAAATACAATTCACTATGGAAATAGAAGCCAACAACCAACTTCCCTTCCTTGACGTCCTAATCTACAAAAAACCTGATGGCTCCCTAGGACACACTATCTACCGGAAAAAAACACACACCAACCGCTACTTACATGCACAATCACACCACCACCCTGCACAAATAAACTCCGTAGCCAAGACTCTCATCTCCAGAACCAAACGCCTGGCTGACGAAGACCACTTGACAACTGAGTTACAGAATCTCTCAAATGTGTTAATTGCCAATGGATACCAGCAAAACAGGGTTACGAAGCTAATCCAAAAAGAAACACCCCCCAAAAACCAAGACACAGAAGAAAACAATGGCATAGCCCTCCTTCCTTATATCAAGGGCACTACAGATAAAATTAGCAAAATCCTCCATAAACACAATATCAAAACAGCCTTTTGCACCAACCAAAAAATAGCCAATATCCTCAGAAACCCCAAGGATAAAATTCAGTTGGAAAACCAAGGGGTCTATGAAATACCCTGCAAAGTCTGCCCAGCCACGTACATTGGACAAACAAACAGACGAATAAATGCACGGATCGCAGAACACAAGAATGCCGTCAAAAAAGAAGAAAAAACTTCCTCTCTTTTCCAACACATGAAAGAAACAGGACACGAAATTAATTTTGCAGATTCCAAATTGCTCTTTAACATGGAACATCACCACAAGAGAATAATCATGGAAGCCATCGAGATAGAGAAACACCCTCACAACATGAACAAGCGTGACGACACATCCCGCTTGCCAGACATCTGGAAATTAGCCCTCCCCACAAAATCTGACACCAGATCCAGAGGCACACAGAACGCCATCACCAATCAACCACACCAGACCCAAACCCAGACCCTCTCCACAGATAAATTACAGACACCATCCAGTAGCCAAACCAGGGTGGCACCTCCGGATGCTGCACCCCCCTGCAATCCCTACACAGATCTGGCTGGCACAGGCCACAAAACCACAGCTCGCCCCTATACACGAAGCCAAGCCAGAGCACAACCAAGTGCAGTACAGCCATCTTCTCAGAAAAACTCTTCACAAAGTTCAAGAGTTCAAGACACGAAGGCTTTAGCAACTAATCCACACCTAATGACCCACCTAAGTGGGATTCAGGAAATCACTCAAGAAATCACTCAAGATATCCCTCAAGTAATTAAGGAACAAAAGAAGAAAAGGCACACTAGCCTGGAAACCTCCTCTCTGCCCAGAACATTGGAGGCTATACACCACACCTCCTCAACAGTATTTATAGGAACTCAAACACTGAGATCCTGCTCTGTTCCAGTAACAAGAAGCCGAAAGCACCAGCCTGAAGATGACGAGTGAGACCTCGTCGAAACGTCGCCTAGACACCCCAACTTTTACACGGGAAGACACCCGAGGACACCAAAACCTGCATTCCTGTACCCGTGAAAATCTACGAAAGCAAATATCTCACCTCTACGGGGAGGAAACCTTCCAGCTGACAAGAACCTACGAGAAACTAGAAATCCGAAGAGCCACCATCTTATGTGATCTCTTGTTCCTACGCAACTGCCGAGACAACAACTTAATTCCCACATGCTTCCAACTTAAATTCCACTCTAAAACCCCAGCTACCGAAAGGATCCTGAAACGAACTGAACTATCTCTAATCAGAAACGAACTACACAAGAAAAGATACCTACTAAACCAAACCAACAAAGATCTACTCACTCTTCACCTCAAACTCTGTAACAAAATCCACCCTGCACTCTGGGACAAATGCAAACAACTAGCCGTCTGGAGAGCTGAAACGGAGACCTCACACAAGACAGACACACACACCAACAAACTCCACAAACTAGAGAAACGCCAGAAGCCCAGCCACCCTCCACAACAACCCATGAAACAAACAGTACATAACATATCAGACAGGATCCTCACCTCAACTGAAACCAAAGTACTCTCCAAAGGTTTCAACTTTGCAGTCGCCCCGAGACGCATCCCCACGGAAAACATCATATGCGGAGTCGAAGCTAGCCTAACCAAAATCAATCCAGATGAAGCCAATAAAATCAGACTTGAAGTCACCAACATCCTCTGCTCCAGCAAACCACCCAGAAGCAATTTACACAAAGAAGAACAGAAAGCACTCACCAACCTGAGGAAAGACAACAACATAATCATTCTCCCAGCAGACAAAGGTAATGCCACTGTTGTGATGAACACATCGGACTACCAAGCAAAACTATCAAATCTACTCCAAGACCCTACCTACCAACCTATAAAAACAGATCCCACCACCTATCTGGAAAAAACCACCAAATCCAAAATAAAAGCCTCTCCTATCAGTGAAGAAATCCAGCTAAGAATCATCCCCAGAGAAAAATCATCCAGATGCCCCAAACTCTACGGCCTCCCCAAGATACACAAAGAAGGAACACCACTCAGACCAATAGTCAGCTCCATAGGCTCACCTCTACAAAATCTCGCTAAATTTCTCGCCAAGCAACTTCAGCCCTATGCAGAATCCATCTCTTCACACGTTCCAAACTCCTTCCAGTTCATAGAAACAATAAAGAAGCAAAACCTACAACCCAATGACCTACTTGTGAGCTTCGATGTTGTATCTCTCTTCACACAAGTGCCCATTAATGAAGCCTTGACAGCCATTCAAAACAAATACAATCCCCCCGAATACATCTTGGACCTGACCAACCACTGCCTAACCAACACGTACTTCATCCACAATGGACAAAGATACAAACAGATAGAAGGAGCACCTATGGGATCACCCCTCTCACCGGTCATCGCTAACCTGTACATGGAACACTTTGAAACCAATGCTTTAGACAAGTCAGAACACAAACCCAAACTTTGGCTCAGATATGTTGACGACACCTTTGTAATTTGGCCACACGGGAAGGAAAAACTGGATAGCTTCCTCACACATCTCAACAGCCTACACCCCAAAATACAATTCACTATGGAAATAGAAGCCAACAACCAACTTCCCTTCCTTGACGTCCTAATCTACAAAAAACCTGATGGCTCCCTAGGACACACTATCTACCGGAAAAAAACACACACCAACCGCTACTTACATGCACAATCACACCACCACCCTGCACAAATAAACTCCGTAGCCAAGACTCTCATCTCCAGAACCAAACGCCTGGCTGACGAAGACCACTTGACAACTGAGTTACAGAATCTCTCAAATGTGTTAATTGCCAATGGATACCAGCAAAACAGGGTTACGAAGCTAATCCAAAAAGAAACACCCCCCAAAAACCAAGACACAGAAGAAAACAATGGCATAGCCCTCCTTCCTTATATCAAGGGCACTACAGATAAAATTAGCAAAATCCTCCATAAACACAATATCAAAACAGCCTTTTGCACCAACCAAAAAATAGCCAATATCCTCAGAAACCCCAAGGATAAAATTCAGTTGGAAAACCAAGGGGTCTATGAAATACCCTGCAAAGTCTGCCCAGCCACGTACATTGGACAAACAAACAGACGAATAAATGCACGGATCGCAGAACACAAGAATGCCGTCAAAAAAGAAGAAAAAACTTCCTCTCTTTTCCAACACATGAAAGAAACAGGACACGAAATTAATTTTGCAGATTCCAAATTGCTCTTTAACATGGAACATCACCACAAGAGAATAATCATGGAAGCCATCGAGATAGAGAAACACCCTCACAACATGAACAAGCGTGACGACACATCCCGCTTGCCAGACATCTGGAAATTAGCCCTCCCCACAAAATCTGACACCAGATCCAGAGGCACACAGAACGCCATCACCAATCAACCACACCAGACCCAAACCCAGACCCTCTCCACAGATAAATTACAGACACCATCCAGTAGCCAAACCAGGGTGGCACCTCCGGATGCTGCACCCCCCTGCAATCCCTACACAGATCTGGCTGGCACAGGCCACAAAACCACAGCTCGCCCCTATACACGAAGCCAAGCCAGAGCACAACCAAGTGCAGTACAGCCATCTTCTCAGAAAAACTCTTCACAAAGTTCAAGAGTTCAAGACACGAAGGCTTTAGCAACTAATCCACACCTAATGACCCACCTAAGTGGGATTCAGGAAATCACTCAAGAAATCACTCAAGATATCCCTCAAGTAATTAAGGAACAAAAGAAGAAAAGGCACACTAGCCTGGAAACCTCCTCTCTGCCCAGAACATTGGAGGCTATACACCACACCTCCTCAACAGTATTTATAGGAACTCAAACACTGAGATCCTGCTCTGTTCCAGTAACAAGAAGCCGAAAGCACCAGCCTGAAGATGACGAGTGAGACCTCGTCGAAACGTCGCCTAGACACCCCAACTTTTACACGGGAAGACACCCGAGGACACCAAAACCTGCATTCCTGTACCCGTGAAAATCTACGAAAGCAAATATCTCACCTCTACGGGGAGGAAACCTTCCAGCTGACAAGAACCTACGAGAAACTAGAAATCCGAAGAGCCACCATCTTATGTGATCTCTTGTTCCTACGCAACTGCCGAGACAACAACTTAATTCCCACATGCTTCCAACTTAAATTCCACTCTAAAACCCCAGCTACCGAAAGGATCCTGAAACGAACTGAACTATCTCTAATCAGAAACGAACTACACAAGAAAAGATACCTACTAAACCAAACCAACAAAGATCTACTCACTCTTCACCTCAAACTCTGTAACAAAATCCACCCTGCACTCTGGGACAAATGCAAACAACTAGCCGTCTGGAGAGCTGAAACGGAGACCTCACACAAGACAGACACACACACCAACAAACTCCACAAACTAGAGAAACGCCAGAAGCCCAGCCACCCTCCACAACAACCCATGAAACAAACAGTACATAACATATCAGACAGGATCCTCACCTCAACTGAAACCAAAGTACTCTCCAAAGGTTTCAACTTTGCAGTCGCCCCGAGACGCATCCCCACGGAAAACATCATATGCGGAGTCGAAGCTAGCCTAACCAAAATCAATCCAGATGAAGCCAATAAAATCAGACTTGAAGTCACCAACATCCTCTGCTCCAGCAAACCACCCAGAAGCAATTTACACAAAGAAGAACAGAAAGCACTCACCAACCTGAGGAAAGACAACAACATAATCATTCTCCCAGCAGACAAAGGTAATGCCACTGTTGTGATGAACACATCGGACTACCAAGCAAAACTATCAAATCTACTCCAAGACCCTACCTACCAACCTATAAAAACAGATCCCACCACCTATCTGGAAAAAACCACCAAATCCAAAATAAAAGCCTCTCCTATCAGTGAAGAAATCCAGCTAAGAATCATCCCCAGAGAAAAATCATCCAGATGCCCCAAACTCTACGGCCTCCCCAAGATACACAAAGAAGGAACACCACTCAGACCAATAGTCAGCTCCATAGGCTCACCTCTACAAAATCTCGCTAAATTTCTCGCCAAGCAACTTCAGCCCTATGCAGAATCCATCTCTTCACACGTTCCAAACTCCTTCCAGTTCATAGAAACAATAAAGAAGCAAAACCTACAACCCAATGACCTACTTGTGAGCTTCGATGTTGTATCTCTCTTCACACAAGTGCCCATTAATGAAGCCTTGACAGCCATTCAAAACAAATACAATCCCCCCGAATACATCTTGGACCTGACCAACCACTGCCTAACCAACACGTACTTCATCCACAATGGACAAAGATACAAACAGATAGAAGGAGCACCTATGGGATCACCCCTCTCACCGGTCATCGCTAACCTGTACATGGAACACTTTGAAACCAATGCTTTAGACAAGTCAGAACACAAACCCAAACTTTGGCTCAGATATGTTGACGACACCTTTGTAATTTGGCCACACGGGAAGGAAAAACTGGATAGCTTCCTCACACATCTCAACAGCCTACACCCCAAAATACAATTCACTATGGAAATAGAAGCCAACAACCAACTTCCCTTCCTTGACGTCCTAATCTACAAAAAACCTGATGGCTCCCTAGGACACACTATCTACCGGAAAAAAACACACACCAACCGCTACTTACATGCACAATCACACCACCACCCTGCACAAATAAACTCCGTAGCCAAGACTCTCATCTCCAGAACCAAACGCCTGGCTGACGAAGACCACTTGACAACTGAGTTACAGAATCTCTCAAATGTGTTAATTGCCAATGGATACCAGCAAAACAGGGTTACGAAGCTAATCCAAAAAGAAACACCCCCCAAAAACCAAGACACAGAAGAAAACAATGGCATAGCCCTCCTTCCTTATATCAAGGGCACTACAGATAAAATTAGCAAAATCCTCCATAAACACAATATCAAAACAGCCTTTTGCACCAACCAAAAAATAGCCAATATCCTCAGAAACCCCAAGGATAAAATTCAGTTGGAAAACCAAGGGGTCTATGAAATACCCTGCAAAGTCTGCCCAGCCACGTACATTGGACAAACAAACAGACGAATAAATGCACGGATCGCAGAACACAAGAATGCCGTCAAAAAAGAAGAAAAAACTTCCTCTCTTTTCCAACACATGAAAGAAACAGGACACGAAATTAATTTTGCAGATTCCAAATTGCTCTTTAACATGGAACATCACCACAAGAGAATAATCATGGAAGCCATCGAGATAGAGAAACACCCTCACAACATGAACAAGCGTGACGACACATCCCGCTTGCCAGACATCTGGAAATTAGCCCTCCCCACAAAATCTGACACCAGATCCAGAGGCACACAGAACGCCATCACCAATCAACCACACCAGACCCAAACCCAGACCCTCTCCACAGATAAATTACAGACACCATCCAGTAGCCAAACCAGGGTGGCACCTCCGGATGCTGCACCCCCCTGCAATCCCTACACAGATCTGGCTGGCACAGGCCACAAAACCACAGCTCGCCCCTATACACGAAGCCAAGCCAGAGCACAACCAAGTGCAGTACAGCCATCTTCTCAGAAAAACTCTTCACAAAGTTCAAGAGTTCAAGACACGAAGGCTTTAGCAACTAATCCACACCTAATGACCCACCTAAGTGGGATTCAGGAAATCACTCAAGAAATCACTCAAGATATCCCTCAAGTAATTAAGGAACAAAAGAAGAAAAGGCACACTAGCCTGGAAACCTCCTCTCTGCCCAGAACATTGGAGGCTATACACCACACCTCCTCAACAGTATTTATAGGAACTCAAACACTGAGATCCTGCTCTGTTCCAGTAACAAGAAGCCGAAAGCACCAGCCTGAAGATGACGAGTGAGACCTCGTCGAAACGTCGCCTAGACACCCCAACTTTTACACGGGAAGACACCCGAGGACACCAAAACCTGCATATATATATATATATATATATATATTTTCACATAACCACACATTACACCCTTGATTCTAATCCCCTAAGATGCTGGCAAGCTTGCTACCAAAGTCACACTCTTTTATGAGCACTGTTTAGTGGTAATGGCAGTCCATTCTCTAGGTGGCATTCAGTGGAGAAAAAGCTCAGGAGACACCAGAAGCAGCCGCCATAGCTCTGCTTGAGGTATTAGCCCTGACAACAGCCACACTATTGCTTAGCCTCACGAGGTAGCTGTGGAGACAGCAGTTAGTGATTCTGAAACATGGCCACACAGGATAATTCCAATGATAAAAAGGGATTTCTTTTTATCACATTCATTTCAGCAAGATAGGCTACATTTAAAATGTTTCCCAAAGCCCCTCAATTGGTGTTTTTTTCCAAAGTGGGAGAGGATGGACAATGTGAGAGAGATTTCAAAAGTGACACCTGGTTCCTCTTTCGCATGACAACATTTCTGTGGGAAAGATTGAAGGCACAAGGAGAAGGGGACAACAGGGAGTCGGACACGACTAAACAACAACAACATATGAAAGACAGGGATCAGAAAGTTAGGTTAATTAGCCCATCCTTAGGCATTCTCATCTACTCCCCCCCTCCCAACAAAAGATTGCAGACAAAAGGTACAGTAAATGTAATGGCAAGCCATTGAATAGGCCATGGATAGGCAAACTAAGGCCCAGGGGCCAGATCCGGCCGAATCGCCTTCTCAATCCTGCTTGCAGACGGTCCAGGAATCAGCATGTTTTTATGTGAGTAGAATGTGTCCTTTTATTTAAAATGCATCTCTGGGTTATTTGTGGGGCACAGGAATTCATTATTATTTTTTAAAAAATATAGTCTGGCTTCCCACAAGTTCTGAGGGACAGTGGATTGGCCCCCTGCTGAAAAGTTTGCTGACCCCTGGAACAGGCAAAACTATTGCATTGTACTCCTAATTGTGTCTACTCAAAAGTAATTCCCATTGATTTCAACGGATCTTAGTAACAAATTAGTTGGGTTAGGATTGTATCCTTAGTCTGGGTCGAATCTCACCACCACTCTCAAATCATTGCTCCATCTCTACAGCTATAGTGTGTTCTCCCCACAAGCTTTTTTTGTCTTTCTGAACAACTTTGCAGTGAAGATCCAACATCATGAACACAGAATACATCACATTGTATAGGTTAGTTTTGTATGCAGGTATAATGCTAGAGTACAAAATATGTGCGCAGCATCAGATGTCAAATGAAAACAGATGGCCCCAAATCCATGCATGCAGCCTTCACATCTGCCATGTTATGTATGCATTTTGTATTTGGGTATTATTCAGTCTGCAGACCTACAAATGCTATAAGCTTTTAGGAAGTGAGATGTCAAAAATGTGCTAGTTGCTTATAAATTAAATGTGCAAGTTTCTTTTGCACACAGCTCTGGGTAAATCAAATTGTTGCAAGCGGATTTTGTAACCCAAAGTAGACACAACAATGTTTTGAGTGCAGACTTAATATATATGCAAGTTCTTGTTCTCAAATTTAGCTAAGCAAACAGACAACCTGAAGAAGTTAAGTTTTGTTCTAGATCAAATACTGATTGGAAAATGAAGACTAAGTATTTATTTGCACAGTATAAAGAAGCATTTTAAGTGGCATTTTTAGTCACAGTATAGGCCCAGGTTGTGAAACATTTAATTTATTCCATGCTGTCTTTGTCTTAGCTCTTACATCTTTGTGACGTGACCATGGTGTTTTAATAGATTGGAAAAAAGCAGCATTCTTGTGACTATTTTAAATGGCATACATACAGGTGTATTACAAGCTGCCACAGCATCACTAATCCTTTGGGATGTGTGCCACTCTTTGTATTTTTTTTTCTGTGGATGATTCAGATGGGGACCACCATTTGAATTTCCCACAATGCCCTGTAATGATGCCACACTGTGCAGTTGAGGGCATTGTGGGAAATTTAAAGTGCCAATGTGCCATATTCCCATGGAGCCCAGAGCAGGCAATGGGGCCCTGGCAGCTGCCCAGGTGTGCTGACCCTGAAGCTGGTGGGATTTAGACTGCCATTTTCATATGGGCCCAATTTGCATAGGGAGATGTACAGAGTGTGGAGGTGCAACTTACACATTTCCTGACCAACCCACAACATTCCTTTTCAAATGTTAATGCTGGCCCCACAAAAACCCATGAAGCTATATTTTATCTCCCTTGCACCCAAATAATGTGTGACTCCATTCTGAGGCACTGAGCTCAATAAAGAATGCTGAGGACAAGAGATTGAAGGACAGAGAAGTACCTACAAGTGAAGAATGGCAGACAAAACTGATGGAGTAAGCGGAGATGGCGAAACTGATGGGGGAAAGGTCAGAAACCAGGAAGATCAAGTATTTTTAAATGACTGGAGTAAATTCTTAATTTATTTAAAAGACCACTATAAACAGTTAAAATCCTTGGCAAGGATGTAATGGCACTTGTAATGTGGAACTAATTATGGTAACTATGGATATATAACAAATGGATATGGTAACAAATGGATATATAACAAATGGATATGCAGAAAACTTTATCTTAAATATGGAACCAATGGAGGGAGGGAAGGAGGTCTGAAGGTTCAAAAGAACCTTTTATTTTAATGTTTGAAATGGCTAAAGTTAAAATGTATAAAATTATGTAAAACCAATAAAGAAACAATATTTTTTTAAAAAAAAGAATGCTGATGACATGCACCCTCACTGTTGACTTTTAGATGTCTCTTGAAGACTTTTTTACACAGTCCTATTCAGTGGTTTACCCAATATTCTCGCCACCCCAAGATGAGGCAGTTATTTGTATGATCATTTTGTATTTGTGTGTGTGTTTTATGTTTTGATGTATTTGTGTATTTTGTTGCACACTGTCTTGATAGTCTGTATGAATGAGTGCTGTGTAAATAACTTTATAAATGAATGAAATAACACATGAGTATGGAACATGGTGATTTTTTTGCTTATGTTTCCCATAATTCCTGACCACTGGCCATATTGACTTGACTGATGAGAGTTGTTATTGACAGGATCTGAAGGGCACTGCGTTTGTTACCCCTGATATTAAGTGAAACCTCTGGAAAACCATGTAGGACCAATTCTGCTTTGTGTAAAGTTTTATTTATAGCTATTAATCTTTTTACTCTCCATAATGCATACCTGATTTTAAATAGGTGAGAATTTTCCATCTTGCAGGCTTTCACAGATGTACTTCTGCTGAAATCAATGACTCCTACAAAATACTTTTCATATTAAGCCTCTATTTCTATAAACAAAGAATTGGGTTCCAAAATAGCAAATAGTTGATACATGCTAGAGGCTTCATGAGGGGAAACCTACTGATTAAACTTTTTTCTCACCCTTTAATGGACCATTATTCATTCTGTCTGAGGGTGAGACATATTATTAATTAGTCTCACGAAGCACTTGCAGGCATTGGCTCTGTGCGTGCAAATAGGCCCAGGTTTTCACCACCATGCAGCCAAAAGCTTATTAAGATACATGAAAAGCACCAATCCATTTGCTCTAGCATGTAGTGTGAGTTCAGACTTTGTTCAGAGCAGATTCAACTGACAGTGGCATGACAGATCCATAGCTGGAATTGTCTTTGCTTCAGCCACAGAAGCACAATGTTAAGTACTGTTTATGAATAAGCTGTATTGTATATCATACCACAGTGAACTGAACTGTCAGGAAAAGATGGAGCTGCAATGAACAGCCATAAAATGTTGGGAAAGCATCTGCGGCATATTACATTGGAAAGTGAGTTCGGCATGTTTCACAGCAGCATATAGCAAATTGGAAGAGGTAAACACAAGGCAGCCAGATGTTGGGGGCTACATGTCCCAAAGAAATGTTGTAGGGATGTAGAATGCTGCTTTCTACTGAGTCAGAACGTTGGTCCATCTTGCCCACTGTTATTCACAGCAGCTTTCTGGGATGCCAGAAAGGAGACTTTCTCAGTCCTACCTGGATCTGGGACCTTCTGCATGCAAAGCAGATGCAAAGCAGATGCTCTACCAACTGAGCTAGGGCATCACTTTGCAAAAGAGCTAGAAGGCCAAATCACATTCCCTGTTTATTGCACCCAGATATGGACCGAGCTATAGGGAAAAGAGAGGGTTTTAATTCTTCACTTTCTCTACCCTCTATGGTCCTAATTCAGTTGACAGGGGGATTAGCAATATGTAGGAGGGGGGATAATCCCATTGGCTTCAGTTAAATTCCCACCACTCAATGCAAATTGCAGGTGCAGGGGATCTGCTATGAACTGGGACAAAAGCAAAGTCAAAGAGATACATCCCTCCCCCACAATATTCTGCAAACAATGGGAAGGGAAAGGGTGAGAATTCAGACAAAGCATGGGAGGGAGAGATTTGTGACCTTTATCAATGGACCAGAAGGATTTGTTTCAAGTGGGGGAGTTAAAGGTAATTTTTGAAAAATCAAGAATTAAATAAATTTGTGTTGCCGGTTGTGTTCTTACTGGATTCAGTAGAGCTTTAAGTAGTAGGATTGTTGTATTTAACCTAAAAGGACTTTTTCCTTTCTTCTCTCAGCAACCGTTTATTTTCCAGTCCAACAAAATTATTATCTTGCAGACCAAGTCTTTAAAGTCATATTTTCTCTTGCTCTTTGTTGCGTGCCAAGGACCCGTGACCCGCGGTCCCCTAGTGGATAAATAAAGCACACAAACAAGCACATTTTGGTTTATGGGTTCAAATAGGCCACAAATTTATTGGTTACAGATGTGAGTGATTTGGCTTAAGCATTGGGTGAAGCTGGAATATATCTTGATTCCCACCCATCTGATGGGAGTCCAACTAAGGGTAAACCACCAATGGGGGAGCCCTATGACTTTCATCAAATAGGGGCCCCCTGAGTGGGGTAGTAGTATGACCCCAGCCCACATCTGGGCATCAGACAGAATTCACATCCCCAGATCCCTTTAACAGGATACCCTTAATGAGGAGGCTACAACCCCCCTCCATCCAAACAAAGGATTATCCAATGCCTAATCTCACAGAGTTGTGACAATTGCTACAAGATAGGCAAAAACCAAATGGTGGAGCCAATTTGTCAAGTGGAAAAATTCTGGCCCATTCCCAACAATATGGCGATTGATGATTAGTCCACAGCAAGGTCGTAACGCATTAAAGAAAAAAGTGGGCGAGGAGGGTGGGAGATCCGCCAAAGGGCAAAAAAGGATGGCCTCCCCACTGCACTGGAGTTTAAATTACCCACAGACATGCCCCTGTTGGCACTGATTGGCTGACAAGGCCCACCCCTTGAGCAGGGGCCCACCCAACGCCAACGGTGTGGGGATGTGATGGTGGAGAAGGTGCCAGTCTCCAACCCGTTGCCGGGTTACACAGGGCCTGACACCCAGCTGCAACACCACCTACCAAATAAGGTAAGTGGACTTATTAAACGTTCACCAAAAATTCAATAGAAAATAATAATAATAATAATAATAATAATAATAATAATAAATTTTATTTATATCCCGCCCTCCCCAGCCGAAGCTGGGCTCAGGGCAGCTAACAACAATCAAAAAGGAGTGTAGGAAGAGCAGAGGGAAGAGACAGCATTTTACAATTCATCAGGATATGAGTACCAACCTCACATTTTATTTATTTTTGCAAAAAAAAGCACTGATCCTTAGTGTGATCTAATAAATATTATCTGAAGGCAGAATCTTTTTTGTTCAGTCATTTATAATCAACCAGAATCAAGCGGTTAGAAATATATTAGAGACAATGATCTTCTACTGACAAGGCAAAGGACTGGATGAATTGGACGGAGGTATATGAGTGACGTCTATGATGTGCATACAATGAATGATATTGGCCTTTTTCTTTCACTTCAGGCTTTGAAAATGTTTCTCTCCTGGGAGCAAAATTTTATGCAAAGATGTATTGAAATGTGTAATTTAATTTACTAAACAAAAATGATTATATTACAGAGCAAGACAACAGTAGACACACAATAAGTGTTTACAGTTCTGTTTTATGTGAGTGGCAGTGACTGTGAGGGTTTGACAGGCTTTCCCCGCAGGTCTAGCTGGCATTGACTCTTGCTAGCTCCAGAATCTGGCAACAAAAGTTGCCTACAGGAGTTAGAAATGTTGAAGAATTTCAACAAACATAGAAAAGGAAGCAGGAATTGCCAATGCTTGCTTGCTTGCCCCGTGTGCAGAATGGAATTCAATTGAACTAATATGATTGGTATTTACTGTTGTTGTTGCTTTCAGTTTGCAAATCGTACCGGATTGATTATGCCCCCCACACCCCTTTGCATTATGCTTCCTTTGCATAATAACTAATGTGCTGGAGCAATGTAATGACAGTGTGATTCATGTAATTACGTTAACTACATCAGTTACCTAATTTAACCACACTGAACAGCGAGATGAATAATGGGGCGGGGTTTTTTAGTGGAAGGTGAACTGCTGTGGAATAGAAACAGTGCTTCATGCAGCAAATACAGGGCAGAATATACAGTGGTGCCTCGCAAGACGAAAAGAATCCATTCCGCGAGTCTCTTCATCTTGCGGTTTTTTTCGTCTTGCGAAGCAAGCCCATTAGCGGATTAGCGCTATTAGCGGTTTAGCGGCTATTAGGGGCTGTTAAAGGCTTAAGGGATTAGCGGATTAGCTGCTAAAAGGCTATTAGCGGCTTAGATCAGCTGATAAGCGGCTTAGCGAACAGCTGTTAAGCAGCTTAGCGAACAGCTGTTAAGCGGCTTAGGGGCTTGGGAAAAAGGCTGGGAGGGGGAAAAAAACCCCAGGAATCGCAAGGCATTTTCGTCTTGCGAAGCAAGCCCATAGCAAATTCGTCCTGCAAAGCACCTCCAAAACGGAAAACCCTTTCGTCTAGCGGGTTTTCCGTCTTGCGAGGCATTCGTCTTGCGAGGCACCACTGTATAGTGATGCCTTTTTACATTTCTAATAGGCATGTACTTGAAGTTATTGTGTGGCTCTGTAAATCAATGTGAAGCTACAATTCCTGCATTGCAGGGGGTTCAACTACCTGACATTTGAGGTCCCTTCCACTTCTACAGTTGCATGGTTGTACATCCAAGACTGAATCCTGATTTTGCCTTAAACTGATGGAGTCCCAAGGTGAAAGCCATTTAAGCTCCAGCAACAACAGAAAAAGTGGGTAGGAGCTGATTGGGAGCAAGCGCAAGGGAAGATGAACAATTGCATAAGAAAATAAAAGCTGGGGGGGGGGGGACCTCAGTGTGAGATTCAGAAGACTAGCTTGAGCTAGAAATGGGTGAAATTTGATTGAAAAGGAAACCTCATGAGAAAACTTGCTTTTTTAAAAAAATTAAGACATTTCCACTATCCTATAGGTAGATCAGACACACCTTTGGGATGAGAGCCAAGGCAATGCTGTTAAGCTCTAATAATTTCAGATTCACAAATGATAGTTTTAATAATAATAATAATCATCATCATCATCATCATCTTGTTAACATAAAACCTTGGGATAACATTTCAAGCCTTACAGTAAAGCATGTTCTCAATAAAGGAGAGCACGTGTTGCGGATGGGGCCAGACAAAGCACCCAGGGTTACCAGGCAGGCTAGTTTCAAAGGGTTGAAACTTGATTGGCAGTTGGTGTTACTGGGGTAAATTTGATGTTGCAAATTTAGGGGTGGGATTAGAGCTTATTTAAGCAAGGTGCACAGCGTTTCTCTTTCTCTTTCGCTGTGGGCACCGGATCACCCGCCCGCCCTCCCTTGATTGGGCTTGCGCTTTGACCTTGCTATGCCTGTCATGGGGTCGCCTGCATTGGTGCGGGGGCCTGGTAGGAATTTACCTTTTGGCTGATTAGTGTGTGCCAATTGGGTTTTGCCTACTGCGTAGCAAATCGTCACAACTTGTAAGGTTGGCGGTTAGGCATTGGTTAAAATTGGTTGGTGGAGGGGTGTGGATTGGCTGTGCCTACCCCTCCAATGCTGCTGCTGCATGGGAATTCTGTTAAAGGAATTCAGGGGCTTACCATCCCCCTCGTCCAAACCCTTGGTGCAGGGTGCGGGCCGAGTAAGCTCCTGGGAGCAGGCAGGGATGGTACTGAGGGTCTGTGGCGCAGCTCCAGTAATCCCTGGGTCCTGTTCCTCCACACTGGCTCCCGCCGGAGTCCGGGAGTCAGTGCTGTCCCCAAGGCGGGGGGGGGGGGGGACAGCTAGTCATAACCAATGCCTAAGCAACCACTCACAATTTGTATGATAATAAAGTTGTGGCCAAAATTATGCCAAAAACCTTAAACAAAAATAATGTGTGAAGTGTGAGTTATTGGGTTAGGGTGTTTTGGGGGACCTCAGCACGCAAGGGTGTTTTTGGTTTTTTTAGTCACAAAGCAAACTAATTCATAAAGTGAATAAAAAAGAAACAGTGTTGAGATTCTGATGACAACAGGAATAACTTTAAACTTCTTTTGTCTCTCTTACTTAACTTTGGCTCATTTCATTTCTTTAAAAAGAATTCCTGGTAGCTGTGCTAAAACGCTGGTTAGTCTTCTTGCTTTGTGAACTACTGACATGTAAAAAAAAACTTCAGTGAGAATGGGTTTTAATGTTTTCAGTACCTTTCCTCTGCATCTTCCTCCACATTGGCACCCAGATCAATTTGTTAATCACCCCACACTTCTCCCTCTCCCCTCCTCCATCCTTCACAGAGTTCTGCTCTAATTAACTCCACTATCTCTTCTCTTCCTGTCATTTCCCCAACATCCTCCCACCCTCCTATTTGCACTTTCCCTTTTGAAGATTGCCCTTTCCACTCCACTTTCTACTTCTATCCCTTACTGCTACTGTCTGGCTGTGTCAGTGCTTGCCCTAGCGATGTTTCTGGTATTGTGGGCTGTGCTACCCACCTTGTCAATGTCCCTTTAGCGACTTGGCCTCTAACAATGAATTCTAATTAACGGGCAATCAAGGCCAGCTAGGTCACACTTAGCCTCTGGTAACTGTCAAGACAGAGAGAGAGAGAGAGAGAGAGAGAGAGAGAGAGAGAGAAAGAGAGAGAGACTCACTTTCAGAAGTGAGTTTGGGAGCTGGACAGCAAAATGCTGAGGAACTGCAGGTACATTCTCTACTTTTAGGACTTGTTCTGCTTCCTCATCCCACTCAAGTTAGGACATTGTCAATAAAACAGATCCAAGCAAATCTGGCTGTTTGAGAGGCCTTGCCCCTTTCCAGAATGGGTGTGAAGCTTTGGTATGAGCAGAAGATGGACATTGCACTTTGAAATTCTTTAAAGGAATTCATTACTAATTATGATGTTGACAACAATAATATTGAGGTGGTTACTCAGAGTTGATGGGAGTTGTAGTGCAAAGCATCTGGAGGGCTCAAGGTTGGAGAAGGCTGCTCTGGGACATTGGGACCAATCCACTGTGAGATTGGTTCTTTCATACTTGGGATAAAGTGACCCTGTATAAATTTAACTATTATGTGCAGGCACAAGGAAACATGCATAGCGATCAGTTTATAGAGTAGAATATCAGAGAGGGAATATATTCAATTCATAGAATCATAGAGTTGGAAGAGACCACAAGGGCCATTGAGTCCAACCCCCTGGAACTAAATTATATTTATTAATTTCTATGGGTCTACTCTAAGTAACACTTAACTGACTAGCACCCCAGCACTTGATAGTTTGTGATTTGTAATACTTGCATGTCAAGGCCCCATGACCCTGTTGCTCCCACAGCTATGAATTGAAAATGGAAAAAAAAACACAATTGAAAATTGGGGTCAAATAAACCACAACTTTATCGATTACAGAATGTGAATGGTTTGGGCATAGGCATCAGCACTACATCAAATAGGAGTACCCCCTGAGGTGTTCCCATTTGAAGAGTGCTATGGTCCTAGCCCCTGTCCGAGCGTTGGACAGAAACAACTCCTCCAGGTTCTCTTTAATGGGATAACTTAACCATGGAGAGAAAGGCAGAGGCTACAACTGCCCCTCCAGCCGGACTAGGGCTTACCCAATGCATAACAACACAAAGTTGTGACAATTGCTACGAGGAAGGCAAACACCACCAAGCCAGAGCCAATTTGCCAGGTGGGAAAATTCCTATCTGGCTCTGAATACAGTGGCCAACCAAGTCCATAGCGAGGTCAAGCATGAAACAAAAAGCATAATAAAAATGGGGGGGGGGGAGAGGTAAGTGGACTTGTGTCAAAGAAGTAAACACAAGACTGCAAAATATTCTTTTTTGGCTTTGATTAAAATCCAATCCAAAGACTCTCCCCCCAAACCTCTCCAAACTTCTTTCACTTTTAAGCCACTGGGGAAAGGGCAGGAGAGAGGGAGGAAGACTTCCAACAATCTCAGTGGACTGCATTGCAGTGCAACAAGGAGCAAAAACATCTACGCCATATGTATATTTATGCCCATAAAGGATGCAATTCTTTTTCTTAGTAAAACAAATGTATGCTACTGAAAAGTGCTTTAATCATTTGCTCTTCTTTGCTTTCTGGAAGGTTTTGATTTTGAATGTCATCTCACACTCCTGGAAATCAAGTCCTGCGTGTGTTTTGAAGCAAGATAGCTGAGCCCAATTGTGCTGAATGACCTTTAGGAAATAATGACTTACTGCTTATTTATGGTGCCTAATGCTCTAAAAAAAATTACTGGTAATCTTTTCAAAGCCATCTCTGTACATTCTATATTGAAGCACTTGTAACATTTAAAGGTGAATTCCCTGTGGTAGCAGATTATGTATACATAAAAACTTTATGTATAAAAGATTGCTCTTGCTCAGTTCAACAAGCAATTGTGACAAACAGGTACTGAGGATCAAGCAAGACAGTCATTGAACATGCAACCTCACAATCTACTTTGCTGTGAAGGAACAAAGTTGAGGTGGCGGGTGGCGGAGGGCATAGCTCAATGGTTGAACAGTTGCCTTGCATGCTGAATGTCCTATATTCAACCCCTGGTATCTACAGGTAACACTGGGGAATGTCTCCTGGTTGAAATCCTGTAGTCACAGCCACAGTGGACAATAATGGGCATGGGTGGACTTTAGCTCCCCACCTTTTTGACCCCATTCATCCCCTGTAAACCTGGTGGTGGGGAGAATCTTGGTGACTTCTGGTGGGTAGGTAGTACAGCACTTTCTGGGGGACTGTGCAAAGAAATATAGAACTGTAGGGTTCAAAGGGACCCAAGGGTCATTTAGTCCAACCCCCTGTCATGTAGAAATCACAGCTAAAGAATCCCTGACAGATGGCCATCCAAGCTCTGTTTAAAAAAGCCCATTGAAGGCATGTCTACCACCTTCCAAGACAGTCCATTCCATTGTTGATCATGCTCCTAGCATCAGAAAGTTATTCCTAATGTTGAGTTGGAATCTTATTTCTTGTAATTTGAATCCATTGGTTCAGGTCCTACCCTCTGGCATGACAGAGAATAAGACTGCTTCATCTTCCATGTTGACAAGGTTGGCTAAGATGCAGCAGCCTGCTTCTGCATGGAATGGATAGATGCCAGAGCTTAAACTTTTATTGCTATGTTGCTGCTAAAGTTTATATCACAGACCAGATAGCAACCTTTTATACACAGACCAGATAGCAACCTTTTATATTTATTAGTGAGATTTGGGAAGAAAAAGTATGGAACAGGTTGCAATAGACTGGTTAAAAAAAAATTGCCTGAGAAGCAGACTGGATATATTTTTACCCAACATGGACCAGCTTCATCAATGTAACCCTAAGTAATTAACATTTGTTTTCTATATAATTAGTGGCATTGGAGCTATGCATACTATTGTGTGAACTGGCACTAATGGCAGCAGTAAAACCACCACTTTCCATGTCTGACCCCACTAAAATTGGCAGATTTACCAGTATCATAGTTTCCACAGTGGATTCTAGCTAATCTGCCACTGTTCCAGACCTTCTGTGCAGACATCGTGAGGCTTTTGAAAATTCTGCAGCCTTAATAAGATTCTTTCTGACATATCCACTACTCCGACAAGTCATCCCATGGAAACAGGAGTTCAAATCCACACCAGAAGGGCTGCTGACTTCACAGCAGGCTTGTCCTCATTTCTGCTTGTTCTGCTGCTTTTTCCCGGGAAAACCTGCTCCTTGCCGTTGAATCGGGCCAAAGGTCTGTCGGGTTTTCCACACCTTGACATTTGCTCCCAATCAGCAGAAAGGAACAGGTTTTCCTGGGGAAAGAGGTGGGGCAAACCGAAAACTGCTTGGACCTTTGCTTTCTAGGCACAGGAAAAGTGGAAGTGTGGAAGAAACCCCAGGTCTCTGGACAGTCAGATCAGAGTGCAGATGTGTGGAGACATCCAAGGTTTTCAGCAGGGTGGCAAGGAGATTGCAGTTTATGCATGGGAAAATGGCATTCATTCATGGAACAGTTGTGCACGCTCGGATATTTTTGTTTTCTGAAGATGACAGGTTTTTGTTTTTTAAAGACCATTTCTTTAAAAGGTTTCTTGTCTAGGGTGCCGTGAAGGTTAAAGGATTTTTCTTTCTCTCTTTTTTTTGCAATTGTTTGCAGAATGGAGGTGCAATTTGCTTTTGTCTAAATGCAATGCTGAAAGTTGTTTAGGCAATTTAGACGTGTCTATGAATTGGATCACTCCCGGCATGTTAATGGCTGTGAATGACATTTCTCAGAATAATTTCTGTGAGCATTGAGGTGGAAGTAACATTACGTTCCTGAAGGAGTCCTCTCCCCCCCCCCCCCCCCCCGCTTGCTACTATTTGTAAATATTGTATCAGTACTGATAATATATGGAGGAAAATATTCTGAGGATACATGACAAATTAATGAGGTGTGGGCCACTTTGTCCTTGCTTGTCTCACCTCCACAGATCCACTGCAAAGTGTCCATTATTCCTTCTGATCAAGAGTTATTGCCCCTTATTATAATAATTTTATTATTTATTAAATTTGTTAGTGGTTTTATTTTGTCTCAGGCAAACCACCAAACTAACAAGCATTATCAGTTGTGGTAGCTCTGAGACACTTTTAATTCAGACCTGAATGCTGTGTAGCTATGGACCATTGAGCAACCATATCACATGTTGTTGAGAGAGCATGTTTGCACAGGAGTTGTGGTCTGTGCATAAGAGTTGCTAGTTTGCAGGAGGAGTATAGAAAACAAAAGAATGGGGAGCATGAATAAGGAGGAGGCTGGAGAGCAGGGCAGCTAATTTCATTTAGTATTGTAATGCATCAACTTTCTATCTTGCCTACCACTATAGAATGCCTCAGTGATCCTGCCACGTTCCAACAGGTCAGCAGATAGCTCGAAGTAGTGTTCCTCAATACTGTGACTGAGACCAGGAATTGCTTAAGAGTAAGACCAAATAGCTAAGTTGCTTCCTAAAACATAGCTACAAATAAACATAGCTGCACAGGTAAGCATACACAGCTTTTCCATCTAGACTGATGGTCCTGCTTCTAATATAAGTAGCAGCCTTCCCAGAGCATTCATCTACTTTATTAAGAAAAGGGCAATTAGATTACAAGAGTTCATTGAATCAAAATATACCGGAGGAGAAGAAATGCCTTACTTTGTGGTTACTACGTTTTATATGCTTATTCCTTTATTTCTGAAGGTCTGTACAAAGCGTGTTCTCAATAAAGGAGAGCACGTGTTGCGGATGGGGCCAAACAAAGCACCCCAGGGTTAACAGGCAGGCTAGTTTCAAAGGGATGGAACTGGATTGGTGGTTGGTGTTACTGGGGTAAATTTGATGTTGCCAATTTAGGGGTGGGATCAGAGCTTATTTAAACAAGGTGCACAGTATTTTCCTTTCTCTTTCGCTGTGGGCACTGGATCACCCGCCCGCCCTCCCTTGATTGGGCTTGCGCTTTGACCTTGCTATTGCCTGTCTAGGGGTCGCCTGCATTGGTGCGGGGGCCTGGTAGGAATTTACCTTTTGGCTGATTAGTGCGTGCCAATTGGGTTTTGCCTACTGCGTAGCAAATCGTCACAACTTGTAAGGTTGGCGGTTAGGCATTGGTTAAAATTGGTTGGTGGAGGGGTGTGGATTGGCTGTGCCTACCCCTCCAATGCTGCTGCTGCACGGGAATTCCGTTAAAGGAATTCAGGGGCTTACCATCCCCCTCGTCCAAACCCTTGGTGCAGGGTGCAGGCCGCGTAAGCTCCTGGGAGCAGGCAGGGATGGTACTGAGGGTCTGAACGGCGCAGCTCCAGTAATCCCTGGGTCCTGTTCCTCCACACTGGCTCCCGCCGGAGTCCGGGAGTCAGTGCTGTCCCCCAAGGCGGGGGGGACAGCTAGTCATAACCAATGCCTAAGCAACCACTCACAATTTGTATGATAATAAAGTTGTGGCCAAAATTATGCCAAAAACCTTAAACAAAAATGATGTGTGAAGTGTGAGTTATTGGGTTAGGGTGTTTTGGGGGACCTCAGCACGCAATTTGGGAGTACAGGCCAATATCCATTTCTAACTAGCAAGCGTGGCCCCTCTCATTTTTTCCACATGAGGTGAAAAGGGAATTGCCAACTTCTGCTTCCCACTTCCACCCCATCCTACCCCACCAAATCACTGTGGCTGCCCCCAACCACTTCTGCAGCTGGAATGCCCCGGCTCTCACTGAACTCGGCAAGTGCCAGGTGTTCTGGAATGCATTGCCACATGGCTTCTCTGCCCAGGGTGGGGAAGGTGAGCAGCAATGTGGCTCACAGGAACAGCACAGCTGTCACTAAACTCAGAAGGAGTTGGAGCATTCCACAAAGTGTTGCCCCTTGGCTTCTCTGCCCAGGGGCAGGAAAGATGAGTGGCAATGCCACACACTAGAATGCCTCCCTCTGGAAGCGGTGTGGTGGGCAAACAACCATCTCCTGTGCTTCCACCACCTGAGGTGGGTGTGCCATGCTCATGGGCAGGCCAGCTCTGCTAACTAGCAATGCATCCATTGATTAAAGGTAAAGGGACCCCTGACCATTAGGTCTAGTCGTGGCCGACTCTGGGGTTGCGGCACTCATCTCGCTTTATTGGCCGAGGGAGCTGGCGTACAGCTTCCGGGTCATGTGGCCAGCATGACTAAGCCACTTCTGGTGAACCAGAGCAGCGCATGGAAACGCCGTTTACCTTCCCACCGGAGCGGTACCTATTTATCTACTTGCACTTTGACGTGCTTTTGAACTGCTAGGTTGGCAGGAGCAGGGACCGAGCAATGGGAGCTCACCCCATCGTGATTCGAACCGCCGACCTTCTGATCGACAAGTCCTAGGCTCTGTGGTTTAACTCACAGAACCACCCACGTCCCATCCATTGATTAGATGATCTCTATTTTGGCATTTCATAAGTGCTCTGCTTAGAAATGTGTGCTCATGGGAGAAGGACTATACTGTGTTGAGGAGGCAGGCAGATTAATCCAACCAGATCAAGCATTGCATAACTCCAGGAAGCCACAAATATAGAGCTAGGTGAGGTTGTATCTGAAGCAGGAAGACAACAGTATGGCTGTCTCTTTCCAAACAGCTCACCTCCATGGAGAAAGGACAGGTATGTGCTAAATCTGTATCTGTACTAGATCTCAGCACAGGTCTACCACATTCTCAGCTAAACTGGGGTGTGTGGGGCACACTTTAAGTGACAGTGGGCACATGGATGGGTAGCATTAAATGTTCATCCTGTTTATCACTTTAACACCTGCAAGTGGATGTTTTATACAAGGTGACTTCTAATACCACAAAGTAGTAAATGGGAGGGAGGATTCAGCTACCTATGTTCTCCTTTGGTCTTTAAAATTAAATTTCTCTCATGTGAATTGGGCGGGTCTGCATCTAAAGACGGTCAGCCGCAGCTTGGTGATTATAGATGTATAAAATCTTTTGATCCTCCTCCTCCTATTCCTTTATTGTAAAGGGCAAATGATTCAAAATAATCAACAGCCTGCCCTTGTAACATCATTTTGTTTAGAAAATCTACTTTGAAAACTTACTAGTTTTTTTGCCTAATTGCTATAACTATAGCTAGTACCTCATTTATTTATTTTCTGGGACAAACATGGAAAGGGAGAGAAGGTGGAGGAGGTGATGGGGAAAAAGAAATGGAATCAGGGTGGCAGGGTGATGAGAAGAGGGTCAATGAGAAAGAGGGGTGGGAAAAGCCTGCACAAAGGGCTTAAGAAGAAAACTGGTGTGTTGCTGGTGAGGATATGCTATTTAGAGCTGAGGACATACAGCAACACTTTGCAATGGAGACAAGGGGGAAGAGAGACATTTTGTTTTGCTTTGTTTTTTATCTCGCCCTTCCTTCCAAAGGAGCCCAGAGCAACAGACACCTTAGTGATAGCAAAAAAAGAGAGAAAAAAGTATTTAAAACATTTAGAAACTAAGCACTGTTAAACATTAAAGAAATGTAATAGTAAATATAACCAAATTGTGTGTCTGGATATTATATTATTTCTATACTGCCCTTCATTCGAAATCACAGGGCAGTTTACAATATAAAAACACAAAAAACAACCACAATAACAAAAACAATACACCCCCCCCCCCAGTTTTAAAGGCCTCACATTAAATTAAAAGGCCCTTCTCTATGCATCATCACTTGCTGATTTGTGTTATGCACACATGAAAAAGAGAAGCTTTTTTGTGGTGCCACACTTTTGAAACACCCACCCGAAAGAGGTTCAGCTGGCATGGGCATGGAAATCTTTTTCATACCTGATCAGGACATTCTTGTCTGCCCAGACATTTTAATTTGTCTTTATCTGTGTTTTGGATTTTAGTTTCTTCTCCACTCTCTTTATTATTTAGCTTTTATTGTTTTATGATTGATCGTGTTATCCTTTTATTGTATTTCACTGCCATGTTTACTGCACAGCACCCTAGCATCCCTTTAGAAGAAGGGCAGCTTAGACACCTTTACACACACACACACACACACACACACACACACACACACACTGAAGTAACTCATTGCATTATATAGAACTTAAGTAACTCATTGCATCTTGGCTACAGATCTCTAGTCATATTTAATCCAGTAGGAGAAAATAGCAATCTACAGAGTTCCATTTGCCTTTCTCAAGGTCAAGATCATTATACTGCATGAGATATCTGCCCCCCCCCCACCAAATAATTTTAGAACCTTACATATTCAGCATACAGTAATCAGAGTTACAGCATTTTGGGATAGAAGTGATATTAGTGCTGTAGACCAATGTATCCTCAGAATAAAGCTATGTCATTAATGATAGTTTGATTAAGTGGTTGATTTGCATCATTAAGTCAGCCTAAGTAGATACTTTGTATGAGAATGGTCTATAGCGTTGGCTTTCTTTGGGGTCATCTGAACTGTGGTACAGTCTGTGCCTGCTAATATTCCTCAATACACTTAATGAAAGACTTTGACTGTTTGACAGACAGGTAATGATGCTGGATGGAATGCCTGATTGATTGTTTCTTTCTTGCTATCAATTAAATGAAAGGCTTGCTGTAAAGATATGGGCTGTATTTGCAGCAAAGCTCTTAGGCTATGTGAGCAGATTTAATCCAGTCTATCACCTTGATGCAGTGCCGATTCTATGGTATTCTTTTCTGAAGTACAACTTGCATAAGTGCTGTCTGGATGCTTTGGCTTCGCGTTTAATGGGCCAGAAAATGGTGCAAAATTGCTTACCTTTGTACACAATGTCTCGGCGCGTCAGCAGTGATGTAGGCAACCCATTGCTTCCTGATTTGAAATGCCATTTCCAAGGCTATTTGAGTGAGTGTCAGTGCCTAGGCTGTGGTTTCAGAATGATGGACACCTACTGCTAAAGCATGGGTTTGCCAGATCGTGGCATTTCAATGTGCCAGCTCTAGTTTCTCTTTCAGATGCTGGCCCTGTTTTGCTGCGTGATAATCTTGAGGACAATGTCTCAGGGAGTCCATCGGCTTCTGCAGCAGCAAACCTGATGGAATGCACACTCCGCCTGCAATAGGGAACCAGAAGCCATGCAAAACTGAGGTGTCGCTGCCTGTAAGTATGACTTACCTATCAAAACTAAAGCTGAAATCAAAATTACTGCTACTATAGCTTAGTTGGTTGGGGGATGAGAGTATTACTTTCAGGGTCATGGATTCAAGCCCCACATTGGGCAACAGATTCCTGCATTGCAGAACTAGATGACCCTCATGGTCCCTTTCCAACTTTAAGGTTCTATGAAATAGATCTATGAGATTTATAAATGCATTGACAACTGCCCAGTCAAATTGGAACAAACATATTAAAGTTGCTGGGGAAATATCAAACTAAGTTTTACTCAAAGTAGACTCATTGAAATCAATGGACAAGTTACTTACGTCCATCGATTTCAGAGAGTTTATAATTGGATATAGCCCTCATTTGGAGTGAAAGAGCTTATCTGACAATACACAACCGATTAACTCATACATCTTCTAAGATCCAAATTCTGTTATTCAGCAGTTCACTTCCAAAGCATCTGATATCAGGCTCAACTGTCTCAGCTGACATCATCTATTATTATTATTATTATTATTATTATTATTATTATTATTATTAATACCCTGCCCTGGTTCGACAGTGTTCTCGAAGCTACAAACATGAGTCTGACCAAACTGCGGGTGGCAGTGGAAGACAGGAGTGCCTGGCGTGCTCTGGTCCATGGGGTCACGAAGAGTCGGACATGACTGAACGACTAAACAACAACAACAACAATACCCTGCCCATCTGGCTGGGTTTCCCCAGCCACTCTGGGCGGCTCCCAACAGAATACTAAAAACACAATAAAACATCAAACATTGCAGACAGCAACCGCAGGTCTAGTACAAGGCATTGCTTCTTCCATAGTGGCACCACATTTTGACAATCTGCAATTGGAAGCGCATCTCTGCATTTCCCCCCATAGTAACACTCAAAGAGGGGGTGCTGGCAGTATTTACAAAGCAGGGGATTCTCCTTTAGCTGCATTGGCTCAAGCCGCTGTGGTGTGCTTCTCCAGCTTAAGTGGTTAGGAAGGTTCTGCTTGTAAAAATCACAGCAGCAATAAATATTTTATTCATGCTTTCAAGACCCTATTTCACAGGAGTTTTACCACTGACAAACATAGTGCCTTGCTCTTCTGGAGCATTTGTAGTTTTATACACTAGATGTTTCATTTGCCTTGAAAAGTTGCACGGGAGCGAAAAAGACGGGGCAAGTGTTTGGGGGGTACTTCACCAGGTAACAATCCCATTAGGTTGTTATGTTTCTTTCACCTGCTGTAAGCTGATGGTGTGTCATCTATTGCAGCACAATCTTGCACATTTCTTAGAAGTAAGTCCTCTCATGTCCATAGGGAGTACTCCCTTGCAAGTGGATAGAGAAATGCAACTTTCTTTAATACTGCCCTCCTCCATCTTGCTTAAAGATGCCCTTTCTTGTTTTGCACTTTTTTACATGCCAGCAAAAAAGGGACAAGCCCTGTGACAAACACAGTTTGTGTTTCAACACAAAGCTAGATTTTAAGGAGATTTATTCCTCTCCTTTTCTAATGTGTGGGAATTGTAGCTCGGTGGGATGGAAAAAAGAGTTGCCAATATGCTGGGGGGAGGTAGTTATGTGCTTTAAATGTCTCCACTATGTTACATGGGACACGGGTGGTGCAGTGGGTTAAACCACAGAGCCTAGGACTTGTCGATCAGAAGGTCGGCAGTTCGAATCATGACAGGGTGAGCTCCCATTGCTCGGTCCCAGCTCCTGCCAACCTAGCAGTTCAAAAGCATGTCAAAGTGCAAGTAGATAAATAGGTACCACACCGGCGGGAAGGTAAATGGTGTTTCCGTGCACTGCTCTGGTTCACCAGAAGTGGCTTAGTCATGCTGGCCACATGACCCAGAAGCTGTACGCTGGCTCCCTCAGCCAGTAAAGCGAGATGAGCGCCGCAACCCAGAGTCGTTCACAACTGGACCTAACGGTCAGGGGTCCCTTTACCTTTACTATGCTACATAGTCAACAGGCGCATTGGGTATAGGGGTGCAAGGGGCTCTAGCACCCTAATAATTTGGGGCAGGGGGCTGCACTGCCCAATGTTGAGGGGGCCATCACCCCCTGCCACCTCTGGGTGTCCTCCATGCACCCCAGCCCCAGCCTCCACCCTGCAGCCCGGCAGGAGATGGGAGAAGCAAGCATGAAGATCACCCTCTGTGCATCGTGCCCCTGCCCAGCCTCACATGACATGTCGCATAACACATGATATGACCATGCCCCCTTAACGGGGGCAGGGGAGTTGGCAACCCTAATGGTGAACATAACAGAAAGGTGTTTTAGCATGTATTTTGCCAAAGATGATGGATGCTTATCATTCAGTGTACAACAACAGCTTCTATAGTTTGTAAGTACATGGATACATACATATTGTGAGCCATGATCGTCTATCCAACTCACCACTCTCTGCAGAATGGAGGTAACACTGCTTACAAACAACACTCAGTTATTGTGAAGGTCAACAATACAAGGGGCTAGCTAAGCACTCTGAACTCTAAAGGATGTCTTAAGACGATGTTTTATGCTGAAAAAAAAGCAAAAATTGGGTGTCGTGAATGCATAGGGGGGATGTGTGATTAATGGCAGCAGCAAGTAGGAGATTGGAGGTGGTGATTGGGCGGGTGATTGGTTGTTGCGGCAAGGCCTGCTGGTGATTGGCTGTGGCTGTGGCAATTGGGCAGGTGATTTGCGGCTGCAGCAAGTGTACGGGTGTCTGTTGGTGGTGGTGAGCAGCCAGACTGCGGTGCTGCGGCGAGGTGTGCGATCGGCAGTGGCTGTGGCAAGCGATCGGCAATGGCGGGCAGGCAGGTGAACGATTGGCAGAAGTGACCTCCCGCACCCCCCAAAAAGCTAAACAACTTAATTTCTTAATTTTGGGTTTTAAAAAAATAGGGGTCATCTTATACATGGGAGTATCTTATACACGGAAAAATACAGTAATTGCATTGTAAATCCCATGAACTGCAGAAATAAATGTTCCAAACTGAGAACATGCAGATGCGTAGTAATAGTAACATATTGTATAGCTCCCTAACATGTAGCATTTTAAAAAATATGTTGTTTGACATTTTAAAGCATGAAAAGTTTAAATATGATAAAGTGCAATAATTGACATGTTTTTAAAGGGACTACTGCATCTTAGCCAAATAATTTAAAATGCCTTCATCCCTCCCCTCCCCATTTAGAGCTTATTACCATCCTACCCAGCTGGATAGCGGTTACTTAAAAAGGAATCAAGTCATTTCCTCTACTTGTGTGATTCCTCCCCACACATGTAGATGTGAACACCTTTAGATGCAACCCAACAATCACAATCTAATTGACAAATAAACGTTGAAGCCCTAATTTAAAACATACTGCATGAGACAATTTTGCTTTGCAAGAAGTGCAACTGCTGCCCAACCATGCGATTGGCAGCAGCGGTGGTGCACTGCAGGCCCCGTGATGCATGCCGCCTGGCATTTTGTCACCCCCCTCAGTGGTGACACCCTGGGCGGCCCGCCCCCACCACCCTCCTTCCTCCGCCCCTGAGTGGCAGGTGATCCAGGTCTTATAAGCTGCAGTCTCTGGGCAGTGCCTTGCATGATCAGGCTACCGCTCTTTCTTACGAAGTTCTAGATGGTAGCAAATGCCATTTTGTTCAGCGTTAGTCATTTTGTCTTCCACCTTATCTTTATTGATACTTTTAGTTATTCTGGTGGCATAGAGGTAAAGCGCTGCTCAATTTTAGGCATGGATTTCCAGTCAGATAACTCTTTTAGTAACTATCGATACAAATCACATGGTTTCACATGAAATGCTTTCAAATCAATTGCCGCGATGTTTCGCTCAAAACATTCTAACAAGGTGATCGTCTGAAGTTCTCACGTGATGCCAATTCTTATCCAGCTGTTTTGACAGGAAATACCTAGTGATTGTCTCTAGCTTAAATAAGCCCTGCCCAAAGTTAAAAGGCACAATGTTAGATCTAAAGTGTAACTTAAGCCCGGCTCCTGAATGTAGAAGATTGTTCCTGCAGAATCTCTTTGCATGTGGTTTAGGTAGGTCAATCCTTTATTGGAAACAAGTTTCCCCCTCATTGGTCCTATGCACACAAGTTTTTGAGTTATACATTTTTGCAGCTTTCTTTTTAAGGTTGCAGTTTCCTTCCCTTCCTTCCTTTCTTGGGTTGGGAGGGAGACATAGTGGATGGAGGTATTAAGGGAGGTGTCTGTGAAAGGCATGACAATTCCAGTCACATCACGCTTGTACCCTTTGGCATTTCTGAATTAAAAGATAACTCCAATGATATTTCGCTTGGAGTGGGGAAGGCTGAAGCTTACAATGACAAACAACAAAAAAAGGCACTTTAGCCTAAATCTTTGGAAAATCAAAAAAATAAAATAAAAAGGAAGAGAGAATGTTTTGCACTCCAAAAGGCGGAACTTGCCTGTGGGAAAGTCATTGCAGCAATTTCCAGACAACAATCAATGTTACTGGGAGGGGAAATATAGATATAAAATGGAAGACAAAGTGGGGACTATGAGAATGATAATGAACTTTGTCACCCAATTAGGCAGGAAATATCTAAGCACTTCAAAGCACGATTTATGTATAGATGGCATAAAAGCTGATCTGTCAACTGTCTTTGGGGCGGAGGGGGGGGGGGAGGAATATTTCGAATGCTATTTTTCTTCCCTGTTCTGCCATCTGTTTTTCACCCTCTTCTTCTTTCAGAGTTCTGACAACTTCTGATGATGACCTTTCAATCAGCAAATCAGTGGGTGGAACCTACAGAGTGATGGCTGGAGGAAACACTTAACTTTTAGGGCAGTTTTCATTTGCATGTGTGGTTTACATGATACCTCGTGTTTCAGAGGAGCTTGTTATTTCACGTTTTCACTTTGGCAGTGGGAATGGCCAATGTACAGCATATCAAAAAGCAATCACAAAATATCCAGGACTCTGAAACATTAGATGTGCCATTTTTCTGTGCATCCCCTCCTCCCTTAAAGCATTCCTGTTTTCAGTAAAGTTGGAAGAAATATGCTCTGAATCAATCTTCATCCATATGCAGTACATAGCATATGGTCAATATGGTGATATACATATAGATTTCTGTATACAGTCACTGTAGGATGCAAGTTGTCATTTAAATAAAAGGAATACATGGAGCCATTTCCTCATCTTAAACCAAGTAAGCCCTAGTAAGTTGCTGTTTTGTGAATTACAGTGGTACCTCGGGTTACATATGCTTCATGTTACATACACTTCAGGTAACAGACTCCGCTAACCCAGAAATAGTGCTTCAGGTTAAGAACTTTGCTTCAGGATGAGAACAGAAATCGTGCTCCAGCGGCGTGGCAGCAGCAGGAGGCCCTATTAGCTAAAGTGGTGCTTCAGGTTAAGAACAGTTTCAGGTTAAGTACGGACCTCCAGAACGAATTAAGTACTTAACCTGAGGTACCACTGTACTGTTTTTGTCTAATCATATATTTCATAATAGGTATACTTTCACCTTGACAAAAATTATATTTTATTTTTGAGGCATAGCTGTCAACTTTTCCCTTTTCTTGCAAGGAATCCTATTCGGAATAAGGGAATTTCCCTTAAAAAAAGGGAAAAGTAGACAGCTATGTTTTGAGGCCATCCTTTGCAATGAGAATAGTTTTTTCTCCCTCTCCCGTAACTCTAGAACTCATGGACATTCAGTGAAGCTGAATTCTAGAAGATTCAGAGCAGATAAAATAAAGGACTTATTAATGAAGTGCACAGTTTAACTATGAAACTCATTCCAACAGAAGGCAGTGAAGGCCATCAACTTGGAAGGCTTTAATAGAGGATTGGACAAATTCATTTTATTTTATTTTTTAAATTTGCATGCCACCCTTCATCCATAGATCTTAGGGCAGTTCGCATACAATATGACAAAATGGAAAGCTCTGCAATTTTAAAAATGTAATAGCTGTTAAAAACATAATAAACTGCTCGGTCAGACCGATGACCCATCAGCATCTTGTTCTGACAGTGACCATCCAGATACTTCACAGCATAAAAACACAAAGTACATAATAAAAGCAAGAACAAAACCAAAACCAAGCATATCCACACCCCCCATGGCAAGATGAGGTTATCAATGGCTACTAGCCACAATGGCTATGCTTTGCCTCCATAGTTGGAAGCAGTAATGCTATTGAATACCACTTGTTGGAAACCATAACAGGGGAGAGTGCTCTTCTTCGCTTGGAGGGAATAGAAAAAAGGAAAAGGAACAACAGCATAGTATTGGGGTCTCAATGGTTAGCAGCGGGCCCATTCTGAGGTGTGGCCTTGGCAGGTGCCAAACAATACTGAGCCACCTTATCCTCAACCAAAAAAGGAAGTGGGATCCCTAAATATAAACCAAATCCCGCACTGAAACATCAAGCATTGTCTCTGCAACCTAAGAAAATTTGCCTAAATATCGGGGTAGGGTCAGCAAGGTGGCTCACTCTGGATGGGGCCAAAAGGTATATAAGCAACCTACTAAACATAGAAACCACACAATGCGATCTCATTGCAGTATTACCTTTGAACCAGCACCTCAGGCAACAGAAAGTGATGCTTGCGTTTTACTCTCCAAGGATCCCCTCAGCTATCATCAGGCAGAAATCACTCTTGGCTAGGTACGATATCATCCCAACAAGAGTTTTTATGGATAGCATGATCCATCCCCTCCTACTTGCCGGTTACGACACGGAGCGGACCCGGTCGGAGAGGTCGGGAACACCTCGGGACATCGAGCCTCCTATTCCGGAGGATATCCATCCATCTCGAAACTGGACTTATTCCATGTCCCCACGAGCCTTAAAGGATCCCACTGGCGCAAGTAACTCTCTGACCCCACCGGAGGAAAGAGAGCTTTTAGCCACCTTTGGCGACCTTCCACCGAGGGAACAACAAGAAATAATTGATAGACTAGAAGTACTTAATCATCAGCTCATACACGTCCAGAAGAACGGAAAAGCCCTGTCCACTTCTCAGGATAACCTTGCCAGCTTTTCGGAGTCGTGCTTTAAGGAAGCAGGAAGTCTTCCACACCTCAGCCCAGCTCCTAAACCCATACCTCCCCCACTTGTGGGTAAATCCCACCGATGCTTGGCAGACTCAAGTTTTGCCACACAAGCTGGCCGCTCATCCCAACTCTTGATAAATTTTGATTCGCCCTCCAAGAGCCCTCCGCCGAAGAGTGTAACTCAGAGTGCCTCCCACCAAAACAATTCCTTACCATCCAATCCATCAATGCCGGAACTGGAGTCTTCATATTCCCCTGAGCGGCATAGACCCGTCATACAAACGGTAACTTCACGACGAGCATCCCCAGCACCTTTGCTGGCAGCTGGTCAGGGGAGTGTTCCATCTACATCAAAAAATGGCGCGGATTTGACTGAAGATCCGGCCGGACATATAAACCAAATGGTTTCATCGGCGACCTTTAGACCTCGCGGTGGGGCAGTCTCAGCTAACCCCGTGGTGTTCCCCACTGAAATGTCCGCCCTTGGGTTAGCTAGCGGGAGACCCGTTCTGTCACCCCAGTCAGAATACCTCAATACCAACTTCAAGACCAGGACCCTTCAGCAGGTGCCTATGCAAAGTAAAATAACTGATTTCTTTGTGGGGCCTGCCCTGCCCCCAAAGGTCTCACATTCCTCCCCGAAATGACAGCGAATTGGACTCAACAGGAACTCCCCCCTATCAGTCCTGAGCTGGAACATTGCGGGCTGGAGGGGAAAAAAACTTGATCCAGAATTCCTGGAATTTATTAACCCATTTCATATCATCCTGTTCCAAGAATCGTGGGAAGTAGAGAAAATTGTCCTAAATGGTTTTGAGCTTCTAGAACTCCCAGCCTGTCCCTCCCTGAAAGGAGGCCGCCCTAAAGGGGGCCTAATAATAGGCATTTCTCTCAACCTTCATTCTAAATTTTCTCTAGTACAGGCCTTACCCCCTTACGCCCTTACCGGGCTGATAGCGGGGGGAAAGATCTCACTCCTAGTTACAAATGTTTATTTGCCTCCTGGGGGTTCCTCTCTTGAACTGGGCTCTAAATGGGCCTCGCTGGAAGATCATTTGCTCTCATGTTATGTTAAGTTTCCCAACACCCCGGCCATAATAGGTGGCGATTTTAATGCCCGCACAGCAGCAAACTGGGATTCGCTGACCAAAGCCAAATGGTGGGTTACCCCAAATCTTGATAATTATGATCTGGAACACATCATGAGGAGAACCTCTAAAGACCACAGAGTAAATGAGGCTGGAGTGCTCCTATATCAAATGGCCATCCGTTTAAATCTGGCCCCCTTAAATGGCGCTTGTCTCCCTGATATCCCAGGGGATTTCACTCACCTGAGCGTTAAGTCAAACAGCGTCCTCGATTACCTGTTGGTCTCCAGGGATTTACTTAAGTGTATTTCCACCTTTAAGATTGAGAATGTACAATCTAGTGATCATCTCCCCCTGGTAGCCAAGTTTTCCCTGAACTGGCAGCCAGAGGCTGATAGACACACGACCCAGATGGTAACCAACGAATCCTTCCAAATAAGAGGAATCAAATGGTCGGAGACCCAGGCTCAAAGGTATCAGGAATTCTTTCAAAAAGAAATCCTTGGGCCTCATCCCAACATAGGCTCTGCCCCAGACGAGCATAGCATAGTGTTGAATCGCTTCCACCATCATACCACTGTTCTTACGTCCTTCTTCAGGCTACCACCCAAAAATTTAAATCGTAACGAGTATACTCACGGTGCCCCCTGGTATAATTCTCAGTGTAAACAAGCAAGACAGCGCCTTCGTGCTATATATAATGTATATAAGACCTCTGATGCATCTACTCTGCCAGCTAGCTACGCACAAGCCAAGCAAGTTTATAAACGCACGCAAAAAATTGCCAAACGCGAGTGGCAACATAATCGTTGGCAGGCCCTGATTGCTGCTTCAAAACCACACAGATCCAGGGAATTCTGGTCCTTGATTAATAGAAGGGTGAGGATATACCCAAGGGCAGTCATCCCTGCACCGACATGGGAATTGTTCCTGAAGAAATGTTTCTCACAAGCAGATGCTCCCTCCGACCATCTGACGCACCTGTTTACCCATCTACCCATTTGGCCTCCCACCGATCCTGACGAAATAGTCAAGCTAATAGCCCAGCTTAAACCGGGCAAAGCCCCAGGGCCCGATCTGATCCCTGCCGAAGCCATCAAACTACACCCAAAATGGTGGGCTGGCATCTTGGCCAAAACCTTCAACGCAATCAACGCCTCTGGTCACATCCCCAAAATATGGAAGGAGGCCATCATAGTACCAATCCATAAAAAAGGTTCTCCAACGGAGCCGGAAAATTACCGTAACATCAGCCTCCTTTCGATTATAGGGAAAATTTATGCCAGCTTCTTGCTGACTAAACTATTGCGTTGGGTAGATGAGACTAATCAGATTGGCCATGAACAAGCAGGGTTCAGAATTAAACGCTCTACAACCGATCATGCGATAGTGCTCTATCACCTGGCACGGAAGTACTCCTCCCCTCCGCGGGGCTACCTCTGTGCGGCCTTTTTAGATCTAAAGGCAGCCTTCGACAGCGTGCCCAGAAATATTCTTTGGGAGAAACTTGCGAAACAGGGCATTGATAGAAGACTCTTATGGCTTATAAGTCAACTCCACGAAGGTACCCTTGCCAGAGTGAGACTCACTCCTGCGGGCGACCTCACAAACCCGATACCAATAAACAAGGGAGTGCGCCAAGGTTGTATATTGGCTCCCTGCCTATTCAACCTATTCATCAGCGACATGCGAGCACCCCTAGTTAATTCATCTCCAAGTACACACGCGCCTAGACTAGCGGACTATCGTTGCCCACTCCTTTTATATGCGGACGACGCAGTACTCCTATCTTTTACACGTGTTGGACTAACCAGAGCTCTGAAGATCTTTGCCACGTATTGTCAACTCAACCAATTAACCATCAACTATGCCAAATCCAAGATTCTGATTTTCTCCAGAAGCCGGAGATTATATAAATGGAAGCTTGGTGGAGCAAAAATAGAGCAAGTCCTAAAATTCCAATACCTAGGAGTTATTTTTCAATACAATCTGGGGTGGAAAGCTCATATACAACACCTACTTAATAAGGCCAAAACTCTGTCATATGCGCTCCTCCGATTTTTCTTTTCGGATGGAGCTTTGCATGTTCCCTCGGCCCTAAAGGTGTTCAAGGCAAAAGTGGTGGCTGTGCTCGCTTATGCTGCCCCGCTCTGGGCCGTGTTGACTGATCTTGCTCCCCTTGAGACTCTGCAAAACCAATTCCTACGCCGGCTCCTAATGCTTCCTCTGTGCGTAAGCAACGCAGCCATGCGACTAGAATTGAAGATCGCATCCTTAGAAACTTGTCTGTGGAAGCAAGTCTTCAATTACTGGTTATCACTGTGGCATAGATTACCAAACCATTACCTTATCCAATGCCTATGGCGAGATGAATTCTCTAGCCTTTGGTCTAGTAGAATTCATGCTAAACTCTTGAGCTATGGAATCTCTCCTGCAGATTCCCTAAAATTAGATCAAATCACAGCTCAAAGACTGATCCGCCAAAGACTGGATGACATCGACTTACAGCGAAATTATATGCTGGGGGGAGGTGTTTGTTCGCCCCAGAGCATTGGTATCACTTTAACTTACTGCGTCCCATCATACCTCTCCTCCCTTTCGACTGTTGCCCATAGACTGGCCTTCACCAAAGCGAGGTTTAACGTTTTTCCCTCCAATGTCCTGAGACATAGATTCTCAAAGGGCCAAGTCCCCGCCATGTGCGAATGTGATAAGGTGACGCCGGAGTCGCTCCAGCACATTATGTTTTCTTGCCCCTTGTTCAATGTGTTACGAGCAAATCTGCTGGGATCAATCATACAGAAACTAGAGGGTACCCCTCCAACATTCCACCTTGCCCAAATCTTGCAGGATAAGGATACCCATACGACCCTGAAAGTGGCTAGGTTCCTGGTCGCGGTCCTTACCCAAAAGCGACGCCAAGGAGCACTACAAGCTAATTAAGGCGTAGGATGCCATTCTATCTTATAGTATTTTATTGTTATAGCGGTGTTTTAGCGGCTGTTTTTTTCTTTTTTTGTTCCCTTCCCTATTTTTTTTTTTTTCTTTTTTCCCCACGTGCACAAGTTGTTATTTATGTTTTTTCTTGTATGGGCCTATGGCCGTAATAAATAAATTGTTGTTGTTGTACTGAGCCATGATTCTAGCTCTTCAAGCCCACCCCCCTAAAAAAAAAAGCCTCTTCATAATTCCAGTTATAAGAATGTGGACAATAATGGGGGAGAAGGACCCTACCACATATGGATTTGTTAATTTACTCTATCCAGAGAAGGAAAATCACTCGTATGTCTTGTTCACCGTACAAGTTTAAATAACTGTAATCGCTCTTCTGGGTGGATGCTAGTTTTATTTTATTTTTAAAATGCAGGCAGGACTGCATTATTCTAATTTAGCATGGGGGGAAATGCTAATTTGGAATAGAAAAATTCATATTTTTACAATGTTTTGCTAAAATCACCCTCTCTTTCCGCTTTTCTTCTTAGTTATGATTGGGAAAGGGGGGGCGGGGAAGTGCAACTGTTGAAGGAGAAGAAGAGTTTGGATTTGATATCCCGCTTTATCACTACCTGAAGGAGTTTCAAAGCGGCTAACATTCTCCTTTCCCTTCCTCCCCCACAACAAACACTCTGTGAGGTGAGTGAGGCTGAGAGACTTCAAAGATCCTGTGATGAAATAGACAGTCTATTTGTGATGGGCACATTTTAGGGCACACTTTTTACGCAGTCATCTCAGTGGAGCTTGCAAGGAAAGATGTGTGCACAGAGTTTCAACCTAATAGGGGTCATATATGTTCCAGATAAGGCCGACTGGCAATTTAGCAGTACTTGCAATATTAGTTGAAGGCAATGGACATAGGTTTAACTAGGTAGCCGTGAAGTTGCTCTTAGCGTGAAGGATTTTTTTGGTGTCAAAAGAGGGTAATACAAATGGCTGTACAGAGCCAAACATTGTATGAAACTGCTTTTGTTGTAGATCAATGCACATTATAGAAATAACATCAAAGGTAGTTTATTTTCATAGCAGGCAGCTGGGACTTATTTGAAATTGATATAGATTTTTCTTCCAACTTCGCACCCCAGAGGCTGTGAGGTACAAACAAGAGGAAGCGGGTATGCTGAACATTGTGCTGATTTCAAAGACAGATGCTGGAAACAGTGCCATAGCAATGATCCAACTTGGCTGTCAAGAGTTAAGAAGATGGACAAGATAATGTAATATTTTAATAATACGGTGCCACCTCAGACACACTGGCATTCCCATACACATCTGGCTTTCTCTGTGAAGGTAATCCATCTTCAGTACTGTGTAGATGCAGTTGATGGCTCACTTTCCTGCAGTATCTGCAACCTTACTGTGATTGTGTATTTTCAACTACAAAATCATCATTTCAAATGAAGAAACATCCAGATAGGCTAAAGGAATGCATAGGTAATTCAGGGATTGTTTCCTGGTTAAGAAGGAATCTGAATTTGATACAGACTGAATAAATAAACCTTTTGTTCAAGCTCTGCAGACAGATGCTACGCCAAACCTATTGCGGTCTGGGGAAGGCAGTGAGGATTCTTCTGGTGGAAGATCACCGTGTGACATCCAGATTCATTCTCAGAAACCAGCTGGAAATAGTCTTTCTTTCTTTTTTAAATTTTAAGTTTTATTTATACTCTTCAAGTTTCTACATTTCACTAATTTTATACATTTCATTAATTTTACAATCATTTTGACATTTCAAAACTTGACTTCCTTCCCCCACTTTCTGAGGTTCCTTAAATTTATTTTTAATATCTTCTGCATATCCAAATTACCCTAATTTGCTCATTTATTCATCTTCCTTAAATATATACTCTTATGAAACTGCAGGCTATTACAATAATCCTGCAAATGTTTTTATCTGTTTACAATTTATCTGTAAATATTCAATAAATCATTTCATTTCTTTTATTAAAAGTTTGTTATCCTGATTTTCTATTCTTCCAGTAAGTTTCGCCATTTCTGCATATTCCATAAGTTTTTGTATCCATTCTTCCTTTGCTGGGACTTCTGCTTCTTTCCATTTTGGGGCCACTGTGGTAGCATTACTTGCTGCTGTAGTAGCACTCATGAATAAGTTTCTATACAGTTTAGGTAGTTCTGTCCCTATAATTCCCAAAAGAAAAGCTTCCGGTCTTTTTACAAAGGTTATTTTAAACATCCTTTTCATTTCATTATATATATTTTCCCAGTAAGCTTTAGCCTTACTACAAGACCACCATATATGATAAAAAGCACCTCCTTTCTCTTTACATTTCCAACACATATTTGATTTAGATTTATACATTTTTGCCTATTTATTCGGTGTTAGGTATCATTGATACATCATTTTCAGATAATATTCTCTTAGTCTTTATTTTTCTGCAGGGCCAATACTATGTGTTTCTGTGGCAGAAAATAAACACCATGACTTGTATCCGTCAGCACAAGGATTTGTGTTTTCACAGTGGAACTCTGCCACTTTCTCTTCTCCCCTTGCACCCCCTAAATCTTTCCTGTGTTTCTCTGCAATGCTCCAGAGTAGATGTGGCTGCAGTGCACATCTACACTTGCACAGATAAAAATAAGAACTGCTAAAATATATAGAAAAAATTATCATTAAAAAATTAAACCTCAATAGAATTAAAACTACCATATTTTTATGTGTATAACATGCCCCCATGTATAAGACGACCCCTATTTTTTTTTAACCACAACAAAGCAATTGCAAAACAAGTTTTTGAGCTTTTTTTTTGGGGGGGGGGAGATTGGTCAGAGTTGTTGAGCTTTTTTTGGGGGGGGGTCCGACACCCCTAATCACTCTACAACCTGCAACTGCCTACCAATATAAATTGCACACATTGCCGTAGCCACCAATCGCTCACACTCGATACAGCTGCAGGCAATTGAAAGCCCGCCTCACCAATGCTGTAAATAGCCCGCCCAGTTGCTGCTGCCCCAGCCACTCATCTGCAGCCCTTGCTGCAGCAACCAATCACACGCCAAATTGCAGATGCCAATCTTCAGCTGGCTGCTGCCACCAGTTGCTTGTCCCGCCTCTGCTATCCATGTATAAGATGACCCGCAATTATTGCCTATTATTTCTAAGGAAAAAATATTGTCAAAGCAGTCAGTTTCCAAATGACTGTTGGAATAAAAAAAGTCTTCATCTGCTGGTGGAAGGACAACAAGGAGAGAGCAAGTCTAGCTTCCCTAGGGAGGGATTCTAAAGTCTGGAAGCAGCCACCACAAAAGTACCAAGCAGAACATTTAACATGGACTCTTGCCAGGGCCAGCCCAGAACAATTTGCCACTTCAAGCAAAACAGATAATATTGCCTGTATGCCCCCACAACTGCTGCCTCTTCTTCCACAGCTGCCACTTCAGAGTGGGCAGTGGCATGTTGGAAGAGGAGGAGGCAATGGGCAGGTGTGGTGGCATGTCACCTGAGGTGACTGCCTCACCTCACCTCATGGGTCCTGACCCTTGCTCATGGTCAGCAACAGTATGCCTGGAATACATAGCATTATCAATTATGTCAAAGTGAAATTAGACACACATGCATGTAGAAGTGAGCTCTCATATGACTATCTTAATTGCCACCTACCCAATGAGAACAAACTTATAAATATGTGCTATCTGTGGCAGTAGTTAAGCTATAGCTGGTGGGATGCATATCAGCATCAAATGTAGCTTGTTGCTTTATTTTATTTTATTTTGCCTTGATTTCTACAGAGTTTCATGGAAATTCTGTGTATTGCATTTTTCACTTATAAGATAACATGAACTGCACAAGATGACATTAAACTAGAATATGGATTCCAATCACCCACCAAGATCAGGACAGGATTTAAAATGGGTATGGCTGGAAGGGCAAGCATAGTTTGAATCAAGCCCATAAGCTTTAATTTTGAATAGTTTAAGAATTGTAGCAGTTCCATCTGCTTTTCTAGGCTTCACTATTATTATAGGCTTCCTTATTATTCTTCCTAAACTCAGTCGGTTCCTGCAAGAATATTCATTGTATACAGATCGAAGTTTTAGATATTGCGGTCAAGTATTTGGCTGTCATCTAAGCAAATGCTAAAATATTTAAGTTGCCAGCTATTGGATTTGTGTCCTGAGAAGTGAAACCTTTCAAATCTAATAACTTTAACAATTTTATAAGCCTAATTGCTCCTGCTGATTTTAAAGCTATTTAACTTAGTTATTGATCCTCAATGAGTGTGGCACAGTTTTCCACCATTTTGAAATTATTCTAATATCAGAAAATGTCATTCCTTTTTCCTTCATACTGAAGAGCATGAGTTTGTAAAAAGTCAAAATTCTCTTAGGTTGCATGCTTGGCAGGAAGTGAGGGAGAGGAGAAAAGACTGAACAGAGCAAAGACCAGGACCCCAGATTCCCTGAAGGTGCCTCAATTTCTGTTTATTTTTTATTTTAAAGTAAACTTAAGAAGTGAGAGAGAAAATGAGGGAGAGGAGAAATCCAATCAGCTCACATTAAAAAATAAAGATATCAATACATCCATAATAGTTTAAACATCTAAATCAACATATGCCATCCATATGTCTAAACAGGTATCTACACAAAGTTGACATTTATAAGAAATGTGTTCAAATGTATCAAGTCTGATAAGATTATTGTGTAATAGATAGTGGGTGTTCATCCTTCAAGGCTCAAAGTATTTATTTATTTATTTAACAAAATTTATATACTGCTTGATTGTACTAAAAACTCAAAGCTGTTTCCAAAGAGGCATGCATCTATTGGTGACCATAAAGCTAAACCACTTTCTGTCAAAATAAAAATTTAAAAAATGTCCAGTATCACCTTAGACCAACTAAGTGTGTTTTGGTCTAAGATGTGTATCTGAAGAAGTGTGCATGCACACAAAAGCTTTATACCAGAACAAACTTAGTTGGTCTATAAGGTGCTACTGGACAGTGTGTGTGTGTGTAATTTTTATTTCGACTGCGTCAGGCCAACACGGCTACGTACCTGAATCCGCTTTCTGTCAGTTTTCTCACCCTTCAGACTTCGCACCACATACTTTTCCAAAGGTTGCCTAAACTCTGGGGAGCAGCTTTTTTGCGGGGGTGGGGGGATGCAGGGGACTTCAGCAAAGGAGGCCTCAGAATAGGGCTTCTCTTTTTTTGAGGGGGAACAGTGTAATTGTTCTTTCTTTGAAACATGATCTGGTTGCGTGGGCACTGTAAGCATCGCGAAACAAATAAGGCCGTGGTACAAAAGTTTACCTTGAATTCCTTGTTAATGCTTCAGTGGTGAGTTGCAGAATGCATCCACGTTAAAAGACCCATCTAGAGATGCCCCTAAGCAACCAGAACTCCTTGATCTGTGGTCACGTTCTTGAAGTCCACAGGTGGCTTTGTGATGATCAATAAACATCAGAAAACCATCTCGATGTGAAGTGCCTTTCCAGGAAAAGAAAAGAAAAACCACCAAACGTGAGACAGAGCTAAGATGTCAATGGCGTTTGTAATTACCTAGTTCAGAATAGGAACAGCAGAGCTCATGAAACTCTTCTGTATTATGCATTAAGTGGCATTTACCCCAAAGTTCTTTTCTCGCTTGGCATGAAAATTGGGATTCTGTGCAGCTGCAGTCCATGCTCAGCAGCACATTCTCTATCCACTTGCACACAATGTCTTTAGTTTTGAGGGGATTCGTATAGTTTGATGTGTACTAAATGGACAATGCAGTCATCTGCTTTGTAGGTGCTGGCCCAAAAATTTAATGTCATGATCAGAAACTCTAACTGATTGATGTGAAGTGTGGGACTAGACTGCCAAACCAAGCAGATGTTTGATTGGCAAATATTTTCCTGAATATAGGACGATTCTCTCAGTTGTTTCTGGCAAACCTTTTTATGTTAGACTCCTTTGTACACATCAAAGACCTTCTCTTATTACAATTGTCTGGGAGAGGGAAGAAGGCTGTTGAATCATCAAGTGTCTCCCCTACGGCTGCTGGTGCAACTCGGCACTACAGGTCCCAGGGGGCAGTATAATAAGGCACTTCCACGTGGCGGCATCAGATGCTGTGCTGAAAGAGAACTCTTAGAAATCGGATGAGCTTTCTTGCTCTCTGAATGTTCGCCAAGAAAATTTGTAATTACTGAGCTGATTCCAAACAGAGTAGAAGGGAGCTTTCCCATCACTAGGCAGAACATGCAGGAGAGATTAAGCATAATAAAACCATTTCAGGAAAGAAAACTTGAACAATCAACATCACCTGAGTAAACTGGGAGAAACTAAAAGCACACTTCTGTCATGCTGAGCAAAGAGAGCACCCTTTCCAAATGTTGCTGCCATAGCAACTGCTAAGTAGAAAGATGAATGTATTTTTGAACATAGCTGACAAGTTTTCCATAATTCACTGAACTCTCCTTTGTTTATGAACAACTTTTTTGCATGGTCTCTAAAGGGCAAGCTTCTTTAATTTGGTAATGCGAAGGGGCAAATATGTACTCCTGATATTATGCCTTCTGACATATTTTACTTTTTCTGCTATTGCATGGTCCAAACGCCATGCTGACCTATTGGCACCTCTCAAAAGCACAGCATCATTTTGAAACCCACCCATAAGTATTTTGCTGCTTCTCACCCCAATATCTCCACCCTCTCCAAAGAGTGTTTATCACTCAATCTTTTCCTCTGAATTCATGTGCATTGTAGTGAACTCCTGAACTCAAGACTCACATGTGTTGAAGTCTGCAGTTACAATGTTGCAGTTGTCTATATGCCACATTGCCTGCTGACATGAAAAAAGAAACTCATCTGTCCCGATTTTTCAGGCTATTGCTCTGGTTACAAGGTCTCTCATTTGTGCCCACCTAATTTAAACTTAGCCATTGTCTATGCCTCAAACCTGAACAGTCCAAAATGGAAGGTTAGTTCATGTGATCCCTGGAACATGAAGACTGCAGTCCTAACCCCACTTACTTGAGGGTAAGCACCATTGAATTCAATATGACTTACTTCTGAGTAGGCATGCCTAGGATTGTAGCCTAAAAGTGTGCTTTATTGTGTATTGCCTGGATCTATTTTAGACAGAATAGGGGATTAATGGAGAATGTAAATAATAATAATGTCCAGATCGATAGCCACAACACAGTCTGTGAAAGACTAACACATTAGGCTAACACACAGTGGTACCTTGGTTCTCGAACTTAATCCATTCTGGGAGTCCGTTCGACTCCCAAAATGGTTCGAACACCAAGACGTGGCTTCCGATTGGCTGCAAGAGCATCCTGCACTCAATCGGAAGTCGCAGAAGCTGCGTTGGACATTTGGCTTTCGAAAAACATTTGCAAACTGGAACACTCACTTCCGGGTTTGCGGCATTTGGGAGCCGATTTGTTCAGGAGCCAAGTCGTTCGAGTATCAAGGTACCACTGTACACTTTGTGAACTAATATTTACTTCTTCATGCAGTGCATAGTCAGACTAAGGAATTTGCTCCCACAGGAGACAGTGATGGCCACCAACTTGTGGCTTTAAAAGAGGATTGGACAAATCCATGAAGGAGAAGGCTATCAATGGCTACTAGCCACGATGGCTACAGTCTGAATACCAGGATGGAAGAGCACTCTGGAGCTTGGGTCTTCCTTGCAGGTTTCCTATAGGTTGGCCACTGTGGGAACAGCATACTGAACTAGATGAGCCATTGACTTGGCCATGTGCTGCAAGTTTTAGCCATGGGATTGTACCCAACACTGGCTCAAAGAAGACCTACTGAGATTAATGGGCGCAGCTAAATTAATTTCAGTAGTTTACTCTGAGTATACTTTAGAGTCACATTCAGTCCACAACCAGTTAATTTCCAGTGCAGTTTAGCAGTTTAAAAAATGGCTACTACTGTGAAGGCAATTTGTAATTTAAAATATGAGCGAATGCCAATAATAATTTCACTTCACTGACCACGCCCCAAGATGATAACATTTATGGGTATTTCCCCCTACCACTTCTGCATCCATTGTGAATTTGAACCCCCTTTACTATAACAAGAATGTGAAAGGAACATTGAATATGAGAAAGAGTAAAAAATAAATTTAAAAAATGTTGCAGATATATTCTCCCGCCCTCAAAACCAGATGGCTGAAGACAGCACTAATAGCGGCAAGGACCTAATCTGAAATATATGTGACTTGGAAAGCTGTCACTTGCCACATGGGATTTTTGCTTCCAGGCATGCTGCTGACCCAATGATATTAATTACTGCTTGATGAGATGCTCTTTCTTTTTTGTTGCATTTATTTGGTTTTCTTCCAGGAATTCAACCTTCAGAGCCAAAAGCAGAAGATGCTCTGGCTTGGAATGAAGCAGTAGTGACGTCAGGCTAGTATTTGGGGGCAGATGTCCAGGGAAACCAGGAAGCTGGCTTCTATCAGGTTAGTCCATTGGCACCTGTATAGCTTTCACTCACTGGAAATTGTTCTTAAGGATTTCAGACAGGGTATCTCCCAGGCCTACCTGAAGATGCTGGGGAGGGAAGGGTTATTGTTTTGTTTTTGATCTTGTTTTTTATTATGTACTCTGTGTTTGTGCCTTGTATATTTACACTGTGAACTGCCCTGAGATCTACGGATGAAGGGCGGTATATAAATTCAATTATTAATAATGGTAATATCCAAAGTATATGCGCAAGGGTCGTTCTCCTGCTCAGCAGAATGAGTTGATGAGTTCCCAAATGGCTTACTCCATTTTGAAAGAAGAGACATCATCATCATTATTATTAATTTATCCCATGTTCATCTGGCTGGGTTTTCCCAGCCACTCTGGGCGACTCCCAACAGAATAATAATAATAATAATGAGGTGAAACATTAAAAGCTTCCCTAAACAGGGCTGCCTTCAGATGTCTTCTAAAAGTCTGGTAGTTGTTTCTCTCTTTGACATGTGGTGGGAGGGCGTTCCACAGGGCGGGTGCCACTACCGAGAAGGCCCTCTGCCTGGTTCCCTGCAACTTTTCACAGTGAGAGAACTGCCAGAAGGCTCTCAGCACTGGACCTCAGTGTCCAGTGGGGTGGAGATATATGTTACCACCTAAAACAGGATGGTCTATAAAAGCATTAAGTCCAGAATCCAAAACTGCCTAACTGCACCACTGCTTACTTGCTTTTTGGACCAAATTTACCGCACAAAAATGATGAAAATTGCTGTCTACCCACCCACCTGTATAGTCTGACTACTTCTGTGAACATTGTGGGTGGTATCCAGCTAAACAGTTGCACAAGTGCAATGGGTTTTAGCTGTATCTTCCCCACAGTCTCCTATCCTGCAGACTCTCCTTTTGTGGCTCCTCAAAGCCTCTAGGGCAGATTTAATGGGATGGGAGAGGAAAGAGTGAGAAAGTTACAGAGCACATCTAAATGTCTTTGCACTACCATCATGCTTAGTTGAATACTGACCTATCACCAATCCAGAGAGACCCTCGTGGTAAGAACAGAACAGTATAAGAAGAAAAATCAAAAGGGGGTATGGCCTTGCATCAAGTGGGATTACAAGTTGGCATTCCTCCCAAACTGTAAATTCTGCTTTGATTTTCTGCCTTTATAATTATAGCTGGATGATCACTTTGTATACCCTTGCTTGGGCAGTCATTAAAACAAACAAGGTACAAATAATACAGCTAAGGCTAATTTCTGAAAAAGCTAAGTATGTTGGATATGATTTGTAGAGTCCCTCAGGTTATATCCAACATCCACCACTATGACTTTAGGCTAATTGCTAGTCTTTTAGCCTCAATTCCCCTCTGTCCTCCAATATGCATATAATATTACCAGCCTACATGACAGGGTTGTTTTAAGGGGCTAATGACCTAATATATGTGAAAAATTTACTACACTCTTAAGTACTATATAAATACTTAACTTCAAAATAAAACAGCAAGTTCAATCAGTTCTGGAAATGAACCAATCAAAAGACCTGTTGATATTTCATCCTCCCATCAGAGAAACTGTTTAGTTTGAAAGTTGACTACTTGTTCAGGGAAATCGAAATTAATTTTGAAGCAAAAACTATTTCCCCAAAGTAGCAATGGGCCATTAAGGGGCTTCCCATTCAGGCTGATGAATGAAAAGGCCCGTTTCAAAGAGGCCCATTAGTATTTCTGATTAATTATCATGAAAAATAATGAGTTGTCTTAGGCAGAAGAAGCAATGCTTAAATTGATTGAGTTCTTGGATTAATAAAATCCAATTATTCTCGCGTGTAATTGGCGCCAAGTTTATTTGTATCTCCCTTTTAATAAGTTTGCTAATTATATGAGAAAGTAAACAAAACAAATCGTAAATGAATACAAAGTTCAATTATACCTCTAAACTTTGGCAAATAAGGCCCGTGCAGAGACTGCTTCAAAGTTATGTTTACTCACATAGTACATAGCAAAAGTAATGGGCACAGCTCCTTGGACAATGAGGATGGACTAAAGAGTGGAATCTTCCTGCTTACTCCTTCACTAAAGACATACACATACACATTTACCCATTTGTAGCACAAAAATTACTTTTGCTCAGTCCATCTTCATTATTTGCATCCTCAACATGCTGCTTTCAACCTGTATTGATGCTAGATCCTGCCACCCACAAGTGCTGGAATTGTTACTTGATACATATCTGAAAAATCCTCCCCTTGATTAGGTTATCCACATCTTTTGATTCCTGCTTAAGTCCCAGGTGAATGAATTAAAAAGAGGTGGTTGTAATCTTGGTATATGCCCACTCACAATGTAATTAGCTAGGTGTGGATAAATACATGCACACCTCTTCTCAGGCTGCCCACTACTTTTATTTGTTTTAAAACAGACACACTGCAAAATCAATCTGCAATGAGCTTTTATTTTCAGAATGAATCCAGTTTGCGTGTGTAGGTCCCCAGGCCACCCCTCAAATTAACTTCACACATAGCACGTAATTTTAGTTTTGGTTTTTGGGCACTATTTTGGCCACAACTTTATTAAAATACAAAATCAGTGAGTGGTTGTTTAGACATTGGTTATGACTATCTGTCCCCCCCGCCTGGGACAGAACTGGCATCCCGAGGTCTGATCGGTATCCAGTAGAAGGGAAAGTCAAACTTGGGGGTCATTTGAGCTAAGCGTCGGACCCACGCTGCTCACCCCAGCAGCTCCCCGAAAGCTTGCCGGCCCTAGTCCCATGACAGGGATTCCCATGACAGGGATTGGGCGGCCCTGGTCCCATGACAGGGATTGGACAAAATCGTGGCAAGCCCCAGGATTCCTTTAACGGAATTCCCTTCGGCGCAATAGGAGGGGCAGGCACAGCCTATCCTGACCCCTCCAACTCCAGCATATTATAACCAATGCCTAACTGCAACCTTACAAGTTGTGACGAATTGCTGAGTAGTAGGCAAAAACCAAATGGCACAGCCAATCACCAAATGGGAAAATTCCTACTAGGCCCCTGCACCAAGGCAGACGACCCCATGACAGGCAAAGCAAGGTCAACTGGAAAAGAGGGCGGGCGGGCGGGTGATCCGATGCACTCTGCAAAGAGAAAGAGAAACCAGAGTGCACCAATATTTAAAGACTATGGTCCCACCCACCCAATTTGCAACATAAAATTTGCCCCAGCAACCCGGTTATCCAATCTCAATGCCAGGCAACAACTATTAACCTGCCTGGCAACAAGAGACCTGGCCCATTGGCCCACACCGCAACACGTGCTCACATTTATTGGAGAACACGCTTTCTCAAGATGTATTTTTCAGGGGCAAAAAAAATATGCAACAGATCTGGATTGGACTAAGCAAGGGAAAAAAACACAAGGGGAGCAAGGGAAGGGTCTAGGCATGAAAAAATAGGCACTTGCAGACATGCACTGCCCACTGGTGTGAACTGCATACCGTGGATATAAAAATACAAAATTGGGAAAGGTAGTGATGGAGACATGCTATCCCATATTCTGAAAAAAGTGAAATGGGAAGGAGCAGACATCAGCAGAAGACTTCCATGTGGAAGTGTCCAATATGTCTGGATTGCCCCACCCCTCGCGTATCCTGCAAAATAATTTTGTGGAAGCCATGCAAGGCGTGAGGGAACCACATGTACTTTTCAAATCTTACTTTAGAGAAACTGTGCACATTTTCTGTAGTTGTTGATGCTACCAGCGAGGCACACTGCCTGAAGCAGGCAACATTTCCTCCTAATAAGGATCCTGCTGATATGGCCTTAGAGAGTAGTAGGCTGGGAAATGGTGGAAGACTCATTGCCAAGGCCTATGCAATTCTTTTCCGTAGCTCAGTGCAGTTTAATGTAGGCATTCAATTTCACTCCGGCTGTAGCAAGAGATGTTCTTGAAGCTGCCTGGATTTCAAACTATGTTGGAAGGGAAAGGCACAACCCTGACCCTAGCCACAATGATCTTCCACTATTCAGTTTTATAGCATATTTTTATTTTATTTAGAAGAAAGCTATTGCACTCCTCTTTAAAGGCAGTAACATCCGTTTTATTAGCCAGGCCTACACCTTCACATCAGCGGAGTGTTCCAATAACCTCACTGCTGAGATGAGAAATGGCATCCTCTTTGTCAATACAGTTCCTTTGACATAAAAAGGTTGTAAAACGGAGGATGGGGGGAAATGTTCATTCAAAGAGCTAGAACCATGATTAAACTTCTGTTGTTGCAAAGATGATAAAAGTCCACAAGCCTTCTGTTTGCCATAAGGAAAACAGCAACATCAAAATGGATCTCCTTGAGTTCCAGTTATGTAGCCCATAACTAGGTATGAATGATCAAAGCTAAAAATGAAACAAAACAAACAATGACAAGCACTCATATAAGCTCATGAGTCTTCCACTCATTCCCCCCCCAAACTTTACAAAAAAAATTTCACTCGAGTGACTCCAAGGAAGTCAAGGGCTCCTATTTTTTTAAGCCTATGAGTATCTCAGTACAGTGCAGTGGTAATGGCTTAAAAATTAAGAGCCACCTGAAGTTAATTTAGGATTTTATATTTTGTTGCCATCTGTCTGTCTCAAGAAACAATGAAGTATGCCTCCAGGGATGAGGTCAAACCGCTGGAGAATCATAGTGCCTGTTGTGGCTGCAGAGACTAGTAACTTGCAACTGCTGCCTCCCACATTGTTTTTGCTGCCTTAGCGGACCAAAGTGTCCTCCTCAGGGCGCAAGTCTGGGCAGTGTGTATGGAAGTTCTGGGCTGCCCAGACAACAAAAAACCCCTCTCAGCCTCACTGATGTGGTCCAAAGGAAAGTGCAGCAATACATTTGGCACCAGCTTGGCTGCAGCCGTTGTCGGAAAGAGACTTACAAGACTCCATCCAACTGTTTTAGGAAATCCACTCCAGATTTCTGTAGGGTTTACGCCTTAGCCTTTCTTCTCCTGAAGATGTTCCACATGAGTATTTCTTAAATTGATTGTTAATAGTTCCAAGCACTACCACAAAGCTATATCCTTTGTGCTAAGTACTCTTTACATGCAGGGAGAATATCTTTTGGAAGGTAATGTGTTGTGTTTCCTTCTGTAACCCCAGAATATATCTTCAGCTGTTCAGCCTTGACATGTGTAGGTTAAAAGTGGGTAGGGGCAGATGTGCACATGATGTTCTTTGGATGTGCTAAATGTACCCTTCCATCACTGACCTTCCCACATTTAGTGGGACGGTCTGAACAGGACATGCAGCTGAACATGCCATGCTTTGAAATCCATGATACCTAACTGTGAAGAGTCCTCTAAGCACATTAAGCCATTCATCCCCACACATTATAAAGCTCCTAAAGAAGTTGCTGCTCAATGTGGGGAGGTTTGAGGAAGAAAAAAACATGTGAGGATGATGAGGCTGGGCTTGAATGTGCACCCCTGCTGCCACCCCACTTTTCGCCCACACATGTTCAGACTGAATGATTGAAAAAGGCTATTGCTAGTTCTCAAACAAAACTTGTAATAAGCATGCCCTAAATAAGTAGCCTGTTGTCTTTGTCCATTGAGTTTTCTTGGCAGGGATACTGGAGTGGCTTGCCGGTTCCTCCTCCAGGTGGATCACATTTGGTCAAAAGTCTCCACTATGACCTGTCCATCTTGGATGCCCTGCTCAGCATAGTTCATAGCTTCTCTGAGTTATTCAAGCCCCTTCGTCATGGCAAGGCAGTGAGACAGCATCTTAAAAAGCAGAGACATCACCTTGCCAACAAAGCTCCGTATAGTTAAAGCTATGGTTTTCCCAGTAGTGAGGTATGGAAGTGAGAACTGGACCATAAAGAAGGCTGATCGCCAAATAATTGATGCTTTTGAATTATGGTGCTGGAGGAGACTCTTGAGAGTCCCATGGACTGCAAGAAGCTCAAACCTATCCATTCTTAAGGAAATCAGCCCTGAGTGCTCACTGGAAGGACAGATCCTGAAGCTGAGGCTCCAATACTTTGGCCACCTCATGAGAAGAGAAGACTCCCTGGAAAAGACCCTGATGTTGGGAAAGATTGAGGGCACAAGGAGAAGGGGACGACAGAGGACAAGATGGTTGGACAGTGTTCTCGAAGCTACCAACATGAGTTTGACCAAACTGTGGGAGGCAGCGGAAGACAGGAGTGCCTGGTGTGCTCTGGTCCATGGGGTCACGAAGAGTAGGACACGACTAAATGACAACAACAAATAAGTAGCCAAAACTTTCAGAGACTTGAGAAAAAACAAATGAACTTCTCATATGGAATGGAACAGCAAGTTCTCAGTAGGGATCTGAAATCATCATTTAGATTTTCCAGAATAAAAACAAAGCCTTTTGTTTTTATGGTTTGTATCTTAGCAGGTGCATAGCCTGTCTCACCCTAAGCACCCAAGACTGGCAGGATTAATCATAAAATGCAAAGTGCAGTAATTAAATCCTCATTTTATCTTAACTGTTCATCTCCCTGGCCGACAAAAGAAAACAAAAGCCTCATGCACAGATTTGAGAACAAGCACATATATTTTTGCAAGTCTCCAGGGAAAAGGAACTCCCCAGTAGAACGACAAACCCTCTTTCCAGTTTTGGCATAGATAACAAACTAAAGAGGTTATTTCAGTTGGTTCGAAAAGGTTATTTTCCAACAGAAAAGGAAAAAAATGGCTCAAATCTTATGCACATCACACTAGAGTATGTCCCACTGAATCCATGAAACCTATGTTGGATTGGGCTGCCAATATACTGGGAGTACTGGTATGGCATAGTTCTCTGCTCCAATTGTTTTGTTCTGACACACAGGGCAACTCAATTTTTATGGGTTCATCCACTGGTGGATGGATGGGTGAAGTATTTTGTCTTGGGTCTGATCAGGTTTGATACCCTTTAAATCTCTTTGAGCCATATCATTCTATGTGGCACAAATTCACATTTGCTGAGAAGTAGTGAGAAAGAGGCAGAGAATATAATGGTGGTACATTATATTCCCGCACAAGACTCAAGGTGGCTGCATATACATCAGTCTATGCTGTGGAAGGAATGGCATACTATTTGGGGGAACCAAATTGGGGGAACCAAATTGGTATTTGCTATACCAATGGTTTATTTTTGTTTTTTAAATGTACATTGATTTTTTAAAAATCACAATGATGTCAGCTGACAGTCAATGACAAGCATAGAAATAATTGCTGTGCATCCTTTGTTGTTGTCCTTGGGATCTTCCTCTGTAGACTGAATGAGAGTTTGTTGTTGTTCTTAACTGTTCACCTTAGGAACAGAACATGCCCTTTCTAAACTTTACTTTCTTGGATATAGAAACAGCAAGGTTTTTCTGAAGGTGTCACATATACAGGGGCCTAATGCTTTGCTGATCGCTCTGAGTGCATGGCAAAAATACATAATCCTAAATAGAGATGGACTGATACCATGCTGGGAGATATTGCTGTTACTAAATTTAATAAAATAAGATTGACACGCTTGGTTTTATCATGGCCAGGATCATAGTCTTATAACAATCCAAAATGACACACAGGGAAAATCACTGCCGGCGATTAGAACTCAGACATTCTTGGCTCAATGCAGTAAATTCTTTCATGCAGGAGCAAAAAATGAACAAGTGTCTGCTCTCAAAGTGTACACTGCGAGTACTGAAACTGCATAGCTTCTTTCTTCTTGTGTGGGCAAGTCAGAGACCCCATTCATCAGTTCTTATTCTCACAGGCTGATAAACATAAGGCATTTTGCCTTTACTGCTACAGTTATCTAGAGCATAAAGGTAAAGGGACCCCTGACCATTAGGTCCAGTCGCGGACGACTCTAGGGTTGCGGCGCTCATTTCGCTTTACTGGCTGAGGGAGCCAGCGTACAGCTTCCGGGTCATGTGACCAGCATGACTAAGCTGCTTCTGGCGAACCAGAGCAGCACACGGAAACACCATTTACTTTCCTGCCAGAGAGGTACCTATTTATCTACTTGCACTTTGACGTGCTTTCGAACTGCTAGGTTCCAGGAGCTGGAACCAATCAATGGGAGCTCACCCTGTCGTGGGGATTCGAACCGCCAACCTTCTGATCGGCAAGCCCTCTGTGGTTAAACCACAGAGCCACCCGCGTCTAGAGCATATTAGCCTGTAAAGCAGTCACAGGTTCTTCAAACTCACATGTTCAGTAGGGAGGTAAAATATTCAGAGCTTTCAGATTAAACATGGGCAGAGCCATTGAGTTTTGCACTTGGAAGGTGTTGGTTTATCCAGACATGGGACAGTATAGAATCATAGAATCATAGAATCATAGAGTTGGAAGAGACCACAAGGGCCATCGAGTCCAACCCCCTGCCAAGCAGGAAACACCATCAGAGCACTCCTGACATATGGTTGTCAAGCCTCTGCTTAAAGACCTCCAAAGAAGGAGACTCCACCACACTCCTTGGCAGCAAATTCCACTGTCAAACAGCTCTTACTGTCAGGAAGTTCTTCCTAATGTTTAGGTGGAATCTTCTTTCTTGTAGTTTGGATCCATTGCTCCGTGTCCGCTTCTCTGGAGCAGCAGAAAACAACCTTTCTCCCTCCTCTATGTGACATCCTTTTATATATTTGAACATGGCTATCATATCACCCCTTAACCTCCTCTTCTCCAGGCTAAACATGCCCAGCTCCCTTAGCCGTTCCTCATAAGGCATCGTTTCCAGGCCTTTGACCATTTTGGTTGGGACTAGTAATTCTAGTCCCTCTCATCACATCCCCCCAGCAAATGTAAAGCATGTTTAAAGCACATGGCTTCTCTCCTTCCACAAGAATCCTCAGAACTGTAGTTTGTTAAGGGTGAAATTGCAGCTTCCTAATGATCAAACTACAGTTCTCAGGAGCCATGTGCTCTAAATGCATAGTGAGAATGTAACCTATGCAGGCAGTGGGGGAAGGTCTCTTGTCAGTTGCCAAGGGTCAAACTACACCTGGTCTGCTCCCTCACAGAAACCGGTATGATGATTGATTGTGCATAGCTTGACCATTGCCCACCACTGTTCCAGTTCAACATCCAGCATTACACCCTAAGAGCACCAGACCATGCAGGTCCCCACAAGCTTGTCAGAAATAGGAGGTGATTAGTGAAATCATGTGGGTGGCGTTGTGGTCTAAACCACTGAGCCTAGTACTTGCCAAGTGGAAGTTTGGTAGTTCGAATCCTCCCGTTGCTCAGTCCCTGCTCCTGCCAACCTGGCAGTTCAAAAGCATGTCAAACAAGTAGATAAAAGGTACCGCTCCGGCGGGAAGGTAAATGGCGTTTCTGTGTGCTGCTCTGCTTTGCCAGAAGCGGCTTAGTCATGCTGGCCACATGACCCAGAAGCTGTACCCCGGCTCCCTCAGCCAGTAAAGTGAGATGAGCGCCGGAACCCCAGAGTCATCCACGACTGGACCTAACGGTCAGGGGTCCCTTTTCCATTACCCTTAGTGAAAGGTCATAAACCCTAACTTGCTTTGGGCTGCTTACCAGAAGTCCAAGCCAGTTGCGTGCCTGCAGTAAATGTCAGTGAACTCAAAACAGCCAAATCAAAAACCCAAACACACCACAAGCCAATCAGTGTAAAATTATTTTATACAAAGTGTAAAATAGGGAAAAGGGGTACGCCAAAGGTCCATTGACCCAAACAATTCCCACTCAGCCCCAAATGATGCCCGGCAAATGCCACACTATATTGAGGATTCAAGGATTCAAGTATGGTAACAATTCTCTCAGACACGATTGAACGTCCCCTGAAATGTGGCAGAGAGACCAATTTAACTCTGGAAATCTATTCTAACCATCACCCTTTCTGGAAATCAACATGGTATACTCTTGGAATTCTCCACCCTTTTGTGGGGAAAGAAAACTGGAGTGACTATTTCACCAAAGTTATCCAGGGGGGAGACAGGTTATCCATGGAGGCGAGACCCACCATAAGCTGCAGCGATAGCATGGCTTCTGCCCTGCCCCACCTTCTCTCTTTGTTCCTGCAGCTGCATTGGAAACCTAGCTACCATTTTGCATCCTCCTCAACATCCCAGACCTTACATCTTTGCAGGACGCTACAAAGGGGAAATAGTGGCTGCCACAAATAAAGTAATATTGCAGAATGCTCAGAGGAAAAATGTAGAAGTATGATATGAAAAAACCTCAAATATTTTCTCAGCTAAATGTCTTATGATACCTTTTGACTCAGCTCTCGTGAAATACCAAGATTTCCCGGGGTAGCTCATTGGATCCATAGCAGACAAGCATTAGTAGTTTGTTCAGTAGTGAGGAGGGACCTTTTAACAACAGTCAAAAGGGAACTTCAAAGCAGAGTGTCTGCCCACTTCTTGTATTGCCTGTCTCTAGAGTAGCAGGGAATTGTATGCCTCTATGCCATTCTTGCTTTGATTGCTTTCCTGCCCAATCACTACTGCTTGCGTCCTCCCATTCCTCCTTCTCTGCCTGGGAAGAAAGTGTCCCTGGGTCCCTGATGTGGAAAGAAAAGAAAGTGAAGTTGCTCCCATCTCAGGCATTTGGCAGCAGGGTGTGCTGTTTCCCAGCTGGAGAAGTTGGCAGCAGTCATGACTGGGCGAGCAAAAGAATAGAAAGGGTGCAATAATGACACATTTACCTTTTTTACCTATCAGCATTTAGCTGGCCTCTGGGAAACAGACAAAAAATATCAAGGAAAAGAGCTGACCCCATGCTCACACCACTGTGAGCTCCCGTTCTACATTACATGTGCATTCAGTCCTTTAACAACCTTTAGATGAATATGGAAAGGCTTCTGCCATACTAATATGGAGTCAATGTGCACTAAATGGTATTTCTGCTTTCCACATGATTAGGCTTATTCTCCTTGCTCTCCCATAAAAGCTCTTCTGCCCTTTAGTTTGTTGGGAGTCTCATTGGAAGTGAAAGGTGACCATTACTGCAGCTGCTGTATTCTGTGTAGCCTCTTTCTCCCCCAGGTTTTTCCAGTTAAACCACTTGGTATTTTCATAGTACAGATATGAAAAAAACCATAACCAGATCTTACATTCTTCTGGTCAGTGACATTTTCTATGTCAGTGAGAAGCCCTTTATTATGAAACACATTGGCTTCTGCAAACCAACAGCTTCACCTCTCTCAAGTCTTCCAAGCAGCTAATATGAAAATACAGTACATTTCTTTTCATTATACATATGTAGAGACAGCATAATGACAAACAACCAAGAAAGAGATAAGCATTTTACTGAGATGTTTTGTCATGTGCTCACAATTAGGGAACTGTAAACTAATAGCTGCTGGTTTATAAAAGAAGAGGCAACAGATAAATGGTCATTGGATGCAATGGGGTAATCATATGCTACGCAGCCATTATATTCTTTGGTGAAATAAATGCCTGCATGTGAAGGTTCATTTCCAGCTACAGTTCCCAAGGTAGTAATGTCTGGAAGCTGCTGTAACTCTGGCCTCAACCTACCCACCCCCAGTCTCTCTCTCTCTCTCTCTCTCTCTCTCTCTCTCTCTCTCTCTCAAATGCACACCAGCTTAACCCCACCAAATTTACTCCTGATTTCCTTTAGGGGGAAAACGAGAAAGTAATCAGGCTTTCAGATGTTATAGATTACCAGATGCATTTGCTGGCTAATAAAGTACTGAAAGTATTACATCACCACGTTCCAATTGAATGAGACCTCCAACTCAAAGGCAATTAATCCAGTAGCATTAAAGAGCTTTAAGAAGATTATCTGCAGTCAACAAACGGATTGAATCATTTCATAGAAAGGGCTGCTAACAATGTGAGGAGACACCTTGTGACCTGATGCTAGGCCAGTGGCCTATCCTCAAACTATGGACTGCTGCATTTGGGGACAGGAGAGTGGGACAAGCACATTCATGCACCGCCATCCCTGCACGAGTTGCACTCTCTTTTCCCCACCCACCCCCTTGCCCAATCTCCGCGTTCGGTGGGGAAGCAGCCCCAGAGTTGTGGGAGTCTTGACGCTTGTGTGGGTGAGCTGGTGGCCTCTTAAACCAAGAGAAGAAGCCTCAGCATGTTTCTCCACCGTTTTGCCCTCTTCTCCTGCCTCCTTAACCTTACCTGCTGCAGCACTTTCGCTCATCTTTCTGTCCCGCCCAGAAGTGCTTTTAAGAGCCTTTCCTGCACCAATTGGGTTTGTCTGCTTGCAGGAAGGGCTGCTTCGTCTACTTAACATGACATCAAAAACTCCATCAAAAAACCTTTTGTCACATGAGAAGCTTCAGAAGGAAAAGTTAGCATATCGATGCAGTTCAGGCACTGCTGATATACAGCCAAAATGCATAATCAAAGATGCTTGGCTTATATATAACCACCGGTGCTTTTTTCTGGGGAGACGCAGTGGTATGCATACCCCTAAAGATTTTGTGAATCTTTGTACTTTTGTCCATTTACTGTATTTTCCCCAATTTGAACTATAAAATGGTGATATTATTGAGTCAAAATGACTAAACATTTTTTATTTTATTTTTAGAAAAAAGCACTTTATATAAGAAGCTTTCAGAACACACAGTAGATCTCACTCTTTCTCCCACACGCTGGCAGATCTCCACGCTCTTTCCATGGGCCATGGTGCCTGTGCATCCGCCACCATATTTTGTGAGTGACCGGCGCCTATGTGAGAAATGTTGTGGGTGCTTGGGCACCCAGAGCCCCAGGGAGTTGGCGCCTATGTGAACAATATGTGTACAATATGTCAGTCATGTTTTGCTATTATATATACAAGTTTGACTGCCTTATATTGACTCAGTCCATTGGGCTAACTGTCTCAGTACTATCTACTCTGACTCTCCAGGATCTTCTTCATATATACAGTATATAACATTTTATAAACTTTTTTTTTACATTTTCTGTTTTACAATTTAGAATAGTCATTTAAACAACCTTAAAATATCAATGACTTCTCTTCTTCTCTTTCCATGGCTCCTTTCATATAAGATAAATCCCTGCATATTTTACATAAATGAAACCATCCAGTATTCCAATATTACACCCATCAAAACTTGTTTACACTGTTGAATTTATCTTAATGCTGCCAGGATTTTCAAGTGTACATAATCTCCCCCCATATATTCAATAAACATTTTCCAGTCTTCTTTAAACGTATATTCTTCTTGTTCTCTTATTCTATATACAGTATTAAGTCCGCAAGCTGCACATATTCCATCAGTTTAAGTTGCCATTCTTCTTTAGTTGGGACCTCGTTCATTTTCCATTTTCGGGGTAACAAAACACGGCCCGCTCTTTCCAGGATCTTCAACAAAGTCTTTTCCCCCTGTGGTAATTGTACAGCACACAATACATGTGGCACAGATGATACTGTGTGTATTGTATACAGCAGGGGTAAGGAAACCTGTTGCCTTCCAGATGTTGTTGGACTCTGCATCACATCAGCCCCAGTCAGCATGGCCAATGGGTAGGGTTGATGGGAGTTGCAGTCCACCAGCCTGCCTTTACATCTTACACACATTGTCCTACACACAACTGCCCTGCAGTTGAAAAAGCTATGGAGCTTTCAGTGGGGTATGATGGGGTGAAACTTTAATAGAGACCAAGGGACAGGGGTGATGTTATCTTTCAAACAGGCTTTAAAGGGTTATGTTGGGATATGTGACCCAGTCTGGCATAACCAACAACTAGGTCTTAAAGACGAAGGGGATAGAGTAGGGACTCTCTGACCAATTACCCCCGTAGACTCACATTAGTGGGCTATAAATCAGTGTCCAATGCTTATATATGTCTCATAAGTGGTAATATTTTAAACAATAATCAATTTTATTATCCTGGGATTTCCTTGATTCTCCCTACCAGTAGTTGTATTCATCAAATATGGCTATTATGAAATCAATAAAAATGCTTGACAGTTATAAGGTGGTGAAGCAGCCAGGAGGGTGATCTATACACAACTTCAGAAACTAACTCCACCTTCCAGATGTCATAAATCACCAAGCCAATATGAGCATGAGGTGATGGCTTAAATCCCAGAGACTTCGTGAAGGCGTAAGGACATCCACTGGATCAGTTACATTATCAGTGGTGAGGAAAACGGTCAAGGATAAAGATGATAATCTTTTACTAGTCGATGTGTGTAGCCTTAGAAGCACACCTGAAAATTAACAACCTGATGAAACAACATGTGAACATTTCCTATAAATTGCTCCTTAATAATAGCAAAGGGCTTCTCTCACATTTCAACAAACCTGCAAAAGCAGTAATTGTCACTGGTACCTCCAGTTGCTAATTAAAATGTATATCTTTCTTTATTTTACATACTGTGCAGAATAATTTTGTAATATTTCGGTGTACAGTGGTACCTCAGGTTACGGACGCTTCAGGTTATAGACTCCGCTAACCCAGAAATAGTACCTCGGGTTAAGAACTTCAGGATGAGAAGAGAAATCACGCGGCAGCAGCGGGAGGCCCCATTAGCTAAAGTGGTTCCTCAGGTTAAGAACAGTTTCAGGTTAAGAAAGGACCTCCAGAATGAATTAAGTTCTTAACCCAAAGTACCGCTGTACTCTTTTCCTGGTTTTCCTAAGGCCCTTAAAGAAATTATTCTTTATGGATAATATTAAAGGCAACAAGCATAGTAAATGAAGAAGAGAATTCTAAATCAGGTTAGAGAACCTTGTGCATGGAAGCCAATTGGAACTCCCCAGACCTCTCTGTAAGGTCCTTGGGACTCTTCTAAGACCACACCCCTCCCTAGCCTCACCCCTCACTGACTGTTTTTGCCTCCCTGGAAGGTGTCCTTGAACTCAGACAATGCCTGTTGCTTGCATGGATAGAAAATTAGACAGGGGTGTGTGAGTGAATGAAGGAACCAGTCAACTGTAGAAAGGTAAAATGTACACACTATTTAGGCTTATTATAAGTGATTATGTGGGATACCAACAGTCATCAGTAGTCTTTGTAAACAGAGCAAAACTGAATTTTTCCCAAGGAGCTCTATCCCCTATTCACGCTTATGGCCGGAGAGGCACTTTCCAAACAACTGGGCTTGATTTGCAAACCACGTAACATTTACCAGATGGAAGTGTGTGTATTTATTTTGCCACCATGGCTGAGTAGCAACTTCATGGCTTCATTAAGTTACTGCCATAGGGACTGTTAGGGGATGTGAGCCAGGTGCTCCAGGTGCTGTTTCTCATTTGTCCAGCCTTAACTTCAGAGTTTGCAATTTCTTTTAAAGTACACATGAAAATTCATCAGCATTTGAGTGCCCATTTCTCTTTCCATGAACATTTTTGTACGCTGTTTTGCCCAATATTCACATTTTTGCCACCAGTTTCCCCTTTCTCTCCTTCTCATGTCTCATTTTCTGTTGTTTTCTCCACTACCTCTCACTGGATAAATGCCCATTTTCTCAACCGTAAGTCTGCCAAAACCAAGATTCAGATTGTCTTGTTGCCAAAACTGAGCTTCTTGTCAGCATCTTTCAATATTGCTTTCCCTTCTTCTTGATAATGTTGATATTTGTTCTGAGATCTGGAATCCAGGAGTGCTTTTACCCTTCTCTTTGCTTTTCTCTGAGTGTTTAGGTTTTGCCAAGTTGTGTTATGCTTCATTTATCGCTATATCGAGAATCAAGACTTTCATTTTGAAAGATAATGCAACCTTTTAGTTTGTTCCCTTATTATTTTTCTCACAGTTTATTGCAACATTCTTGTCATCAGTCTTCACGCTTCTACCTGAAGGCTGTCTTCAATGCTGCTGTCTGCAGCTTGTGTGGGAGGGCGGAGCAACAGAGCATGTGGTTTCATGGGTGCATTGGTGGGAGTGCTGGATTGGTTCCACCAGTGCACCCATGAAGGCCCGACCTCATCAACATCCTGTCCCAAACCTGACCAAACCAAGTGGGCAGCAGCAGCAGCATGCTGCTGTCCGGAGGACCACTCCATTGACCACAACAGCTCCTCCTACCTTGTTCCCCTGTCTTTTCTTTCTTTCTTTTTTCTGTATGTTTCTCATTTGGGACCTGTGCTCCATACAGGTACCAATTTTCTAGTTAAGCCTAAAATTTTCCACTCTGTTCCCAGCTTGCCTCTGAGCACTTCGTTCGAACATACCTAATCCTTAATCCTTCTATTTCATTTCACTTTCCTTTCCTTCGGAGGACTAGTACTGTTAGAAGATGCATCCTACCTCTCTCTATATCAATCCTTTGTTGGCCTTTTCACAGAGCTGATCTGTCCTGGCTTCTCCATGCCTCTAGCAGCAGTACCAATTCCATGCTGCTTTCCAAGAGTCGGCTTCTGTTTCTAAATACATCTGCTCTGTACCAAAATAGAGCACTGGCTCACAGTTCTCTGCCCAGACTTCCAGTTGATGGACATCAGAAGAGTTCAATCTAGACTTCCAAAGTGGTATTTGAGGGACTATTGATCAACTTGCATATTGCCCGCCAGATGGTGGGTGTAGTCAGGGAAATCCCTTTCAATGTTATGCCAAATTTGAGAGCTTCTTGCAGCAAGTGAACTGTATATTCTACAGAAGGCTTTTTGAACATATTTTGAATGGCCTTATGCTTTACTCCTGGCTTGGACAAAAAAGATTGGCTATGCATTGACATGTATGTAAAACATTGCTTGCGGATAAATATTCTCTTTCAAAAGATAAGGGTTTTACCCCCCCCCCCATTCTGCATTTTTATTTTTTTTATAAATTTTTTTATTGCGTTTCTTTCCATAATTTTATAGGTTTATAAACAAATAAAGTAGTTACAAGAAACAAATTTTCTCTTTTTTAACAACAAAAACAAAATAAAACTTGGACTTCCCCACCCCTTCCGATTCTGCGTTCTTTGCATTAACAATGTCAGCATTTTGTTACCTTATTTCATACCTTGTTGTAACTTTCGAATGTTATGTATCCAAATACAATATATTATATCTCAATTTCAATACCTTTAAAATAAACATAACATATTCAATTTAAATTGTCTCCTTTTCTCTTTTGTCACTAATTTTACCATTTACTTAATCATATTCGCAGAAGCTTAACGTTTCCTAATCATGCACTTTCTTAGGATTCATACAGCTTATAATATTTTTTCAGATAATCTTTAAATTTTCCCCAGTCCTCCTCAATTGTTTCTTTATCCAAATCTCGGATTCTGCCGGTCAGTTCAGCTATCTCCATGTAGTCCATCAACTGCGTCTGCCAGTCCTCCAGCGTGGGCAAATCTTGTGTCTTCCAACTCTTTGCAATGAGTATTCTTGCTGCTGTGCTAGCGTACATAAACAAAGTTCTATCTTTCTTTGACATTTTCTGGTCCACCATGCCCAACAGGAAGGCCTCTGGTTTCTTAGGAAAGGTATACCTAAATACCTTTTTCAATTCATTATAAATCATTTCCCAGAAGGCCTTCACTTTTGGGCAGGTCCACCAGAGATGGAAGAAAGTCCCCTCTGCTTCCTTACACTTCCAACATTTGTTGTCAGACAGGTGATGCATCTTGGCTAGCCTGACTGGGGTCATGTACCACCGGTATATCATTTTCATAATGTTTTCCTTCAAGGCACTAGATGCCGTGAATTTCATTCCGGTGTTCCATAACCTTTCCCAGTCTTCAAACATAATATTATGTCCAACATCCTGTGCCCATTTTATCATAGCAGATTTAACTGTCTCATCCTGTGTGTTCCACATAAGCAGCAAGTTATACATTCTAGATAAAATCTTGGTCTTTGGTTCTAACAATTCTGTCTCTAGTTTCGATTTCCCCTCCTGGAAACCAACCTTTTTATCCATTTTAAAAACCTCTTGAATTTGAGCATAATGTAACCAATCTCGCACCTTGTTTTTTAATTTGTCCTGGCTCTGCAACTTCCAACCGTCTCCAATTTTTTCAATTAATTCCCAATATTTCGGCCAATAGGCCTCCATATTGGGTCTTTTTCGAGCTTTGGCCTCCACCGGTGATAGCCACCTCGGTGTTTTACTCTCTAATAAGTCTTTATATTTCATCCAGACTGCAAAAATCGCTTTTCTGACAATATGGCTTTTAAACAATTTGTGAACTTTAACCTTGTCATACCATAGATATGCATGCCAACCAAATGCATTATCAAAACCTTCCAGATCTAGGACGTCGGTGTTTTCTAGCAAAAACCAATCTTTCAGCCAGCAGAAGGCTGCAGCTTCATAGTACAACCTCAAATCCGGCAGGGCAAACCCCCCTCTTTCTTTTGAATCAGTTAATATTTTATACTTTATTCGGGGCTTTTTGCCCTGCCAGACAAACTTAGATATATCCTTCTGCCATTTTCCAAAACATTCCTCTCTGTCCACGATCTGTAGGGTTTGAAACAAGAATAACATTTTCGGCAATACATTCATTTTAATTGCTGCAATCCTTCCCAACAAGGAAAGTTTCAATCTTGACCAAATTTCTAAATCCTTCTTTACTTCCAACCAGCATTTTTCATAATTGTCCTTAAATAAATTCAAATTTTTGGAAGACAAATAGATCCCTAGGTATTTCACTTTCTTTACCACATTTAATTCTGTTTCTCTCTGAAACCCCTCTGTTTCTGTAAGTGTCAAATTCTTGGTCAAAACCTTGGTTTTTTGTTTGTTCAACTTAAACCCCGCCACCTGACCAAACTCAGATATAAGTTCAAGAACTCTTTTTGTACTGGATTCTGGCTCCTGCAATGTCAAAACTAGGTCATCTGCAAAAGCTTTAAGTTTATATTGTTTCACTCCGACCTCTATCCCTTGTACCAGCCGGTCCTCCCTTATCATGTTCAATAGCACCTCCAGGACTGAAATGAATAAAAGAGGGGATAGAGGGCACCCTTGTCGTGTCCCTTTTTCAATTTTGAACTCCTCCGTCACCACATTGTTCACTATTAATTTAGCCTTTTGCTCTGAATAAATTGCTCGTAACCCATTTTCAAACCCCCGCCCCACTCCCATCCCTTCCAAGTTTTTCTTCATGAACATCCAAGATATATTGTCAAATGCTTTCTCCGCATCAACAAAAATTAACACCGCCCTTGTGTTCCTGTTAGTTTGTAAAAGTTCCAAAATATCGATGATGTTTCTGGTATTCTCATATAAATGTCTACCAGGGAGAAAGCCTGCTTGGTCTTTGTGAATTACTTCAATTAAAACTTTTTTAAGTCTACTTGCCAAAATGTCTGCAAATATTTTGTAATCCACATTCAGGAGTGAGATGGGGCGGTAGTTCTTGAGTTGAGTCTTTTCAGATTCTATCTTAGGTATCAATGTGATGAACGCTTCTTTCCACGTTTCTGGTGCCCTCTTCCCATCCATGATCTGGTTGCATACCTCCAACAAGGGTTGTGTTAAATAGTCTTTCAAAGTCTTGTAGTATTTGGAGGTAAGCCCATCCGGGCCTGGAGATTTGCCTAGTTGCATGTTCTGAATGGCACTTTCAATTTCCTGGGTGGTTATTGTAGAGTTCAAGATTGATCTTTTATCTTGAGTTATTTTTGATAGTCCATTTGTCTTTAAAAAATGATCTATCTCCGATTCTTTCTGAGGCCCCTGTACATAAAGTTCTTTAAAGTATCTGTGGAAGCACTTCCTAATTTCCTCTGGTTTCTGCACCGTTCTTCCTTCAATCTCTAGATTTGTAACTGTATTCAACTTTTGTCTTTTTTTCAGCTGCCAAGCTAGCAGCTTTCCACATTTATTTGCTGATTCAAAGGATCTTTGCTTCATCTGTTTTATTTTCCATTCAATCTCCTGATTAATCAATTTTGAATATTCTGCTTGATGGAATTTAATTTCTCTCAACAGATCCTTTGACTTTGGTTTAGTTCTCAATTTTTTCTCTCCTTGATGTATTTTCTCCAGTATTTTATCTTTCTTTCCATTCCAGAGCTTCTTCTTAATTGTATTCTGTTGTATCAGAAACCCCCTCATGACAGCTTTGCTTGCGTCCCAGATCGTTCTTTTTTCTACTGTAGTATTCAAATTTATCTCAAAATAGTCCTTTAATGTTTTTTGGGCCTTTTTCACAATCTCTTGATCTCTTAAAAGAGTGTCATTCATTCTCCATCTGAAGGAACCGGTTTGAGTAAGTCTGAGATCTAATTTCAGAGCGTTGTGGTCGGAGCATGTTTTTGGGCAGATTTCCACCTTTTTAGTCTTGGGTGCCAGCCCCCTGGAGGTCCAGATTTGGTCGATCCTTGACCAGGACAGGTGGGCCTCAGAGAAGAAAGTTCCTTCTTTACCTAGGGGGTTCTTTGTCCTCCATATATCAATCAAATCCAGATTGTCAGTCATTTCAAAAAAAGTTTTAGGCAGTCTGCCGTCTGATGTTAGATTTTGGTTATAAGACTTATCCATATGTGTAGACACCACTCCATTCATGTCTCCCATCATTATGATGTTAGCATAGTCCAGATAGTCCAGCAGCGTCTCATGCAGCTTCTTGAAAAATTCTGATTTCCCGTCGTTTGGAGCATAAATTCCTAGTATCAATATTTTTTCTCCTTGGGTCTGGATTTCAATTGCCAGAATTCTTCCATATTCATCTTTGAATAAAAATTTAGGTATCAGGCTCTCCTTAGCATAAATCACCACTCCTCTTTTCTTTACCTTGTCTGAGGAAATAAACTCTTGGCCTAGTCTTTTGTTGACCAAAACTTTCCTGTGGAGCCTGGTCACATGGGTTTCTTGTAAACAAATAATATCCAATTGTTCTTTCTTCAATATATGAAACAGTTTCCTTCTTTTCTCCGGGGAGTTTCCGCCATTTATATTCCAACTGAGTAGCTGCAGAGACATCCTGAACTATTCTGTTACACCTAGAGCGGTGTATCTTCTTTTTCCTCTAATTCCGAGGGTTTAGGCGTCCCTCCGCCTGCTGGCAGAGTGGGTCCTGGTTTAAGTATAGGCCAAAGGGCTGCTGCTTCTTTTTGGAGATCTTCTCCGTGGTCGTGCTGGAACTTTTGTAGATCCTCTGGTAATCTTATTTTAACCTTCTTCTGTTTGTAAGTAAATGATAGTCCTTGTGGGAACTCCCACCTATAAGGGATTGAGTTAAGTCTCAACAACTTAGCCAATTCTGAATAGGTGGCTCTCAGATCCAATAGCTGTTTAGGAATATCTCGGTAGATTTCCACCCTTTTCTCTTGTATCTCAATTGAGTTTTTGAAGTGTAGGCCTAATATTTTGTCTCTCTCCTCTCTTGATCTCAAAGCTATTAGACAGTCTCTAGATCTATCTTTTCTTACCAATCTTCCCAGTCGAAAAGCCGATACTATTTTAAAATCACTTTCTTCTTTTAAGCCCCAGAACTTTGAAAATTCTGTTGTCAAAAATCCAATCAGATCTTCTTGTTCGATTTCTGGGACCGCCCTAAGCCTAAGATTAGTCTCCCGGTTTTTCAGTTCCACCAAAGAGAGATAGGTTTGTTGGTCCCCTATCTGTTTATGCAGAGGCTTGACTTCTGCTTTAACTTCCTCAACCTCTTTTTTAGCTGATGTTGCAATTTCAACGGCTTCCCCTGCCAATTTATGGTTCTCTTCCGTTGCTCCTTGCAATTTTTCAATTGCTTGGGTGTGTTGGGAAACCTGATCTGTCAATTTCTGGATCGAGGATGTAGCTTGGTCAATTTTTGTTGATTGGTTATCAATTTTTTGATTTAATTTTTTGATTTAATTCTGCATTTTTAAAGTCATCTGTGTGACTTTAAATGTGGTGTCTTTCAAAGTTACATGGGAAATGCATTATCTCCACTGCAATATTTTAAAGAAAAATTGATGCCCACCATTCCTTGCTTGTGTACATAAAGTTCATTCTTAAGCTCACCAAATGGAAAACATTCTGTCGAGTCTTGTCCACATTTGAGCATTATTTAACTGTCAATCCATTTCCCTCGTTTCAATTTAGACTGGTACAGTCCACACCCATACATATTCACATTTCTATATAATAACTTTGGTTTTCCTATTCATACCTGTAGGTATGTCCCTACTTTCTAATTTGCTGATTCTATTATGTAGCTTAAGAACCAACATAGCATGTGGGCAGATAGCCATGCACGCACCATGATTTAGTTTAGTTTAGTTTTTTTTAAGAATCCCTGCCCTGGAAGTGAAGAAAAGCAGCACACATAAAATTGTAAACTCTCAACACACACTTTTCAGCATGCTTTGCAATATCTGGTGTTGACATTTTTAAAATCCAAGGGATCAGCATAATACACACACAAGCACCCTTTCTGCTCCGTCTCGCCGAGAGTCACCCACCCTCCACTCCCTTTAGCTTAGGGTATTGGCCTTGCTATGGACCTTAGGTTGGTCGCCCTGGTTAGTCGGGGGGCCTGGTAGGAGTTTTTCCGCATGGCAGTAGGCCATGAGGCTTTTTCGCCTACCTCGTAGCAATCGTCACAACTTTTGTGGTATTGGTGGGTAGGTTAGGCATTGGATTATTGCGTTATGGTGTGTGGGAAGGCTAGGTGTGGCCATCGCCTAAGCCTTCAATTTTGGGTATTCCGTTAAAGGAATCTGGGGGTCGTGTATTCTGTCTGATGCCTGCTTGGCGGGAGGCCATGGCACGACCCCTGGTGACGTCAAGGGAGAACCTATAGTTGTATTATCATCAACAGGCTCCGCCCCCGGGTGATTCAACCCCTGTGGTGGACATCCAATGCCTAAGCCAATACCTTTTCACTGCTGTAATCAATAAAGTTGTGGCCTTTTCATGCCCATAAACCATATATCGTGTGTCCTAGTGAGTTCATTTCCACGGCGCGGGGGTCGGGTCCTCGAACTACAAAACAGGCACATTTATAATCTAAGGTTGCACAGACCCCTGAAACTTGTACACATAGTACTGTAACTATTAAATAGGTAGTGTTGGAGCACAGTGATATATGCTTTGTATGTGAAAGGTCCCAGATTCAATTTCTGGCATCTCCAGGGACATCTGTGAAAGACTCCTGCCTAAGCCCAGGAGTAGATCTAAATAGACCAATGACCTGGCTTGGTATAAAGAGATGCAAATTATATCCAAATATAACCTGTATTGAACTAATACATTTCCAACCATCTAAGTGTAACCACAATAACAATAAATACTATGAATCATTGGTAAAGCATTCAATCAACAAATATTATTTTTCAAATTTGTACGTATGAAAGAAAACTTCTAATTTTCTGGGGGTGGGATAATATTTGTGATCAAATTCAACTTGAATGAGTCTTCCATTTGTAGGAACTGGAAAGAGACTTATTTGTTGAAACAGATAGCTTACCAGCAATTCATAGTATGTATTGTACATTGTTGAAAACTAAGTTTTAGTACAAAGTCAACACCATTTGGATATATTGTAGGTGTATCTGTGATGCAGATAATTACTGTATTATTAGACTTTCAGGGGGTATTTTATTTGACCTATGATCATATTTGACACTTCCTATGTAGGTGAGTGATTATCAGCCCAACCTTACTAAAGTTTTGCAAAGTGGTACTGTGAATTGACCTGCTTTGCTTATACATTTTATTTTTTCCTTCTTTCTACTGTTGTGGAGCAGCCTAAAGACGAACAAATTTTGCATTAAAATATTATTAATGTTTAGTTGGAAATTTTCAGAACATTTCCACACCAATGCTAAGACAAAAAATACTGAACAGTGAAACTCAGCCATCTTTCTTCTGGCCCTTTGCCTATGCTTACAGCACAAGAATAAATTCTGCTGCTTGTATCTAAACCAGCTTTGGAATCAGACTTTGCCTCCCATTTGCATAATGGCTGAAAAGGAGGGAGATCCTTGCACCCTCAATGCCCTCATTGTGAAACTCAGCACAGTTCAGCCTTTTCTAGCCTTCATTATGCAAGCAATACACCTGTATAAGGAAGCTGGAAATAAAGGAATTATGGAAATGTGATGGAAAATACATGGAAATAAAGGCATTGTTATAAGGAAGCCACCTACCTCTCTCCTATGAAATTCAAATGTTAAGCCACATTATTAAAATAATACTCAAGCCAATTACTCAAATATTGGCATAACAGGATGAGACACCTAGGTAGAAGCAGCCAATGGGATACAAAAAATATATATGAAATTTTATGTGGGGTGTCTGGGAAAGACAAAGAAAGAGATTTAAATCAAAATACTTACTAATTTCAGGAACAGAACTCTTAAAAACGAGGAATTTAAAGAGCATTTGTAATGCTGGCTCCCACTAGCAAATTGTTCCTATTTGAAGAAATGAGAACTTATTTAATACTATTTGAATATATTTTCTGAATGCTCAGGTGGGGAGAGCAGCTGCTTTTTGCCTTTTAATCTTTCAGTTTATATAAATGTAAGAGGCTAAACATGGATTGTTGTGGCCTGTTGTTTGAAGCCAACCTTCCCATTATTATGAGTGATATCCATTGTTGGTTAGTTTACCCATTGAAATCAGGGGACTTAAGCCCATTGACTCAATGGGTCTACTTTAAGAATGACGTAGTTGGATACCATCATGGGCAATATTCTGCTAATGCATTCTGTCAGTGCAATGATTCCTACTTGTACAATAGGTCTCCCCCTCCTTCTCCATGTGTGCTTGTACCCCACAAAAAAAATCTGACCCAGAGGGTTGTGGGGAACCCCTAGAGCATATTTTGGGGTGCAGGGGAAGGAGGGGATGAGAACGTTCTGTTGAGCAATCTGTTGAAATCCTTGTACCTCCATAATTTTTGGGCAGCACAATGAGAATGGGTAATTTTGACTGATACTTGCATGGAGAATTCAATGGGAGGGAGCACATACAGACTCTGAACAAGACTTGAATTTTGTTTAAAACTTTGGACTAAGTACATTGATGAGAAAAGAGGTGACTTCTCCCAGCCCCAATAGTGCCAAACTATTATAAAACATTTATTTGGGGTGTTGGCTGCTGGAATTTTACCAAACATTATGTCTAGAAGACATTACAACCAATTAGAACAGTACAGGCTTTTAGGAAAAGTTTTTGGAATTTCCTAATTATAAAATCTAAACAGTATTATTAATATGGTGACCAATCATTTTGTGCAACCTTTCAAATTATCTGTCAGTTCTCTTAAAACTCACATAGGTTTTGATTTATTTTGTTGGGGGAATTCACAGTTGCCATGCTGACATAAATCCAAGTCATAGTTCAAAATTTGCCTCTCAATGGGCCCAGTGCAAAATACACCTGAGGCAGCACATAAAACACAGAGCATACGATTCACATATTCCCTGTGAGCCCAGAACAGTAAACATCTGCTTTAAGGATGAAGCTGAATTGTCATCTGTGAGTCATTGATGCATCTATGGTTCTTGCCTTTGTCTAATATAATGCTGGATCTCATTGTGTTAATAATGAGAAAAATGAATTCAGCAGGGTAAATTCTATCTTGTATGTGAAGAGGTAGTTTCCCCCCTATTTGTTCCTGACACACTGATAACTATAACCAGTGTCTCTTGCTTGTTATAAGGCAGGTCTAAATAATATCTGTTCACTCTACTATTCATTAAGCTGTATAAATCTCCATCACATCCCTCCTCACCAAAACTGTCTCCTCTCTCACACACACACCATGTGCATGATGTTCCATACCAGTGATCCCTTTGTTCACCTCTTCTGTACCTTCTACAGGAAATTACTAAGGAAATTACTGTTCTGAGAAATCAAGGCTATTCTTTCCCTCATCTACCAACAGAAAAGCAGAAGGTAGTTATTTCTTGTACATGGACTGTGTATCTTGTGTCATAACATTCTAAATGAAATCCAGGTAATATTGGCCTGAAATCCAGGGCATATGTCGTTCTGCTCAAACAGTAGCTTTAACTAGTGTTATCATTTATAGAGCACTAAAAACACTTCACATGTGCTATCTTATTAATCCTGGTAACAGTCCTGCAAGTTAGGCCAGTCAAGGGGGCTCGGGCTAAGAGAATAATGACTTACCTAAGACCACCTGTTGAGGCTGAGGTCTGTAGACCTTGAAAAAGGTTTTCCCCTCTTTTGAAATGTTGACAGTTGCAATGAAATATTGCTGTAGGGTGGTCTCCAACTGGAGTCCCTTCACTGACAGGAAGCATCTGTCAGCAGAATGGGGAAGAAATATTCAGCTATGCATCATCTCTTTGTAGCTCTGTTGTTCACTAAAATCTTCTCTGGAAGGTTCTTGCAGGAACTTACCACAGTTTCAATATGAGAATATTCCATAATTTCTGTAAACCCCACTTGCTTTGCCTAGATTTTTCTTACAGTGAAAGTGAAAAATGGTTGAAGTTATTTAAACTCTATTTTTGTGTGACCAACGGTAGATTTAACTTTGTTTTGTTACAACTAAAATAGCTTAATGAATATTTATGAGGAAAGCACCCGAATGTTTCCTAGGAATTGAAGGAAGTATTTATATTTATCAAATTGATTACTTTTTAAAAACCTTGTTTCTAATTGTAGCACACACCAATGGATCCAAGGATGGTTGCCAATTACTTTGTCCCATTATCGCAGGGATTTCTGCTTGAGGAACAGAACTGCCCCAGCGTGAACCCTACCCCCTTTCTATATCTGTTCCATAGGGTTGGAGGAACCCCTAAAACAGATTTAGGGGCTGAGCAGGGACAGAAGGGGGGGGGGTTTCATTTTATAAGCAAAAATACTTCTCTGATTTCTAAACATCACTCTGTTGAGACCCATGAGATAAAACATACAGTTATTGTTCTCTTTGTTTCAGGTATTTTTAAGCCATCTTTTAGGATCAAGTTCTCACAAAGTGGTATACACCATAATATAAACATAGAATAAAAAATCACAATATTTGATAAAAGCAGTCACCATAAAAACATCATAAATATGCAGATTACAGTCAGCTGCATTTGTCTGTAACATCTATTATTTCTCAGTTACATCAAAGTCAAGTGTGACTCTTCTGCTCGCTGACTGGAAGTAGTGTTGGCAATATTTCTTTGTCCTTAGAACAATAGCCAGTCAGTCTTAGACCCGGAGCAGGAAATCTGTAGAGGCCTGGTTTGCTCTCTGCAAGAATCCAGCACCATCACATTGGGGAGCCCTCCAGAAACATAATAGGGAAGAAGAATCTGTTGAAGTGTTAATACTATGAACCTTTCATGTTATACTCAATCTGTATATACATGTAAATAAACTGCCGTGGTTATGTGCTGCAGCTAAATGACGAAGTGGGAGAGAGTGCTCAGGAGCAAACATGTCAATGGCCTGAGCCATTGGATGGCTCAGAGGTTGTGGGTGTCAGTGGCGTAGCGTGGGGGGTGCAGGGGGGGCCGGCCGCACCGGGCGCAACATCTGGGGGTTAGGGTTAGGAGGCGCAAATCCACAGGTTAGGGGGTGCAAATTACTTGCCTTGCCCCGGGTGCTGACAACCCACGCTACGCCACTGGTGGGTGTTCCAGAGGTTGGCCAGGGTTTTGACAGGAGCATGATTCATATCATTGCCCTAGTGAGATTCATTGCACTGGATCCTGCCACTGCACCCAAGGACACTAAACCCAAGATGTGTGTTGGACCCCTTAGATCTCTTGCTAATCAGAGACAGTGATGTGCATAACCATAGACTTTCAAGGGGAAAAAAGTGACCAGGAATAAATAGGTTTTTCATATCTATTTGAAGGCTTGTAGTGCTGTTTCTTTTATGGTTTCCAGCTAGGTACAGGAAATATTTTGCTTGTTCGTTTTCAAACGATTGCATACAATGGATACTTTGCACTCCCAACACTGAAAGAGAACAGTTGAAATTCCCCATTGCTGCAATTAACTGAAGGCAATTGGAGGGTTTGTGCTTTAAAAGCATTTAGCTTCTTGGTGTGATTCCCCAAAGCGCTTCACCCCTTGTGGCTAATAAAAATCCCACTGGTTGGCATTGGGAAAGCAATGCCCTTTGTGCTCAGGCTTAAAAATCAGATAAAACAATTATGTTTCTCCTCTATTTCATGTTGCAGTTCCAGCGGTTAAAGTAATATTCTTGTCCTAAACAATTAACTGTTGTGCCTTGCTAAACAGCTGCTCTATTCCACCCCAGAGATGGGTGGTTTTCATTGGTGAATAAAGTAATTTCTCCATCTCCCATAATTCCCCACAGGGGTATTCTGAAGCTTAATTAACTTGCTGTTTTAAAACACTTGGAAATCCTTAGCTAAAACTAGCTCTAAGAATGCAAATTAGTCATAATCATCATTATTCTTTACATGAAAATCCTTTTAAAAAAGTTCATTGAAATATTTTCATTTAAAGTTATTCTAGTCTCTTTGGTGATCTGGTCTATATTCTGAAATACCGTAGGTTTTATATCTCCACAATTTTTCATGAAAGAATCATTGAACATAAACAGTAGCATATAAACAACTGAGCACAGGTGCACCAACTTTATGGGGCTGAGGTCTCTATAGACCCCCCCCTGTTGTTTGCTTGGAGGGGGCTCAGCTTTCCCAATCTTGAAGGGGCAGAGGAGGCCTGAAGGAATGTGGCCTGATGTGGCCTGGAGTGATGTCGGCTCAGGCCAACCAGTGTAACCTAGTGTATGAAAGTTGCAGTGGGAGAAGGCACACACAGCCCCCACAATGTTGGGCAAAATTTGGCGCCTGTGACCAAGTATCACCATTGACATTCAAATTGGTGGTTGTGCAGTTGTGCAGTGCCCTCCCTAGTGAGGTAGGCCTATCTTCATTATTCAGTTTCAGGAGGAATTTGAAAAAAACAAACAAACAAAAAACCTGTTTACTCTTCCTGGCCACCTTCAGATCATTGGCTAGAAGTACATTTCTCGTCCAATTTGCTTTTAGAATGTTTTTTTAAAAAAAAACTGTAACTGCTTTTAGATGTTTTTAATTGCAATTTTAGAACGTTTTAATCTGCTTTAGAATGTTTTTGTGTTTAAATTTGATATCCGCTTGCTGCTCTGGGCTCCTTAGGGAAGAAGGGTGGGATGTAATTCTAATAAAAAAGATTCAATAAAAATGATGTAAAACTGCAGCACCTTAATGCACACAGGGAGCTGCCTTGTGCTAAACAGCTTCTGTGTTCACTTCCTAGTCAGCTTGTACACCTAATGCATTTCATATGCGAAAGCCTGTGCTGATGTGGAGCACTCTGTTCATATTAACAGGGTAATTGAAAAAAATTGAATCCAACTACAAGCATTCTCAGAGTCACTCCTAATTGAATAGTCAAACACATATACAACACTCTGGTTGATGTTCATCCTTAGGCCTAGTGCTGTGTCAAGACCTACCCTCCAGTTTTGCAAAAAGCTTTCTTCCCTTGTGAAAACGGCATCTGTACACCCGTCACATTTTTAGGGCAATTTAGGATTTCTTTATACTTCTTTAGAATTTGGAATTGCAGAATGTACATTGTTGTTGCAAGGTGGCCAATGAAGAAGGGTGTTTTTCTTTCTATTAAAACATTCCTCCCACAATTTCTGATTTGAAAAAGCCCTTAACAGGAGTTACCTCATTAAGTATCCCTCTGGGGTTTAACTGAAGTATAGCAAGCTGAAGAAGTTGGTTACCAAGCACCTGTGATTGTGCTTTTTAGTGGCTCCCCCCACCATTCTTTATTTAAACAAAATATTTCCACACTGACTTATTTTAAAATAAAAGGGCATTGCTTTTCTAAAAAAGAGCAATGGGCAGCTGCCAGGAGAACCCTGATAGACAGACTTTGCAGCTTGCTATGCTTACTGGAAAGCACTTCTGCGGACATCATGGGACTTTAAGGAAGATTAGGTTTCCTGGAAGACTTCAGAATACAGAGTATTGGAGAAAGGATTGGTAGAAAGGGCATTCAGAAAGCCCCTTGGTCACCTTGAAAGAATGGCAGGCACAACATAAACCTTGCACTCCATCCATCAGAATTTCAGTGAAATGTCTCTCCCCTTCTGTAATTTTCAGTTTCAATTTCCTTTTTCATTAATTAATGAGAAATAGTGTTTAAAAATAGAATAATCTTTTAGGCCAGAACTGCTTAGGATTACATTGTTACAGCACATTCTTATACATGTCTGCTCCACATCAAATTCCACTGAGATCAGTAAGACTTAATAGGATCTAGTGCTGAGTGTGTTTGTATCATAAAATTGTAAGGCTGTCATCATGTTGCAATTTACATAGCTACCAATAGGTGGCCATACAAACAGCATGTAATGAGAGAACAACAGGAGGGTAGCCCAGGCTGGAGTAAATAGGTTGCATGGCTAAAGGGTGGCCCAGGCAAGCTGCAGAGGAACAGGCAAGGCAGACCAGGATAGCTCTCCATTAACTATCCTACTCTGCTGCCCATATGAGGGGTGTGATGAACTGTAAGATGAGGGAGGTTTGGCCAGGTGTAATGAAAGGTTGGCAATGGGTATTGGCAGAGGGTAGTGTGTAAGCAGGATTCGACAGCTATGTGAGCAGTGGCCACAACACTGTGTGTGTGTGTATTCACATTGTTAGGGTCAGAAACAGCTTGTCCTGTTGGACAGAGCTGGGTGATGCAAATCCAGTGCTACTGCGGGTGTGTTTGCACTGCACCAACCTCCCTATCACCTCACCTCTATCTCCCTGCCTCCCGGTCAGCAACATCAGCCTACCTGCCATGAAGCTAGGATAGCTACTCTGCCTGGTTAGTGTACTTCAGCTGAAAAGAGGCTGCGCATAAGGGAGGTTGTGTTGGATCATTGTCATATATTTTCAAAATGGAAATGACTAGATGCCATTTGAATGCAAGAAGCAAAATATTAGCAGTCCAACTGGTGGCATTCATGCTGAGTCAATAATTACCTCTAAGCACACTTTAATTATTGTGGCTCTCTTATTTTAGGAGTTACTAAATAATAAGACTGAATTCACATTTGGGTCAAAATAGCCACTTGTGTGTTTATGATTTTAGACTGCTTGCTGTTGTTGGAGAGTCAGGCCAGCGCTGCCATGCAGCAGGGTGAAGTGGCCTGCTTCAAGCGGACTATGAAGGGGAGACAAAGCAAGGCAAGAACTGGTATTTGAATGGTGCAACAAAACTTTCAAATACTGTATGTGATGGCTCTAGCAAGAGGCTGGGTGCTATTTGGGTTCTGGTTTTGGCTTCAAAATAAGAAGAAACAGAGGAGATGTGATAGCCATCTTGAGATAGCTAAAGGGCTGTCACATGGAAGTTTTATTCTGCTCTGGAAGGTAGGACCCAAACCAATGGATTGAAGTTACAAAAAAGGAGATTACAAAGCGTGTTCTCCTTCAGGGAGAGCACGTGTTGCGGTGGGGTCTACTGAGCCACCCCTCTGTTACCAGGCAAGGTCTCTAAAGATGGCCTGGGGCAGTGATTGGTTCACTGGGTTGCTGGGGTAAAAGTTATGTTGCAATTTTGGTGGGAGGGGTAAAAAGGTTTAAATACTCTGCACGCAGCCTTGTACTTTCTCTTTTGCTGCGTGCAACGGATCACGTGGAGCACTTGGACCGTCTGGAGGACAGTGGAGCGATCTTCTCATTGTCTGGTTACATTTCTTTATTTTCCCCTTCTTCTTTTTTTAATCTTCTCTAGTCCCTTAATTAATTTAATCCCCCCCTTTTTTTCCCCTGTTTGATTTCCCACCCCACCCCTTATCCTGCCCTTTGGGAAGATTCTCCCTGTACCTGTGAGCACTGCCTGTGCTTAATCCTCCTTGGCTTGCCTTTCCCAATAGGGAGAGAGCCCCCATTAGGGGTTTTCTTTTGCAAAAAGGTTTTCCCCATTTTTGCCTGTTTAATTGTGGGGCTAGCCAGGGCGGTTCCCAGCTTACCTGGAATCACTTTCATTTATACCATCCCCATAGGTTGGCTTTATTTTGGGTGCGTGCAGTGCTGTTGGCCAAAATTTTAATCTAGCCTTGGGCGGGAGCACTATATTGAGTTCCTTTAATATTGCAATGAGACAAAAAAGGCAGAGAGCAGAAGCATGGAGGCCTGCACGGCCTGCACATATCATTCAAGCCTAAGCCTGCTACAGTTAGCAGTACAGTAAATTTCCAGGTTACCTGGAATCACTTTCGTTTATAGTATCCTCATAGATTGGCTTTATTTTGGGTGATTGCAGTGCTGTTGGCTGAGTTTTAATTTAGCCTTGGGCGGGAGCACTATTTTGAGTTCCTTTAATATTGCAATGAGACAAAAAAGGCAGAGAGCAGAAGCTGGGAGGCCATCACGGCCTGCACGGCCTGCACATATCATTCAAGCCTAAGCCTGCTACAGTTAGCAGTACAGTAAATTGTTAAGTCCTGTGACATGTGACTCATTCTCTCTATAAGAATGTATCTGTTTGTTTGCAGGCTCACTTGTTGCTAATGTATATCTTAGGCAGACAGAGTGGAGTCAGAGGCTCTCTGTGCCTCCAATGAGCACTCTTTGTATGCTCTTTAACTATGCTGTTTCTGAACAAGTTTATTTTCTGCAAGTTTGTTTTTCCCTTACAGTGGCAACTGCCATTTTAGAGACGAGCCATTGTGGCTTAGTGGCTAGAGCGCAGGACTAGGACCTGGGAGACAGGGTTCATATCCCCCACTTAGCCATTGTTATCACATAACAAAACAAGCTGCTCCTTTTGGACTATTTTGTTGCTGGGTAGTTTGGCGCATTTGTGATATTGCTCCCAAAAAGAACTTGGGGTTTCTTGAGGAGGTGCTTCCCTCTAAAGGGCAGGCAGGGGTACCTGGACAGGCGGTGGGCTGCCTCGAGTTTGTTATCTCATTGGAAACATTTATGTCTGGCCTAGCAGGTGATCCTAGGGCTTGGCCCGCTTGGCCCTAGAATTTGATGGCCTCTGGCAGCGTTTCTGGCCTGAATAGCGTCCCCATGTGGTGCACAAAGCATTGGTTTCACCTGTTCCTCACATTGTTTAGGTTTTTTGCAGACTATGACAGGGCCTTTGCAGATGCCTCCAGAGCTTGCCTCTCCTGCAGAGGATGACATGTTGATGCCCCAGGTGCCTTCTTCCGGAAGGAAGCGTCTTCAGAGGCAGGAAAAAGCGGAGCAGGGATGAGGCTTACACCTCCTTGCAGCTAAATCATCACTGGGCTGATGATGATTCAGACATCACCTTGGACCTCTCCAGGGGTCAGGGTGAGGCTGTTCCAAGTCTTTAGGGATCATCATGGATAGCTCAGCCGGTCAGCCTATGGTGCCGGTAATGCCTAGGTTGCAGGATTGGTCCCTGTATGGGACAGCTGCATGCTCCCTCATCACTTTACCCGGACACTGAGGTCCAGCGCCGAGGGCCTTTCTGGTGGTTCCCTTACTGTGAGAAGCCAAGTTACAGGGTACCAGGTGGAGGGCCTTCTCGGCAGTGGCACCTGCCCTGTGGTACACCCTCCCACCAGATGTCTACTACCAGACTTTTAGAAGACATCCATGGCGGCCCTGTTCAGGGAAGCTTTTAATGTTTGATGCATTACTGTATTTCAATATTTTGTTGGAAGCTGCCCTGAGTGGCTGGGGAAGCCCTGCCAGATGGGCGGGGTACAAATAGATTATGATGATGATGATGATGATATTGTGGGAGAGTGGACTAGATGATCCTCGGAGTCCCTTCCAACCCCACTATTCTATAAGTGGTAATTCACTATGATGGGAATGTTAGACGCAGGGCTGCCATCATCGCCTTAGCTCGCTAGGATCACAGGGACGGGGACATGTGGACAGCTCCACATTTCAAATGGAAATTCCCTGAGCATTAGAACCTGAAGCTGGTATGCAGGAAGCTGGCCCGGTGGCAGCTTTGTTGGGACTTCTTAGGGATCGTCCCTAAGAGAGCCCCATACGATTCCATCTGATCCATATTTATCACATCCCAAAGGCACCTCAGTGAATGATGCTATCCCTCCGGAATTGTTCCGTGAAATATGCATCTTTGGATCAGGCAGTTGAGCTTACCAACAAATTGGAGGAGGTGCCTTGTTGGCATTATGCAATATTGAATTGGCTGTTATGCTGCTGCCGGTTCACCCTCAAGATGTTAAGTAGTTAGGCTTTAATTGGATGGTCCTTATATTCATAAGGCGATGCCAGTGGGTTGCTCAATAGGCTGTGCAGCACTGGAGTCCTTTAGCGCCTTTCTGGATTGAACATTGCGAGTCAAGACTCGTTTAACTGGGGGTATCGTTATGCGGATTATTTTACTGGCTGATTCTTGTGACACCAGCCTCTGCTTAGCTTACTGGATGCCCCTTTATTCCCTGAGGAGCTGGGTGTTCTGTTGGCAGTGGAGGATAGTGGGTCCTACTGCCCCCTTTTAACGTATTTGGGGCTAGCTGGATACCGTTGCTCAAACATCTGCTTGCCTGTGGAAAATCTGTTTGCCTTGAAGGATGTTATTCTTGTAATACTTCCTCTGAAGCAAGTGTTGCTTTGTCAGATCCTATCATTCCTAGGTCAGTTAAATTTTGCATGCAGGGTGGTTGCTCCAGGCTGCTCCTTCCATTCCTGCTTGGCCAGGTGGTCTCATGGCCCGGGGTCCCTTCATCATCATGTACAGTGGCCTTGAGCCTGGCAGGGCAAGGCAATCACATGTAACCTAACTTTTCTCAAGTTTTCCCCATTGTAGTGTCAGTGCACATCTGGACTGAGGAGTTTAGGGACCGTCGGATCTGTCTTGGTCTGATAACCAGGCAGTGTGAGAGTCCTGGCAAAACGGTCTTCATGCTCTGGCAGTCTTCGCAATGCTTAAGGTTTAATATTGCGTTTCTGCTCGCTTTATTTCGGGATCATCTAATGTTTTTGCTGTCGCTCTATCCCGTTTTTTCAGTTGGAGAGCTTCAGATCCTGGGCTCTGGACGCCCAGCTAGACCGGATTTTTCTGGAGCTCCTTTGGCACTTGGCAACAATTATTAATTATGAGGAGTAGTAGCTTACGTTTCCCCATCTGCTTTCAGGTCTTATGAGAAGGCCGGGATTGATTTCTTAAAATTTAGCTGGCAGTCCTCGGCCATTCAGAGGAACCTGCCCCCATCCTCTGAGCAGGACCTGCAGTAATTCACCCATCTGCTGCAGATCGGATGCAGTGTTAAAACTATCAGAATTCAGTCCGCTGCAATGTCTGCTAGAGTAAAGCTTTAATTTTTCAGAGACCCTTCTAAAAGTGTGTCGTGCGCAGGGTCTCGGAAGGTTGAAATAGGCTCCGACCTTCACAGGCCAGCAGGCAGGAAGCCGGTCAATGTTTTACCTATGCAGTATCCGCAACAAGTTAAGACTTGTCGGCTGGTTCAAGATCAAGACAAGACTTATTTCAGTATTCCATTGTAATTTTGGTGTACTGAGGGTTGGGGAAATTGTGTTGGAGCCAGCACGGGGCTGAGAGTTCGGAGGCTTATTGCCTCAGGACTTTTCCTTATCTGCTTTGGAGCTTGTCATAAGTGTCTGGAGCTCTAAGTCAGACCTAGTGAGCAGGGTTGCCACCATCAGGCTTCCAGTCACAGGTGAGGTGGGCCCTTGCCCTGTTATTGGATACCGGAAATATTTGGCTTTTCGTTCCCCTGGGGGCTGGCTCGATCCTAGTGCACAGAAATGGGTTCTGGTTCGACAGGCATCTAATTGCTCACATTGTGCGCCTGTTATTGCAGCCTGCGGCTTGCCTACCGCTGAACACACCTCATTCCTTCCAAATAGGTGCTGCTGCAAAGACTGCGCACTGGGGCCTGTTAGTAGGCAGGATTGTGAATACGGGTCATTGGAAGTCTGACGCTGACAAAGGTTATGTCAGGAAGCATCGCCAATGATGCCTGTGCTGATGCCTGTCTGTTATTCCTTTTTTCATAGGAGCAGCTGTTCGCATTTGGATTGTCGGTCACAGCATCATGCACTGAGCTGGCAAGCACCCTGACGAGTCTGGACTGGGGGCGCCATCTCAGCCTTCCTGCCCATGTTTCTAGCTCCAGTCCGCATCTGGATTGTGGGGCACAGCATCGTTTACTGGGCTGGCATCAGAGCTAGGCAGGCTGGAAGGGGACTGGGTCTTGGCCTCCCGCAGCATGTGCAGGTCTCGCTCCAGTCCGTATCTGGATTGTGGGGCACAGCATCGTGTACTGGGCTGGCATCAGAGTGAGGCAGTCTGGAAGGGGATCTCGGCTTCCCACAGCACGTACAGATGCCGTGGATATCCAGACGGGGAATGCGGTGGAGTGAATTCATCCCACTAATTAAGCAGAGGGTGCTTTCACATGGCCCCCCTTTGGCAATTTTGGTGCAGTTGGGGGAGAATGATATGGCAAAGGTTGATTGCTTTACTTTGCAATCCGTGATTCTAAGAGACTTGGGGGAATTGGTGACCTTAATACCTACCGTTAAAATATTTTGGTCACAATTACTGCAAAGGAGCAATTGGCAGGGCATTTCTCAACCCAAGGCTGCCGAAAGGGCCAGGAAGCGCATTAATTCCGCAGTAAGCAAGAGGGTAGCGGAATTGGGTGGATTGGTGATTTACCACCCGGATATTACCTTCAAGGCTCTGGCCCTTTACCGCAATGATGGGGTACATCTTTCCGAGCTGGGGAATGATGTCTGGTTGGATGCGGTAATTGGAGGATTGAAGGTTGGGTTGGGATTGTGAGTGGTTGGCGGCGAGCATAAGAGCTCGATTGGCGGTTAGGCATTGGTTATAAATCTGGTGGAGGAGGGGTCAGGATAGGCTGTGCCTGCCCCTCCATGGTTGCTGCGGAAAGGGAATTCCGTTGGAGGAGGGGTCAGGATAGGCTGTGCCTGCCCCTCCATGGTTGCTGCGGAAAGGGAATTCCGTTAAAGGAATCCTGGGGCTTGCCATCTTTTCGTCCAATCCCTGGAATGGGACTAGGGCCGGCAAGCCTTCGGGGAGCAGGCGGGTGAGAGTTGAGGGTCTGTGTCTCAGCTCCAATTCCTCCCCGACTTGCTTTCCCCCGCACTGTCTTTCGGTGGTGCCCGGAAGTCAGTTCTGTCCCCAGGCGGGGGGACAGATAGTCTTAACCAATGCCTAAACAACCACTCACGGTTTGTATCTGAATAAAGTTGTGGCCAAAATCATGCCAAAAATCTTAAACAAAAATTACGTGTCTGTTGTGAGTTATTTGGGGGGTGGATTGGGGACCTCGACACGCAAAGCGTGTTCTCCTTCAGGGAGAGCACGTGTTGCGGTGGGGTCTACTGAGCCACCCCTCTGTTACCAGGCAAGGTCTCTAAAGATGGCCTGGGGCAGTGATTGGTTCACTGGGTTGCTGGGGTAAAAGTTATGTTGCAATTTTGGTGGGAGGGGTAAAAAGGTTTAAATACTCTGCACGCAGCCTTGTACTTTCTCTTTTGCTGCGTGCAACGGATCACCCGCCCACCCGCCCTAGAGTAAGTGGTTGTTGCGTTGACCTTGCTATTGCCTGTCATGGGGTCGTCTGCCTTTGAGCAGGGGCCTGGTAGGAATTTTTCCACCTGGCAAATTGGCTGGCTGGGTGGTTTTTGCCTACTACGTAGCAAATCGTCACAACTTGTAAGGTTGTGGTTAGGCATTGGTTATAAATCTGGTGGAGGAGGGGTCAGGATAGGCTGTGCCTGCCCCTCCATGGTTGCTGCGGAAAGGGAATTCCGTTGGAGGAGGGGTCAGGATAGGCTGTGCCTGCCCCTCCATGGTTGCTGCGGAAAGGGAATTCCGTTAAAGGAATCCTGGGGCTTGCCATCTTTTCGTCCAATCCCTGGAATGGGACTAGGGCCGGCAAGCCTTCGGGGAGCAGGCGGGTGAGAGTTGAGGGTCTGTGTCTCAGCTCCAATTCCTCCCCGACTTGCTTTCCCCCGCACTGTCTTTCGGTGGTGCCCGGAAGTCAGTTCTGTCCCCAGGCGGGGGGACAGATAGTCTTAACCAATGCCTAAACAACCACTCACGGTTTGTATCTGAATAAAGTTGTGGCCAAAATCATGCCAAAAATCTTAAACAAAAATTACGTGTCTGTTGTGAGTTATTTGGGGGGTGGATTGGGGACCTCGACACGCAACAATACATCAGGAATAACTTTATGACATTAAGAGCTGTTCAGCAGTGGAACAGACTGCCTTGGAAGGTAGTGGACTCTCCTTCCCTGGATAGTTTTAAGCAGAAGTTGGGTGTCCATCCATCATGGATGCCTTAGTTGAGATTCCTGCATTGCAGGGGTTTGGACCACATGACCCTCGCGGTTCCTTCCAGCTCTACAATTCTGTGAATGTGTTTCTTGGCAATGAACTATTCATGCATCTGAACATTGTGAAGTGACATTGTTATGGAAATCATCACATCAAAAATGGCCATTACCCAAAGGTTTGGGAGGTTGCATGAGAAGGGGAATATTCTGCACTCACAATGGAAATACACTTGTGTGCAGTGAAGCTTTCCTTTGGAAATCTCTGTACTCCAGATTTCAGGGCTTCCGGGTTGAGCGCCAGCGATCATGGCGGCCCCCTGCTGAGCACCGGAGGGGGAGCTCCAAAAAAAACAGGGTTCTACCGCTACGGCGACGTGGTGAACCCCTGAAAACGTAGGCGGAGGAAGCCTACGTCCGTGGGACTCGGCGGGCACCAACAGCGATCTCCTAAAACGTTTCTGGGGCTCAGGAAGAGCTCCGGAGTGTGGAGGGGGTAACGCGGTGCTGAGAGTCAATCGCTTCTTTTTCGGAGAGACGTCGCACAGCCGTGATCGGAGGAGCGCTCAACTTCTTCTTGGGACAAATTGGATTATAAAAGAACTTTCCGTGAGTAGGAGAATTACAAATTTTAAAAGGAAAAGAAACAAATTAAGGAACTTTTGGATTTGGCAAAGTTAAAAAAAGCAAGCTAAATTAGAACCGAAGCGGTAAGGTTTAACCAGGAAGCCAGCCTTCCGCTCTGTATATAGCTGGAAACAAAGACTTTTGCGTGCCAAACCTTTAAAAGTGCTTTTGAAGAAACGGAATCTGGCGTTTTGATAAGGATTTCCCCCCCCCCCTTAGTGGCAGGGAAAAGGGGGGGAAGGACTGGAAACTATACTGCCTGCGTAAGAAAGAGCTGACTGTGGGGGAACCACCGCCCGGCGCGCCCGGCGCGCCCAGAACCACCGCCCAGCGCGCCCAGCTCTGATCTGTCAATCTGAAAATACAGGGTAAAGGAGGGACTGCGGAGAGAGACTCTGAGATTTTAAGCTCTGCAAACTGGATTATACTGTTAAAAGCTGTGACTGTTTAAGTCTTGTTACTGGGAGGAATTAGCTGCAAAGTTGCTGGGAAGGAGAAGGAGAAGACGGGAGACATTGTTCCCAGGGGCTATTGTATCCCCCTGGTGGACATAAGGATCGTTACAAAGACTGATACAAAGAAACAGAAAGCAACTGGGAATTTTCCACTGTTTGGTTTTAAAATCTGACAGTTTGCTGCAGCTGGGAAAGTGACTGGGGACTTTCCACTGTTTTGACTTCAAGTCTGACAGCTAGCTGGGAGTGACCTTGAAATAAGTTGGTGTGGTATGGCAAGTGATAAGGGAAAACTAGACCAGCTGCAGGAGAAGACTACAAGATCTGGGAAAACCTTTTACTCAGGAAGAAGAGCCTCTATACCAGACCCAATTGGAGGTGCATCTGTACAACCTAAACCAAAAGCTATGACTTCAACCGAGGACCTTTTTAATACAGGATTTGCAAAAATTCAAGAATCACTAAATAAATTGACAGAGGAGGTTGCAGAAACAAACAAAAAGGTGTCAGAGACATCTTCTAAAATAGATCAAAATACAGCTTGTATTAAACAAAATACGAATTTAATTCAGCAATTATTGCAGGAATCATCAAAAACAAGGAAAATTGCAGAAGAAGCAAAATCAGCTGCAGAGGCCATAGAAGAAAAAATACCACCGATCAACAGGCAACTTGAGGACTATAGAACAAGATTTTCTATGCTTGAATTAAAAGATAAAACAACGAATCTCAGGATCAGATCCTTGCCAGAAATTGAGAAAGAAGGTCTTAAGGAATTTCTTGCACAGGAATTTGCAGATTTCTGGAAACTGGATCTGGATAAAGAAGAAATTAAAATAGTAAGTGCTTTCCGATTGGGTAAAACAAGCAGGAGAATCAAGACAAGAGACTGTTTGGTCACCTTTGGATCTAAAGAGGAGAGAGATAAAATTTTGGGACTACATTTCCAAAGGCCTTTGGAAGTTGGTGAATCAAGAGTGGAATTGTTCAGGGACATCCCCAAACATCTCTTAGACCTCAGATCTAGCTACAGAGACTTGGTTACACAGCTGAGAAAGAACAACATCATCTTTAGGTGGGAGTTCCCTGAAGGGCTTTCGTTTAGTATAAAAGGAAGGAAAATAAAAATAAAATCAGTGGAAGATAAAGACAGATTTTTAAAGGACTACGAGGAGGACTTACAGAAGGAATCCTTTAAAGACCAAGACCCGTCCGATACACAAGAGAGAAGAAGGAGAGATATAGCTAAAGCAATCTTGGATTTGGACAAGACGACACCACCGGGACTAGAAGAGAAAGAAGACACATTGGGAGCCACTGGAGGAATATAGCAGACTAACTACAAGATGTCTCTGCAACTATTAAGCTGGAACTGCAACGGTCTAAACGTGGTTTCTAAGAGAAAATCAATTTTTCACATTTTAAAAAAAGAACAATTGGACTTGATTTGTTTACAGGAAACACATGTAACTAGGCTCCATAGAAAAATTCTAATTAATAAAAGACTAGGTCAAGAGTTTATTTCATCGGACAAAGTTAAAAAAAGAGGAGTGGTGGTATATGCAAAAGAGAGCCTAGCACCAAAATTAATTTTTAAAGATGAACAAGGAAGATATTTGGCAATTGAAATTAAACACCATGGACAGAAATATCTGATTGTTGGCGTATACGCACCGAACGAAGGAAAATCGGAATTTTTCAAAAAGTTGCATGAGACATTGATGGACTATCTGGAGTACAATGTGATCTTGATGGGAGATATGAATGGAGTTGTTTCTACAAATATGGACAAGGCACAACAGCAGGTAGTCACCAAAGATGGGAGACTACCAAAAACCTTTTTTGAACTGACTGATAACCTGGACTTGGTGGATATCTGGAGAACCAAAAATCCTCTAGAAAGAGAAGGAACCTTCTTTTCTGAAGCCAAAAAGACATGGACAAGAATTGACCAGATCTGGATCACAAGAGGACTGGCACCAAAGACAAAAAAAGTAGAAATCTGCCCAAAGACTTACTCTGACCATAATGCTGTAAAGATGGTAATGAACTTACAACCAACTGGTCCTTTCAGATGGAGGATGAATGACTCTCTGTTTAGAGATGAGGAAATAACCAAGAAGGCCCAGAAAACTCTGAAAGACTATTTTGAGATAAATCTAAACACTACGGTGGAAAAAAGAACTGTATGGGACGCAAGTAAAGCTGTTATGAGAGGATTTTTGATACAACAGAATGCACTCAAGAAGAGATTACAACAGGAAAAAAGAGAAAAGATATTGGAAAAGATTAAGGAAGGTGAAAAAAGACTGAGATCAAATCCAAAATCACAACAAATCTTGAGAGAGATAAAGTTATATCAAGTACAATATATGCAAATGATAAATCAAGAGATTGAATGGAAGGTCAGACAAATGAGACAAAGAACTTTTGAATCAGCAAACAAATGTGGAAAGTTATTGGCATGGCAAATAAAGAAGAGACAGAAAATGAATACAATAACAAATTTAGAAGAGGAAGGAAGAATTATTCAGAACCCAGTGGAAATTAGGAGTGCCTTTCATAGATACTTTAAACAGCTTTATTCACAACAACCACAGAAGGAAGCAGATATGGAGGAATTCTTGAAAGAAAATGGGCTACCGGAAATATCTCAAGAAAGTAAATTTAAATTGAGCTGTAGGATAACAGAACAAGAGGTAGAGAGCGCCATCCAAAATATGAAACTTGGCAAGTCCCCAGGACCTGATGGGTTTACGGCAAGATATTATAAATCAATGAAAGACTGGCTAATTCAACCCTTGAAGGATATATGTAATGACATATTACAGGGGAAAAGGACACCAGAAACGTGGAAAGAAGCTTTTGTGACTCTCATACCAAAGACAGAATCGGAAAAACATCAACTTAAGAACTATCGGCCTATATCATTACTTAATGTGGATTATAAAATTTTTGCTGACATCTTGGCTAGAAGATTAAAGAGGGTTTTAGTGGAGGAGATTCACAAGGACCAAGCAGGCTTTCTCCCAGGAAGGCACCTATCTGATAATGTAAGGAATATAATTGACATTTTGGAACTTTTACAGGAAAGAATAAACACAAAAGCAGCTTTGGTATTTGTGGACGCGGAGAAAGCCTTTGATAACATTTCTTGGGGTTTTATGAAAAAGAATCTCCATAGTATGGGGGTAGGCCAAGAGTTCGAAAATGGTATAGGTGCAATCTATTCTGAACAAAAAGCAAAATTAATTGTTAACAATGTTTTGACTGAAGAGTTCAGAATAGAAAAAGGAACACGACAAGGTTGTCCTATTTCCCCTCTGCTTTTTATATCGGTCCTGGAGGTGCTGCTGAATATGATTAGAAAGGACCAGATGGTAAGAGGGATACAGGTCGGAGTTAAACAATTTAAATTAAGAGCATTTGCAGATGACTTGGTTTTGACATTGCAGGAGCCAGAGTCCAGTGTGAAGAGGGTTTTAGAACTGATTCAAGAGTTTGGTCGATTAGCAGGTTTTAAACTCAACAAAACAAAAACTAAGGTTTTGACAAAGAATCTAACAGAAAAAGAGAAAGAAAGGTTTCAGAATGAGACAGGTTTGACAGTGGTGAAAAAAGTGAAATATCTGGGAATTATTATGACTTCAAAAAATGGGAACTTATATAAGGATAACTACGAAAAATGTTGGATGGAGATAAAAAAAGATCTAGATATATGGTCTAATCTAAAACTCTCACTGTTAGGTCGTATTGCTGTGATAAAGATGAATGTACTGCCAAAAATGTTATTTTTGTTCCAGACATTGCAGATTATTGATAAAATGGACTGTTTCAAGAAGTGGCAGAAAGATATATCCAGATTTGTCTGGCAGGGCAAAAAGCCAAGAATAAAATTTAAAATACTAACAGATGCAAAGGAAAGAGGAGGCTTTGCCCTGCCAGACTTGAAACTTTACTATGAAGCAGCAGCTTTTTGCTGGCTGAAAGAATGGCTACTTCTTGAAAATACAGATATACTGGATTTAGAAGGATTCAATAATGCGTTTGGGTGGCATGCTTACTTATGGTATGACAAGGTTAAAGTTCACAGAATGTTTAAGATTCACATTGTCAGGAAAGCATTGTTTAATGTATGGATTAGATATAAGGATTTCTTTGAAAACAAGACCCCAAGGTGGTTATCTCCGATGGAAGCAAAAGCAGTCAAAAAACTCAATATGGAGGCCAATTGGCCAAAATATTGGGAGATACTAGAACAAGATGGAGATAAATTGAAACTGCAGAGTTTTGACAAATTAAAAAGTAAAGTCCGTGATTGGCTCCATTATCATCAGATAATGGAGGCATATAAATTGGATAGAAAAATTGGCTTCCAGGTGGAAAAATCAAAATTGGAAACAGAATTGTTAGAACCCAAAACTAAGATATTGGCAAGAATGTATAATCTGCTGCTGAAATGGAATACACAGGATGAGGAAGTGAAATCAGTAATGATTAAATGGGCACAAGATGTGGGTCACAACATAATGCTAGCTGACTGGGAACAGTTATGGACCACTGGGCTAAAGTTTACGGCATGTAATGCCCTAAGAGAAAATATTATGAAAATGATATACAGATGGTACATAACACCAGTCAAACTAGCAAAAATTTACCATATGCCCGATAACAAATGTTGGAAATGTAAAGAAACTGAAGGTACCTTTTTTCACCTCTGGTGGACATGCCCAAGGATTAAGACCTTTTGGGAGATGATCTATAATGAACTGAAGAAAGTATTTAAATACACATTCCCGAAGAAACCGGAGGCCTTTCTCCTGGGCATGGTCAATCAAGAGGTACGTATGAAAGACAGGATATTTTTTATGTACGCCACAACAGCAGCAAGAATACTTATTGCAAAGTATTGGAAGACACAAGAATTACCCACGCTGGAGGAATGGCAGATGAAAGTCATGGACTACATGGAATCCGCAGAAATGACTGGCAGAATCAGAGACCAGGGAGAAGAGACGGTGGAGGAAGATTGGAAGAAATTTAAAGACTATTTACAGAAACACTACAAGATTAATGAATGTTAAAATAACACCAGATTGAATGTATAAGGTTATTGGAGTAAAATTTTAAGGATCAGAAGACCCAACATCTTAAGTTCTAAGCATTGAATAAGCTATATTAAGACATTCAAATCAGAAAGGAGGTTAATTATGATAGAGGGAAGGGATTTGTTGTTTAATTGTATGAATTGGAATACAGGGAAGGGAGACTCGGGGAAGTCAGAGAAACAAGTTAATGCAAGATCAATATGAAGATAAGATTGTTTTTATTTCTGTTGTTTGTAGTATGTTATGTTTGTGTAATTTTGTATGTTTTTGGTGTATTGTTTGTTGCTTTTGTTTTGCTTTGTCATCTTTTATGCAAAATCAAATAAAATATTTATTAAAAAAAAAAAAAGGAAATCTCTGTACTCCAGTGATGCTGGGTCACACCTCTGTATTTATATCAGTTTGGCTGACAGCACTCTGAGGTTAATGTGGCATGTGGAAAGCCTCTTTCAGCTGCAACCAAAATGCAAAGGTTTCTTTGCTAAACAGCTGATCAGTAGGGAAGCTGACAGGCTGCACAGCACAAGTCAAAAGATGCTACTAATTAAAGTTACTGTAGAAGTTAAAGTAACATTGAGGTCCAAGGCCAGTAAAACAGTCAAGCACCCAAAATTGTGACCCAATGCATCAAAAACCAGCCATGTCTGAGGGAGGTCAATTGCATACTTCTCCAGGAAGCACATTATTGTCTTGGCTGCCATTACAGCTCCAACTGTACTCTAGCAAATCTTGATTTTGGAAATATTTTAAACAGTGGTTGTGCCTGCCAAACAACAGTAGATCCAGTCCACTGTGAGCACCACCCTTGTACGTGGAAAATATCATGTTGCAGTTCTGAAAAGCTTTACCCTTTGCCCTTCACTGCCTGTGAACATGCACACTCCCACAAGGTTGTGCCCTGGCAGCACAAAGGTACACCTGCGAAAAACCTTCTTGTTTAGGAAAGCCTACCAAAATGCTTAGAAACGCTGATGCAAATTTAAACCTGTTTTAGTATTTCAAGTTTTTGTATGTTTTTTAAAAATTGTAACTGTTTCTCGATCTTCTTGTTTTTATCTTCTTTTTTTAACACTAGGAAGCAGTATATAAGTTTCATGAAATAAACAAATAAACAAATATATAAAGGGCCTTTGGGGCAAATGTGTATTCCTTGGACCTCAGTCACAATGTCAGGCTCCTTCTGCACTTTACATTTAAAACACCATTATGCAACTTTAAACAGTCATGGCTTCCCCAAAGAATCCCGGGAACTATAGTTTAATAATAATTGATTTATACCCCACCCATCTGGCTGGGTTTCCCAGCTTGTTAAGGGTGTTTAGAGTTATTAAGATACACCTATTTCCCGCATAGAACTATTAAAAAAATATTAATTTTTCAACAAAAATAACATAAATAAAAAATAAACACAACAACAAGCACAAACAAAGAAAAGTGTAAATAAAAACAATATCAAATCCATGAAATGGGATTCTCCGAATCCCGTGACCCCCCCCCGATTCCTTAATTTTCCTTTTCAACTGCATATCTAAATTATTTTTCTACCTCAAATTTCTTACATTATTTCTAAAAATTACATGTGTTCTTAAAATACTGCCAATGTATTGACCTGTTTACAATAATTTTGTAAGTACCAAATAAACATTTCCCATTCTTTTTAAATTTCTTGTTGTCTTCACTTCTGTGCTTTCCAGTTCATTTTAGCCATTTCAGCATAGTCCATTAACTTGGTTTGCCAATCTTCTTTGCTTCCTCTTTCCATCTTTCGGCTAATAGTATCCGGGCGGCCGTCGTAACATACATAAACAATTTTTTCTGCCTCGTGGAATTATTAAGTTCCTAGAAAGAGGGATTGATTGTTAAACCAACCCTGACCTGCATAATAAGAGATCAAAGAGACTGGTTTTGGGTCAAAACAGGCAACAACTTTATTGAATACAGATGAAAAAGGTTTGGCTTGGGCATGGGGCAATCAAAATACGTCCGGCCTGCCCGCCGGAAGTGATACAAGGTGGGTTCCTAAGACTTACATCTAATAGGGTGACCCCCACAGGGACCACTGTCTGGGAGAGTGCCTTCGGCCCTGGCCCCACCAGGGCACGTGGACATGGCCACTAGCCCCCAAATCCCTTTAACAGGATACCCAGCGTTTAGAGGGGTAGACGGGGACCACAACTTCCCCTCCATCCGAAACAAAGGATTGCCCCAATGCCCAACCAGTTGTGACGATTTGCTATGAGGTAGGCAAAACCACCGGGTCAGTGCCAATTAGCCCGGTGGGCAAATTCCTACCCAGTCCCATCAAAGGATGACAACCACTGTAGCCACAGCAAGATCATTGACTATCAGCTTAAACCGAAGGTGGGTGGGGAAAACCCGACGCAGGAAAAAACCAGCTGAGCCCAGGGTGCTGGCTGCGTAAATGAGTGAGGGGCAGATCCAAGGGAAGCCCATTGCTGGCTCCATTGGCTCCGCCCCTCGCGCAGCCCAAGTCCCAGCCTGCAAGCCCATTTGCCAAAGCAGGGTGCAGGCATAGGATCTGCTTCCTGATAGGCAGAGGGGACTTATGGCCCTTCCACCAATCAGGAAGGGCTCAGCAGGGTTGAATTCCTCCGTCGGGGCCCCAGTGAAGCCTCCTCCGTCCCGAAATGCTGCCACATGCAAAAGGGTGAGCAGGCTTGTAGATCCAGGGCCGTCTTTAGCAGACGCGGCGTCGGGGTTGCAAATATCTGTCCAGCACCCCCAAATTACCGCAGATAGTGGGGGGGGGGTCGAAGCTGCACACTGACAGCCATGGGGGGGGCATTACTCTCACCCATGTTGCTGCGGGAGAGCAATCCCTGCAGAAGCTTGGGAGGGAAGCTGCTCGCCCGCCAGCCATACAGTTGGGGCACAGCTTCAATCCTAAGCCTCACTCTCCTCCCACAGAGGCTTGGAAGGCTAGCTGCATGCCCGCCAGCCATACAGCTGATGGGGCGCAGCTGACGGGTGTGTAGGGAAAGAGGAGGCCACTGGCAAAGCCACACATCTCCCCACTTGCTGCGGCGCACCTGAGAGACCGGCACTCTGGCGCAACGCACCACTAAGCACTATGGGAAAGACAGCTCTGTGTAGATCTGTGAAAGGAATAGGGGTCTCCTAACAACTCTCAGAACCGATAAGAATAGCCCCATCCTTACTAATTGTTAAAATGAAACAAAAAATCTATTCCCAACCATTTTTTTCCAGATGCCACACAGTTTATCTTTCATGTTAGTAGCTTGCATCCTCAGCCTGCCAGTCCTCGCAGGCTGGAAACGATCCCTTCTGGGCACCCCTTTGCTGTACAGTAGTGCAGCATTATGTCAACACATGCTGTGTTTTGTATGAATAATGTATACTAATGTAATGGGTGAATGAGAAATGCCTACGTTTAAGATACGGGTTCATAAATGCAATGGTTGTCACAAGGGCTTAACAAAAACAAAAGAGAAGAAAACTCATTCTGGCCTCCCATTGACTCCTAAAATGCCGCAACCTTTGCTCTTCTGTGTAATTTCAAAACATCTGCCTGCAGCAACTGAAATCTCTGTGAACTTTTCTTCTTAGGCTTCATGGAAGATTCAGGAATCAAAATGATCCTTTGTCATGGGAAAGCAGGCGATGTTTTTCCAAGGGGTGTGTGTGTGTGAGAGAGAGAAACAGAGACAGAGAGAGACAGAGAATACAACCCAATTGTGAGAAGATTGCTAGGACCAAATTAGATGTGAGGCTATGCAAGTCAACAGAAAGCACAACACAGTCTCACTCCACCACCCACAGATGGTTATGAGCAGATGATTTTCACTGAGACCACAGTATCCACAGAAGGGTGGATTAACTTTTCACTCCCAATTTCAGTCCTAATAAAAATCTCCCCCTCTGCTATTAGTTCTAGAACCAAAGGTCTCATTGCCACAATGGCAGGTATCACCCCACCCAAAGGCTGATAGCAGTGCGGGGGGGGGGGGGAGAGATTTTTGTCAGGATCATGCATAAACAGGGAAGGCTTATGCTGTCATCCCTGAACAGGGTGGTCCCAATTAAAACCATCCCACTCATGCTGTTAAATGAAAAGAAAACCATGATGCGCCTTCTACTGATGTATTTAGCAACATGCCTAGCATGTTCCTCAGAGTATATTACAGCAAGTTTCCCTGAATCTCATGGTTTACTTTTTAGAAAGTAAATATTTCCCCCCTCTTTTTTTTAAATAAAAAAATGAAATTAAACTTTCTCTCATTCTCCTCTTCATGCTAGCACTCCTTGATACATTGCCTGCAGCAAATGTGAAGTCTGCTGAGAGTTGTATTATAATTCATTCAGTCAGGCTTGATTTAATGGCATCTAAGTCTAATCAGATTCCCTTTGAAAACAGAGCTGGGCCAGAATGGGAGGTCCTTTCCTTAAATTTTACATCTTGCAATCACATATAAAACTAGCTGAGTGTTACTTATACACGAGGATATACGATGCTAATGTACTATCTTCAAGAAACACTAACCCTATCCAGTCATTCTCTCCCTTGTATGAGTATGTGTATGATTTTTATCTCGTTGTCTGTTTTCATGGAGCCTAGCAGCTGCATAAATAAAAATAAAAACCACCATGATGTAACTTTCTGCCCCGGGACATTCTGTTGCACGGCTAACACCACTTCAGCAGCCCTTCACAAATTGAGGACTGAACTTCTGCAGCGAGGAGCTTGCTTTATTCATGGAGGCAGGCTTCTAAACTGAGCAAGAAGCCTATATGAGTAGAAGAAAAGACTTCTTAGTGTCTATACTCTCAGGTGTTAAGATCTGCAGAGGTGGCTCTGTTGGCAGTTTCACCGCCCTTAGACATGCAGTGAATGGTGAGCCAGGAGAGGACTTTTTTTGGTGGCGGCATCTAAATAATGGAAATACTTCCAATAGAGCTGCTTCTAGAACGTTCCTTGTATAGCTTTCAGTGTATACAAGGCATACCTCTTTACCCTTGCCTGTGACAAATAAGGTATTTTGTTTTGTGGGACTCCACTCCTTTTTATTGAATTTATACTGTTCTTTTCCATTTGGAAGGCTTCTTTTATAACCATAACACTATGATTGGTTTTTATATTTGTATATTCTAGTGTTGTGAACCACCCTAGGGCTGTATACAGAAGGGTGGGTAAGAAATTTTATGAGTTAATGAGAAAAAACACCAAATAATAAACTTCAGTCCCAACACATGTATAGTAATAGGAGCAACAACTGTAATGCAATGGAGAGGAAAGGGTCATGGAGCTTACCACTGCTTTCTATCCTCACATGACAGTAATCATGTGAGAGGCAATACCTGAAGAGGTGTGAAGACACAACGCGACATATTTTATAGTTCATCTATTGGAAGTAATGAGCTATGTTTAGGTTCCTCTGATTCTCAAAGTGGCCCCAGGATGTGTACTGAAGGCACATGAAGCCACCACCTTTCTGAAGCCTTGATAGTCTGGGTCTGGTTAGGGTTTGCATAGGTGACCACCTGGAACCATATGTACACTACCTTAGATTCTATGGGAAAAGAAAGACTGTATATAACTATAATAAAATAATATGAATAATCAGTGTGTGAATGAACTTGTCTCACTGTTCAATCCCAAGTGTTTTCATTCAGAGGTACATTCATTCTATAGATCTTCTTTTGTAATTGAAACCAAAGGCCTCGTTTGCATGTCATGCTAAATCATGATTTAGCATGAATATGGATTTCGAAGGGGCAGAGGAACTAGAGACCAAACTGCAAACATGTGCTGGATTATGGAGAAAGCTAAAAAGTTCCAGAAAAAACATCTACTTCTGCTTCATTGACTATGCAAAAGCCTTTGACTGTGTCACAGCAAACTATGGCAAGTTCTTAAAGAAATGGGAGTGCCTGATTACCTCATCGGTCTCCTGAGAAATCTCTATGTGGGACAAGAAGCTACAGTTAGAACTGGATATGGAACAACTGATTGGTTCAAAATTGGGAAAGGAGTATGACAAGGCTGTATATTGTCTCCCTGCTTATTTAACTTATATGCAGAATTCATCATGCGAAAGGCTGGGCTGGATAAATCCCTAGCCGGAATTAAGATTGCCGGAAGAAATATCAACAACCTCAGATATGCAGATGGCACAACCTTGATGGCAGAAAGTGAGGAGGAATTAAAGAACCTTTTAATGAGGGTGAAAGAGGAGAGCACCAAATATGGTCTCAAGCTCAACATCAAAAAAACGAAGATCATGGCCACTGGGCCCATCACCTCCTGGCAAATAGAAGGGGAAGAAATGGACGCAGTGAGATATTTTACTTTCTTGGGCTCTATTGTCACTGCAGATGGTGACAGCAGTCACGAAATTAAAAGACACCTGCTCCTTGGGAGAAAAGCAATGACAAACCTAGACAGCATCTTAAAAAGCAGAGACATCACCTTGCCGACAAAGGTCCATATACTTAAAGCAATGGTTTTCCCAGTAGTGATGTATGGAAGTGAGAGCTGGACCATAAAGAAGACTGATCGCTGAAAAATTGATGCATTTGAATTATGGTGCTGGAGGAGACTCTTGAGAGTCCCATGGGCTGCAAGAAGATCTACACATTCTTAAGGAAATGAGTGCTCAGTAGAAGGACAGATTCTGAAGCTGAGGCTCCAATACTTTGGCCACCTCATGAGAAGAGAAGACTCCCTGGAAAAGACCCTGATGTTGGGAAAGATTGAGGGAACAAGGAGAAGGGAACAACAGAGGACGAGATGGTTGGACAGTGTTCTCGAAGCTATGAACATGAGTTTGACAAAACTGCGGGAGGCAGTAGAAGACAGGAGTGCCTGGCGTGCTCTGGTCAATGGGGTCACAAAGAGTCGGAGATGACTAAACGACTAAACAACAACAACAACATGAGAGCTGCTGGACAGGAGACTGTGGCTGCTTTGCTTGTCCCGTGTTGATTTGCTGCTTAGCGTGACATCCAAACCAAGACTCAGAGGATAGTTCTCCCATACAAATCCACAAACCACAAACTATTGGACGAATCATGGTTCAGCTTGTGATAAATCTGGAGATAGCGAAATCATGAGGTTGGATTCAGATGATGTACTCAGCCAAGCCATGGCTTACCTGAGTGTTACAGAGCAGCAGAATGACCAGAACAGAAGAAAGTGGCTGCAATTATCCCTGGGATTCAACTTTCATGCTAAACCATAGTTATAGATAGGATAGGCTATATAGGATAGGCTACTGTGTCATCAGCTTAGTTACTTCCGTAGTTCTTTCATTTATCCACTTACTTGCTTAGAACATTATGTGAATCTAAAAATTGTAAATATGTTCAAATTAATTAGCCAATGTGTAAAGTCAAGGCTGCCTGTCACAGCCAATGTACATCCTCAATCAAATGCAATCAGATAATCAAATTTAGGAATCCACTTTTGTATTTAGACACTAAAATGAGCACCCTGATTTTCCAAGCTGTTAAGGAGGCTTTTGGTGCTCATCAAATAAATCAGAGTTCTTGCTTAAATGAATAAATATAAACTATTTTAAATGATTGAAGAAATGTAAACAAAATACATATACATAAAGCATTAAAATGATTTAAATACTTCACTGTTTAGTTTCTGCTTCTATCGTCTATTGGGGAGCGTTGTAAAAGAGAGGGAGGGAGGACTCAGCCATACAGCTGCAAATAAAACATTTTGAATGTGTTGTAAAATGCAATATACAATTGTGACACTAGATGGCAACTGTGAGCTATAGCAAATTTAAGGCATTTTTCAAAACAATTTTTTTTTATAAAAAAAAAAAAAAACATTTTCACAATGTTTTTCACATGTGTGTAGATTCCACCAGAAAGAGTGTTTCAGAATACAGCTGAAATGAAGGAAGCGTCACAAAAATCAAAGATAGTTGTGTTGCAGTCCTAATCAAACTTGCCTGGGAGAAATTCCTCTTGATCATTTGGCATGCAACAACTCATGCCTCACTGGACATAGGTCATTGGACACACTGCTTCCCAAGAACCATGTCACACTCACTATCAGGTCTAGGTTGACCCCAAGTCATATGTCAAGGCAAATAGGAGAAAGAAGAGTGATTTCAGATGTAACAGAGCTGGCCAAGAAATGAAGGCAGAAAAACAACAAAAATGACAACTGGAATATATGATCTCTCCTCTGCTCACTTATCGTTGTTGCCAGAACACTTAGAAATGGCTAGAAGAAAAATGGCCAGTAGCCTGCTTGATCCACAGGATTCAAAAGCAGTCATGATCATAAATGCAGATAGCAATACTTTATGGTGAAGAAATAAACTTAGGAAGAGGTGCATTCATTCAATTCTGGTGGCTAGAAGAGTTTTGCAGCGAACACAGACAGTGACTGGTCAACAATAAAGAGAGTTTGTTGGCTCACTGGTCCCAGATCTGGGAGATACTCTGCTTAAAAATACAGAACAAAAATTTATGATTCCCCCCACCCGACAGATTTGCCTTTGATAAATGCAGGAAAGAGGGACTTGCTTTCCCAAGATAACACACTACTCACAAATTTTCAGTTTATAGGTTGCTGTTTTCAGATATTAATTCTAACCTGCACATTTCTTAACACAGATCTTAGCAGGAACTTGATGAATGATTATTCAGGAAAATTTACAAGATGGGCTTGCATTTAAAAGCTCCTTTCTTTGGGCGATTTTGCAGTTTTATTAGAAGGAAGGATGAAAAACCAGTTCATCTTTTCCTTCTCAAGTTGGCAAGCACCCTCAGTGGAACTTCAGAAGACAGCAGGCATAAAAGCTCACGCTTCATTAAATAAAGACAGATAGACTCCACCCACAAGGTAGAGATAGAATCAGAGAAACATAAATCTCAGAGAGCATTACTGCAATTGATTTTATCTGTAGAGACAATGTTCCTTAAGTAGAAATGCAAGGAGCATGATTTACACTTTGGCATGATTGGTGTAGCGTATCCAGCTGGAGCAACAACATGTGAAATGTGTTAGGAAACATCTAATCAATAAACTGTTCCTTTTAATCTGTGTGGATAACCTTGCTATGTTCCCTCCCTATTTATTTTAGGTAAAAGGCTATGGGCTCTTGAAACTCGGCCTATTCATTTTCTCTCCCCTTTGCCTGCTTGACAGATAAAAAATGTGGAATACCATAGAAAGATAGCAAAACTTTGATTGTATATTGTCTTCTTTGGCTTTCTTCTTTTCTCACTCGTAGCCGAGTAAGATTGTCTTCCATAGACACGGTTTTAACAATGAGTCCGTAAGTGACTGTGGAGGCCAATTCTGGATCCACACGTCCTTCCACTGTTGGGACATTTGTTCCCGGGTGGGAGTGGTTTGCCAAGCGTGCCTTCCTCTTAGTGCATTTCTCCCTTTCATCCTGAGTTTGAGTGTCTTCAAAACCCATGACACCTTTGGTAAAGGCTGTTCTCCAATTGAAGTGCTCTCAGGCCAGTGTTTCTCAGTTGTTGGTGTTTATACTACATTTTTTTTTTTAGATTTGCCTTGAGAGAGTCTTTGAACCTCTTTTGTTGACCACCAGCATTACACTTACCATTTTAAAGTTCGGAATAGAGTAGTTGCTTTGGAAAACAATAATTAGGCATCCACACCACATGACCAGTCCAACGAAGTTGATGTTGAAGAATCATCGCTTTGACAGTGGTGATCTTTGCTTCTTCCACTACACTAGCATTAGTTTGCCTGTCTTCCCAAGTGATGTGTAAAATTTTTCGGAGACACCGTTGATGGAATCTTTCAAGGAGCTGGAGATGGTGTTTATAAGTGGTCCATGTTTCTATGTATACTATGTATATTGTATATAGTTAATGAAGAGGTGTGGTGGTGATGGTGGTAATGATTTATTAAATTTGTATTTAATAAGTACAATTTGTATTTAATGCCCTTCATCTGATGATCCTAAGATACCTCTTTTTGAAGGGTAGATTGGCTGTGGAGACCCAAGCTGTTCTTATTGAGGGTTTTTGAGGGTCCTGAAAACAGATTATGAAAGCGGGATGTTGTTATAAAACAGAAGGGGGGGGACTCAATTCCCAGCTCCCCCTGCTTCAACCCCACCTTCCCACAAATGTCAAAGCACCACTGCAAACCCCCCTCTGGCTCACTGCCATTTAACTTCATCCCCCCTCTATCCCTCCTGTCTCTGGAACAACCATCAGCAGTTGCCATCTCTCTTGTTTTCGTAATAAAAGATTCTTTTCTGAGAAAGCACTGATGGTGTTTGTGAGTACTTTTTGAGGTCACTTTGCCACCTAGATAATATATTCCCGAGGATTGCACGATGTGATCCACATTTTCATAAATGTGCTGGTTTCTCGACCAGCTCTACTAGACTGATAGCAGCCTGTCCTCTGGCAAAATAAAGTAACAGCTGAAGAGAAAAGGGGTCTCCCTGACACTTCAGCTAAATTCTTTCACCAATTTGTGTTCTGGAAGGGATTATTCCCTGAGCATGGAGGTGGGGGGGGGGGAGGGAGTGAAAGGTTTCAGACATGTACAGAGACATGTATTCTGAGCAAAGATGGTAACATTGGTCTTCCCACATCTGGGAAATAGAAATTAAAGTACGGGGGGTGCAAAGGGTTAAGTAGGTGATTCAATTGGCTTAAGAAAATCTCTGAAAATTTAAAGTTGCATTATAATTAGGTGTGAGGCAGGCAGATAAATATTATTTTATAATTATTTTTGTTCAATAAAACTTGATGGAACTAAGTCACTCAAAATAGGAAGGGTATTATAAAGTAACGAGACCTTTCATTACAAAGAAGAACTTAACTAAGGTTATGTGTTCATAGTGTTTGAGATAATATTCAATTCATATATTAATTAAGCTATGGAGATATTTTTACTAGGCATCTTGGGGGCCCTCATGGGCTAGTCTGTTCCTGGCCAACAATTTTTATTATATTTACTTAAATTTTTGTTAGCACAAATTCTATCATTTTGCATTTAGGCTAGAAAAGCCCTAGGTTTCTTGCTGCTGATTATGTATCTTATAAATTACAGAGGAAAATGATACTTTGATAGATGATTGCAATCAGAATGATAATATATAATTTTGATTAATCAAGGGAGTTTGATTAATTTCAGTGTTGATCTTTGAATAACCCTGTGCTGAAATGGTGTTTACTGTCATTCACTGTTAGTAATAACAGGGAGCAAATTGAGCTCTCTTATTTGAACCTCCTTAAAACACCAGCCTGATGACTTTCTACATTTTCAGGTGTTTAATTAGTCTGCTCAAAAGTAAACAGGATGCAGAGGTGTTTGACCACAATTCAGAATCGTTCTGAACATGTACCAAGCTGTACTGCCACTGTCAGCTCTTGAGAGGGTCAGAATCCTTACTCTATGATTATTTCTCATCATTGCTATAGCAGGGTAGTTCTGTTGTATGAGGTGTGAGGATTATTTCATGGAAATGTCACCATCACCATTTTCACTGATTTGCAGGAAAAGGTAGGTAGGGAAAATGCAAACACTTCTTCAAAGTTCGCTTCTCACATTTCCGAAAAGCCTTTGAAGCTCACACAATTGGTCAGAATGGTACTAAGAGGTCACATGTCAATCTCCTGATAGCTACAATTCTATTATATGTCTGTCTCTCCCCCCACTTGAACCTCTTTCCCCACCAGTACCAGGGCTTCCGTCCTTCAACATGCCACACCCATACCAAACATTTACATTACTCCTATGCCACTTTAATAGACCCTCCAGAAATGAATCCTGGGAATTGTAGTTGGCTAAGGGTGTTGGGAACTGTCACTCTGTGGGGAGTAAACTACAATTCCCAGAATTCATTTCTGGCAGGTGCCATGACTATTAAAGTGGTATAAATGTGCTTTAAATGTCTATTTTTGTTCTTGGATCTTCTAAGTGCCTGTAGCCTTCCCTACCATGGCTCACAGCTTTTAGCTTAGTCCAGGCATGTTATGTATCAATAAGTAATAGTTGTGTGTTAAAGGTCTCTTGATCCTTGCCTGTTTTCCTTCTACCCCAATACAAAACCACACTGCTGCAATAATATAGCAGCAGAGAGAAGTCAATATAATCACCACCAGATAGACATACATTATGCGGTGCTTTCAATGAAAGTACACAACCGGTTGTTTTCATAGGTTATGAAACTTAGGATACTGGATTGTTTGGAAAAGAAAAATGTACATCTTGAGCACCAAATACGGAACTCCCAGTAACTGAGGTCCTCACATAAGCCAGAACATCACTTTGGCGATCTAGAAATTGCCTCTTCCTCTTAACATTTTAGAAGTGGTGCCAAAGTCACAGACGCTGTGAACGTCAATAAAGAAACTGTTCAGTTCCTCTTTGTGCATGCATGGGTGAATGCTGGGCACTGAGCATCTGTTCTAAACCAGGGAGACACATGGAGGCCATTATAAAAGTTCTGCATAATGTTCAGTTCTGGCCTCATAGTTTGGCTTCTAGCATAAAGACCCTTGCCTCTCCATTTTGAATCACAGTGGAATAACCTAATGCAAATCAGTCACACTAATGTCACCATTTGCAATTATGACCTAGTGGAAAATTGCTATCTAATACACTTAGAGATTGCACCATCATGGAAAGTTAAACTCTGCCATCCAGGCCATCAGTTTGGAAAATGCCATGATACAACTGTGAATGGATGGCTGCCAGCTTCAGTGTTCAAAAGGGATTGATCAGATTTTGCATAAATGAGAACTCATTCTAATTACTGTGATTTTGGCCTCGGCTTCACCAACCTAGAAAATCTATATCTGTTTGGTGGTGGCTTACAAGGCTAGATATGGGTGATTTGGGAAATTCAAATATAATCCTTCTACCTGATATGGGGAAGATATGATCTATCTACCTATCTATATAGAGTTTATATGATCTCCAAATAATGATCTATTATAAGGTTACCAGATTTCCCCCCCAATGAATCCGGGGACACTTTTCAACTTCAATGGATTTTGTATGGGGACTGATTTGTAAATCCGTGGACTGTCCCCAGGAAACGGGGACGCCTGGTAACCTTAATCTATTAAGCAGAAGGATCATAGTCTAAACTTCTGTCTACAGATTAGTTTTCTATGTGCAGGGATTTGTTTTTGTGATTATTTGTTCAATAATGTGGAGAATAATAGTCTGCTGCTGCACAAACATAGGATTACCACTTCTGTGAGATGATGATGATGATGATGATATTAATAGCCTTCCCTGAAATCATATTAAGGTGGTGTATAGTAAAAACAGCAAAGAACAATTAAAAACACCCCCCCAAAAAGCAGATAAACTAAAACCGTACCAAACAGACACTCAGGACAAAGCCCCATTTATACAGCTGGAACAAAAACGTCTTCAATCATTTGTGTAAAGTGCAGATAGTGGGTGCCTTTCATATCTTGACAGGAATGTTATACCACAGAACAGAAACAGCCACACTAAAGGTGCTGCTCTGGGTTGCTATAGAGTAGGTTTGTGTAATCTTTGGACCTTACTGGAGAAACTCTCTCACAGAATGCTTGAGTGCATAAAGGATAAGACTGACTCTTAAGAACAAAACCTCAGATATAGCAGCTTGGGTAGGGTGCATAAGAGCACTTAAATGCAACTTAACCTTCACTTTACATAGTATGAGACAATGAACAAAATGGACATCAGCTGTGTTATTTAGGTAATTGTTGGTATCATTGACAACATCAAGGGTCTCATCCACCCCCTCCATTTTGGCATTTTGGGCATGGGTGCCAAGGCTGCTCCAAACATAGTAGCCCCTTCCTCAAATCCTTTGGGTAACCTGCTTTTGTTTTTCTTTCTAAGAGCAAGCCACATGTAATATTCTCTTTATTTGCTCAACTTTCAACCAGGAAACTAAAATTGAACAACAACAAACCACAAAAACTATGTAGTTTTCTGCCCCAGGCTGACTTCTGACATATATTGGGGTAGGAGAATATCTCAATCAAAGCTGTTATGTGTTGCACCCACACACTGTAACCTAATACATCTTTGAGGATCAAATACAGTACTGTAAAGGAAGAAAAGCAGAATCTAAGAGAAGTCAGATGTGCAAATAAAGTAACTTTTATGCTTCATGAAGTACCATGTTTTTGAAATCTCTGCTTGCCTTAACACGAAATAGACTAACCATATTTTTAACTACGAAATTAATGCTGTTTACTGAATTAATGATAAGAAAGAGACTTATCTAAATAATGATTTCTTCTTATAAAAAACACACCACAGCCCAAACCGTTACTTTGGTACATTAAAGCTGCACTGATTCAAAGGAACATTGCCTTAAAAAAGATTTAATGGGACATGAAAGCATAAAAATAATGCATTATTTTATAAGCCACTACGGCTTTCTTAGAAGGAAAGCTTCCTACACTATATGACTATTTTATAGATCTTGGCGACTCCTCTAAACGTTCCTGCTGATTTCTCTGCATTTCTTTAGAAATAGGAACTTGAGACTTTTCATAGAAAGACAAATAAGACTTGGTCTCATAAGAACACAAGAATAACTCTGCTGGATCCAGCCAGTGGCCAATCTCACAGGGGACAACCAGATTCCTTGGGGAAGTCTACCAGCAGGACCTGAGGTCCTCTCCTCACCTGAGTTTCCAGAGGTACACTTCCTCTGAAAGTGACTAGTAGCCATTGATCACCTTAACCTCCATAAATTTGTCAAATCCTCTTCTAAAGCCATTTGTCCAAGTTGGTGTCAGTCATTGCCTCTCGTGGGAGCAAATTCCACAGTTTAAGTATGAAGAAGTACTCTCTTGTCTATCCTGTATCCAGAGGTGGGTTTAGGGGAGCCTGACAGGTTCTGGGGAGCAGAGCCTTGGAGGCACTGCAGGTGATGCTGCAACTATGATTTAGAATTGCCACTGCTGCATCTTCTTCCAACATTCAGCTTCATTTGACGTTCATGAGTTCTAACATCACAAGAGAGGGGGGGTGAAACTTATCCAGATCCTTCCTTCTAAAAAGTGCATGCTCGTAATTCTGACTCAGAAATCTTGCTCCAACCATTGGTCAAATTAATAGCTGGCTTATAAAGTAAACAGCCCTGAGTAGTAAATAAATCTGGTGATGTGAAATGAGAATCCTCATTAGTTGATAGCTGGGAGATATTTAAAATGATATTGTTATCTGATCCAGACTAGGTTACTGAGTATAGTATACTCTGGATAGGAATGCCTTCAAAAATTTCTCAGGCACTGTAATTGGTTCAAAAATGCAGATTAGTTAGTTGGATAGATTGCAAAAAACAGGTGATGTCCATTTGAAAAGAATGTCATTTGCTCCCAGTTGGTTTGCAATAAGCTGCAAAGCCCTAAATAATTTGGAATGAATATACCTAAAGCTCCACCTTCTTCCATATGAATCTAAAAATCTTCCTTGAACTTTTGTCCCATTAATGGGACAAATCAGTCAGGATCTACCGTATTTTTTGCTCTACTGGGCGCACCAGGCCATAGGGCGCACCTAGTTTTTTGGGGGGGAAAATAAAGAAAAAAAAATATGGATGGATCCCGCTCGCTGTCTTGGCTTCCTTTTTAGCCACGAGGCTAGGGCGGGGGAAGAACGGGTCCTGGAGTGAAGGCGAGGTTGCGCACAACCTCACCTTCGCTCCCGGAGCTTGCCGGCCTGAGGGCGGGGGAAGCCCGAGCTTCCCCTGCCCCCAGCCCCCAGCCCCCCGAACGGGTTCAGGAGCGGGGCAAAGTTGTGCGCAACCTCGCCTTTGCTCCTGGAGCTTGCTGCTATCTGCAAGCCTTCAGAGCCCGGCGGGAACTCCTGCTGGGCTCCGAAGGCTTGCGGATAGCTGCCCAAAGCCCGGGGTGTGCAGCACTGTGCTCCCCGGGCTTTGGGCTGCTATCCGCAAGCCTTGGGAGCCCGGCGGGCACTCCCACCATGCTCCGAAGGATTGTGGATACCTTCCTGAAGCCTGGAGAGCGGGAGGGGTCAGTTCGCACCGACCCCTCTCACTCTCCAGGCTTCAGCAAAAGCCTGCATTCGCTCCATAGGACGCACACACATTTCCCTTTCATTTTTGGAGGGGGAAAAGTGCATTCTATAGAGCGAAATATACAGCAAATCTCATTGACTTCAGTTGCAATTAATGGTGACTAACTTTCAGAACAGTCCAAACTCTGACCAGTTTTTCTTAAGAGCATCTGGATGATGGAGGTGGTGTCTATCTTCCCAGCTGTGCCTGGTTATGTCAGGGCAGGGCTGTTTTGCCCATGAGGTTGGCTGAAGCAGTCTCCCTGGGTAGCAGAACCCTATGAGGCAGTGCCCTGTGGGTGCCCTGCTCATCCCTGCTACCACCAAGGTTGCACAGCTCCTGAAGCTTCTTCTGGTGAGATCTTGTGGGATCTCGTGAAACTCTAATGAAATTTCATGAGATCTGCTGCTACCACCACACAACCCTGGTAAGCAAGTCTTCAGCAGGACGGGAGTGGCGGCAGGGGGAGTTGCAGGACATTTCTGTTTTGCCTCAGGTGGCAAAACAGGATGGGCTGCCCTTGTGTGAAGCTCTTCCAGAAGTGGGATTGGGGACAGATACCTTGGAATGTCTAACTGCCCCAACTTAAACTGCAGGTGGAATGAGCCTACCTCCCATGGAATTCCCACTGGAATCAGCATATTGCTTCAAAATGGGATGGAGAGTTCAGGGCAGGCAGACAGCTGTGTCAGCCAAAGATCAAGCCAGGATAGTTTTGCTCTCTCCCCCTTTGCACAAGAGGTGTAAGTCTACATGTGGCAGTGGAGCACCCTTGCCCTGGCTCTGAATATTTTTGAAATCCTAACCTAAGTTTTTAAACTTGCAACCCCCACCCCACCCCACTCTGTCCTCCAAACTTTTTCTCCCTGTTAAATACAAATTTCCTTTGGATTCTTCTTCATCTTTTTATAACCCACTACCTAACATGCAATTGCTATGATTGAATCTTCAAAGCCTTGCAGAGATACAAGATATTTTTAGAGTAGCCCCCTGGACCCGGACCACAGGTGGCAGTACATGTTTAAGTTTGAAATGCACTTCAGTAGCTTCTGTAAGTGAATTGAAGGGGGTGGGGAGGGGGATAGCTTTGCTTCCTTCTTACAGCAGCTCTTAAAACCTCATTTTGTTCATAAACTAAAGGATGATACACAGAGATAATACCAAGAGCTCATCAAGTATTAAGCAGAGATGAACAAAATGATTCATACTTTAAAAGAGACAGGAACAATTTGCATTGTAAATTAATGGTAGAGTGAATTTCCCCCAACCCCTTAAAGCAGCCCCTTTTAAATAAAGAGAAGTTCAGGCTGAGAGCCCTTCTTACAAATTTCCACAGATATTTTCCAAGCAAATTAATTAGCTTGTCAAAACCACATATAGATGAATTTATTAATGAGTCCATTTCAATTCAGGGATGTATTTGGTCCACTGATTTTCTGAGCTTTCCCTGTTCTACTTGCATTGGTAAAAAATGCCATTTTAGTTCACAAATGGCAAATGTCCTGGTACTGCTGAATATTAAGTTGTCACATACTTAGAAGAACACTCTCCACAGGAAGATGAAGCAGATGCAATAATAATAAAAAAATATATATCAAGCTTGTTTTTTTATTATTATTACCGCAGTATCAGTTGAACAACTTTTCTCATCAGAATACATATATGATAGATGCCGGTTTCAAAATCATTAATTTTGAAGGCAAAAGCAGAAAAGAGAAAACCCCAACACATTTTAAAGCTAGAGTCTGTTCTTTGGGGAGGGGAATCTGATCAATAATGGTCAATAATTTTATTCTTCACTATGACTTAATTTGCACTCCTTTCAAAACAAGCTGCATAGTTTCTGTGGACAATGAAAAGCCTAAATTGTATACTTAATAATCACCAAGCCCAACTTGCTTTAAAATGGATGGCAGGAGGTATTCAATAAAGCAAAATTATCTGATGTGTAAAAATGTAGTCAGAAGGAGGGTTTTGTTATGTGTGTTGATTTAAGTTGGCCTTAACGTGATCCCCATGCTGAGGAGCTTCTGTTTATACCTTAAAGAATCCTTTTTTGTTTTCAGCTTTTATAGTACTATTGCAAGACCGAAAGCAATCCTAATGAGTGTGGTGTCACCACTGTATATGAAGCCCAGTCGGTTTGTGAAGCCAAGGACCAACTTCTCTGTTGTATCCATTTCAGACCACATTCACAGCATACATGATGCCACTTAAAACAATCATTGCTTCCCACAAAAACTCCTTGGAGCTGTAGTTTGTTAAGGGTGCTGAGAGCTGTTAGGAGATCCCTATTCTCCCTCACAAAGCTACACTTCTCAGAGTGGCTTCATAAACAATCCCTCTTCACAGGAAACTCTGAAAATTGAGGGGAATATGGGTTTTCTAACAACTCTCAGGACCTTTAGGAAAACTACAGCTCCCATAATTCTTTGGGGAAAACCATGGCTGTTTAAAATGGTATCACAGTTCTTTAATGTACGGTACGAATGTAGTCTCAGTCATGCTAACAGTAGACCTATTAAAATTAATGAACTTAATTTAGTCATCGTCTGATTTTAATGGAACCCTGTGAGCATAGTTCAATGCAACCCTTTGTTTTGTTTTTGCTTCACCAATTCCAGGCTGGCACAGCATTGGGCCCTTCTCTGGGAGATAAACTAGCACAGGATTCAGTAGATCTGTGGGCAGCCCAGCTTCATCTCTAGACTCCTAATGGCTCATTCTGTGTCTCCCACTGGTTACTGCCAGCAGGAACACCACCACAGATGGTGTTGCTTCCACCTTACTTGAACAGGCACAAATGGAATAAAATAGTTTTACAGAAAGCCTGGTTCAAAAACTGTTCAGGGCTTTAAAGGTTCACACCAACAACCTGAAATAGAGTTGGAGCATTATTGGAGTTATGTGCTTAGTTCAGCAAGCCCTAGTTAGCTATTTGCATTTTGGACCTATTTCAGTTTAAGAGGTTTCCAAGGACAGTCCCATATAGAGCACATTACCACCTGGATGTTATCAAAGCATAAATTATTGCAACCAGTCTGAGTCTTCTAGATAAGAGGAGAATTGATGTTCTAGCCTAATCTGGTAACTACTGCTACCTAGGCCTCCAAAAGCAACACCACATCCTACAGCACCCTAAGCTGCAGACCTGAGTGCAACCGTATCAAGTGGTACACATACTCAGAGACCAGCTAGTCTTGAAAATCAAGAGTGCTTCTGTCAAGAGTACTTCTGTCTTGTTAGATGATGCACAAAATCAGGCAAAAAGACTATGTGAGCTGCCTATTCCCATTGAATTGTATTTATTTATGAACTAAAGCAGGTTTTGGAAGACTTGGCATTGGTCCCACCATGCACTAGGGAATCACCGTCTTCCTCTCATGTTTACTGCTCACCAATATACACAATATACACAAATGGACAGGACGGGGTGCTGTCACCTTCAAGGGTTGACTGTAAGTTCTCAGCAGGGCATGCAAGAACCTTCACCAAATCACTCCTGCAATATTCTTCTATGGGTCACTTGTGCATTTACTCACACAGTTGCACCCCTTCCAGTTAACTGTGCACAACAGCAGACTCCCGGTCAACAATGGAACAGTTGCTTTTTTAGACAGGTGATAAACATGACCAACTCTGAAACTACTTTACATAGAACCCAACCAGTAGAGGGTTGAAACACACAACACCATAAATCCCATGCACTGAGTCATAGGAGGAGCAATGGTTGCACTCAATCGTCTTTTCACCCTTCATATGACATATACCACAGCCCCCTTTCTCAACCCAAACAATTTTCTAAAATAAATGAACATGTCACTGGACTTGAGTGCTGAAGATTGTGGCATCAAAGGTTACAAGCACTTGGTACTGCAGACAATACCAACAAGAAAGAAAAGTGGGAAGCATCTAAGGAAACTGGTGTGGCTGCATAAGGAGCTTACAGATGAGCTGAGAGTTAAGAAGGGCATGCATAAGAAATGGAAGAAAGGGGAAATCACAAAGGAGGTGTATATATGAGTAGCCAACAGTTGCAGGGGGAAAGTCAGGCTGGCTAAATCTCAGAATGAGCTCAGGCTTGCAAGAGAGGTTAAAAATAATAATAAAGGTTTTTTCATCTGAAGAGGAAGAAGAAGCAAGTGGTAGGTCCTTTGTGTGGGGAACATGGAGAAATGCTAGGATAAGAGGTACTAAGGAAATACCTAGCAACTTTAAATGAATTCAAATCTCCAGGGCCTGATGAGCTGCATCCAAGGGTACTAAAGGAGCTTGTGAATGTAATTTCAGAGCCTTTGTCTATTATCTTTGAGAATTCTTGGAGAACAGATAAGGTCCCTACAGACTGGAGACAGGCAAATGTTGTCACCATCTTCAAAAAGACCCAGGTAATTACCAACCTGTGAGCTTGACATCAATACCAGGGAAGGTCCTAAAACAGATAATTCAACAGTCAGTCTGTGAGCATTTAGAAAAAGATGCTGTGATTACTAAGACTCAGAATGGGATTCTCAAAAATAAGTCATGTCATACCAATCTTATTTCCTTTTTTGATGGAATTACAAACTTGGTGGATCAGGGAAATGCTGTGGACATGGTACATCTTGATTTCAGTAAGACTTTGGAGAAAGTCCCCTATTATATTCTTGTGAGGAAACTGGTAAAATGTGGGTTGAATGAGGTAACTGTTAGGTGGATTTGTAGTTGGTTGACAGACTGAACCCAAAAGAGTACGCATTAATGATCCCTTGTCGTCCTGGAAAAAAGTGACAAGTGGGGTGCTGCAGGGTACTGTCCTGGGCCCACTGTTGTTCAACGTCTTTATAAATAACCTGGATGAAGGAATTGAGGGAATGTTCATCAAATTTGCAGATGGCACCAAACTGAGAGGGGTAGCTAATGTCACAGAAGACAGAATCAGAATTCAGAATGACCGTAACAGATTGGAAAACGTGGCACAAGCTAACAACATCAATTTCAATAGGGGCAAATGTAAGGTTCTGCACTTAGGCAGAAAGAACCATGGCCCAAAAAGCTGTCTGTGGACAAACGCCAGCTGCCCTCGGCCTGAAAGTGAGATAAGCACCGCACCCCATAGTCGCCTTTAACTAGACTTAACTGCTCAGGGGTCCTTTACCTTTACCTTTACCTTTACCTTTTTTTTTTTTTTTTTTTTACCTGACCCAGAAGCTCAAGGCATTTCAGGCTGTCAGTTGGGCTTCTAATTCAAGGTGCACAGGGTACACAGAAAGCCAATGCCCACACCTTTTATTTGCAACCAGTTGGAAAGGTGTTTTCATCAGCAGAAACAAGACAATTGCAGAGATAAACACAGAGGCAAAATACTGCAGGGCCCCCTAAATCTCCACTCTCCTTTCTTGCATGTTTATAGCACATATCATTAAGCTGCACCAGGGTGCACACAAGGGAAAATGATGAATCAAGGAGTTCACTGAGTCTGATGAGTTCAAAGCTTCATATATAAATATATGCCTTGTAATTTGAGTAGACTAGGGCACTTGCCTCTCTGAAAGTTTGATTCACTAGCACAGAGCGAAATCCTCTTACATGTGGCATGTACACTTTGATTAAGAATAGATCCCCACATGTTTGGTGGACAGGAAATCAGTATTTATCATTTATTATTCCCTATGTGAAATTTTATTCCCATTCGTGGACTATACTTGCAGCCTATAGCACATTACTGAGTCTTTTGCATCTCTTTCCATAACCGAATTTAAGGTAGATGGCCTTTCACTGTGTTTCCTTCTGTTCTGCTTCATTTGAAATTCACTCCATCCTTTTCTGCACTTCTTTCACCCACTTTTACCAGAACCTATGTGTTTACAACAAAAAAGACTGGAATTTGCATCACACTCATCTCATTGTTGGCTTCCATCTTCTGCCAGGTTGACCCCATTGGAGTTATTTAACATGAACAGACCACAAGCAAAGCTTTCTACTTAGATGATTAAGCTTTTAATCAGAGTGAATTGCTCATTTTTCATGTGAATGTATACCTTCCCCTATGCAAGTCAATGGAGAGAGAGAGAGAGAGAGACTCCATGGGAGGACAGAAGCTCACTACTCACCAGCTTGAGATAACAGGGGCCTTACTGGAGGGTGAAATTTTCTTCATCCCAGGCTTCCCTTGCAATTTATGCTATTTTCCCACCACCCTCATCCAGTGGGAAGATCTCTTTTTCCCATGCAGAAAACATTGTATCCCCTACGATCAGTGAAAGAGCAGAAGTGGATCCCCACCAGGATCCTTGCAGTGGGGTGGCATTCCTGGGGATGCATGCTGTTTTTTCCCACACACACACACACACTGTGATTCCTATTGTACATACCCACAAGTGGTAAAATATGCTTTTATATGGTGAACCACCACAGCTATCTTTCTGAAATTTGTCAGGCTTCATCCCCTCAAAAGAGGTGACTTTCCCTCCCAATTGCATCCAATTCTGCAAGAAGAGAAACAAAAAAAGTTATAGACTTTTCCTTTGCTTTCCTAAAAAACAAACAAAATAACCCCAAGGTGCCCTGCATGAGAACCCCTGGATTTAACTGCCTACTGTTTGACAACCTTAATTCTTGATAAAACCTGCCGTAGCTCAGATTTTATCCATTTAAGGCATATCAAGCATGAGCAGAGCTGTCCAACTCCAATCATATTTCCCACACAGTAGCCCAATGAGAAAGGAACCAAATCATAATGTAATATCACTCCCAGCGACACTATTAGGATTTATATATAGCTGTCCATACAAGGGCCGCAAGTAAATGGTTGAAAATACTGCCCCCGCTTCACGCACATCCCTCAGTTTTTCCACCCTGGAGATGGGCCTTCAAAAGTAGGATGACATTTTGGCTCCAGTCCACGCCACTTTAAAGCCCAGGAGACAATATAGTCAAAATAATATGCCACATTTCACTCAGACTATAGCTTTAAATATCTCCCTGTGTCTGTTTCTTTAAGTAGGCAGTTAAGCATGACTCTTACTTGCAAGTAAATGCATTTAAAACTGAGGTGCAATATTATTACCAATTGTATCTAATGTTGCTTTATAAACCATTGTTAAAAAGACCATTTATTGGAGCTTAGAATCCTGAAAGCCAATATGGGAGTAATATGGAAAAATGGCTCCTATTAGCAGAATTTCCCCCCCCAAACCCAGTCATATTTTGTATTATGGCACTGACCTTTCCGATCTTAGTTCCCCAACCACTGGATAAAGTAAAAATCCATAAAGTCTCTGTAGAATTGCTCAGAGTTTTTTAAATGGTATTTTCAAGTGACTCTAGTAATTCTTCCATTTCTCTAATGATTTTTTCCCACTGCCTTCAGCAAATTAGCCTTTTCTTTTTCAGAGAAATAATCGGCAGTTTTCACATTTACTGTATAGTGCTGTGTGTGATTAATAGTTCGCCTTTGAAAAAAATATTTTTTATTTTTGGAATTAAATAAAAATAGTGGCATACACTTTTTTACTGTGATGATTCCCCTACTAATAGCATCTCATGTTAAAGGCCATGTCAATTAACCAACAGACCTTATAGCTATCTAAAACTGCCAGTATTAAACATTCTACAGATTTGTTTGTGGCAAGGAATAAACAACTTGACCTATTCTTAACTGTAGCAACCAATCTGCAGAGCAGAATAAAATAAGATTAAGTATAACTTGAAATGTATCTATGGAATCTATCGGGTACCAAACAGACTTGTTCAAGTCAATAAAATATTGAAATAACCATTGAATATTTTATGATATCCTAGAAGGGCATCCCAGGGGCCATGGAATATGATGGATCTTCCTCTCTACGGGTAAAGAGGGATGCCCACTTTCGGAGAGGAAATTCCACACTTGGTTGCATTCCTATAGGGATGATCTATAGCCATTTTTTTATTTGCTGCAATTGCTCTAATGCTGGATAGGGAGAAAATGGAATATTCGAGGGTGTGTTGGGGTAGAATATAAGAAACTATGGATCAGGCCTTAGAGTCCCCACAGAATATAGGGGGGAGTTAATTGGCCCTGGAACTGTCATACCCAGGAAGTGACTTCAGCAAAACATGGACTCCCACTTCCCAATTAGAACTTCCTTCTGCTCCACCAGCATTAGCAATAGAGGACTTTCATGTTGAACATGTTAGATCCTCCTAACAGAGGGTCCATGTTGTACTCGGCCCCTGAAACTCTTCCCCAACTGCCTTGTGGGCGCGGCTTGCCCTGCTCCAAGCTGGTGGTGCCACAGTTATGCCACTGGCCTTTAGCCAATCGGCATTGTGGCAAAGGTTGGGGGTTGGGGGTATCTATTTGCCTACCTCTTAGCAATCATCACAACTTTGTAAGGTTTGGCTGTTAGGCATTGGTTTGGGGGGAATGTGGGGAGGGGAGGTGCGGCCATCACCTGCTCCTCCAATGAATAGGGTATTCTGTTAAAGGAATCTGGGGGTCAGGATCTCGTCCGAAGCCTGGAGAGGGGCTAGGGCCATGCCAGGACCCCCGGGAACCCCACGGGTGAGCACCAGGCAATATACACTGATGGAGAGCCCCCTGCTGGTTGTTTAGCCTTACAGGGTTCCTGCAGGGTGGGGCAGGAGCCAGGTATAGTTTTGATACCAATGCCTAAGTCAATACCAGTCAAATTTGTGTATTCAATAAAGTTGTGGCCAAAATTTGCCCATTAACATTTAAACTAAATTGTGTCTCCACTGTGTCTTTATTTCCATGAGGGATGGGTTTTGGGGCTTGGAGCACAATCATTCCACTCTGCCACATTAGAAGAAAGAGGGCTGGGAAGAAAGTAGAGCAGGTGTGTTGGGAACCTCCGACATAGCTGTCAACTTTTCCCTTTTCTTGCGATGAATCCTATTCGGAATAAGGGAATTTCCCTTAAAAAAGGGGAAACATTGACAGCTATGACCTCCGATCCCATTCAGTGACTTTTTGGGCCTTGCTGAAAGAGTATTCCAAGAGAATCTTCATCTTGATGAAAACAATCCTACTCTCATTGTTGAAGTCTTTCAGATAGATGCATAGTTTCCATTCCTTTTGATGTCTGTGTCAATGGGTGGGGTACATGACATCAAGGGTAGAGTCAGTAAATGAAATTTTGCTTTCCCTCCACATCTTAAGTGTAACTGATGTACCTACTGAAAGGGGCTTTGTGAATCTAGAAATTGGTCTACAGTTGGGGCAACTGAGCCCTGGAATGTCAAATATGTCAGTTTTAAAATTACTCTGATGGCACAGGCTGTAACCTGAACTACAAGAGGGTGGGAAGGAGGGGAGACTAGATAACTCAGCCCCTCCTTTGATCCTCAGTGCTGCTTCGATTTTTATTCCCTGCCTGCCTGCACTAAAAAGCCCTTTAACCCCTGAAACTTATTTATTGTCCTGCTAATTCTCTGTACTGGATAATGAGATAATTAGGTGTGAAAAGAACAAAAAGGACTTGGACAAAGTTAAACTGAAAACAGATTTAGCTTTTATTAAAGATTTTGTTAGGGCAGTAGTTTAAACAGCCATTATAAAATTGTTCTTGGGAGAACATGCTTATTTTAAAATTATTCAAACCATAAAATAAGCCATAAAGGGAACCATTACCCACAAGAGAAAATGAAAACAACCACAATAGAAAATGATAACAATATAGGAAAATATATTCCAGGTGTTATCAACCATTTTGGGCCAGTGAGCACATTTGGAATTTTGAGAAAGTGCCGTGAGCATCAGTCATAAAATGGCAGCTATGGAGGTGTGGCATAGCACCACTTAGACCCCATGTGGGAATGGCATAATACAGAATGGCTGCCACATCTGAAAGAGCAGAAAAAGAACCACCACCACCACAAGAATTTTATTATTTGTACCCCACCCATCTGATTGGGTTGCCCCAGCCAACTGGGTGGTAATACCCCATCACTCCATCAATGGCAACAAGACACCTGTAACAGTCCCTGGTGCCCTTTGCTCCTCTTCTCTGTTTAGATGGAAGGTACGGGCAGGGGTACCTTTACCTTTTTTAAAGTTCCTGTCATCTCATAAGACATGGGCATATTTAAGAGTGACATTTAAGAAGACACTGAGCCAGTGCAACCATAAACTGAGCAGGAAAAGCAAACGCTCTTTCATGCATGGTGGATTTTTGATGGGATATTTACTGAGACATTTTACTGGTACCATAAGAGGTATTGGTGGCCACACTGGCACTTGCCAGCAGCACACTGGCAACCTCTGAAGTATTTAACTTCCTTCTGAGTGACCCTCAACCCAAACATATTATATGTGCATGTGTGTGTATGAATTTACAACCCAGCCACGAATTTTCAGGGCAGTATACTGGATGTATTTGGTTGGGAGAATGCATGCTTTAAGGTGGAAATATTCTATAGGAATGAAGTCTTCAGCTTCATGATGAGCAGGCAGCTTCAACTTACCATACTTTAGCATTAATACTGCACAGCAGTCAGAAGTTTGGGTTGGGGGCATATTGCTTCATTTAGTTGTAGGCCCCCACTTGCATTTACTAAAACTTGCTCTGGGAAGTAAAGTCACATAGACTGCAAAGCAGATTTCTTCTGAGGATTCAGGATTGCAACATACTGAAGCTTCGTTCCAAGTTTAGGCTGTAGCAGCCTAGCTGGGATATGGAAGACTCCATGAGTAAGAATTCAGTAGTATTTAAAACATTGATGATAAACGCTTCGATTCTCTCTATGATCTTTCTCTTTTTGTAAGAAAATTGCATCCTGGCAAACGTTAGCTTTAAGATTATCCTGTTCAGCACTGGATAAAATGTCTGCTGATGGACAGAATATTCTTTTTCAGTCTGCTTAGGGCAGCCAAATACCTTGGGCTACTCATGCACACAGTTATAAAACAAATACTACTGCCATACCCATTCTGCTTGACTTCCTCCAGAAAACAGTTAAAGCTTTTGTAATTAAAAAATAATCACTTGTGTCAGATCCTAAATGAATGAAGCTACAATTAACTCCAGGCAGCTCTAATCAATCATCTTTTCTTGGAGTAATTAAAATTCTTTTCATTTATGTCAAGCAGTTGCCAGGTGGGAATGTTAGACCTCTCCCTCACAGTACAGTATGCAGAATAAAGAATGGAAAAGTACATTGGAAGCTGCTGCTGGATTTCAAGCCATTGTGTTTCTTCAAGCAAAGATCTGTTCTCTCTGTCAAATGGTATTGTGTGTGTGTGTGCATGTTTAATTCATGCATAGCTTCAAGCTGATGCCCTAAGGAGCACTGCTGAGCGTCATAGTACAGTGGAACCTTGGGTTGTGAATGTGATCAGTGTGGGAGGCACGTTCGCGACCCGCAGCGCCGCATCTGCGCATGCACAAGTGCGATTTACTGTTTCTGCACATGCGTGAGTGCCAAAACCCGGAAGTAACCCGTTCCAGTACTTCTGGGTTCGGTGCAGTGCACAACCCGAAAGTGCGTAACCCGAAGCTTCTGTAATCTGAGGTACCACTGTATCAGGATTGCAGTCTGTTGTGAAGCATCTTCCTCTTGGTGGTGGGAATCTACACTGACTTGCTACTCTGCTGCACCCAATAATGGGCAGGTGAGTCAGGTATATGAAGGTGGCCCTGACACCATCAGTGCTCATACTAAGTGTGTATGGACTTTCAAGTAGATCCATTTTGAGTGATCATAATGAATATGTTTTACATTTTCATTGGAGCAGAATCAGGTTGGGGCTTGAACCTGAATTGCTAAATTGTGTCCTTATTGTCCCTAATTCTATTCTTTTTGCCTTGCAGAGAGGATCACCAGAAAAGAAACTCATCAAGAATTGTCATTGTATGGATCTGTGATACACACACCAATAGCACAACAATACTGTGTTACCCCAGTATTTCTGTACCAACATATAAAATATGAGGATGGTGTAGAACATTAAGACATAAACATCTTGTAAAAATAAAAAAGGAAAACACAGATAATCATTAAGGTGACTGTCCAATAAAGTACAAAAATAAAAAAAATGAAACAGATGCAAAGGCCTGTCAGCAATTTTACAGGTTTATTTAAGTTCTCTCCCAGCCCCCCCCCCCCCCCCAGAATTATGCTTGGGGAAAATTAGTAGCACTGAAATATTCCTGATGTCTCCCAGAATAAATTACAGTGGTACCTCGGGTTACATATGCTTCAGGTTACAGACTCTGCTAACCCAGAATAGTGCTTCAGGTTAAGAACTTTGCTTCAGGATGAGAAGAGAAATTGTGCTGTGGCAGGGCGGCAGCAGCAGGAGGCCCCATTAGCTAAATTGGTGCTTCAGGTTAAGAACAGTTTCAGGTTAAGTACGGACCTCCGGAATGACATAAGTACTTAACCTGAGGTACCACTGTACAAATATAGATGCTCAGTGACTGCCATGTTGCAATTTACCATTTGAGACAGACAAATAGTGTGGGGTGTGACTGCCTGGATTGACCATTTTCTCGCTTTTGTTAATGGGAAGACAGATGGTAAAATGGCATTGAATTTAACAGAGAAATGAACTTGTATGAATGTTGGTAGAAGTACTGAATGGGCATCCATTGTGGAATGTTGGAAGAGATTTCATGTAAGACACAACATGGTGGTGTGGTGAAATGGTAATGAATGCATAATGAATAATGCATTTGCCTTAATTATGGATTAATTCATCATGATTAATGTTTTTATGATGGAAACCCAAGGCACTGATAATGATTAACCTATTTATTACAGAGTGTTGCTGACTACAATAATATTTTTGCAATATTGGCACTATGAACACTACATCTTTCTATGCTATTTATGTGAACACAGATGCAGGATATTTTAATGTTCCTATTGCCATCTCTCTGAGAGAGAAAAGTAAGCTGAATGAATTGAGCTGCAGAGTTGTCCAGTTTAGGTCTCATGAAAGTCTAATCTTGACAATAAATTATGTATTAAACAGACTTACAGTCCTTTTCTTCTAAAATAGCACTGCTAAAATTATTTCTGGGGTGCACATTACCTTGAGACCATAATAGAGACAGTGTGAGAGGTGGCCCATGGTGTTGCACTGGGAAGTGGGAATTAGTGAAAACTGCTGCCACCTTCCTCCAGCAGGAGCATCTCTTAGATCCCAGTTCCTATCACTGAACATAAAGAATCCTTCCATTTGGAGTTGGCCAAGTCTGGATCTAGCCCTACAAAAAGGAATGTAGTAAAAAGGAATGACCCACACACAATTGCTCAGGATTATCCTGAGTTACATGGAACAAAGGACTGCTTTGCAAAATTCCTGTGTAGAGGGGAGGGGAGGTATCGGGATTGGCTGTGGCTTCCCAGAACATGTCTTTCTGCATCAGTAAATGTGCATTCCTTCTGGAATCTATATTGGGCTTTTGTATTATATGAAAGCATCCATCTGATATCATTTACTGTACCCCTGGTACAGTGGTACCTCGGGTTAAGAACTTAATTCATTCTGGAGGTCTGTTGTGGTTCGAGGATCCTCAACCCCCGGGAGGTGGAAATAAACACACAAGGACGCGTGGTATAAGGTTTATGGGCAAGGAAAAGGCCACAACTTTATTGGTTACTGCAATGCAAAGGTATTGGCTTAGGCATTGGATGACCACAGCAGAGGGGTTGAATCATCAGTAGAGTAGATGGAGCCAGTTGATGCCTATCCAACTATAGGCTCACCCCTGATGTCACCGGGGGTTGTGCCATGGCCTCCAGCCAAGCAGGCATTGGACAGAATACACGACCGCCGGATTCCTTTAACGGAATACCCAAATCGAAGGCGTAGGCGATGGCCACACCTAGCCTTCCCACACAGCATAACACCCAAATCCAATGCCTAACCTACCCACCAATACCACAAAAAGTTGTGACGGTTGCTACGAGATAGGCGAAAAAACCCATAGGCCTAATGCCAACAGGAAAAACTCCTACCAGGCCCCCAGACAACCGGGCGACCAACCTAAGGTCCATAGCAAGGCCAGAAGAAAACTTAAGCCCTGAGCTAGAGGGAGTGGAGGGTGGGTGACTCGCGAAGCGGCGACGTAGAAAGAGGCCGAAGAGGGGGCCGGCGCCAGCATATATCCAAAGGCCAGGCACGCCCCTTCTACGGGCGGCTCCAGGTGGGAGCCGCCTCCTGGGCGTGCGGCGCCGGCCAGGTGAGCCGGAAGGAGCAGGGGCTCCCGCCCCTGCGTGGGCGGGGTCGGAGCTCCCGTCCACAACCACTCCCCTCCCCTCTGGGGAGGAGAGTCTTTGTGGTTCGAGGACCCCCAACCCCCGGGAGGTGGAAATAAACACACAAGGACGCGTGGTATAAGGTTTATGGGCAAGGAAAAGGCCACAACTTTATTGGTTACTGCAATGCAAAGGTATTGGCTTAGGCATTGGATGACCACAGCAGAGGGGTTGAATCATCAGTAGAGTAGATGGAGCCAGTTGATGCCTATCCAACTATAGGCTCACCCCTGATGTCACCGGGGGTCGTGCCATGGCCTCCAGCCAAGCAGGCATCGGACAGAATACACGACCGCCGGATTCCTTTAATGGAATACCCAAATCGAAGGCGTAGGCGATGGCCACACCTAGCCTTCCCACACAGCATAACACCCAAATCCAATGCCTAACCGCCACCCGAGCCGAAAAGCCTCGCCGCCAATACCTTCAAAGCCGTAACCAATCCCTAACACTCCTGATTACGCTGTCCAACCATAAGTCATTCCCCTTATCCGTGAGGTGAACCCCGTCATCCCGGTATAAGGCACCATCGCCAATCCGGATGCAGTCATGACTGATAACTTGGCCATACAAAAAGCGCACCCAGCGGGACACGGCCCGGTTCAGGACTTTCCTGGATCTTTCAATGGCCATACAGCTCTGCGCACTGCGCCAAACAGTTCTTTTCAGGAGGGAGGACCAAAACACCGTCGTTCCGGGGCACAAGGCCGCAATTTCATCCATATCAGTCCTTATGGCCCAAGATAAGTCCACGCTTTTCCTGCTCACAAGATCATTCTCGCCCATCTGAATGATCAGAATGTCAGGGGGGCCGAATGCAGCCACCTTCGCCCTCAGCAAGGGCATAAGCTCCTGCCAGAGCATGCCTCTTCTGGCGTACCAATATACGCGTACTCCCGGATGTAAGCCCAGATTGGCGGTGAGGCCCCGGCTGACGGCCCTCTTGTGGGCCCAGTGGACAATACTGTGGCCGCAAATCCACACAGTCTTCCTGAAAGCCACTAAGAAATGAAGGAGAGAAAAGAAGGGTAAGCGGGAGGAAGAAATAGGCCCGATTTAACGTATGTAAGTTTTATAAGCGTTAGACTTCCAACGGCCCAATTCCTTAATCCTATCTGCTGGTAGCCCCAAGCACGCGACTGTTGTGGCGGCACCAATCCTAAATGAATGCGCCGCGTAATCCTGTGAGGGTAAACCGCACGCGTCAATGGCCTTGCGGAGTACCCTTGAGAACTGGTGTCTCAACAGAGGAGACCCGTCCTCATGGACCAGCAGTGGACCGGGACCGGGAGGGCGCAGGCGGAGGAAACGTCTGGTATCCTTGACCGGGCATGGCCCGGGCTCCGCTGAAGCTGTAAGCTTTATTAGGACCCCCCTGCCAGCCTGATCCGTCTTAGACTGACGTATCTGAACGGTCATGCCTGCCTCAGACAAGTGGACATCCTCCATCAGGAGCCCGCGCATAGACCCATTTTCAGCCGCCTCGACCACCACCTCGCCCACCCGGAGGGCGCCGAAAAAGGCGATGGCGAAGGCCGCCGAAAAGAGTCTGGCCTCGAACTTCGACCAGCAAACCGTCCTTAGCTTTTCCCGTATCTGGCTGAGCAGCCCATATGAAATTGGTTTGCAGCCCCTAGCCCTGGATGGTTGCGATCTACCCCATCCCTCTATTGCTCTACGAACTAGGAAGTCACAGCACGGGTCGGAGGCAAATGTCGCTTTGGAGAAAAAACTGATGGCGGCCGTATGTATTTTTAAGGTTTTAGATGCTCGCCCCAAGTCGTCCAGGTGGGCTAAGTATTCTAAGACGTCATCAGTGGTGGGTGGCACGCCAGCAGGTTGCCCGGATACCCTGACCCTAAAGCCCAGGAAATCGCACCAGGCCTTCTTGTAGGACCTAAGAGTGGAAGGCGCGATAGACGCTAATACTCCCTTGATCACTTTGCGTCTCCAACGCTCCACAGGTGCTCCGGAAAGGGTTTGGGCAACAGTTGAGCTCCAGGTGCTAGCGACCGGAAGCGGGACATCTGAAATCGAGACAAAGCATCGGCGATGTTATTATCTACCCCGGGTACAAATTTAGCTGAAAAGACTATATTATACTCAAGACACCGGAGGACGAAAGATCGCAGGAGGGCGGAAACCCTTGCTGATTTTGATGATTGCCTCGCCAAGTGTTTTTTTTTTTTTTTAAGGGCGACGTAGAAAGAGGCCGAAGAGGGGGCCGGCGCCAGCATATATCCAAAGGCCAGGCACGCCCCTTCTACGGGCGGCTCCAGGTGGGAGCCGCCTCCTGGGCGTGCGGTGCCGGCCAGGTGAGCCGGAAGGAGCAGGGGCTCCCGCCCCTGCGTGGCCGGGGTCGGAGCTCCCGTCCACAACCACTCCCCTCCCCTCTGGGGAGGAGAGTCTTTCTTAACCTGAAACTGTTCTTAACCTGAGGTACCACTTTAGCTAATGGGGCCTCCTGCTGTTGCTGCACTGCCGGAACACGATTTCTGTTCTCATCCTGAAGCAAAGTTCTTAACCCAAGGTACTATTTCTGGGTTAGTGGAGTCTGTAACCTGAAGCATCTGTAACCAAGGTACCACTGTACTTATTTGTGTGAAGTTACATGATTTTTGTAGTAATGGTACATGTTGAGATATGACTATGATCAAAAATACTCCAAAATAGTTCTGCTTTGGTTCTGCTTGTGGATTGTGAAACAACTTCTAGGGGTTGTAAGATTGGCAAGAGGTCATTTTTTATTTTTAAACCAGGTCTTCTAGGCAATGAGTTCTTCATCCATCCACATGATTCATAGTGGCAGAGTAATGGCATAAACATGTGGTCCCTGCCTTGATCTCACTGGGTAGCCAAAAACCATCCAGGATGCAACCAAGGAGATATGATGTGGTAGCTCATCTGTTCCTGCTGCTGACATTAAGAAATGGTTAATGCCTTTTGGAGTGTTATATCTTGATTGGCATTGAATCAACTTACAAGCACAACAGCCTGAGAAAACTATATGAATTGGAAATAAGATGGTTACTGTTGGTGATATAAGGCCATAATAATACCACAGACAGACACAGACATGGGTAATTGTGATTTGTTTAAACTCAAGTTCATGAGAACGAGACAATATCTAAACAGTTTCAAATCTTGGCTTTTTCTCAAAGACAAAGCATTTAAGCAAACCATAGTCCATCTACTTCAGACTTCATGGATAAATGTGGTTAGTTTCTGATCTCTTCCTCTATCAATTAATTGGGGTGGGTGGGGGAGGGGTGGACGGCCAAGACCTTACTCTGCATTATTTTTTCTAGTGGGAAATCATAGTTTTCCATTACATCTGAATTGAGCTAGAGTTCAAACATCAGTAGTGCCCTTTCTTCCTTATTTTATTCTCCCTCTGTAAATAAAACTGTGCCATCAACATTATTTATACTGCCTAGTATTGATGTTGTTACTGCTGTGCTGCTTATTTGTGATCCCATAGTTGGCACAGCAAGTTCTATTCTCTAAGCATCTTATCCTAAACCACACACCATACTTTCCAAGCCACAACAAACCACAGCTGATTATTGGAGTTTGCAAAGTCTAGTGCCTTTGCCCACATACTTTAATTTCAAACCATGCATGCAAAAATGGTTCACCCGACATCATTATCCGACATTACCTCTTGGCCTTTTGGCTAAGATCAAGTGAAGTGTCTAGTGATTGACAAGTGGGTCACCAGATTCAGCTCCTCACTCCTGAACTAAGGGGAACCTAGAGTAAAGTGATGTGTAGAATGTCTTTTGTAATCTCCAAGTTCCTTCACCACCAGTGCTATAGTTTTGACTACTGGTGATATAGAAGATGAGGGAAAAGCTCAATGGTAGCAGGCTGGTGGCAATTGTTCATGAAACATGCTAAAGTGCACTAGGGGAACATGGCAGGTTCAGTGCACTTACTATGCATTCTGGTCACAATCAAAGGGATTTTTTTTTTTTTTTTGTCTTTTCATTGTTTTTCCCCACTGATAACAACTCAGGGATACAAGAGAGAGAAAGAGTAGGCTTCAGTTTTGTAAATACTTTTGTGAAGTTGACCTTAAAACTATAGTAACAGCAGCCGTTTGATGTTCCTACACATTTATGCAAGAAATATGACAAGGCTTCAGTTTGACACTTTGAAAACAATTTGGAAACCACAAATGCTGGAGCTGACTTCTGGAGGAAGCAACAGTTTTTTCAATAGGATTGATGTGGTTAGGGTCCTTTAATATTAGACATATGGAAATTTAACTGTTGAGGGGGATTGACTAGACTTTCAGTTTCAATACTTGTATGGAAGCACAAAAGTCTGAAAACATGTCTCTGGGTCAAGAAGACCAAAATTATTGGGGTAGGCCCAGGGAGGAGCAAATAAATGCAGTGATATATTTTAATAATGACAAGGAACACTTCAGAATTCATAGTACTTGCCAATAGTGGACATGTAAATTAAATCAGGAATAGCTAACCTGATGCTCTCCAGATTTTGTTGGGCCACAGCTCCCACCATCTCTGTCTATGGTTCATACTGGTTGGAACTGACAGGAGTTGGAGTGCAAGAACTTCTGGAAGGCCACAGATTTGCCACCCTTGGCATAACTATATGACAATTTAGGATAGATTTTAATAGATAAATAAAATAACAATAAACATGTAGTTTGATGCATTATTTTCTCAGTAGAATTCCAAGCATTGTACTTGTATGAAAAAGAGGTTGCCATGCTATCAGACCATTGCACGTGAAAAGAAGCAAGCAGATGTTATTTCAAAAGGACATTAAGAGATGCCATTGTTAAGGTGCATTTTTAAGGTGAGTCAGTGCACCTCCCCACCACCCCCAACTATGGGATGACTGTACCAGAAAATTCCAGCAAGTACAGATGGTCTAGTTGCACACCAGTGGAGATTATCTTAAAAAGTTCCAAAGCTGATTTGAATCAAATTGAGATTGAGACTGCATGCAATTGCTGTTTATTGAGTCACAAGTTGTGTGATGGAGTGAGCTGACATTGTGTGTGCCAAATAATGCACACATGAATGTGACATTCAGCACAATATAGTTGAGTGAACCTGGCCGTCAGAGAACAGTTTGCCTCTGTGTTTGCATATGAATTTGGATATAGCTTTCAAATTTGTTTCTAGTTCTCCTTTTCTGCTGTTTTATACTGTAGATGCCAGAAAATATTTTAGACACATTAGAGTTCTCATTCGTCTTGTCAGGACTCTCCTTCCCACCCACTGAAGAAACACGGCACAGGACTGAATCTTCTCACTTACCAGGTGTCATGCAGAGGACTTGATCAGGCATGATGTTGTTCAATGCCAATTTATGAATGGCTTCCAAGTGTGCAGGGAAGCCATTTGTGAAGGAGCCTCTTCCATTGTGTTTGTGTGTGTGTGTGTGTGTGTGTGTGTGTGTCCTTAGCCCAACCAACCCCTCCCAGTTGTTTCAGGTTGTCTCCAGGGTAGCTTATGGCAGATCAGACTAATCTAGGTGCCACAAATCAGGGCCACAGAGCAGATTGGTGGGGGTGGGTAGGCTGTGCACAGACTTATCTTTATATTTTAACGGTTTTGTATTACTTGATTTTTATGTTTTGTAAAGCTGTAAAAGTCCCAATCCTGATAAATCTGGATGAAACCATGAAGCGGAAGGCACATACCGTTTGCTACTTTGCTTGAGCACATCTTTGGTGAAGGACTCTCTGAAGTATGTTAATGGAAGTTGGAGATTTCTAAAAAACAACAATGTTCTACTTGGAAATTGAATATAGTGAGGTTGGCAGATCCCTAAACGATGCAGGACAATATGCTAAATAAGCTCTTTTGAAAGACTGCATGACCCTTGGAAGACGGCCAATAACTTGCTTCTTGAGATCTGCAAAAAGGAAAGGATATCCTTATGGTGTTATGCCCTAAAAAAAGGTAAATTAAAAACTAAAGGAGGGTTCTGCCCTCTTAGAAGTTCAAGTAATTTTTTAGTCCTCATTGAATGCCAAATTATTGGTGATTTTTTACCTTATGTTTTCAGAGAATGACCAGCTTTTCCCAATAAGTCAAGTATCAAGGAAAGTGAAGGTGCCTCCCTACTGAAAGGTTTTTCAAAAGTTGAGTATATTGTTTTTCAGAGAGCGTATGGCCCTATCTAAATCCCTATGCTCTTTGGCCTTCCAGATTATCTGGCTTGAGTTTCCATTTATTCACTTCATCCAGTCCATTCCAGTTTTACTGACATTGCAGATGACTTGGGATAGTAAATGCAGGCCATAGTAGAATTCAGGTCTGCGTAACAGATAGGATTGGGTTAAAAATTCAAACCCATTTCTTGCACAGCTCTTGTGGCTACACACTGAATATTTCAAGTTGGTCTGGTAAACACTCCATCTACTACTGCTTCTTTTAAGAGCAAAAATCTCAGTAATTGGTGCTTGAGAGGGGTGGCAAGATTCAGCTACCTGCTCTGTGCTCCCGATTCCCAACCAACCAGATGGCTAGTAGAATTTCAGCTTTAAAAGTATTTTTTTGGGGGGGGAGGGGAGGGGAATTCTCTGCACGCACTGTGTTGGATTGGAGCCCTGGCCTTACAGTTACTTTCTGTGCTCTTTAGGCTATCCTTCATTCTTTTTTGTCATGTGTATTTCTGGAGACTAGCTTGGTATATTTTATTTTGTCTTAATTTATTTCTGGCAAGCCATCTGCTCAGTGCACCAACTGGTAAATACCAAACACAAGCACCCTTGCCAGCACAGCTTATGTATTCCTGTCAATTTCTGCCTGCTAAAAAACATGCTTCTTTTCACAACAGCCAGAAACCAAGGCGACAGGAGCCAAGAATCAGTGTTCTGATCTTTTCTTCCAAGTTGTGTCATGTTGCACATTTAGAACAAAAGGGGAAGGCATTTTAATTCTAAACCCCTTCATTTCCAAAAAGTCTTATTTGCTCCCTGGCACATTCCTTGGAAGCTACCAGAAGACAGAAGTAATGAGAAGACAAAAAATAAATAAATAAAAATTTTAATTTTTAATGACAGATAATATATATATATATATATTGTAATTTCACTCAAAATGTGTCTCTAGAAGAAAATACTGCTTTTGCTTAGTGCCAACTAACATCATAGTACATGCCTTGGGGGCTATAATAATGGCAGGTTCTTTCCAGTAACTGGATTATGAAGAGAAGTATGCATCATGGACATTTTTCTCATGACTCATTTTATTTAGTATTTTTTTTTTAAGAGGGACATTCAGCTGAGAGTTGTATTCTGAAAAAAAAAAAATGTGATAAAAGCAACTGATCTATTCCCAGATTCCCAAGACAAGAGGCATGCAAACATTCCAGCAGAACATGATTCTGAGAGGATAGAGATGGTGGCTATGCTCCCTATCAACTTTTTAAGACTAGCATTCAGCTTTGAAGACTTCCAAGGTCAGCTTTAGTCTTTAAAATCAAGTAAAAAATATTTGCATTCATCAGCACTACCCACTCTGATATTTGGGTTGGGCAACATTTCTATTAGCCATTGGACTTTCGGAATCAGACTAGAGCCAAGCTGAGAGAACATAAGAATAAAGCTTTAAGTGGGAGGTAATATAGTTCTCATGATGTTAATCACAGGCCATCTTGACATTCGTTTGCAAAATTATGATCACCACCACCAATACTGCTGCTTTGTACCATCCCTTTCCTTGTTTACATCTTCTTCTCTGTCTTAGAATAATGTTGGCCAATCAGGAATCACATAATCAATATGATAATGTTACAATTTTATGCAGCCAGACATATTTGGCTTCATGTCACTGAGGGCAAACAAAATCGATTGAGATTCAAAGCAATGCTTCCTATACTGGTCACGTTGGGGAGCCTAGCCTATTAGGAATGTGAGGGCAAATAAAGGATATTTCAGAGTGTGCTTCCTGAAGGCGTGATAATTTTCATCCTCTTCACAACCCCAGAAATGTGTGTACATTGTCTCAGTTCAGAGATATGTTTTCACAAAATAGCATGTTCCCCATTGGCTTAATCCTAGTATTTAGTCTTCCATTCATCAAGCAGTCAGAAGGGAAAAGATATTTGTTCACAATGAGCAACCAGACAATATTTTAAAGCAAATTATCTGACACAGTTGCAAATTATGATGTCCTTTGTTTGTTGCTTCACAGACACAGGGCTGACATAGAATCGCTTCTTCTTTAGGATTAATTAATTTAACAAGAGAAGTCATGTTCATAAAATATGCCTTCAGTGTCTTCAGCTGTTTTACTCTAGTTATAATTATGTCTCATTATCTTTAACTTTATGAGCATTTCTCTACTCTTCTGTTGTTATCATTACTAGCACTGTAGAAATTTTTATTAACCAAATTCGCACACACAAAACCAAAGCTCACAAGAGAAATTCATTCCTGTACAGATGTTCAACTCAGATTAAATGCAGAACCAAGTGGTGTGGATGGAATGGAATTAAAATGAAGAGGGTGAGTCTGTCAGATCTGATGGCCAAAACTGTACAGTAACCTAATAGATATTATTATTCACAAGAATACAGAGTGTGAAATCTTCTTAGGCTGCCATAGACGGGACCAACACTCTCCCCTTGAGCTGTATATGGCTCAGTGACTTCAGTTATGTCACAATCTTTATTGATTTCAAAGGAGATGTGCCAAGTGCATAACAACTAAGCATTTGGCCAAGACACTGGAGATTAAATTAGTATTTTAGATCTGGTCCAGGAAACACTGGAGCTGAAATTATTGTTTTAGGTTGCCCATAAATAATTTTGGTCAGCATCTTCTCATTTCATTTGCTTCAATTTTTCTCATGGTTAATTTCCATATAATAGAAAACAATAAAGATTGATATGGTAAACCAACAGTGATTGGATAAACCAGCAGATGGATCCCAACCTACAACTATATTCAAGGGCGTTATGAATCTTGTGCTTGGAAGGTTCTTTATTAAAAAGGGTCAAAATGAACCAATAATTCTGGTAGCAAGAAATATTTCCCCATAAATAAAGAGGGCCAACATGGTTCTTCATGCTTTTGCCCAGTTCTCTGATAGTTAATTGTTTATGGACTATCTCTTGCAGCTTCTATAATTTGTCCATAGGAAAGTAGTGTACAGAAGAAGCAATGATCCCAACAGCCTTTATTAGTTGTGACTCCAGGAATCTGCATACAGGCCCATTGCTTTTTATTCTTTAAAAAATGCTTAGGGGCAGTGGCAAAGCTGCATGCTCAGCACTGGGGGCAGAGAGCAGGTGGGGGCATGGCTGGCACGTGTCCTGGGGGCATGGCGTGCCTCCCGGAGGGATGCGACATGTCACCTGCGGGGGCGTGGCACGCATCCTAGGGGTGTGGCACATCACATGTGGGGGTGTGGCACCCAGCACGGTGGGGGGGGCGGCACATGTCCAGGGGTGGCCACGATGGTACCCCCTCCCCGATGGTGCTGGGGTGGTGTGCTCCCCCCATTCCTCCACCAGTGTTTAGGGGTACTCTCATTTTCCTATTCATATTGAAATTCTGCCCCTCAATGAGGCCAAATTTAGTTTCACAAAATGTTTAGGGGTATGCGTACCCCTGCGTAACCCCCCCCCCTGAAAAAAGCATTGTCCAGGTCTATATGCAGTTAACTATACTGTTACTCTTTGGGTACAGTTTTGGGATGTGTGTATAACTGACATGATTCTTTATCGTTAGTCTTCCTGCATTGTTTTCTGAATGAAGACTTATTCACAAGACCCACAAGAAAACTATGATCTAGGAGCCATAAAAGCATATATATATATTTTGCACAGCACAGCATACAATGTATCATTATCAGCTTATCCATATTATCTGAATAAACCAATGCATGGAAAATATCTATGTAAGAGTATGGAAAAATGTTCTATATATTGTTAACAGAAGCATAAAGCCGAGGTTAGATTATAGAATATGATATTGAGTGTATGGGTTTGGCTTAGAAAAATAGACTGCATCCTAATGACAATATATTATAAGAGATATATCTGGTAAGGGAAGCTGTGTGCAGCGGTATATGCAAATCTTGAGTTTTTTATAAAAAGAAAAAATAAAAGTATGCACACAAAGTGTTTTATGGTGATGCATATGGAAAACATCCCCCGTTAGATGGATTCCTGTGAGTTTTCAACTAATAAATATTATGACTTACTAATTCATATTACCAAGTGTTTTTCCAGTGAGCTGCTTATTTCTGATCATAAATAACAACACTGTTTTACTAATAGCTTTTTAATGAGTAATAAATAATTGCTCCATTAATATAAAGTGCACTAATTTGTTCTACTCATGAACTTATTTCTCTCTTGTGTATAAAGCATAGATTTCAAAATTATGGATACCCTTATCCTATAAGGTACAATAATAATTATGATTATAAACAGCTTAAGTGACAGAAACAAAATAAGGTTATATTTACATCAATGGAGGTGGACAGGTTTTGATATAGTTTCCAATGCTTTTTCACGTGAAGGTCGTCTGGTTTGAATGAGAGCAGTTAAGAAGTTGGGAATTAATTACACAGTATATATAAAGAAAGGTGATGGAATCTGGTTGCTTTGGTCTTACATTTAGGGTTTTTGCTGCCAGAGAACTTCATCCCAGTCTCATATATTGACATGTAATTAGGAAAGGCCCAAACATAGTTTCTTTATTTACCAAGTGGGGATGCCATACTAACTTAATTTACTTGTGTGAAAACTCCATTGAATTCAATAGGACTTACTTTTGAGTAGACATGATTAGGTTTGTGCTGTAACTCTCCGTGCTTCGCAGTATATTTTTGGGTTCCATGCCTGAAGTAAGCCTCTTTTCGGAAAACTATAATCACATCTTGAAATTTAAGTTTGATTTTTGCTTCCTGTGAAGTATCAAACACACAATCTCACATAGTGGTCTTTGTTCTTTCTCTCTTTTACCTTGGTGAGGTTTGGGTTGAGCATAACTACTCCATTCTGTAAGAGTAGCAGCCCCATTGAGATGCTCTACCCTTTGGAAACTAATCTAATCTGATGGGTTACAGAATGCTTTGAGGAATTTTCTGGCTCACATGGCTGGCACTCCTTTCAAGGCTCTTGTCTCATGGTGGAATGGTGAGATGCATAGAGTCTTTGACATGATCACTCCTGAGAGCTGCAGAGCATGTTGGTCCCTTTGGAACTCCAGTGACCTGTGTGCAATGAACCAGGAGGGTCAGTGGTTAGAGCTTAGGTGGTGTAAGTCTCAATCTGAACCTGACTGAACATGTGTGAAGCTACACAACTGGTGAAGAAAGCTGACTTCTCTGCCACTACTGAGCCCACAAGCAGCAATCTGGCAAAACTTTTCTGAGTGGTGAATGGTATCCTATGAAGAAGATATCCTATTCTCTTATCACGTGTGCATGGACAGACATTCTCAGGGGTTATTGGTAGATAGGGACTGAATTTAACATTTGATTGATTGCTGGTGTTACAGTTTTTAAGTTACTATAGCAAAGCACTTTGATCTACTGTTACCCAGCTGCGGCTCTGAATCAGATGGAAATATGGTGAGAGATCTGTTGCAATAATGCCACTGTTAGATTTTACACATGCTTCTACGACTATGTTCATAAAAAGTATAATTTTGAAGAGCTTTAAAATTCATAATAATAAAGGTTCATAGAAGAAGACACACAAGTCAGTGTTTCTGTAAATGCCTTGTTATTAAATTGCTAACTCCACTCATTGATACAGTAACCACATGCAAAGGTGGTTTTGTTTCTCATTTATTTTTCTGATGAGACTCTGTCTCCTGTGGGGCTTCAGTTTTGATGTTGTTTTCCTTGCTGTTGACTGGATTTATTTTCTTTCCACAGAAATATCCCCTGTGTCATCCTTCATCATTTTAGAATACAGTCTTTATGCTTACACACAGAACTCTAGTTTTGTTCAGGGAATTTGGGGCTTTTCTTAAAGAAAATGGTGGCGTTCCCTTCCCCTTTGTATGAATGAATGGCCCTGATTTAATTTATAACAGTATACAAAGTGAATGCATACAAGATGAGAAAGGATAATGTGTCTAGTTTAATGCTTTTCAAGAGGTCCAGTTACCAGGAATATCCGTCTTTCAAATTTGGTAGTGCTGTGGCATAAATAGTAAATATTATACAGCAAGGCCCTTTATATGATGGCATCAGGTCATCACTGTTTATCTCACTTTTAGCACTGGAAATCTTGAGAAGGTGCTCTAAGATGTGGTAGGTATGATCATGCTGGCCTGGAATGAGCTTCAAATCTGTATGAAGCTTTATGCTTATATTTGCACTTGGCCAAAATATAGCAAAGGGCAGAATCTGCAAATTATGCCATGATCAAACACTGAAAAGCTGAAATTTGAACTAAATTGTGAAAGGCCCCACAGAGCTGGTGAATCTGGAAGGAAAAAGAAGTAGTGCTAATTGTGGGGCAAGAAGGACAGGAGAACTATAGGAAGCTGAATGCTCAGGACATTAGCAAAGTAGAATACAGTCATACCTTGGTTTTTGAACAGCTTAGTTCTAGAACCTTTTGGCTCCCGAACATCGCAAACCCAGAAGTGACTGTTCTAGTTTGTGAACTATGTTTGGAAGCTGAACGTCCGACAGGGCTTCTGTGACTTCCAATTGTCTTCAGGAGCTTCCTGCAGCCAATCAGAAGCCACACTTTGGTTTCCAAGTGTTTTGGAAGTTGAACAAACTTATGGAATGGATTCTGCTTGATTTCTAACTGTAAAGATCATCATGCTTCCCATTGGAGTAGAGGAAGACTTCCTCTTTCATCCAGACATTTCCTGCAGGGATCACACTGCATTGGTAGCACCTGAAGAAATAGTGTAAAAGTGCTTTGAGGTCATTTCACAGTTATTCAAAACATGGGGGATGAAAAATTCTAGCATGTGGACAGGAAAAAAAAATTCTATATATTTATGAATGCTGTTTTCCACCTTGAGCTGCATGTCAGTAGGGTGAATGATTCATTCAAATATATAAATAGTGCCACCCTTCACAATAGCACATTGCCCCACATTCCACCACCAGCCCATCAGTTTCTATCACTTTTCTGTTGTTTATGACAATAAAGTAATTGTTGAGAGAGCAAGAAAATGTAATATTAATGCAGGATATTACATTCATCAAAACTGAAAAGTAGCTGAAGACACCCATCACCAGCCACATTAGTTAGCCCTTTTCAATACCCATCTGTTCTCCTTGTGATCACATATCTGAACTAACAGAAAGGCAGGATGCCAGAGTGCATAGCTGCCAATAACAGAACAGCTGTGAAAAATATGTAGCCTAATACAATATTCAAACCTGTAAATATTGGGTTCTCAGTGGACTGTCACTTAGTCTGCGCAAACACATACCACAAAGAACTCTCCACATCAATTGGTAATACAGAGCATTGTTTTGTCACTCTCTGTATTTTGTGATTCACCAATACATGCACTCAGACACTTACCTTTTATTGCGGTATAGTTGCTGTTTGATCCTAGATTTCTTTGAGATAATTTAGAGCTTCATGTCCGCACCTTGGATCAGTTGAAGCTGTACATGAGAGAGTGCATTTCGTTTTCCTCCATTCTCACCAATGGCTGGTTGTGTCCATATCAAGAAGTGTTCCCTGGCTGCAGACATGCCCCACTCTCATTTTCCTCTGGCCAAGCATTAGATTTATGGCCATGGATGCTGGGTACAAAGAGCCCCTCTATGTTTTTGCTTCTGTATAGAACACCTGGTATTCCAGAATTCTAAACTTGTAGGAGATTAGGGAAAGAAAAATACCTGTGTCTTTCTGAGCTATGGTGAACCTGGTTATTAAGATTAAATTTTTATGTAGCCATCTGTCATGGATGCTTTAGCTTAAATTCCTGCATTGCAAGGGGTTTGACTAGATGCCCCTCAGGGTCCCTTCCAACTCTACAATTCCATGATTCTATAAAACCACTTTGGAATCATTGCCAAATATGCAGTGGAGTCTGACCATTCATCCATCTAGTTCAGTATTATTTGCACTGACTGGCAGCAACTCCCCAGGTTTTCAGACATGAGGGTTCCCCACCCCCCCAGCACCACCCAGAGATGCCAGGATTGAATTTAGGGTCTCTGACATACAAAAACATGTTCTCTACTACTGAGGTATAGGCTCTTTCTCAAAGATCCTTTAATCAGATACTGCAATCTTTAACATAATTATCTGGAAGTAAGTCCCATTGAAGCCAATGATTAATCCTATTAAAATCAATGTCTCTTCAGCTCGTTCCATTATAAAAGGAAGTACACATCCACTTCCAATGTATTCTCCTAGCTTTTGAGCAAAAATGTAACAAATCCTGTATGTATTATCATATTTACCTGACATCCCTATTAAAATTCCAAATGTGCAAGATTCCTTAATCATCAGTTCAAACCTGCCTAATTAGAATGTTCTCATTAAAGTAATTAGTCCCTCTCCTGAAGGGCTAATCCATTGATCTGTAATATTTTCATGTTAAGCCTTGCACTAATGCCCTTCCCAAGATGAAGGTCTGTCAATATTAAAAGAACTTGTGTGAAATGATGGTTAAAGAGATTTCTGCTTTTGTTTGTAATTTTCATTATAAATGGATGGAATAACAATCACAGTACTTTTAATATGCCATCTTTCATCTATAGGGCCCTACAAATATACATTTGTAATTACCTTTGGTTAGTAACACCAATTATCGTATTATATTAGTTTTTTTCCTACATAAACAGTTTTTCTGGGTTAATAGTCATATTGAAAGCTAAATCTCTGCTATTTTACATGTAGAAATGTAATGGATTCTGAAATTAGTGACAGGCGAGGGCAATATCTACTGTCATGGACTGGCTGGATGCAGAGGAGTGGTGGAAGGAACCAGCTGGAAAACTCCAAAGGGAACCCCCAAGAGAAGAAGGCTCAGAGCCTGGGGATTGGTGGTAGGACGACAATGTGTGGTCAAAGGGAAAAGAGGAAACAGACTGGAGGGAGGATGCTGAAGAAGTAACAAAGTTTAGTGAGCAGGAAGAGGCTGTGGCAGAGAGCGGTCCAGAATCAGAGGCAGAAGCAGAGACTGGAGAGGGATGGGTACTGGCTGCTGAAGAAGCCTGGGAGTCTCACGTCCTGCTGTGACCAGCTTCTCTCCTACCTGTTCTCCCAGAACATGAAGAGGAATGAAGAGGGCAGAGCAAAGAGAGACAACATGAAGGAGCCTCAGGTTGCCGGAAAAGGACCTGGGGGGGGGGGGGGAGGAGCCTTAGAGAGGTGGAAGGTGGGGGCCTTCAGTCCGCATAACTGTCCCATTGGGACAAGACCTACTGGGAAGAGTTGCTGTGATCATTAGGCCTGAGCTGTTTTTTTTCTTTGAGTAATGAGTTAACTTCACTGACACATTGAGAATTATTGCTGACTTGTTCCCAACTCCCACCTTGACATCTATATAAATATGTGCATTGATCTGTGCAGAGGCTGTGCAGTTCATCTTGCTGTGAGGCCTACAAGGTCTGGTCCCTGCTCTCTTTCATGCCTTTTTCCAGTTGGCTGGAGAGAGCAGGGCCCTGACTGACTCCAGCTACAAAGGTTGCTACAACTGTTCAAGGTGCCTCAGTTATATCTATTGTTAAGCATTAATATTAAGGCGATATAAACTTTGTTATGTCTTGTCATTACAGTGGTACCTCTGGTTAAGAACTTAATTCATTCCTGAGGTCTGTTCTTAACCAGAAACTGTTCTAACCTGAGGTACCACTTTAGCTAATGGGGCCTCCCACTGCTGCTGCACCGCCGCCGTGGAATTTCTGTTCTCATCCTGAAGTAAAGTTCTTAACCTGAGGTACTACGTCCAGGTTATCAGAGTCTGTAACCTGAAGCATTTGTAACCCAAAGCATTTGTAACCCAAGGTACCACTGTATTAAGGATTTTTTTTTTAATGCTTGTGAGCCACTTTGAGCACGGTTCACCATGGAAAAGCAACACAGAAAGCAGCAGTGATGATGATACATAGGTTCTCTGTGGAATCTTTAAACTGCATTGCACTAAGAAAGAAAATCTGTTTCTACTGCTCTGCGCTGACTGTAAACCCTATGAAGACTTTGTTCTCAACTAATCAATTTCCTCCAGCTCTTTTCCAAGTCTTCCTATGGACAACTTGGCTTGTTCCCTTATTTCCAATAGTATCATCTTTAACAAGGTAGGCAGAAGTAATAATGATACTACCCTCAAGTCTAGAGAGGCTTCTATGACCAAATAACCACTAATGATTTTTTCGCTTATATGCTGGAGGTTGGGAATATTTAATTAACTGGTACAGATAAGCTAGTATCTGCATTAGCTGCTTAATCTATCTTGCAAGATTGTGTTTTAAGTAGAGTTGAGCTTTAAGTTCTCAGCAGAGAACAGCACCCACATTTCAGTCAACCAAGAAGAGCAGGAAGGAATGGCATCATTATGAATGATTGGGAAGAGTTCCTGCACACCAAGATATTGTGCAGAATGCCTGGGAGGGCAAAAGATTCTGGGTGCCAAGCCTAGCGGGTGCTTCTGGGTGTCACAGCTATGAAGTAGTGTATTCAGCAGAACAGAAGTCAAGATGCAGAGTGCGTCAAATTTTGGCCTCACACAAGGTGCTGGTGAAATTTGAAAAACCAAACTCTGCCCTTGCTGAATGCGCACACATGCATGTACACGCACGCATGTGCGCACACCTCTAACACAGTTGTAAAATTAAGACAAAGAAGTTTCAACTCAGTGTCTCTACAACATGAATTTAGTTTTGGACAGCAACTGTGCATCCATTTGCAAAAAGGGAAGCAAGTTTCACATGGGGCAAAAATGCTAGCAAACTGTGCTTATCCCCATACTTGTTTTGGTACAGGTTTTTTTCTTTCTTTCTTTCTTTTATTTGTCCTTCAGTGAAACTGAGTATTTTTGACACCATGAGCATTATGGAAATGCTGACCTGGGACACTGTTTTGATAATGGATATCTCTGTTAATTTAAGACAGCTTCCTCTTAACTCAGCAAGGCAATACATCTTCATTAATGAAAGAACAATTTGTGTCTGTCAGACTTCAATTTGAATCTCCTGGGGTTACTCCCAGTGATTTTCTATATTTATTTATTATGCCTTATTGTGGTTCTTCCCCCCATCCTTTTGTCTATATTTCCTTCTGGACAAAACATCCTTTGTTTGTTTAGCTGAGATGCTCAGTTTTAAATTTTGCATAATGTAATTGCTGTAAAATGCCTATTGCTTAATCAAATTGCTACTCCCCCCTCCTTCAATAACAATGCTTTGCATTGGATTTTCTCATTCTTATAAGTCCACTTTATATTCATTCTCATTCATGGTCTTATTCTAAATGCATAAATCTTCACTTTATTCGATGTATTATGGAAATCTATATCACAATATTTCCTTCTCACTTTGGCCAGGAAGCATATCCCCTGCTGTTAATTGTTCTGAAGCTGTTGTCATTGACACATTATATGGCATTAAACTGCATTGCCATCAAGTATACCTTCAACAGGGAGCAATATCTAACTTTTTTCTGTTAGAAGAGTATCAGTTCCAAGCAAGAAGTTGTATGTTGATTCTGCCGTTATTGACGGTCTTGAGGACACTGATTGTAACCATCATAAAGCCACCTCTGCCTTTCCCCATCAAGGTCCTCAGTATCGGTCTTTTACTTCATAATGGTTAAGGCTAATCAACATATTTAGCTGTAGAATTAAAAGGGGGAAAGTAAACACAAAAAGTAATATCACTTTGGGGCCTTTTAATTCGAACCTTCCCTACAACTTAGTGAAGTTCCAGATAGGCCTGGGATGTGGTTTAGATAACATTAGCCGGAGGGATCATTCCCTTTCAGTGGCTTCCTTAGGTATTCTTTCTGTTTTCTTAAACATTTGCTATTTATCAGTCCTAAATGCTAAGCAAGGAATTCACTTTAATTTCAGTGAGAGCCAGACTGATCAGTGTGGTGGACAGAGCTGTGGAGCCATCCTCCCTGTCTGACACCTCTACAGCTTACTTGCACAGAGATGAAAGAAGTGGCTGCAAAATCAGAGCTGAATGGACATGCCAACTGAGCCAATCTGGAGCTTCCACTGGTGCATCTGAACAACCCTGACCTCGCCACTTCCCCAGCCAGCTCTGGCCCCATCTAAGTAAGAGGCAGATACACCATTTTGAGGAGGGCACTTCCAGGGCTCTGCCCTACTACACCGGCCACTAATGAATAATGGTTTTTGAACTTCTAGCTCATTAAAAAAAAATCTCTGGACAAGTACCTCTTTTGTGCCTTCTCTGTTTGAAGCATCATTGCTCAATAGTTAAAAGCAAGGTGTCTAATTTCAGAAAGATAAGCTGTCATAGAGAATTATTTTAAGACTACACCATATGGAATTATTTTAAGACCAGAGTTGTTTTTCCTGTGTTGCTATTATTGCCCGTAGTATATGGATAAAAATTGGAAACCTTTAGCCACTTTGAAAATCGATGCAAACTGCTTGTTACTCAGATGGACTGTCATACAACAGAAGACTGTGCAATTAATGAGCTGCACTCTCAGATAAAGCACTAAAAGACCTATATCACCATTTAGAAGTGAAAAAATATTTTTTATTACTGTTTTAAAAAGTGATGGAGCATGTGATTTATACTGACAGATTTACCCTCCATCTAAACCATGCAAAACATGGTGAATTCCTTGTGAAAGCCAAACTGGTTATCCTCATAGGTGATGGGAGAAAGGTCTGAGCTGTCACGATCAAGGGGACCAGACTTAGGTCCACAAAGCTGAAAGGCTTGTTGCAATTTTGCCAACAGACACAACCCGTTTACTTGTAGATTTACAATGAACAAGATTGGAACAGATATTACTGAGAGTCCTTTGAAAATCAGTCAGGCATGGTGACACACAAGTAGTTTTACTAGCAGAAAAGGTTGCCTAGGACTTTATTTTCATAATTTAACACGTGCAATTATCAAAAAATAATTGGCTGCAGTAAAAGTAAGACAAGGGCAGTTTAAAATGGGTAAAAGGGCACCACTGTCATAAACAAACGGTGCCTAGTTTTAACCAAAGGTGGTAGAGAGCTCACAGCTCATTGCCCTTTATATTGTTGTTTAAGTAATTGATCATTCTCACTTCCAATATATTGATTCTCCTCATATGCAAAAGAGAAAAATAAAAACAATTGCTTTTTTTCTTCTTCTTTTTAGGAATGCAGATATACATGCACCATTCATAATTACAGTGAGACTATGGCAAATAATGTCATCTTTCTCTTTTAACAGAAGCCTTGTTTGCTTCTGGGCTACTGCAGTTGTATAATTTGGGGCTTTCACTAGCTAAGGGGATATATTATTTATTGTTTGTTTATTCTAAAGATTTATACTATGCTTTTTGGTCAAATAGCCAACAACCAACTGTTTAAAATACAGAAAATATGCAAAGCAATTACTCACCTTTTGGAGACGGAGTGCCTAAGAGAGATTCCTGGAGGAAGCATGATTTTAAAGCCTCTCCGAAGCTGAGTGCTGGGGATTGGAGCAGCAGCAGACCACATAGTCTGGCATCGACACTCAACTGACCTCAGGTGCTTATGGAGACATAAGGGGTACATGAAAACAAGGTTGAAATTATGAAAATACAGCAGTGGAGGCCATCCAGCACTCTTGCATTTGCACTGTACCCACCTTGCCCTGGTCTTGCCCCTCCTCTACTTCCTGGTAAGCAGCACCAACACAACCAATTGCTGGCCATGTGAGCAAGGGGCAGCTGTGTATGATGTGTTTGTGCATGATGGGCCTGGAACAACGAGTTGCCCTGGCCACTCTGGCCAGCTCCCAACACATATAAAAACATAATAAAACATCAAACATTAAAAACTGCCTGGTACAGGGCTGCCTTCAGATGTCTTCTAAAAGTTGTATAGTTATTTATCTCCTTGACATATGATTGGAGGGCCTTCTACAGGGAGGGGGTCACTGCTGAGAAGGCCATCTGCCTAGTTCCCTGTAACTTCACTTTTATAGTGAGGGAACTGCTGGAAGGCCCTTGGAGCTGAACCTCAGTGTCCAGGCTGAACGATGGGGCTTTAAAGGTCAGCACCAACACTTTGAATTGTGCGCAGAAAAGTACTGGGAGTCATGTGAGTCTTTGGTGTCCATTTTGGCTGTCTTAAAGCAGCAAGTTTGGGAGACAGGTGAACATATGTTTATCTGTGTATAGACTGAGGGTTATGTTGATCTTCAGACTTCCAGAAAGGGGTAGTTTTTAAAAACACAATGAAAGAACGTTTGCAGTATCCACTATGGCAGAGGTGGCCAATGCAGCACTTGCTAGACCACAACTCCCATCATCTTTGATAATTGAGCATGCAACACTTGGAAGGTACTGTGTTGGCAATTTCTGTACTAGAAGATGCAGACAGCTATATTTTTTACTAGCCTTGGGGGGCTATTTTCCATTCCTCTGACTTTCATTTATGGAAGTGTAGCTTCTGAGTTATGCCTCTTGCTTCTTCCTTCTTCCTGCTACATATCCCACAAGCTCAGCTAGTCATTATTGCTCTGTATGTTTTCCTTTTGAATCCACAATATGTTTTGGAGTATTGCTGCATCTTTAATTCTGCTCAGTTTACCACTGTAAATGATGCCAACAAGGCAAACAAAATGCTTCCTGGCCAGTAAAGCTAGATAGCTTTAGCAGTGCCCTTCACCACAGTTATTGTATATCTTTGTAGCTGTTTGAGTTTATTATTTGTGCCTTGGCAAGGAAAAGGAAGGGGATATGAACTTTATTGAATGCTCTTGCCTTTGTCAGCTTATATACAACTTGAAGGGATGGGAAAATGCTTATAGAATATCTGTTTACTCCAAGGAAAGAAGGGAGTGTGCTCTCTGTTAAAATATATTTATGAAAATGAGATTCAAATGACTGCATTGCCACACTTATCTACATAAACAAACAGATTCAAGGGCACCATGATCCCGCAGTCAAATAAAAGTTTCTCTAAAGCCACCATCACTTTTACAGCCCCACATTTTTTACACTCGCTTAAGTTGACTGAATTATTACCGTAAATGCAGGTGGAGTGGGAAATGAGGTCATGTCTTCTGGTAAACATTTCATTCCACAGAAATGAGAAATAAACTGGAGGGAAGTTTATTTCACTACATAGTGCTTTAGATACTTGCAAACTCTTGATCTATTTCCTGTAAATGTACAAAGGGACCGTCCCTGAAACTACATACACAGCATTAACGGTACCATGCTGCAAACTTATAGTAACTCGTCCTTCCTACTGTAATTTGCCAGCTTGTTAACAGCATGTTCAGCCCTTCCCCATCCCATGTACCTCACCATGAACAGATCCATGAACTCACTCCTTCCAAAACACCTGACATGGAAGCTGTTCAGCACAAGAGTGGCAGCTATCAGGGCTGGGCAATAGCCTTTAGGTACACATGAACAGGTGACAGCAGCCACGAAATTAAGAGACGCCTGCTTCTTGGGAGCAAAGCAATGACCAACCTAGACAGCATCTTAAAAAGTAGAGACATCACCTTGCCAACAAAGGTCCGTATAGTAAAAGCTATGGTTTTCCCAGTAGTGATGTATGGAAGTGAGAGCTGGACCATAAAGAAGGCTGATCGCCGAAGAATTGATGCTTTTGAATTATGGTGCTGGAGGAGACTCTTGAGAGTCCCATGGACTGCAAGAAGATCAAACCTATCCATTCTGAAGGAAATCAGCCCTGAGTGCTCACTGGAAGGACAGATCGTGAAGCTGAGGCTCCAATACTTTGGCCACTTCATGAGAAGAGAAGACTCCCTGGAAAAGACCCTGATGTTGGGAAAGATGGAGGGCACAAGGAGAAGGGGACGACAGAGGATGAGATGGTTGGATAGTGTCTTCGAAGCTACAAACATGAGTCTGACCAAACTGCGGGAGGCAGTGGAAGACAGAAGTGCCTGGCGTGCTCTGGTCCATGGGGTCACGAAGAGTCGGACACGACTAAACGACTAAACAACAACAACACACATGAACAGGTAGATAGTAAAGGAGGCAGGAGATGAGAAAGGATTCAGAACGGAATCCTTCACACAGAGGGAGCAAGAGGTGGGGTTTGGCAAAAACACAAAACAAAAAAACAGAAAGTTTCCTCTCTTTTTTTGTTTTTGAACTTCAGATCTCCTTGAAATTGTCGGAATCTTCAGATGGAGTTCTTGAAGCTCCTGATTCAGATGTAGAGCAAGCTCCAGTCTTCTTACCCATCTCAAATGGTGAAACAGCGATACAATACAGGAGCATGTGGTGGGGCAAGGCAAGTGGGGCAACATTGCTGGCTTCCTAATGCTGAACACTGCTGCTTGTTTCTGAGAGGGAGATGGAGAGGAGCAAGGCAGTGGAGAGCTTGGTGCAGCTGCAGCAGGGGAAGCCTAGAATTGACTCCACCACTGATTCTGTGCTGCCCTGGCACTGCAACAAACTCCCAGCCACAAACTCTCAGCGTAAAGAAGTCAGGTGAGCAATGTTGCTGCACCAATATTGTGTCGATATTCACTCGTTGAGATGGGTGGACACTATTTGGCATGGATGGAGCTTGCCTCAAATATGTAACAGGGAGCTTCCATAATTCCATTTCAAAATTCAGAACCCCCTTAAGGAGATCTAAGCTTTTAAAAAATGCTCAAAGGGCTTCTCCTTCCTTCCTTCCTTCCTTCCTTCTTTTCTTTTCTTTTTCAGTACTCTGCCTTTTGCTATCTCGTCCCTATTTCTGAAGGGGAAGGAAACTCAGCTTCGGTTATAGGAAAAGGGTATAAGTCTACAGGGAGTTATGATGTCATTTTCCTGCAAGGGAAAAGTTCATTCCTCCATTTGAAAAAAAAAAAAAAGACTGCCAGCATTACTTGGCCAGCAGTTATGGAAGAAGGAGAGGCCTAACAACGTTTGCCTATCTTCCTGCTACTGTTCCCCAGGGTTGCTTGATGATGATGATATTTATACCCTGCCCTTCTGGCTGGGTTCCTTAGGAAGAATGAAGTGGCAACAAACGGATGAGTGCCAGCAGAATTAAAGCAGAGGGCCATTTCACAACAGACTGTACTCCCCTCAATTCTGCTTGCATAAATTGGAGCAGACCAATTTCTGTATACCTGTGAAAGCACACACATGAACACCAGTTTCAATACCTTTGACATGCCTATTCACTGTTGAATCATTCTAAGGCAATTTGGATGAAGCTGGAAGAGAAAGTCCCTGGTCTCATATTAGCTTGCAAGCTAGAGCACAGTTTAAGAACATTTACATCCCCCTACAATCAGTGTGTCTTAAAACACAGTTGACTAGATGGTGTCGGATCATGCCCTTGAAATCATCAGCTATGTTCTCATCTTGCTGTTGGCACTCCTGTCACAGCTGTTGGCCACCAGCTTTTCTAATGGGGGTGACAGAAGGCACAGCATCCCAAGGGAAGGATTATTTCTCTTTAAAGTATATCCAGAGACAAACAAGATTAACATTCCTATCCTAAGCATATTACTTGGAAGTAATTCTCATTGATTTTGAAGTAATGTGCTTAGGATCAGGATGACAGACAGATGCAAATGTATTTGGGTAATGCAAGAACAAGTTTTTTTAAAAAATAATAATAATAGTCAGTTTAAAAGTAACCCGATACTTGAATTTAGGAAGTTCCTGTATAGAATTAATTTTGGCAAGCTGCTTTAAAGTGAAGATCCCTTTCCTCTACTCCCAACATGCATCAAAATGCCCCATGTGGCAAGAACATTTGAGCAAAAAAGAAAAAAGAAAAAAGGCTGAACTGAATAGTCACTCATTTGGGCTTTGGGTTCAAAAGCAGTTCTTTCATGGGCCCCAATATATTTCCTTTAAAAAAAAACACAAAAACAAAAAACAAACACACCAAGGGTAGAATCCAACATAGCACTCTCATTCTGTAAGTGCAAGGATTCCTCCTTTTGCAGCTGAATGTTATCCCCTTCTCCTTCCCTTGTGCACCCCCAAAATATGAGCTTCCCCAACCCTCTGGAGTACATGTGAGAAGGATGCAGGACACAAGCAGGAGAGAAGGAGGAAAGTCCATGATGGGATGTGACAACTGAATACTGCTCCTACACATTGTTCTTTCTACTTTATTATTGTTTGCTTTTACTGTACCCCCAATGAACTGTTGTTCTGTGCCATTCTCTACTGTGCATCCCAGGCATCCTTATCCTACAAAGAGTGTCCCAAACTACTCAGGAATCATAGTAGCAATGAAGATGTCAGATGCTATACAGCCAATCATATTTGCCCTAAATGGCTTCAGCCCTGTATACCTGAAGGGGTGTCTCCACCCCCATCATTCATGCCAGACACTGAGGTCCAGCACCGGGGGCCTTCTGGAGGTTCCCTCACTGTGAGAAGTGAGTTTACGGGGAAGCACGCAGAGGGCCTTCTCAGTAGTGGTGCCCGCCCTGTGGAACACCTTCCCATCAGATGCCAAGGAAATAAACACTCTCTTACTTTTAGAAGATATCTGGAGTTTTAAATGTTTGATGTTTTATTGGGTTCAGTGTTTTAATTTGTTAGAAGCTGCCCAGAACGTACAACACACAACACAGTCAGATGGGCGGCATATAAACATATTAACAACAACAACAACAACACTTTTATTGGACAGCATATAGATGCTCTTAATGAATAACTAATAATAAATAACCAGTTTAATAAATCTGATTTACACCCTAATTCCCTTCTGTTCTGCTTTACTCTAAAGTAAGTTCACCTTGCAGCCTCGAGGAAAATGTTTCCTGGGCTGAGCACCTGAGTGATCCTAGCTAATCAGATTGTGAAATAATTCATACAAAACATACTCAAGGCAGTGCTTCCTAAATAGGTGAATGCTTCCCCTTCTTTTGCAGCGATGCACAACAAATCATATTTTCATTTCCCCCTTCCCTTTCTAGCTTAGCCCTCTTCATGAAAGGCAATATAGCATTGAATAGCAACTGCAAAATAAGCGACGTTTTCTGGGGCTAAGACTGTGCAATTTCTGCTTTCTTGCTGCCTTGCAATTTACAAGTGATTGCTAACCCCTAGTGGCAGCTTTACACGGAAGTAGTTGCTCCTTCTAGCTGTAGCCAGCCTTTGACAAACAGCTAATGGATTGCAGAAAGAATTAGTGGCACATAAAAGCCCACAATTCTCCTTGTTGAAAGGGAATTGTATGTGGGCATAGACGCGTGAATGGATTGGTCATGTTGCCTGTCATGAATATTTTTCAAACATTTACACTGGTGAAGAAAACACAAAGCTTGTTGGGCAGATTAAATCCCTGCTTCATGATCTCTCTTATTTTGGGGTAGGGGTAGGGAAGGGCACTTTAATCGTTAAATACCATAGAAGAGTTTATTATATAATGCAGTCTGAATGTAGCTATGAAGTACTGATTTAATGGTCTATTTTCTTCATGTAAGCCAAAAACGTAATTATTACAGCTTCATAATTTCATGAAGTAGAGCATGCATAATCAGAATGTGCATTGTGCACACACAAACACATCCACACAAACACACTTGCATGCAGACGCATTTTCAATCCTGCATGACTTGAGTATGTCAAGCCCCACTTCAAGCCCCAACACTAAATCTTCCACCCCCAAATGTGCATTATACAGAATTGTGTATGAAGCACGCACAACACATGACTGTTTCCTGCACAAGAGCAGGGACTGCATATGATTCTGACACTCGATTGTGACTGACAGGTCAAGCTCATAGTCAGAGGGGCTGATTTTACCTAAAACTGCACAATTCCAGTGCTTTGGGGGAGGAAAGTGAATCCCTTTCAGTTCTTCCCACAAATCAACTTTAAAAACACAAAAAGCACTGGACCAACCTGACAGCAACTTTTTTTTCAGGTATACTCTCATTGGAAAACCATTGTGGTTATCCTTCTGAAATATGACAGCTTTCGTTTTTAGTAGAGGCTACTTTGCCCGCATTTTTTTCAAATTCTGTAAATCAGTAATTAAGTTATAGGCAGGGCCAGCCCACCCATAAGGCAAGGTGAGGTGACTGCCTCAGGTGGTGAATCCACAGATACGGCAGATCCAATTTCCAAGGAATGCATTGGCTGCCATTACTCCTACAGAGCCAATGGCAGCTGTAGAGATGCAGCACGCTCTTTGGAGGCCAGATATGCCACCTCCTTGGCAGCCCTGCCCCCAATGCTGCCTCTTGGTGGCGCTGCTGGTTTCCACCCTCCTGCTGCTACTGATGAAGATATTTATTCCCCACCTTGTTCCTGATATAGATCTTCACACCCCTCTTTTTCCATGGTGCAGCCAGGGCATTTTGTGATTCATTTCAGGTGCCAAACATCTTGGACTGTCCCTGGTTAGAAATGCCCCTCCATCCATATGCAAATAAAAATAAACTCTGGACCTATAGCTCTCTAGTTTGGCAAGCTTAATGCACCCTGGTAAAGGAGGGGTCGACTATGCCTATAAATTATATAAATTTCTCTTGGAAGGAAAAGTTGTGGTTGGTTTTTTTAATTTCCCAATAGTGAATAGATATTGGGGGAAGGCCTTTCCTCTAACTTATGAGGCCTTGGACCCTGAAGAAAACTGGGCATTGAAGAAAGAACAAATGAATGAATAAATGTGAATTCTAGTGAAATAAAAACTGCTAATTTATTGAGTATATACCACTGATAATTCATTTCCCCCAAAGCATAAGAAAATGTTAATTGTGTCATATGCACTAATATATTAAACTCTATTGAAAAGTGGGTGTTGCTGTATTAAATAAATAGGAATCAATTACAGAATTCATCATGAATATATCTCTTCCATTTTCCTCTGTATGAAAACTGATTTTTATGTTTGATGAAAGAATTCTCAGGAGTTAATTATTTCTTCTCTTTGCCTTTAAAATTAATGGTAGTATGGTTGTTTTATAGCCATTGGTAACCTTTTGCTGTATATTGATCTGCTGTTTTTATGAGGATGTGGATGACACTCGTTGCTGTAAATATTGCTAATAATACGTGGTGGAGACTTGGTGGAGAATATAAATTTTGATCTTGAGCCTTAGTACAGTCATTCTGATGCATTGGATAACTCAATCGGTAGAGCATGAGACTCTTAATCTCAGGGTTGTGAGTTCAAGACCCATGTTGAACAAAAGATTCCTGCATTGCAGGGGATTGAACTACATGACCCTCACTGTCCCTTCCAACTCTACAATTCTATTATTCTTTATTAGACAAACTTTTCTGAATACAGGTTTCGACTTGCCTGCACAGGAGTGGGGGACCAATATGACCCAAGTGGTCCACTTACTAAAGGAAATGATCAGCTTTAAAATATAAGGTGGAAGCCAAAATGCTTAGGAGAAAGGAGTTCATTCTGAAGGGCTACTCTTCACATTAGCTGGTAGAGAGAAGCAATCTCAAAAGACAGCAGCTTATTTGTTAAGTACAATTGTCACAGCAAGAATGAGGCATTGATACTTTGTGATCTATGAACTCCACCAGACGAATCGGGACTCAGCTAGAAAGAAATAAATGGTAAAGAAAAAGCCATTTATATGTACTGTATGTGCGATATAACATTGTGCCACCAGATGGTAATGTAGAGTCCTGTTTTTCTCTACCTGTTTTCCCCTGTTTAAATTTACAATGCTTTAAACTGAAATGCTTCTTTGATGTGTCCAACCTTGGTTACTAGGCTGAATAAAAGGTGTTAGCAGTTATGCATCTATGAAGATGTGAGGCAGTGCTCTCTGACCTTTGCTGGCTGTAAACAAGAAAATGGAGCAAGGCGGCCTCTGAAGGAAACCTCACCCGTTATATTCAAGGATGAACAATTTTATGGTGGGAAATAAAGCAACCGAGGAGTCAGTATGCATCTGTAAATGAGTGTGTGAGGTACTTTTTCTCCAGCAGTCTTCCACATTTGTCAAAGAAGGAAATAAGGAGCTTGAGTCAAGTGTGGGCCAACCCCAAATTAATCCTTGAGCTAGTAATATGATCTACAGATTATGGCTGATGAGAGAGTGGGAGGACACTTTACTAGTACTTTTTGAAATAGTTTATGTTATTCATTTCCTCACATTTATATCTTTCTTCCAATGTTGAATCAAAGGTGGCATACATTTGCTACCCAGGCATTCACTGAACCAAGTTCCAAGTACAGCAGTACCTTGGTTCTCAAACTTAATCCATTCCTGGAGTCCATTCGACTCCCTAAACTGTTCAAAAACCAAGGCATGGCTTCTGATTGGCTGCAGAAGCTTCCTGCACTCAAGTGGAAGCTGTGTTGGATGTTCTGCTTCCAAAAAACGTCCACAAAGCAGAACACTCACTTCCGGGTTTGTGGCGTTCGGGACCCGATTTGTTTGAGTGCCAAGCCATTTGAGAACCAAGGTACCACTGTACTGGCAAGACCTGGACCTGCTTACCTTCAGCATGGAGGCTGCAGACCACTTACTGGGACCACTGTACTACTGCTTTGTTAGCTGTCATACTAGGGCATCAATGAATGATCCAGTGTCAGAGTCTCACATCTGAGCCTCGGAGTAGCCCTTTTCCATGTTACACATGTTGAATACCCATCAGTTGCTTGGAGGATCCCTGCTCCTGATATCCATTCATTCAGCATCCATGTCTGAAAAGTGACCCATGAACACATATAGTTTCCTCTTCTGAAGGTCCCACTCAAGCTCAAAGCATGAATATCAGGGGGCAGGGCTAGTCTGGGTCTGGGACACCAGATGAAGGTTAAGAAGTATCACATAGCTCCTTTTTCATTAGGACTAGGGGTGGATCTAGACACTATAAATAAGTCAGAAATTAGATTGTTTTAACAAAAGAAAAAATCTCTATGGATAATCGTGTTTTAAAATTTCCTGCTCTCTGATGCCATCTGGTGTTGAATGTTTACAGCGCATTCAAATTGCTGTTTCTTTACTAATGTAGCTGAGTCCCTTGGAGCTCAGACACAATCCTGAGTCTTGTTGGTCTACTTTAATTAGTCCTCTTTTTTTTTTTAATGACAATGGTCTCTTCTTCTTATGCCATTATAGCTTTATTTTGGAGCCCTGTGAAGTGTAGTCCCCTGCAGGATGCCTTGTGAATGAAAGCTTTCTAAAACAAAGAAACTCTTCAGAAAATTCTGGGAGGAATTGTGAGAAAATTCTTTGGCAGATTTGAAGATTTGTGAAAAGTGGCTGAGGAGACGGGGAATAAAAAGTAACACCCAGATACAACAGTGGAGGAGAAAACATCACATTCACATTTCATTTACATCCCTGTTTTCAAGACCAGCACATCTGAGGCCTCATACGAATTTGATAAATTCACAATAAAATGCAACATGCCAATTACTTTCTCTGCTCAAAGGGGAATTTACAATTTGTGAGCATTGTGGTATACAATAAGCAGTTCCACATGTCTTAGATTTGCAGTTATGCTTTTTTTTTTTTCTGTATGCTCTCTCGTTAATGATATCTTAGCAAGTATTTTCTTTCCAGTGAAAGCAATAAGCAATGTCTGTATTGAATTAAGCCTTTAATAAAGAAGAAAAGTTATAGCTTAAATTCAATAAAAATAGATCTAAAACCAAACATTGTTCTCATGATATAATTTTGCCCAATTTTATTCTGTTTCAAATAGATAAGGAATCTGAAATACATAATATTACAGTACTGAGCTGGATGCAGTCTTTTATGTTATAGTTCTGAATTGGTGTGAGAAGCTGCCCTTAAATCTTTCTTTCTTTCTTTCTTTCTTTCTTTCTTTCTTTCTTTCTTTCTTTCTTAGTTTATAAAAATACATATAGCAAACAGTCCCCACATACACCCACCCTAAAAAACAAATCACGCTTGTACAATGTAAATAATACAGTCAAAAATAAAGTATGTTTATAAACAGTTAAGTACAGATTACATCAGTTAAGATGGCTTCAACTCTATGCCTTAGCAGGTTGTCTCATTTTATCGGGCTACTGCTCCTTTGAACTCAACTCCTATGTCCTTTTATCTCCTTTCATTTCACTGAGTGCCACTTTTATTCAGTGAAAAGCATGCCACAACTTCTGTGTGACTTTGCAAAAGTCCTCTCAAAAAGTTTTCATCATATTGCAGACCAAGAAAGAAGGGGTAGATAAAAACACAGGATATTACATTTCGCAGATTACCAAACTCATCATCCTTACCATCTATGGCAAACAAACAAACAAACAAACAAACCCATCTTGGATTTTTGAGAGATACAGTGGTCTTGGGTGGCATGTCTCTGGCTATCAAGAAATCTTGCTATTTTGCTTCTGCTTTGAATGGAATGCAGAGAAAGATCCTGTTTGTTCAGGCCTATAGTCTGATAGCGGTGATAATCAGGCTCACTGTCGTATGGTTGTGGTGTGTGTGTATGTGTTTTATTATATCCCTGACTGTGCTTCTGCTGGCAGTATTCCAAGGACATTGATCACAAGAGCCTGAAACTTGCTGAAAGCCCAAGGAGAGGCAAACTGCATTTACTTAGGTGTGTAGTGAATTTTCATGATCTAATCAGATTAAAAAATATATCCAAGGATCAAAGGCAACACACACACACACACACACACACACACACATGCCTTCGTTGAACATGCCCCAAAGATATTTTTCCCAGCCTGATCTGGAGCAGAGTGGGAGAAAGAGAGAGAGAGAGAGAGAGAGAGAGAGAGAGAATATGCACAGGAACATTAAGTTTGATAATGTGCTCTTCCTCCTTTCCTCCCTCCCCTATGTTAGCACAGCATTTACTGATGTGCTTGATCCTGCAGTCAGCAGTGAATTCATTCACTATTTATTAAGGGAACATTCCCCTTGATATGCGCAAATGGTAAGAAGACCCTTTGAGCATCATTTTGTGCATCCCATCTGGGGGCACACACAAATAAAGAGCTGACAAGTAATCTCCTGCTGACATTTGAGCGCCTGTCCTGAAACAGTGGCAGCAGATTTTCTATGCACACATTGGCCCTTCTGAAAACACATTAAGCATGCAAGGCTTCATCTGTTACCTCATATTGAATAATGAAGGTAAGGTATATCTGGAAAGTCAGAAATCTCCCAAGGAAAGAAGCTTGCCTGCCCGTAGGAACATTACGCAAAGCTGTGGTACAAAATCTTGAATGTCGACTTCACTGTGCAGAATGAGACCTGCATATCTATGGCATGCATCCCTGCTGGGTACTATAGTGATTGCCAAATGACTGGAATCATAGACGCTGGCTCCAGGGGGCCGAGACACTGTAGGTCCCTTCAAAAAAATAATAATTGAGGGGGCCAGGCCTCCTGATTGTTGGAGCTGGGCATGGAGCGACACCAGGACGTCATACAACGTCAGGTTGTTGTTTCGGGCCTCCTCAGTGTGCTTCAGAAGATGCTGTCTCTGACTGGAATTGGTAGGATGAATTTCCTGCAGTAAATACCAAAGTAAACAAGACATTAAGTGCATTGTGGGCATTTCGCGTACATGCTTCGAAGAGCAAGATTGGGGCTGTGCTGTGTGGGGATGAGAGGATAGCCAGTGGTGCCAGCTATATGCACCCCTTCCAAAATAAGTACCAGCCTATGGTAAGATGTGGTGGTGTGAAGATTTAGCCCCCTTCGCTTCCCAATGAGTCATGGTTTCAAGATTGCTTTATATTTATAAAATTTTATATATAAATTTTTTTTATTCATTTTTCTTTTTCATTCATTACATACATCTCAAATTCTTAACAATTACTATATATTCCTCCCTCCCCTCCAAGACTTCCCCCAACTTGCCCTTCTGGTTTGTTTCTATTTTCACCCACTTTGCTATCTCTTAACAGAAAAAAGTTATTAATAACATAACATCAAACCTAAAAACATAAAAATAAATGTAAATACACCATCATATTTCACCATCTTCTAAACATTTTCTGATGCTGATAATGTGAATGTTTATTTAAATCCTGCCATCAAGTCTATTGATTTTCTTTGTTTCTGCAAATATAATATGAATGGTTCCCAATCTTTTTTAAAGTCTCTGTTGTCTTTTTCTCTTAGTCTATCGGTCATTTCTGCCAGTTCTGCCTAGTTCATAGTTCATTTCTATTGTGTCTGTACGTTACTTTTAGTCATTTCCTGGAGTAAAACATCATCATCATTATCAATTTTAATTCACAGGTATGATAGGTTTGACTGTGTTTTTAAACACAAAAACAACCAAACTTTTGGGGCAACATAAAATATGGTCACTGAAAACTACCAAGCACTCTCACTGCTTTAAACCTATACATGCTCTTTGCAGAAGTCAGTTAATCAGTGCAGCCAATAAAATAGATTTCTAGTTTTCTGAGAGAGGAGACAATGGTAGGGGACTCCTGAATAAATACAGCTCACTACTGCTTTGTCTGCGAATGTTGTAGTAGGAGATTACATAGAGGAGAGAGAAACTCTGGGTTTTCAAACTTTGTACTTAACTTTTAATTGCCATTTAGCTTGATTTAACTCCCTATGCTTTGATTTCTGCATCTCCAAAATGAAGTAAATATCACTTACCTACCATTTCAGAACGCTCTTAGATTTAGTTAATTCACTCTGAAAGAGATCTTTGAGAGCCTTGGATGAATAGGGCTTAATAAGTGGTGAATTAAATTGACTTTCAGTATATATTAGTCATGGATACAGAATAAAGCACATCAGAATGTAGAGTTTCATTACACTGTTGTTCATTTAAGCGGCCTGATTTCTCAGCCACTTTCTCAGCTTTTACTCATATGAATCCCATTGAGTTAATGAGACTATTCATATGAGCAAAAGAAAGAGCTTGTGCAAATGAAGCCGACGTCATCAAGATGAGTTGGTTAGAGGCGCAGAGAAGAAACGAGGACTGTTTTGGCATTTAAGACTAGAGCACAGAGCTCAAGGAGAACCTGCTAATCCTGAAGGTTCTTGTACAAAGTTAAAAGTGTTGCTCTTCCAAAAAATGTTATTTTGAAAATGTTGAGATTTGGCTTACATGGCCATGATGTATACAGTTAAACATAAGCTCCGTTAAGGCTCCCTGATTTCAATGGTTGAGATGTAAGCACAGCAGTAAGTCTACTGAGGTTCTCTTACTTGGAAGTGTGTACGTTTAACTCATCCTTTCCCAGTCTGATGTCAGTCAGATGTTTTGAACCAGAATCCTCAACGTTATCCTACATGTGCTGGCTGATGGGAGTTGTAGTCCCAAAATTCTGGTGGGCTATTTTAATGCATCATATACTTTGTAAGAGTCAGTAAGGTGGAATGAATAGGCCTGGGGAGATCTAGGTTAAAATCCCCATTCTGTCAAAAAAATAATAATAATTCATTGGAGAAGTCACTTTCTCACTGCCTCACAGGGTTGTTCTGAGCACAAAATGAGAGAGACGTCCACATATTTTGTTCCCCCTAGAGGAAAGACAATAAGCATAGGGGTGTTTTATTTCAATGGCTTAACCCTTTAAAAAATATGCTGTGTTGAATGTTTTTCAGTTTCAGTTTAGGAATAAATGCCCCACCCTCCAAAATATACTTTGTCTGTGAGAATATTCACTTTTCAGCTCAATCCTGGGCTGCTTCCAGGCAGCTGCCATTTTGCAGGAAAGATACAATGGAGTGTCAATGTGCAGTAGTGATTCGAGTGCTGGACTAGGACCTGGGAGACCAGAGTTCAAATCCCAACTCAGCAAAGGTAACTTTGTGCCAGTTACTAGCTCTCAGCCTAACCTACCTCACAGGTTCGTTTTGATGATAGGGAGAAGTGAGCACATTGGAGATAAGGTGGAATATAAATGCAATGCTAACTAATAAATAAAAATTGCATATGAGCACATTCAGGTTGCACAATTAAAGTGTATTTGGTATTCTCACACAACAAACCCAGTGCCCCCACCCCCCAAAATAAGTTTTTTAAATTAAAAATATATATCTTTATTTCCAAGGATTCAGGTCAGGTAGCTGATGTAATCTGTACCACCACAGTGAGATTCACCACTGCAAACAACATTTTTTTTTTTTTTGGCAAAATTTTTATTAGGTTTTACAATATCAATGACAAACAAAAACATAAAACAAACAAAACATAACAAACATAAATCATAACCTTATTGAAAATAACAGTTATTTACTTTGTGAAACGACTTCCTCGTTTCCCCTTAGTTGAATTTCATTGCATATCCTTATAATGGTTTTCCAAATCCCAATTTTAATACCCTTTAAATTAAACATTAACATCTTTAAATCTTCTCCTTCTTGTATTAAACATGTTATTTTATCAGTTAACATAGATACAATCCTAAGCCCTTTAAGTATCTGGATGCTATTTCCAGTTATTTTAGCTTAACAAATTTAACTAAATAATCATTAAATTTCTTCCATTCTTCGTGGTGTTCCTCCTCCTTCTGGTCGCGGACTCTTTCGGTTAGATCGGCTAGCTCCATAAAATCCATCATCTTCAACTGCCATTCTTCTACTGTTGGTAATTCTTGAGTTTTCCACTTTTTAGCTACTGCAAACAACATTATTGGTGATAAGGATATTGTCAGGAAAACGCACTGGAAAGTGTGGGACATATGTCACTACATTGTATAACCTCCCCAGAAACAAAACAGGATGAATACTGAATAAACTATTGATGTCATAGAGCCTACCCGCAAACCACAGTGCAAATAAATCAGGAGGAATGCTGAATAAACAGGTTGTCTGGAAGTGACCCTTGGTTGGCACCATCATTTCCCATCCCTGTTGTTGATTTGGCACATTCTCCCACTTCCCCAGCTGCTGCTGTTTCATTTTTGGATGAATCACACGAGAAAGTGTAACCCGTCAGGGATCACCCATCGCAATACTACAGAATTTCTAGAATTTGGCTTATGTAATGGTGATCCCGGAGGCGGGTGTGAGCAACTGAATTGAAAGGCAACATAGTTGAATAAATGACTGTTCAGAAGGAATGTTGAAAAGATTCAGCATGTTTAGGCACTGATGATTCTCAGGGTGGGAGATACAGGAAGCTGCCATGCTCATATCAATCACATCAAACCATTGTTACCTTAGCACAATACATAGCTGCCAACTTACAGATTTGAAAATAAGGCACCAGCAGCCTCGAAAATAAGGGATCAGCAGCCAAAATAAGGGATTTTAGTCAACCAGCTGAAATGCAAAGTTAAAAGGGACCAGATAATTTGGGAGAGCAGCGCCGGTTTTTAGCCCTCTGTTTCCAGAGGTTGCTGCTCAAGACACCAGCTGATGAAACACTGCAATTAAATAACTACAAGCAGCAACCACTTTTCACGCAAAACAAAGTCCAGGCTACGAAGATGCTGCTGCAGTTCTGTATCTTTTCTCTCGTGCTCCATCTGCAGCTCTCAGTTCCATCAGGCGGGGCGGGAGGAAGAGAGGGGGGGAAATAGTGCCCAAAGTAAACCCGCAGATCAGATCATCTATGCTAGTCTACCACTACAAATCTATGGGAGAAGCGCTTGCGGTCCTTCCTCCACTTTCCCCCTCTATGGTTAGCCCTTGGAACACCTGCCCACGCCTCCGCCTCCTCCTCCTCTCTCTGAACTGCTTTCTCTATGGTTGCCCTCGCTGTCCTCTCAAGGCTCCTCAGCAATTCATAGGCCACGCCAGGCTGCCCATCTCATCCGGGTCCTTCAGTGGTGCAGCTGCAGTACGGCCTAGCGGGAGCAGTGATGGGCAAAGAGGAGGCCCCAGACAGAGGCCCTCAGTTTGGCGGTCACGAGGAGGATGGTGGTGGAAGGGCCCGAGGCTCCCGCCAGTACCGGTGGGAAGGGGCTCCCGGGGGCCGAGGCTGGTGAGAGGAGGCCGGAGGGGGCTGGGCCGGGCAGCCAAGCAACACAGTTGGAGCCTCCCTCCTCCCTGGTCGGCAGGGAGGGAGGGAGAGGAGCTGCTTCCTTTGGAACCCAGTAAATTTAAGGGACATCATCAATAAGGGAAAGCAGCGGGACACGGCACTGGGATAAGGGTGTTTCCCGTCAAATAAGGGACGGTTGACAGCTATGGAACAATATTAACTAAACTGACAGTGGCTCTACAATGTTTCAGACACGGATCTTTCCCTTTGGGACTCGGGAGTTTCTAGACTAAACCGCAGACCTCTTGCTTGCAAAGGATGTGTTTTTCCACTGAGCTGTGGCCCTATAAATGAGGTAGTTAATGAAGTTCTCCCCATTGATCTGCCCTTACTCTACAAAAGTGTATGCATTCTCTAGCACTTTTCCTCTAAGAAGTTCAGAGTTACATTTGCATTTTTTTTCTTCCTGCAGTGAGCGCACTGATTGGGAAAATAATCTAAACTAATAGTCCTTAATCACACAACAAGAATTAAGTGGCTTGGGTACCTTGGGAGACCAGCTCTCTATATCATTATTGACTAGATGTAGCAACTAGAGGCCCAGGGGCCAATTCCAGACCCTGAAGGGTTTTCATCAGACTGCCATCATGACGCCAAATTGATCTCCCCCTCACCACACACAGAGACATAGATGTAATTTAGCCACTTTCTTCCAGGCTGATAAACAAGAAAGGGAACTTCAGTGCCTTCTCCTGCCTGGTAGAAAGCAAGAGAGGCTTTGGTAGAGCTCTCCATTTTGGGAAGTGTTGTATTTCATACTTTCTCCATTTACTTTAATACATCAATTTGCATGCAAACATTAAAAATCCCTCAACCAGGATGCTATCTAGTTGACGGTAATCCAGAGAAGATGGAAAGTGCAATCACAACCCACTGCTAAGGTAGCATGGGCAGTCACTTCTCCATAATTTTTGCCATTATGGCTTAGTTGAGCTCCACCTCCCTCCCGCTTCCACCTCATCTGCCCACTTTCTCTGCAACACTGTTGTTTCTGGGAGTGAGCCTGCTTATTTCTAGCTAGTTGGGGATAGCAGCTGCCAGCCATAGCTGCAGTGGGCTAAGTTTGGTTAACCTTCCTGCCCCAAACACACACTTTAATAGCCCTTAAAAAAATCAAATGTGTGCAATATTGAAAGTACGTATACATACCCAAGCTGTGCTCGAATGTATTTACCATCTCCCAGCCTCAGCTGCCCAAGGTGGGAGAAAGATCAATAGATCTTTCTGCTTTGGACACTGACAGCCCATCCCTTTCATCTGGTTACCTGTCTGTGGGTTGCAATAACGCTTGTTAACAACCCTTAGATGTTCTGAAGCACAGGAGGTTGGCTGCCTTGTGCAGCTGATGGGTTGCATTTGTGTGCTTTTGTGTTTCTGTGAACTGGGGGCAAGGATGGCATTTTGTCTTTCACATTTCTTCTTTATGGGCTGTACACGTTCTAGTGGGAATTTGAAAGGTGCATGGGCTTTTCTTGAAAGAGAAAAACCCTGTGAAATAATGCCTCCATGCACACACATCAGAGAAGTAAGAAACTGCTCTGTTTCCTACCCTGTCCAGCATCATTGACTACCCAGTGGCATCTATATATTTTCCCTTCCTGTATATTTTGTGCTTTACTGTAGATTTGATTTTTACATGGTGATTTTCTGAGCTGTATGCAGATGAACAATGAACAAATGGTTTGCTTGATTTTTTTTCAAATATATTATTTCCTAATTGTGTGCTGAGGTCCCCAAAACACCCCTACCCCAATAACTCACACATCACACATAATTTTTGTTTAAGGTTTTTGGCATAATTTTGGCCACAACTTTATTCCACATACAAATTGTGAGTGGTTGCTTAGGCATTGGTTATGACTAGCTGTCCCCCCCGCCTTGGGGGACAGCACTGACTCCCGGATTCCAGCGAGAGCCAGTGTGGAGGAACAAGATCAGGGATAACTGGAGCTGCGACACAGACCCTCAGCTTCTCCCCGCATGCTCCCAGGAGCTTACGTGGCCCGCACCCGATTCCAGGGGTTTGGACGAGAGGATGGTAAGCCCCTGAATTCCTTTAACGGAATTCCCGTGCAGCAGCAGCATTGGAGGGGCAGGCACAGCCAATCCATACCCCTCCACCAACCAATTTAAACCAATGCCTAACCGCCAACCTTACAAGTTGTGACGATTTGCTACGCAGTAGGCAAAAACCAATTGGCACACACTAATCAGCCAAAAGGAAAAATTCCTACCAGGCCCCCGCACCAAGGCGGACGACCCCATGACAGGCATAGCAAGGTCAAAGCACAAGCCCAATCAAGGGAGGGCGGGCGGGTGATCCGGTGCCCACAGCGAAAGAGAAAGGAACATGCTGTGGGCCTTACTTAAATAACCTCTGTTCCCACCCCTAAATTGGCAACATCAAATTTACCCCAGTAACACCAACCACCAATCTGATCCAAGGCCCTTCAATCTATCCTGCCTGGCAACCATGGGGTGCTTTGCTCGGCCCCATCCGCAACACGTGCTCTCCTTTAATGAGAACATGCTTTACAATAATATATAGACATACTGTACACGCACACACACACATGCACATCACCCTGTATTGTTTCATGCCATGTCAACCATTTTCCTCTAATTTCTATGATAATACAGCTTGAAGTTCTGACATCACATTTTTATACTGAAAATAATCCCTTGCTCAGTGTACTCCCATGACCGAATGTGGAGGCCATCATTTCACATCTGAGCCCATCTGTTTTACTCCTTTGGTAATGTTAGGCTGGCATTAGCTAAGACCTGCACAAAATCCATTTGAAATTAGGCAGTGTTTTTGTTTTGTTTTTAAAGTAATAGCTGTCTTATTCCTTGTAAAAACTCAACAACCTCAAGAAACAGTGGGACTTATTCAGGGCAAAGACATCCATCAACTGTCTGGAATTGATTCCATTGCTAATGCTGTTTTCTGTCTTAATTTCAAGGAGCTATACACAGATCAGCTGCTGCTGGAACAAGCACAAGTTCATCTTTTTCATGCTCCATTCCCACAACGGGGAAAGAAGAGAGGGTTTCAGTGTAACACCACGACCCTAGGCAATGTGTTTGCTACTCCATCTGCTGGCTCCAATGCTGAATCCTGCAAACTGGGCCCTTTTGCGAGCCAAAATGTGTCAGTGGTTTTCACTGACATAATGTACCATCGCACAGCAGGTTAGACATCTGGTGAGAAGCCTGGAGGGATCCTAACTCTGCAATTTGCTGGCCGGCAATGTTAGGCAGGGAGAAGGGAGTCAGTCATTGTGTAGTGGTAAGTTCAATTCTGGGTGGTCCAATTAAAAAATGTTCTCAAACGGTGCAAACTCTATTTCAGACCTCAGCAGTCCTAACAGTTGCCACCCATATGCCAGTCCCCTCCTGGTGCTGGCAGTAATGATTTGCTGAGAACATGATGCTGGCAGTCCAACCAATGCAGACACCAGATGACTTTCTACTGTCTATCAGGCAAGCATATTTTATGCATTTGCTTCCTTTGATAGAAAGTAGCAGTGTCTTCAGCAGTGTTAGCATCTTTAAAAGCAGAGACTTCACCTTGCCAACAAAGGTCCGTATAGTAAAAGCTATGGTTTTCCCAGTAGTGATGTATGGAAGTGAGAGCTGGACCATAAAGAAGGCTGATCGCTGAAGAATTGATGCTTTTGAATTATGGTGCTGGAGGAGACTCTGGAGAGTCCCATGGACTGCAAGAAGATCAAATCTATCCATTGTTAAGGAAATCAGCCCTGAGTGGTCACTGGAAGGACAGATCGTGAAGCTGAGGCTCCAATACTTTGGCCACCTCTTGAGAAGAGAAGACTCCCTGGAAAAGACCCCAATGTTGGGAAAGATGGAGGGCACAAGGAGAAGGGGACAGAGGACGAGTTGGTTGGACAGTGTTCTCGAAGCCACAAACATGAGTCTGACCAAGCTGCGGGAGGCAGTGGAAGATAGGAGTGCCTGGCGTGCTCTGGCCCATGAGGTCATGAAGAGTCGGACACGACTAAAGAACAACAAAGCAGTGTCTTCTTGGCAAGGCAAGAAAATTAACTTCTGAACATTTTCCTACAGAATGCTGTTGCCTGAAGTTTGGTTCTACTTTTTGAAAGAATATCACCATTGTCATTTTGAAAACAAAACAAAAATCCCTTTCAAATCCAGCCTGCATGAAGGCCACAAATTACCTTGATGTAGGCCACAATTATTCTGCAATTGATACGTTTGCCTTTCAGTTCCAATCAGCCAAATGTTGGTGCTAAAGGATGTAAAGTCATCAGACAGATGGGTTTTTAGGTGACACATTTGAAAAGTGTGGATTGTTTGTTTTTGTTTTTGGACCACTTGCATTCCCTTGAGGAGAAATGCTAGCCCTACCACCACAACTACCATGCACAATGGTGCTTATTTCATGAACGTGAATTGTGCCTTTGTGTTTTTCTCCTTTGAAGACCCTCCTTGAACCAGTTCTCTTTTCCCTTGAAATAAGTGATGTCATTTATACCACACTGCCTGTGGTATTCTGCCTGAAGTTTAACAGAATGGTTTTCAAATGGCACTACAGTGATTACGCAGTTTATCAGGCACCCTTTCCTGGGGACATCAGTAGTGGCAGACAAGCTTTCCCAAAAGACATATTTGTGACCTAATGGCTGAATAACAAGACAGACACAGAAGCTGGGTTGAACTAGGACCACTTTATTTAGGCTTTTAAACTTATGCTCATGTAGCGAATGAAAGTTTCTGGAATTCTTGGTGTTGGATCAATCCATTCAGATTATTTCCCTCCTTTTTCCTGGTTCACTCTTTGACCTTGTTTAGAAGTAAGAACTTTCCCCTCTTGGTTCTGCTAAATATGAACAATAATGCATTACAATTACATTATGTATACTAGTTGACCCATTATCCCAATACTTTTTGTATACCATTTTTTTTGGGGGGGGGAGTATAGGGTTTTTTTTAATGACAATTCGTGAACTGTTTGGAAAGAAGCAGGCACATTCAAGAGGCATTTGAATGCAGGACAAAACTCATACTAGTCAAATCCATGGATGCAATGGATTCATTTGAAATGGATTCCTCTACCATTCCTATGTTGATGAAACCTGATTGCTATATGCTGTTGTGAAGAAACGTTGAATGTGTTCATTTCTCTCACAGTGGAACATTTTAATCATGTTGCTACTTTCCTTTTCTATTTCCATTCCCACATTAATCCATCTGATGTGCAAAAACTCTATTGCCCTTCAAGTAAAATCACTTTGCAGCTGCCACACACAAAAATCCAGATTCCTGCCCTTATGCTTCTCTTGGACCCCCTGCCTCTGACTCCACTGCCAATGGCTAATTGGCAGGCTTTACTGATCTTCTGCACTAGCAGTTCTGCTCTCTCTCCCCCCCCCCACATTGCTTGGCCCAAGGCAGCCTGGGATATGCTCCCTCACTCCATCGTACACAAGTATGAAGTGTTGTCAACAACAGACGTTGCAGCAGGCCTGGCTTTGGGAGTAGTGGCATCAGCGAGAGCAGAGGGTGGCCTCTGAGGCGATGTCAGGAAGCCAGCCTGCCTTCTCACATCCTAGGAAGACTGTTTCTGGTTTGATTAATTGGCCAAGTGAAATGGGGCTTTTGGACTAACTCACTTGTTTGGCGTTTTGTGGGCCCGAGAGTTTGCTTGTTCCACAGCATGGAAATTCCACTGAAGGTTGAGACATTGAAATAAAATTTGGTACACAAAGCTACTTTTCGGATGCAAAGCCCACCCAGACATGCTCATCCAGTTTCAAGGACTTCACTGGTATAGTGAAATGTTCCATTGGTATAGTGAAGCAATATTTGAATGCTTCGTTGTGTCAAACTAACTCTAAGTTTTGCTGCTAATGTGTAGAAATGTGTGTGTGTGTGTGTGTGTGTGTGTGTGTTTGGCATGTCCGATCACCCTTTCTGGTGTGGCGGCGTTGCAAAATGGCAGTCGTTTCTCCAGGGCTCCAACAAGGGAATCGTGACAATGGAGTTCCATTTGGATAGGGGGCACTGGTGTAAGCCCACGCCACCTATCAGAAGCTGAATCCTAGCCTGCATCCTGGATTTGCAAATGGGGATGCAGACTGGGACACTGGCTGGGCTGGGGGGTGGAGCCAACAGAGCAGGAAGGCCATTTAAACAGTTCTCACCTGGGACCCTACCTGCTTTTAGCCCCTTCAGGTTCCTCCATCTACCCTCCTTGGTTCAAGCTGATGGTTAAGGCCTTTGCTGTGGCTACCAGCAATGGTGGCCAATCCGCAAGGGGCTGCAACTGCTGACCACCTGGAAAAGGGGTAAGTGGCCATTCTGCAACATCCCTAGTGTGTGTGTGCTGGAATCACAGATGCAGCTTGATCCCACACATTAATAGAATATTAACCTACTAGACATGAAGTTTACCTCAAGTGAAAATCAGTGTTGCCCAATCTTGATCCTGATACAGTTGTCAAACTTCTATTTTCTGAATTGCTTCTTTATCATTTCCCCCCTTTTTTTACAATACAAAACTGGATTGCCACCTGCGTCCAAACTGTATCTGTGAATAACAGATTGCAATAATTATGTTAGTGTTCAGCTGCCACGCATTAAAATGAAATGCAGCAATGAGGATGACTTATAGCAGAATATACCATTTTGATTTCGAAAGCTGATAAGCAGAGAAGCATGAATTATTAAAGTGAATAGTGACATTATAGAAAGGCCAGTAATCAAAAATTTGCTTGCACAAAACAAGAAAGCTGTGACTAATTTCATATAATGATGTTTGCCTAACATAATGGTACATTTAAAGGTCAGCTTAATAATAGAAGGCATTTGATTCCAAGAGAAAGGAGTACCTTCATCTTTACTGTATAATTCACTTGACGTACACTGTATGTTCGATGACATAACATAATCACGCTTCTTCAAATATAAGCTGGAGGCAACTTGTAGACTGAGAAGGTCTTTTAAAATTCTGTAACTCTCTTATGATCTGAGAAAGGAGTTTGGTAATGGGAGTTTAGAAAAGCTTCCCTTCTTTGTTTTGACACATCACAGTAAGCCAAACTGTAGTTTACCTTGACAATGGAAATGTGTGGGCTCTTGTTGTGTGATCTTTTTGTCTCCCACAATGTGCTGTACCATACCAAGCCAAGTTTTGGCTTAACTTGCCATCCAAACACAGACTTGAGGTTAAGCTCTCTTCTCACCGACCACACTCTCTAGCCAAAAACAAATACAGTGGTACCTTGGTTGTCAAACTTAATCTGTTCTGGGAGTCTGTTCAACTCCCGGAACTGTTCAAAAACCAAGGCATGTCTTCCGATTGGCTGTGGGAGCTTCCAGAAGCCACGGAAGCAGCATTGAACGTTCAGTTTCCAAAAAAATGTTCACAAACTGGAACACTCACTTCTGGGTTTGTGGCGATTGGGAGCCGATTTATTCAGGAACCAAGCCATTCAACAACCAAGGTACCACTGTAATGTGGGAGTAAAAAAAAGACTGGTGTAGCAAAGCAGTTGTGAGATGCTCTATGGGAGTCTTCACATTTGTGTGGTTACAATAAGCGATCATTTGGCTTACCATGATTTGCAAACCAGACCATTCTGTGTTAAGCGCCAGAGGCTTCTGTAGGCCTGGCTAGAACTTGATGCCATAATATTCTCAAAAGCTTCTAGGTAGGTGAGCCAGACATATATTGTCTGGAGTTCCATAGCTAGTTATGCATTGCCAAAAGAGAGGATGTCAAAAGAGCAGACCAATTTGCATTTGCTTCCCTGGGCAACTTTGATTTTGCCCTGAGCTCCTTTGGGTAAGATACAATAGACTTGTCCTAAAACACACATATATGCAAATTTATAAAGAATTACAGATTTCACTTATAATTAATATAAATAGAAATATTTAGAATAATATAGAAACATAAATATAATTCTTCTCACCAAAGTGCAGAACAAGACTGCGACCATGTAAGCTGTTCGCCTGCCTGCTCAGTCTGCTGTCCAGGTGTTAAATTTTCTATACATTTTATTTTATTTCTTTTGATTATTTGCATAAAATCCCATAATAATGAAGTATTTTTAAATCATGAGTTGGTCTGGTCACATATCATATCAGATATCCTATATTTAAATAAACATTATCCAGTTGCATCATGCCAAGAAGGCCTATTTTTATCATCTCACTCGTTTTCTTTTTATTCTAATGTCTAATAAAAAGCTGCCAGTTTGGTTGAAAAGTCTGAATTGTTTGTACTTCCATTCTCAAATTCCTAACATTTATATGCCACTTGATTCTGAAAAGAAACCCTTAAAACAGTTCATAGAATGAATGAAATAATGAAATTATGAGTAATAATAGCTAAAAACAACTAGTGAAAATATTCAAAAATAATTAAAATCAGCAATAAGCTAAAAAACAACAACCCTGCTTAGGTCAGCATTCTCCATACCTGGGTAGGCTTGCCTAGACAAAAATATTTTTAGCAGGCGCTGAAAAGGCACCTGTCTGGTGACAATAAGCAGGAAGTTGTGAAAAATAAATTATTTTTTAAAAAATCAATTTCTTACAAATGTGAAACAGATATCATGTGCCACCTATAACAGTGCCAGTTCTGCAGTTTTGTTCATAACCATGTGGTCCCACATTTGTCTTAGTCTATTAAAGGTTCTCCAGGATTTTGTTATAATCATCCTAGATAATAGCTAATAACTGGCAGGATACCATTTATGTTTATTTATCCGCTGATTGATATGATCTAAAAACATTGTGGTTGGATTCAGCTGCAAATTATGCCACCTGGAAACTAAAAGCCAGCTGTGCCTGAGTTGTCAACTCCCTCATCTATCACAGGTGAGGTTCTGACTTTTTATGCTCTTGTTTTTAGCTCTTTAAAAGGGTCCCTAAAGCCATGGTTATATATGAAGCCATTATGTAAAACAATGCTGATGTATCTTTAAGGATACTGGTTGTTCGGTATAGAAAAGGCTTCCTCAACCTCGGCCCTCCAGATCTTTTTGGCCTACAACTCCCATGATCCCTAGCTAGCAGGACCAGTGGTCAGGGATGATGGGAATTGTAGTCTCAAAACATCCGGAGGGCCAAGGTTGAGGAAGCCTGGTCTAAAAGATGTGAGCTGTGAGCAGCGATGGGTGAGATATTTCCGTTTCTCATTTCCCCAACCTTAAATTTCGTTCTCCACATTTCCAGTGTTAAAAAAGGTCCCCATGGAAGGTCCTCTCCCAATTTGCCCTTTTTTTGGTAGATATGCAATTTTTCTATATATCATGAATTTTGTATGCTGTTCTCATGAATATATGCATTTTTATGTACACTTTACCCAGAAAATGCATCTTTGTGTACATTACTTGGATAGAAAACTGAAGTGCAAAATTCAGAGAAGTGCAAATTTCCAAGGATGACTGTTGTGGTTCACATATTGCTTCAGAAAGTGTGAATTCTCACCTTTAAAAGTGAACTGGGACTAATTTGTCTTTCCTGCCCATCCTTACTTGCACAACTGCACCTTATAAGGGAGCTGTAGGTCTGCTTGGTTGTAGGGCTCAGTTGCTTTGTTTCTGTTCATGTTTTAGCCTTCCAGTCTCCAAATAGTAGAGAGCTTATGCTTGGTGGTGGATATAACTTTGTGATACATTGTTTTCTAGCTGCCTAATTATTCTCTGCATCTCTTGCCAAAATGACACATTCACAGAGCAGCTTGAAGGCATGGTCACAATCCAACACAGAGCTGACTACTTAAGTCTTAAGCTGATTGATTTCAATAGGCTTAATCATACTTAACCCAATGTAGGATTATGATTTGGGGTTGCTTAAGGGGCATTACATTTTCAACAATTTGTATGAGTGAGCACCATATTTTTTGGTAACCTTTTTTTCATATTTCCAAAGTGTTTGGGGTGTTTGTGGAAAGCTTGATGAGATGTACTTGTGGATATGCTTTCATTACTCAGGCTAAAATGGACATTCCGTTTTGCCGTCCTTATTGTCTACAGATCTAGTATCAGCATGATATATAGGCAGATGGTATTATTTTTTGCAATTTCCCTGTCTATTATAAATTTTATATGATGTTGTACCTGAAACCACATAGTCTTTAAGCCCATATGCAGCTCGTAAAAGTGATTCACTGGATAGCGAGCCAAGAAATACCTGTCAATATGGATGTCATAGAATTCAGATGAAAGCAGAAATTGGATTAGAATGTCCACTTATTTGTCCCATGTCCAGAATGGAAATCAATCCAGTGGATGTGAATGGTATTTGCTATTGTCGTTGCTTTTAGTCCACAAATAATAGGTTTACATTCCCACCACCACCACCATCTGCATTGTGTTTCCTTTGGATTGAAATGGACGGGGTGGCATAACATAATGACCACATATGTTACATATTTGTTTCTGTCACAAAAAGCTGAGACAAACTAGTTTTTAGCAGAAGATGACTTGCGTGTCAATGTCCCCAAGCCACCCCCCCCCCTAAATAAATCACAATTCACACAGAATTTTTGTTTAAGGTTTTTGGCATAATTTTGGCCACAACTTTATTAAAATACATACATGTGAGTGGTTGCTTAGGCATTGGTTACGACTATGTGTCCACGCCCCGGGACAGAACTGACTTCCAGATTCCAGAGAAAGCCAGTAAGGGAAAACAATATTGGGGAGAGAATCGTGCTGGGCACCATACCGTTACCCCTCCCCACATGCTCCCAGGGGCTTGCACGGCCCTAGCCCCTTGCCAGGGATACGGACAAATGTATGGCAAACCCCTGGATTCCTTTAACGGAATTCCCTTGCAGCAGCAGCATTGGAGGGGCAGGCACAGCCAACCCTTACCCCTCCACCAACCAAATTTTAACCAATGCCTAATGACAACCTTGCAAGTTGTGACGATTTGCTACACAGTAGGCAAAAACCAAATGGCACCAACCAATCTGCCGAATGGACAAAATTCCTACCAGGCCCCTGCCCCCAAAGCAGACAACCCCATGACAGGCATAGCAATGTCAAATGCAACAGCCATGAATTACGGAGGGTGGGCGGGCGATCCGATGCATGAAGCAAAAGAGGCTGGAAAAAAGTTGTGTGCCAAGAATATATAACCTTCAGGCCAATCCTCTAAATGGCAACATCAAATTCTGCCCAACAACCCAATTTGGCCCAATCACAGTCATGGCCATCCAAATGGTTCCACCCAGTAACCCAGAGGAATGCTTTGTTAGACCCCACCGCAACACGTGCTCCATATGAAGGAGTACATGTGTTGCAGTACAATGGAAATGGTGCTGTATGCAATGAATACAAGGTGGAACAGAAAACGAGCCCATCTTATTTCCCTACTGGTGAGTCAAGAATCTGTGAAGATGACTTAGGCAAGCCAGGATTCTCCCAGCATCCCCACCCCAAATCTACAATCATGAAATAATAATAATACAGACTAACCTCAAAGAGGTGGTGCAAGAATGTCATTATCAGGAAGACAGCTCAGTGGGACAGCATATGAGTTGTAAGTTTGAGCCCCACATTGGGCTAAATATTCCTGCATTGCAGGAGGTTGGACTAGATGACCCTCATGGTCCCTTCCAACTCTACAATTCTACAATTCTACAATTTCATGTTTTATGTGCAAGTGTGACATTAAATCCATAGCATCACCAAGGTTCTCACTTGGCAAAACTGGGGAAAATTCTGAGTTCTTGCCATGATGCTGCCAGTCAGCCTTTATCTGTGGTAGATAAGTCAATGGCCTGGCCTCAAAAAAGGCACCTTTCATATGACATAATGTATGAACTGCCATGAGACCCCCGGGTATAGGGTGGTATATAAATAATAATAATAATAATAATAATAATAATAATAATAATAATAATAATAATAATGATGATGATGAAGAAGAAGAAGAAGAAGAAATGCTTTGAAAATTATAGCAAAGGTTACTGCTTCTGCATGAGTTAAAGACAGTAGACAGAAATGTAACACTGGGAAGCCTTTATCAATTTTTGACAATCTATAGTACATTCTTCAAAACATGCTGATAGCAATTGCTGGCTGTAATCTATTAGATTTTAAATCGTTTTAAATCATTTTAATGTAATTTTATGGTTGTGAGTTGTCGTGCGCTGCCTATGGGGAGAAAGGGTGGATTATAAATTTGAAATAATAATACTTAATAATAAGATATTTATTTGAAATGTTGCAAAATGCATATTAACTGGAGTCTATGTAATTTTGTAAAGGGTTCCTATGGTGTGACTATAATTAGTTAAAAGAAGCTTAGAAAAAAGGTGTTAAATAACAATTTGCTGCTTTTAGTTATCGCTGTTGTTGTGACAACTTATTTTTATTCCCCTAAATATTATTATATTCTCCCAAATCAGAAAATAGCATATTAAAACAAAGGACGCATTAGATTACAATAAAATGTCATAAATCAACAAGGAAGTATAACAATATAAGGCTGCAATACCAAACACACTTACTTGGGAGTAAGGCCCATTGAACTCAGTGGGGCTTATTTTGGAGCAGACATGCATAGGATTGATAGATTGGCTTTGCCTGATATTTCTAATTCATGTACCACTTAACATAACAAAAATTCCAAACAGGTCACACAAATTGCAATTATAAAATTATAAGCAAAAGTATGTTCTGCCAATGTTCTCTTAAAAAGTAGAGACATCACCTTGCCAACAAAGGTCTGTATAGTAAAAGCTCTGGTTTTCCCAGTAGTCATGTATGGAAGTGAGAGCTGGACCATAAAGAAGACTGATCGCCGAAGAATTGAGGCTTTTGAATTATGGTGCTGGAGGAGACTCTTGAGAGTCCCATGGACTGCAAGAAGATCAAACCTATCCATTCTTAAGGAAATCAGCCCTGAGTGCTCACTGGAAGGACAGATCGTGAAGCTGAGGCTCCAATACTTTGGCCACCTCATGAGAAGAGAAGGCTCCCTGGAAAAGACCCTTATGTTGGGAAAGATTGAGGGCACAAGGAGAAGCGGACAGCAGAGGACGAGATGGTTGGCCAGTGTTCTCAAAGCTACCAGCATGAGTTTGACTAAACTGCGGGTGACAGTGGAAGACAGGAGTGCCTGGTGTGCTCTGGTCCATGGGGTCACGAAGAGTCGGACACGATTAAACGACTAAACAACAACAACAACAACAACATGTTCTGCCAATAGAGATACAGCAAACACCTTCCATTTTAGTTTTTAAACATCTGTTGAAAGCCTTCCCATGCTGCCAGTTAGGCAAATACAGTGTTTGGAAATATCTATCTGAAATAGGTTTTTTTTCCTGATTTTAACATCTTACAAGGTTTTTATGTTTGTTGTAAACCACTTTGATTTTTTTAATGAAGAATGGTGTGCACATTTTTAAAATAGATACATAAATATTTAATATAAATATTTTTTAAAAAATAATTTATTTTGCACTGTTTAAATAGTATATTTTAAAGCACATATACTGTACATAAAAAAGAAGTATGTAATGTACTTGCAAAGTATGGTCATTGTCATCGGGGCCAGGTAGGGACCCCAAGATCTCCTGCAATTCTTTTGCAAATTTTTTTGCAGATAAAGTCGCTCAGATTCGGAAGGAGGTACACTCCACTGTGGGAACAGGGCCGGTGCGGGAGAGTGCTAGAGTCCTGTCTAGTCATGTTATATGGGATCAATTTCAATCTGTTACCTCCAAGGATGTGGACAGGCTGCTTGGACGAGTGAAACCAACCACCTGTCTCCTTGATCCTTGCCCATCCTGGCTGATAAAAGCGAGCCGGGAAGGGCCGGGTGATGGGCTCTGCGGGGTAGTGAATGCTTCCCTCTGTGAGGGAGCCTTCCCAGACCCGCTGAAAGAGGCGGTCATTAAACCGCTTCTTAAAAAAACATCTTTAAACTGGGCCAGTATGGTGAACTATTGCCCAGTCTCAAATCTACCATTCTTGGGCAAGGTGAATGAGTGGATGGTTGCTGAACAACTCCAAGCACGCTTGAAGCATGCGGACCATTTGGATCCCTTCCAATCGGGATTCAGGCCTCACCATGGGACTGAAACTGCCTTGGTCGCGCTGGTTGATGATCTCCGGCGAGCTAGGGACAAAGGTGAGAGCTGTTCTGCTGGATCTCTCAGCGGCCTTTGATCCAATCAACCATAACATCCTTCTGGACAGTCTAGAGGGGCTGGGAGCTGGAGGCACTGTTATACAGTAGTTCTGCTCCTTCCTCCTGGGCCGTGTCCAGAAAGTGGTGTTGGGGGATGAGTGTTCAGACCCCTGGGCTCTCACTTATGGGGTGCCTCAGGGTTCCGTCCTCTCCCCCATGCTTTTTAATATCAATATGAAGCCACTGGGAGAGATCATCAGGGGGTTTGGGCTGGGTGTTCATCAGTATGCAAATGACACCCAGCTCTACCTCTCTTTTAAATCAGAACCAGTGAAGGCAGTGAAGGTCCTGTGTGAGTGCCTGGAGGAAGTTGGAGGATGGATGGTGGCCAACAGATTGAGGTTGAATCCTGACAAGACAGAAGTACTGTTTTGGGGGGACAGGGGGTGGGCGGGGGTGGGGGACTCCCTGGTCCTGAATGGGGTAACTGTGCCCCTGAAGGACCAGGTGTGTAGCCTGGGAGTCACTTTGGACTCACAGCTGTCCATGGAGGCGCAGGTTAATTCTGTGTCCAGGGCGGCTATCTACCAGCTCCACCTGGTACTCAGGCTGAGACCCTACCTGCCTGCGGACTGTCTTGCCAGAGTGGTGCATGCTCTAGTTATCTCCTGCTTGGACTACTGCAATGCGCTCTATGTGGGGCTGCCTTTGAAGGTGACCCGGAAACTGCAACTAATCCAGAATGCGGCAGCTAGACTGGTGACTGGGAGTGGCCGCCGGAACCACATAACACCGGTCCTGAGAGATCTGCATTGGCTCCCAGTACATTCCCAGTACATTTCCGAGCACAATTCAAAGTGTTTGTGCTGACCTTTAAAGCCCTAAACAGCCTCGGTCCTGTATACCTGAAGGAGCGTCTCCATCCTCATCGTTCAGCCTGGACACTGATATCCAGCACCGAGGGCCTTCTGGTGGTTACCTCATTGCGACAAGTGAGGTCACAGGGAACCAGACAGAGAGCCTGCTCAGTAGTGGCGCCCTCCCTGTGGAACGCCCTCCCTTCAGATGTGAAGGAAATAAGTAGCTATCTTATCTTTAAAAGACATCTGAAGGCAGCTCTGTTTAGGAAAGTTTTTAATATTTAATGCTGTATTGTTTCTAACACTCTTTTGGAAGCCGCCCAGAGTGGCTGGGGAAACTCAGCCAGTTGGGCGGGGTATAAATAATAAATTATTATTATTATTATTATTATTATTATTATTATTATTATTATTATTATTATTATTATTACAATGACATTTCCATCTTTTCTTTGAGTCTGAGCAAAATACATTTTGGGTCTCCTCTTCACCCTCACTCCAGGCAACAGCCTGCCTTTCTAAAGTAACACAAACATACTTAGGAGCTTTGTTAGAGATGATAATTGCATTGGTACTTTTGTAAGTGGCATGTTGAAGCCAGCAATTTATTTAATGTCAGCAGAGGGGCCTTTCGGTATTTTTGACATGTCCATTCACTGTTTGAACAATCATCAATGGGACCAGGAAATACTTAAAAATACTTACAGGGCATTTAACTTTTTGCACACACTGTCAGCTGAAAGCAGAACTGATACAGGATCTGTTGTTTGTCTTCATTTGCTGGCACTTAAAACCATTGAGCTTTTAGTTTGATTTTGGTGGGCATTTACCAGAAATGATTGACAATGGCATGGCGACAATAGCTACACACTCATGGACACTTCAAAGTGGGAGGGAGAAACTTGTAGAATTGTGTTGATCCACAGGAAAAGAGAATTGTGTTTCCCCTCTATGACTGTGACTATACCATGCAGCCATGGGGAAAGAAAGGGGTGGTAAAATGTTACAAATGAAGCAAGGGAAATCCATACCCTTGCGCTGCTTGGGGAACGAAACCATGTGACGACCATGTAGAATTAAATGGACATAGCTTTATTAACAAGAAAATGACAAGAGCAGGAAAACTGAAAGTAAGAAGTGTGGGCAGACGGCATAAATTGCCAAGTGACTAATAAAGGGCAAGAACACCTGGTTTGGGCCAGGAGCCATCCAATAGAATGAGTCCTTCTCTTCCTTTTTAAATAAAATAATAATAATAATAATAATAATAATAATAATAATAATAATAAGTATTTTATTTTCATTTTTTAAACAGAATTTTGATACATTAACATCATTTTCTAATTTTACACTTCTGGAATTGCTGGAATCCCTTTGACTCCCCCCTCCCCGATTTCCAAATTTCCCCTTATTTCTTTGCATCTAATTACATTTTTCTAATTTCTTCTTTTATCACACCCCCCCTTTAACTAATATTACATTATACGTGTTACAATACTTCTGCTAACGTTTTTAAGTATACACAGTGGTCTTTAATATATTCTATAAACTTTTTCTACTCTTGATTGAATTTCTTGTCATCTTGGTGTCTGATCCTCACGATCATCTTTGCCATTTCGGCATAGTCCATCATCTTGGTTACCCACTCTTCTTTGGTTAGGAAGTTTTCTTCCTTCCGCTTCTGGGCAAGTAACATTCTTGTGGCTATTGTCGCATACATAAACAGTCTTTTAAATTCTTTTAGTATTTCATCTCATATCAATCCTAGTAAAAAGGCTTCTGGTTTTTTGATAAAGGTTATCTGAAACTTTTTTTCAGTTCATTGTATATCATTTCCCAGAAGCCTTTTACTATCTTACATGTCTACCACATATGGTAAAAAGTGCCATCTTTATCTGTACACCTCCAGCATAAGTTGGAGGTGTTTTTATACATTTTTGCTAGCTTTACCGGAGTCAAATACTAATGGTACATCGTTTTCATGCAGGTCTCTTTCAATATACAACAAGCCATAAATTGTAAGTCCCTTTTCCATAACTTTTCGCATAGATTAAAGGATACATTGTGACCCACATACTTTGCCCAATGAGTCCTGCTCTTCTTTGCCTCCTCCCAAAGAGGAGTTGAGGAGGCATTATGGACAGCCCCTGCTGATCAGCATTCAGCAGAGTACATCCAATGGACCCAAGGACCACCTCAATGCAACTTGCCTTGAGCCAGCCTTGAGCCAGCTGTGAGGTGTGTTGTGACCATCAGTCATCCTGTAGGTGCCTCAAGGTACCTTGCCAGTAACTCACCCTACCTGCAATTCCCACCCAATGAGCCAGATCACAGCCTAAGGGTGGAGTAGGCCAAAAAAGAGGAGCCCACAAGGCCAGGTTAGGAAACCCTCTCAAAGGTTCACACTCAGCCCCTCCAAAGGAGCAGCTAGCCCAAGCCCAAGTTTACACTAGGAAGGGAGGATGCAGTGCTATGCCAAAGAAGACCGACACCAGTGTAGCATCTCAACTCCCCCATCTGCTGCACATTCCCTCAAATCTGCTTCCCACCAAACAAGGTAAAGCAGCATGATGCAACAAGGGGGAAGACTGCATGGCCACTGGGCAAATAATAAATTAAAGTTCAAATATCTGAAATCCAGAATGAGGAACATTCAGTTTCTGAGTCAATCTAGGGCCATCAAGCCAGTTCCCCCAAAACCATGCCTACTTACCCATCAGCTGCTACCACTGCCTGCACCTTCAGATCTCTGCTGCTGCCTGGCTGCTTACAGGAGAAGCAGAGCAAAACAGTATCCCCATTTTAAAGGTGGGTAAGGCTTCTTCTAAGGGTTCTTTGCTACTTTATTTAAAGGAGCAAGTTGTTGTCTTATAAGTGGAAATGAAACACCCTTTGTCGCAGCCAATCTGACTTCAAGGACATTTTTATCCACATAATATGGTGATTTTGTTTAATGTAGTATAAGCAAATATTTTTCTCCTTTGGGACAACTGTGTTGGGGGGGGGGGGGAGAATTGAATCCTGCCATTTCTGAATAAATGCCAAGCAGTGACATTTTGGAACAATTAACTTTTTATAGGAGGAATAACCATTGATTAAGCAATACAAGATAAAGGACAGTATAAAATAACATGGGCTGGAGGTTTGTCATAGCCACACCATTGTCATTTCATTTCATTTATTTAAGGTTTTTTTTTGGGGGGGGGGCAAAATGTGTTTGTTTCACATGGTATTGCAAACTTGGAACTTGGCTCTCTGAAGGTTGCTCCATTTTGAGCCAATTATTTTGGCTGGAACAAAATAAAATCCTGTATTTGCATTTCTGTGAAGAACAAGCTTTTCATAGACAGATTGTGGGATTTACTGCCACCCTTTGGGGTCTGCAAATGCCATGGCTGTGACATTCCAAACTTGGCATGAAACTGACCCAGCCCATGGAAGATTACAACATATGCAAATGAAAATGGATAGCAAAAGAATCAGAGGTAAGTTGAGCAAGAGGAGTTTTAAATCTCCACTCATTAGCAACAATAAGCCTTTAATTTAGAGAATGAACTCTGATGGTCTTATTCTGTTACTTTAAGACACAAACATAATTGGTGCCTGCTGAGAAGTCACACCATATTTTATCGCAGTATAATTCAAGCGTCTCAAAACCAGTGCAGAGTAGAGCTTAACTAGAGGATAGCTAACTTGACTTGGCTTTGTGGTGTATTTTAAGTGGATGCAACAAGCAAGTGCCTGTTGATTTGCAGTTTACAGCAGAGAACTTATTCATGACTGGTTTGGTGATATATGAAATACGAAGGGACAGTCTTGCCCTCTGTAGTCTTTCCAAAAATGACAGCCCAAAGGAAACAGATTGCATGTGTATCAGGAATCAAGTACACAAATACACATTTGGCTCTGGTGATCTGCTTTGGTAGTTAATGTGGCCTGAGTGCATCACATTTCACAAAGTACAAGAAGAGAGGTCCTTGTCATAAGTAGCTTCCAAGCTAAAATTCCATGGAGAAGAAACATTAGGAGAAGGGAAAAGAAATAGAGGCCAGGTTCAGGACTGGCCCAAGATGTCTTGGCACATGAGCTGAACCACAGCTTCCACCAGGGAAAAAAGAGTGAGTGAAAATCTTCAGTGGTACCTCAGGTTAAGTATTTAATTCGTTCCGGAGGTCCGTTCTTAACCTGAAACTGTTCTTAACCTGAAGCACCACTTTAGCTAATGGGGCCTCCTGCTGCCACCCTGCCGCCGGAGCCCGGTTTCTGTTCTTATCCTGAAGCAAAGTTCTTAACCTGAAGCACTATTTCTGGGTTAGGGGAGTGTGTAACCTGAAGCATATTTAACCTGAAGCATATGTAACCCAAGGTACCACTGTACATCAGAATCAGGTGGGGAGTGAAGATCTACATTGAGAACAAGGGTCGAATAAAGATCTACATCAGGAACAAGGAGGTAAATGAAGTTCTGCATTGGAATGGGGGAGCCAAATCAACCTTACATGACTGTCGAAGTGGAAATCAAAAGCTGTTGTGGCCTCTGAATCATGCCTGCAGGGGCAGCCTCTGTCATTTCTTCCCTTGGGTTGGGAGGAGACCAGCAGCACTCCTATTTCCCAAGAGGCCACTGCTGAGGCAGCATGTTGGGGGCTGCTGAAGAGGCAGCAGATCCACAGAGCATGGTGCAGCTGTACCAGCATGGAGCTGCTGCAGCAATAAGCTCCATTCAGGTGGATTCTGTGTCAGTTCAGCATTTCACTTCGCTCAGAAGACCCCATCATGGAGGGTTTACTTCAAGATCCTGTTGGTGGGCACCCCATAGGCAGTACTTTGCCCACCCACTTGTATTCAGTTCCACCACCAGCCCAGCACAATGCAGGTTTGGGTGTTAGTGTAAGACATTTAGCACACACTTCATGTCTTTAGTTAATGCCCATTTTAGTTTCATGTTAATTTCTTTACTGACCAACAACTACAAGAACAATTACAACGTTATCAGTGTCATATGATGTTGATGTCTTAGAAATCCTTCTTCTTAAAAGGAGGAAGAGTGAGGAAAGTACCGTATCTAAAAAGACCTACATCCCAAGGCTGCTTTCTGCTCCTCCAGCCCATCTATCTTTCTAGTGCAGACATGCAGAAAGTGTAATCAAATTCATGTTTCCAGCTAATAGTTGTCCTAAATAAGCAGCTTTGACTCAAGTTTTGCCACAATGCGGTTTATTCTAATTTCTTAGAGTGATGATATATCAATTAAAACTAATCCATCTTCCAAGTAGGAGCTGTTTCAGACTCCTTTTATCCCGAGGAAGGGAGTGCATGAATCAGTAATTACAAAGCATTGCTCAGCTTCCCCCACTTAACTTTCATCTTCTGAGGAGATTAATAGCCATCCTTGGGACACCAGCTGCTTTCTATTTATCAAAGGGATGCCAGCGGCTGGCAGCTCTCATGAAAGACCAAGGAAAACTCTCTGTGTGTAGTGAGTAACATCCTTGAGATCTTGCCTGGGCAGTGGGGGAGGGGGAGAGAATCGCTATTTGTACATTATTAGTCAGGTTGTCCCGAGTAGTTTGTAGATATGATCTTGTGAGTGACAGAGCAATCACAGAACCTTTCCTTCCTTTTCCTCACAGTGACATTCAGATCCACCAGCCAGTCAGGCTTAAGGGCAATCAAAAACTCAATTTTTGATTTGATCTTCTCACATTCATGACTCTGTTAAGAAAATGTTGCCCTTCTCTTTGAAATTCAAACATAATTGCCCCATCGTTTCTCATGCGCCTCCTCTGAAGAGTTGGTATTACTAGATAGGATGGCTTGATCAGCAGAACCATTGGGGTGGTTCTAGCACTTTAATGTTATAAAACATGCCCTTGGAGGTCAACAAGGCTTATATCCATAAGCTACATGCAAACAAACACCATTGTTTTGTTTTCTTCACACCCAATTCCATTTGACACGCTACTCTGCTGTCGGTGCCATCCTACAATGAATTTGCATGGGAATTAGTCTTAGTCTGGAAATGCACTGGAATTATCACTTGATGAAAAAGGTGACCAGCTCTTTTCTACTTAATTTAAAGCCCAGCACATTGGTGTTCACTCAGTGATTTACAGTATCGAAAGCACATTGCCTAGTTCTTGAATGTGTACAGTAAATTGCCATGAAATAGCTTTATTTCTGTTCTTGTTCCTTTTCTTTCTCTGGGTATTCACGAGCACTTCTTCCACCAAGTGGGTTAGAAAGAGTTCAGACACAGGTCAGTACAAATGAGGACATCACATCTCCTTTTGACATCATTTGTAGCAGACATTGCATCAAACTATGACAATAGCAGTAGCAGAATCAGGATTCTGTCATAGCAACCTAATAGCATAAAAGATTGTGATATTATAGATCATTAAAGCAAATTCAAATACATCAGAGAGGTTCTAAGAACAAGGCAGAAAGCTACAACCAGCCAAATAAAAGAAGCATCACCACTTCCACTAAATAACCCTTGTGAATAACCAGATCTTCAGCTAACATTGAAAGGTTAAGGAGAAAGTACCAGTCATATCTCGGCACAGAGGCACTTCCAAAAGCTAGGGCACCACCACCAAGAGGCTTTCCTCTGTCATACAGTGGGCCGCTACTAAAGCTGGCATTACTTAAAAGAGCCTCCCTGGGAGATCTTAACAAATGGGTTGGTTTATATATGAGCAGACATTTTCTCAGGTAACCAGGTACAAAGCTGTATAGGACTTTGTAAGCCAGTACAAGTTCATTGAAATTGGCCTGGTAGACATGGGCAGCCAGTGCAATTGTTTCAAAATGCATGTTAGATGTTCATGGCAAGCCTGTAGCTTCTGCACCAGTTTCAAGGGGACCCCACATAAAACACATTACAGGGTGTTTAGGCCATTGTTTCCAGTGCCTTTCCCACTGCACTGAGTACAGCAGATACGCAGGATAAACACAAAATCTCAATAGAGGAAGGGAAATAGGATATAACAGGCATGATTGAAACCTTGAATGGAGAGTAAAGCTGAAGGGTATAACCATCTTGGCTGGCTTTTAGTGCAGGCCCAGGTCATTGTGCCTCAGCTTTCACAGTCACCTCCCACCATGAAACACCACTGGTAGGTTTGGCGACAGCAGATATGTTCTATGACTTGGATAATATTTTATTCTCTTGCTGATTGTGCTGTTTTAAATGTGAATTTTATGTTGACTTTCTTCAGTAATGTTTTATTTTGGGTTGTTTTATTTGATGTTTTAATGTGTTGTAAACCCCTTTGAGATTTTTTTCTCTTAAAAATATAAAGCGGTATAGAAATGAAAGGGATAATAATATCTTATTCAAAAGAAACAGACTTAACAGGGGGAGAAAGGAAGAGCTGCTTTCTATGTAAAGGTTGTGTGTACAACAAATGCAAACAGACAAAGCTGCAAAGCTGAATGCAGTTACCTATAGTGCTGGGAATCAAAGACAGTTTTAGAACGATAAGGCAACTATCAGTGCCTCAAGCCACCAGAAAGCAACCATTCCAAAAACCATGGAGGAGGAGGGGGAAGAGACAACTATTTCTATATATTTATATCATCTATCTGTCATCATTTTCTGTGCATGGTAATCAGATTACAGTTTGTAAAATAGTTTGTTTTTTAATGACTCCATTTAATGACTCCAAGTTGTGACAGGAAGCTTAGCAATCGGAAAGAGCCTAATATGGTTACATAGGTTCTGGTCATCCACCATACATCAGGGATGCAGGATAATCTCATTATCCCTTCCTTGTACAGATAGTTTTCTCCTGTTATGTTGATGATTTCCAGCACGTTTCACGTAAGTTTTATTTTCTTTTTTCCTCGTGGTACCTCCTTCTTGGAAATAAAAATACAATTTGTCACTGGAAATGAGATAATCATGTATCGTTTTGCTTTTTTATCATTATCTGTATTGCATTACAGTACATCCCTGGGCAATTTGAGTACTTAGGTTGTGTGGAAAATACAGCAATGGACTTTTCTGGATGGGGCATCTGCATATTTCAGTTTCATTACCTTTCAGTGCATAAGGGTGACATACTCACATTAGCGAAGACATTGTAGTCAAATGATTGCAGCAGGAAATTGAGTCAGGCTTCTGTATTCTATTAAGGATTGGGCAAACTAACTGTAATGGATAATTTATCTGATTAACTTGTTTCTTCCCCCAGTGTGCTTTTTAAATGTAAGTTTAATGGTAATTATTTGGAAAACACTTTGTACAGAAATATTTCAGCCTATTAAGTTCACTTGAGTTTAATCCTTACATTTCTAAAGGTCATAAAGGAGTAAAATAACATATTGGGAAAGGCAATATAATGAACTCATTTATTCAGCAGAACCTGCATCTAGTTTCATTCACAGCTAATGAAACATCTACAGCAGAGGAGGCAGTCTAAACCTAGGGATAGGCTTCATTTCCCCCCTGGTTGGTTGGCAACTCCAGACCCGTACACCTGAGGGCTTTCTAATCAACCCTCTCACTATTAATGCAAAATAAAAGCTCATTAACATTTGCACAATCTAGTAAGTGTTCTCATAGGTCTGTACCATAACAGTTTTCACAAGAGAACTCATGAAAGCCTTGTTCTAGGTCATGGCTCCTTCTCCCTGAGTGCCTCCTGCCCATCACATTGTAAAGCTTGCAACCTCCTTGTCTCCCTCCTCCTTCCTGATCCTCTTATCACTCCTTGGAGGTTTATGAACCTCTTGGGCAGCTGAATGTTCACCTGTTCACTCAGGCTTTTCCTGCCTATTAGTGCCTGAGCCTGCTCTGTTTACTAGGGTGTTGTTGTTTAGGCGTTTAGTCATGTCCGACTCTTCGTGACCCCATGGACCAGAGCACACCAGGCACTTCTGTCTTCCACTGCCTCCTGCAGGGTACTAGGCTGCAATTATAAACTTCTCCAGCCCAGGAGGGCACTGCAGGATGGTGTGGCTGCAGTTGGCAGCCAGGGTGGAAGGTTAAGGGGTGGCAGCATATTGGTCAAAATTGGGACCAATATGCTGCCACCAATTCCATCACATGACAGCAGCAGGGCCAGCTCAGGATCCAGTAGATCCTTGCTAGACTAAAGCCTCAAGTGCCAGTCACTGCCCCATGCTCCAGTTGCTTACTTTGGAGTACTTGGGCAGGAGAAAGAGTTGGGTAACAGCAGACACTCCAGAGGGCTGCTTTGGAGGTCCTAACAGAGCATCTTTTCCAACTAGGGCTGGAAATGATAGTGCAAGTCCCATCACCAGTGAGAACAGATGCTCAGAATGGGTATGGGAACACCTGCTGCAACTCCACTTGCAGGGAAGAGGTAAGCCTTGAGTAAGTGCTTGAACAGAGCACTCAGAAAAGGTTTGAGCTCTTGCAAGCACTCAAATCAGATCAAGTGCTCAGAAAATTCAACCCATTTAAGTGATGCTTATGTATCCATAGTAATTGAAGAATAGTGTCTATTGTGGTGTGCCAATGAAAAAGAACAGGAACACCTTCTTTTGTAAGGGATTTTTTTGAGGTAGAACAAGAACATAGGCATTGATTTGCTGGATCATCTAATCCAGATCTGTCTTCAACTGTGGAGCTGACCCTCAGAAACATGGCATGTGGTGATACTTTGAATTAAGCCAAAATTTGCCTATTAAGCTTAACAGGCCTGTTTGCAGGTTGCTAAGTTGCAGCCCCCATTTTGTCTCAGCTTCTGGAAGGGGGATAAAGTTTGCCACATATGCTGCCCACCCCTTCACCTGTATCTTATGTTGCAGTTGGCAGCCTTAGTGATCCTCAGAGACATCCCCCCGCCTCTTTCTTCTTATAGTGAGAGTAGTCTGGGAAAGTCTCCCTGCATTGCCTAGGCAACTCCTTCCTGTCTTCTGTTCAGCAGCACAGTGTGGGAAGGTAGGAAAGACCATACCGCCTAGGCAACAAAGCAACTCATTTCTCTGTTCACTGTGGCTGGGGAAAAAACTAAAGACGACACAGAATTAAATAAAGATACATAGGCATTTCAAGAGTGGGTCAAAATATATTAGGAGTTATTTTTCTGAGAATTTTCTTTTCTGTCTCCACTCAAAATGTTGAATTCTACCGCCACCTCAACCCCAAGAACAGTTGATGAAATGCTCCTGCAAATACTCTCTCTTGCCACCCACGAATAGCACGAATAATTTTGGGAGACCATTTTCTCTCAACCCTAAAATAAATGGATGAGCAGAATGCTATCTGCCTCAATTCTTAGCCTATCCTATATAGGCTCCCATAGTTGTATTAATGGGGGAGCAGGTCTATTTGCACAAAGGAATGTGTGATTGTCCCTTTCTTCACCTGCAGTGAGTGGAGGCACCCACAATTAAGAAATTCTCGTGGAACATATCGGAGCTGTTCCCAGTCCTGAAACCTAGAGCAAACCTCTACAGGCAAGAAGTCTACTGTGCATGTATTACCATATATTATTCCATGTGTGTGTGTGTGTGTGTGTGTTATTACCTTTGTAGTGAGATGGCCTAGAATCTTTAGATTTTCTTCCTACTATATATTTTCTCGTGTATGTGGCTTTGTGAGGGATGTGTGTGTTTGTCAAACATTTCAATACAAGGTGCACTGGGATGATGCCAAGTGTTTTCAGTCTTTGATTTTCTGTGAGCCCTCAGGCCATGGCTATAGTTCCCTGAATTCCAGACTTTTGTCCATGAAGTAAGCCACCACAGAATATAGGAAGTGATTAATGTTCATGTACTGCTACCCTGAGGACCTGACCTTGGCACTAGTGGGACCTGACTTGGTGGGGGGGAAATCCCTATCTCATCTTTCCTTAGCATTAGTCACTGTAACCACCGCTTGGCCTAGATGTTGAGCAGCTAAGTGAATCACAAAGCTATCTTTTATCTTCAGCACACATAAATTCTCCCATACATAACCTTTACAAATAGTAGGAGCATGTGGGCTGGGTGGGAGAAATGAAGAATGCATAATGTACGGTTATTTTTCTTCTCTTTCTCACAAGGGACTTTTGTTTCTAAATAGCTCTGCTGTAATATTAGCAATTACATGAATCATGCCACATGGTTTTAACTTTCCTGGTTGTTATATAACGATAGCTTAGTAGTTTTAGAAATAAGCTTTCATTATGAACAGTGAAACTGTTCAATTATTCAATATTCTTCCCCCTCTTTTTTGGAGAGGAAGCTATTTTTCTCGTATGGGGTGCTATAAGACTTGAACATTGTGCATTCTAAAAACTGACCTGAACCGGGTCTCCAGAACTAATATTACTATCAGCCTAGTTATGTTTCAGTTTTTGCATTTCTCCTAATATTGCCATGGAGTTCTTGGCTCTAAAGAAATACTATGTGTTTAAAAATGTATCTTGAGAGAAAATACATTTAGACAACTGCATTTTGTGACAAAATCTACTCAAAAGTCTATCTCAAAATATCTAAAGCAATGGTTATTTAATTCTCAGATTTTTGGTAGAAATTGGGACAGAAGAGATTTATGAATGAACAGCTGTGAAATTAACATGTACTGCAAACATATTAATTGGTCCATCCCTATTCATGTCTGCTATTTGTATCATTCTTGGCAAATTATCCTGGTTAATCTGTGCACATTGCACCAGCACTCAACAAACCATGTGATGTTGTATGTTCTACCTCTCCCTTACAAGTGCTTTCCTTGATTTTTCATCAGCTTCTGTTTTCTTATCCAGGTTGCTCTTTTCCTTTCTTTTTTAACCAGGCATCAATGCCAGCCCCTCCAGCAATATGATAGTGCACATAAGCAACATGTAAATGAATACTGGATAATCCTATTCATATAAAAAAGCCATATATGTATGAATTCCATGGGCCTAATCATTTGTGCCACCATTTGAGAAGATCTGCATATTTCCTACATCATCTAGTTTGATCTCTGATCCCACCCTGCCTGACACATGTCCCAGTGAGGACCTCACCTGCTCACATTGCCTGCAAACCCTGAGGTAAAGAGCTGAGAGACAAGTTAATGACATAGAAGTTATCATTATTACTATACCTTGATGATCTGCAGCAATAAAGAACAATACAATAAAGAGCTGGCAAGTGGCAACCAGGCATACACTGAATGCTACCCTGGGCAAGATAACCTCAGCTAGCTAAATCACCATTTACTTACTTACTTACTTACTTACTTACTAAATTTATATACCATCCTATACCCGGAGGTCTCAGGGCTGTTCACAGAAAAGATCACAATATATAAAATAAAAATAAAAACACCCCCCCCCAAAAGAGCCACATTTTAAAAGGTATAAGATGTCAATCAGGTCAACCAAAGGCATGGTTAAAAAGGAATGTTTTTGCCTGGCTCCTAAAGGTGTATAATGGAGGCACCAGGCAAACTTCCCTGGGGAGAGCATTCCACAGATGGGGAGCCACTGCAGAGAAGGCCCAGGAGGAGGAGGAGGAGGCAAATGAAGAAGGGCCTTAGAACATGAACTCAGGGCCGGGTAGGTTCATATGGAAAGTGGCAGTCCTTGAGGTATTGCGGTCCTGTGCCGCTTAAGGATTTATAGGTCAAAACCAGCACTTTGAATTGGACCCAGAAACTAATTGGTAGCCAGTGCAGTCAGACCAGGAGTGATGACTACAAATGAATTTTATCTCCCCATATTTTAGAGCAGCAGGGATGGGGAATCTGACATCTGCACCCCACCAACACTGTCTCTCAATCTGCAGAGCACACTCACCAGACTTAGCGTCTTCAGCAATGGGAGGAAATCTCTCAAGGGGCTTCCACTGTTAGGATGGGGCAAACTGACCAACCATCCCCAAATGGCCAAAAGCATATTGCATTAATTCATTTCCATCAAACTAGAATTGACTGCTGTATTTTTATTTTTATTTTTATTTTTTGCAACAAGCCTCTGGTGAATCAAGTAGTAGTAGCAGTAGGAGGAATGGTAAGTAAATAAATGGAGGGTGTGGCATGGCCTGAATGAGAGCCCACACCTTGAAACCTCACCTTGGCAAAAATTTGGTGGCAACTTTAAAACTATTTTGCTAAAGCTGAAGATGATCAACTAAGGACCCACAAGGCCATTTTCTCCAAACCATGCTCACTTGCCCTACACTAGTCATCCCATGTGACATCAGATGTGGGGCAGGTAGAGACATAGTTGGCTCAGCTATATAATTAAATTCCCTATGGGGAAATTGATAGCACAGCCAATTCCTGCAGAAAGCAGGACTTAGGTCACCGCCCACCATAGGTAATGACTTCCTGCTGACCAGCTATTTTTCAAAGCACCACAGGGGGCTCTTTGCAAGTCCCAATGATGTTATTTTGATGTCAGGTGATTGACAGGCGGTGGCCCTGCCCACCTGTTCAATTTGGCCAGTGAGAGGTAGGGGAGCTAAGGATTTAGCCCTGAACTTAAACCCACTGTAGTGGTTAAGCAACACAGACTGAAAGCAAGAAATATTGTTCTTTAAAGTATGCTTTGTTTCCATCATCTTGATGATTGAGTATTTCAATGAACAATAGACATGAAATGCACAATTTATTTGAATAAACAACACAAAGAACCAGGAAGATATTTTAAAGACATCTCTAGGAGCATTAATGAATTCTTCGGGCCATTATCCACTGGAGTTATTAAAGATCACAAATGAGAGGAAATAGAAAGGACGGGGGGGGGGGGGGGCTTTTGTGATAAAGAAAAAAGTGGTATGCCTGTAATAACCAAGTCACACTAGCTGGGAAAGTCTGGGAAAGTGAATGAAATATAAAAGGGATACATTGCACATATTCTGTTTAGGTTGGAAGGCATGCAAAAGCAGAGAAACAGCTTACTCTACAAGCAATCCAGTTTAATTTTTAATGGCGTGTTATGATCTGAGTGTCATAGAAGTACATTTCTACTTTCTACTTAGTTTGTTGTTTTTTTGCTTTCCATATTCATAGGAGATTTTCCAGAAAAGAAGGGAAATGAAAATATTGCATTAGATGATTAGTAGTGGTGTAGAGGCCTTACTTGGATGTTATAAATGGCTTTTGGGGTACTTATTGAAGTAATGTGAACAAGTTTCTGACCAGGTTTAATCACTGATCAATATATTGCCATATCACACTACATTTTAAACACTGGGAAAGAACCATATGGTTCCAATTTCATCAACACAAAACTTAGACTTTTTCTGGACACAATTAACATGGACATTAGCACTGAACTTCCATTAGATGCTCCAGACATCGCTTTTATGTCATGTAAAAGATCGCCAAAAAATGTGAAAATGAACATTCAAGGAAATGTGATGACGATGGAATGAAGTGCTGCCTGAATGCATGCTACGTGTTGTAGCCATATAGTTTCCTTAACTATCAGGAATCCCCCATATTTCACACATGCAACAACAAAGATTCTAAGTGCCAATTGTTAGAAACAAATGGCAGAAGACAATTTGCTTCCTGTGTTGTTGTGAATGCCTATTGTCAACTGGCTGACTACTAAATAGATCAGTGGCTCGGATTTTAGTAGGCTCTTCCAAGGCAATTCATAGGTCCTTAGTCTTTTTCTTTATTGGCTTGTGGGTGGTGGTGGGAGCTTTTGTGAGCCAACATTTCCAACAAATCAGCAATATTACAAAAAAGTGGCAAGCAATTGTGCACACCGCTGGGAGAAGGAAAGAGCAAAGCACATTCACAGCAAATATAAAGTCCTTATAAATCAGAGGAGTGTTCCAGCAATCGGGTAGCCAAATCTGATCCTGAACGCAGTGGTGTGTAAATCAAAACTTAATTTTTAAGATTTACTGACAAGATTTATAAAGCAGAACTCAGCTATACATATCTGGCTCCTTAGCATCTAACTCAGGAGCAAGATCCGCCATTGTATGAGAGCACACAGCAGCACACATTAGAAACAAAACAAAGCTCTAGGAACAAGTTATACTTATGCAAAATTCCAAGTCATCTAATATTGTGCCGCAGGACTCTCACAAATAACAATGAGCAAAACCTGAGACTTACTTTCTGTGGATCTGTATGTGAATATAGTTGGAATGTACAGTGGTACCTCGGGTTACATACGCTTCAGGTTACATACGCTTCAGGTTACAGACTCCGCTAACCCAGAAATAGTGCTTCAGGTTAAGAACTTTGCCTCAGGATGAGAACAGAAATCTTGCTGCGGCAGAGCAGCAGCAGCAAGAGGCCCCATTAGCTAAAGTGGTCTTCAGGTTAAGAACAGTTTCAGGTTAAGAATGGACCTCCAGAACGAATTAAGTACTTAACCCGAGGTGCCACTGTATTGTATGTCCATTGCATCTAGTAAGTTTCTGGAATGGATTAGCCTGCAGGAGCTACATGACATCCCCCCCCCTTCTATCCTCACAAAAGCCCCGTCAAGTAGGTAACAACAACAACAACAACAACAACAACAACAACAATTTATTATTTATACCCTGCCCATCTGGCTGGGTTTCCCCAGCCACTCTTTGGCAGTTCCCAACAAAATATTAAAAACACGGCAAAACATCAAAAATTAAAAACTTCCCTAAACAGGGCTGCCTAAAGTCAGATAGTTGTTTATTTCCTTGACATCTGATGGGAAGATGTTCCACAGGGCGGGTACCACTACTAAGAAGGCCCTTTGCCTGGTTCCCTGTATCCTCGCTGTGAGGGAACCGCCAGAAGGCCTTCAGAGCTGGACCTCAGCATCCTGGCTGAACGATGGTTAGGCTGAAACACCATAACTGGCCCTAAATCACCGAGTGAGCTTCATGGCTAAGTGGGGGTATGTACGCTGGTCTTTCATATCTTTAGTCCAGCTCTTAAACCTGTGGGGATATGTACCCTGGTCTTTCAGATCTTTAGTCCAGCTCTTTCCTGCTACAACAGCCCAGAAGGGATCTCACACCAATCGAATTTAAAAATCCAAATTTACTTACTTAGGCAGCAGACTTAACTCCATTTACCAGGGAGTAAGCCCCATTGACTTCAGTATGACTTAGCTATTAGACATGGTTAGGATTGTGCTGCTGCTTATTTTTTATATTTATATTTTCCCTTTCCTCCAAGGAACTTAAGGTGATGATGTGCATAGTTCTGTCCCCAGTCGATTTGTCCTGAAAGCAAAGATGAAGGTTGTGCTGTGATGAAGGTTAGACTGAGATGGAGAGTCCGGCTCAGGGTCACATAGTGAAATGTGTCACCCCATTGACTGCCATAGTTTTCCAAGCCGATGGACTGGCTACACAGATGTCCCCTCCCTCCCACCTGGCCCCATGTTTATCTCTCCCAAAGCTTCATGCACAGTGTAAAGAGAATGGCCATCCCTTATAGGAGTGAACCATTTCATCCTGTGAGCTTCATGGATGAATGGGACTTTGAACCTGAATCTCCCCATTTGCCATCCAACACTCAAACCTGGGGTTACCATAGGGAAAGGGAAGCACTTTCACAGTGCTTACCAGGATGGAGAGGGGAAGACAGGGAAAACAGTAAGGAGGTTGGCATGGTGTTCATGAAGTGATGCAGCCAATATAGCATTCCCATCACTGAGCCTGGACTGCATCAACCACCCAACCACCTTACTCCTCTCCCTTCTGGTAAGCAAAATGACACGGCTGTAGGGAGGACAGGTGTGCAGAGGTGCCCCTTCACTGCCAGCCACCATACTAGCTTGTGTGGAAGGCCCATGAAGCAGAATGTGACTGACGTTGGCACATAGGTTGACATTTTGCTGTGTTTAAATTTCCTTTTCCATTTGCCACAGTATACCCCATAGTGTTGAATGATTTATTTGAAGGACATTGGGTCTGGGCAACAGGCTACCTCTGATTCTCAATGCTTGAGAATCTGTAGTCTTTTGCCTTAATGGGGAATGTAAACATGCTTGGCGTGCTCTGGTCCATGGGGTCACGAAGAGTCGGACACAACTAAACGACTAAACAACAACAAGCATGGGTAGAGGAACAGGATGTGTGCATTCTGGCCTTGTGATATCAGTGTGTGTGTGTGTGTGTGTGTGTGTGCGTGTAATATTTTTATTTGGTTTTACAAATACAAGGTTATAAAAATCCAACTATATATATATCGATATGCAGAGATTTCTCTGAATCTCAAGACTCCCCCCCCCCCAGGGGGTCCCATTTTAATCATTTTAAACTGCATATTCTTCCATACTGTAACTTTTATATCAATCCATATTGTCCATTATGATTGTTACACTACATGTGCAATCATAATCCTGCTAGTGTTTTCATCTGCTTACAGTGGTCTCCTAAATAACTTAAAGTTTTTCCCATTCTTTTATAAAGTTTTTGTCCTCTTGGTTTCTGAGTTTTTCAGTCAGATTTGCCATTTCAGCATAGTCCATCAGCTTGGTTTGCCATTCCTCTCTGGGTGGGACCTTGTTTTCTTTCCATCTCTGGGCTAGTAGCATCTGGGCGGCTGTTGTTCCATACAAAAAAGGTCTTTTCTGCTCCTTTGGGATGTCGGTACCTGTAATTCCTAATAAAAAAAGCTTGGTTTTTTTAAACAAAAGTTATTTTAAACATTTTTTTCATTTTGTTATATACCATCTCCCAGAAAGCTTTTATCACCCTACAAGTCTATCACATATGACAAAAGGTACCTTCTTTTTTTCTTTTTTTACAATTCCAGCAGATATTTGTACTTGTCCTATACAGTTTTGCCTGCTTAGAAGGAGTCACATACCACTGGTACATCATTTTCATATAGTTTTCTTTCAGAGTACAACAGAGTAAATTTCAGGTGACATCACTATATTTTCTACTGTATCTGCATTTCTTTCTTTTTATGTAACAACTGAAATCAAATCCATAACAGTTTAAATTTTCTCTGTAGACTATAATGTTGAACTGAACTGAACTTTCAGGAAGGCTAAACTGAGGAACAAAGGGAACCATAATGTTATCATCTATCCTACCCACCCCCCTTTTTCCACTGAGGGGATGCATGAATGCAAGTTTTATAATTTGGTGCAAATCCATCCAAGAATGGATTTGTCCAGTCTGTTTTAAGGTAAAAATCCTACTAATCCAGAAAATGAAATACAAAGATTAAGTTGCATCACACATACAGCCCAGTATGACTCATTCATTTCACTCATAAGGCACATTTTAAATAAACTATTAATTTTTTTCTTGTGCTCTCTAAATATAAAAATGTACTCACAGGAATGACAAATTTATTACTGCACTAATTCTGCAATTTGAAGCATTACTCAAAGTCTACCCAACTGTCTAACAACGAATCACTTAAATTAGTTATTTTGATCCAAGTAATGATTCCATAAAATGGGGATTTATGTTAAAATTTTGCAAGTAATTTCACTTTATTAGTGACACACCATAAAGTAATTATGGAGCTGGTAATTGCAGCAGTGACACCTTTTTTTCTACTTAAAGTAAATAAAACAGCATTAAAAAATAAAATAAAACCACAAATATATAACCATTGGCAATTATTAATGTAAACAATTAATCAGAAATTGCAATGGCAAAGTAAATAGCTGTTTCCCGTACAAACTTAATTATGCCTTTTATAAGGGTCGGGACCCCAATCTCACACTATGAATTATTTAAAAACAACAACAAACCTGATTTAGGTGCATTATCTTCTCAGCACTGCAAATAGAAGTGGATGGATTCCCAGTGAATAATCACAAATGTGCCTGTACACAAAGCCTCATATTTTGGATTCAAAGTGCAAGCAGGAAAAATTTTATTTGGAGGTAAATCCCACTGACTTCAGTGGGGATTAGGCCCAAGTAAATGTGCAGAGGATTATAGTTCCATAAACCATGGTATAGCCTGGAGAGGTCCCATTTCCTTTGAATGCCCATTTTGTTTGCAGAAAATATGGATACCTGGTCGCAAAAAACCCCCCCACATTCTGATCTCTTTCAAATTTTAGAACCAGAAGGAGCATTTAAAGCATGGGTAGGCAAACTAAGGCCCGGGGGCCGGATGCGGCCCAATCACCTTCTAAATCTGGCCCACAGACGGTCTGGGAATCGGTGTGTTTTTACTTGAGTAGAATGTGTGCTTTTGTTTAAAATGCATTTCTGGGTTATTTGTGGGGCATAGGATTTTGTTCATTTTTTTCTTCTTCAAAATATAGGACTGGCCCCCTGCTGAAAAAGTTTGCTGACCCCTGATTTAATGGGACATTTGCTTACATCTAGAATCTTGGCATGCAGGAAGCAGATCGCCTGATGCCCTCTGGGACTACAGTCCCCGTCAGCACCAGCCATCAAGTGTTGTAGTCCAAGAACTTCTGAAGATCTACAGGTTCAACATCCTTGTCCTGAATGGAGCTCTAATGCCTAATCACAAGGTTCTTTACCAACTCCTACAATCCTGACAAGGACATTGGAGAGGATAATACTGAATTCCTGTAACAGAATGATAGGAATTCCCCCACCCTCCCTTAGGTAAAGGTAAAGGTACCCCTGCCCGTACGGGCCAGTCTTGACAGACTTTAGGGTTGTGTGCTCATCTCAGTCTAGAGGCCGGGAGCCAGCGCTGTCCGCAGACACTTCCGGGTCACGTGGCCAGCATGACAAAGCTGCTCTGGCGAGCCGGCACCAGCGCAGCACACGGAAACACAGTTTACCTTCCCGCTATAAAGCGGTACCTATTTATCTACTTGTACTTAGGGGTGCTTTCGAACTGCTAGGTGGGCAGGAGCTGGGACCTAACGACAGGAGCTCACCCCACCACGGGGATTCAAACCGCCGACCATGCGATCGGCAAGTCCTAGGCGCTGAGGTTTTACCCACAGCACCACCCGCGTCCCTTCACCCTCCCTTAGCAATGAATTATTATTATTTTTCCTCCCTGAGGAAGAAATGTATACCTCTTTTGTTCTGAAGAAATACAGAATTTTGAACAGCCACATTTTTGTATGCACCCCATCCCTTCTTTAAAAATATTCTTTCAGCATTTCGCAGAGAGTTGCAAAATCTATATGTATGGAGCATGGACATGCATTTCTGATGGCTCTGGGAGACAGTAAAAAACATTCTGGGCATGCATGCATTCTTCCTGCAATGAACATAATTTAGAAATGAAAATGTAAAGGAGTTCTTTACTCTTGTTCCTTTCTTTTAAAAAGAAAGGAACACCTAGCTACTTTAAATGAACTCAGATAGCCAGGGTCTGATGAGCTGCACTCAGTGGTCCTAGAGGAGCCTGTGGATGTAATCTCAGGGCCTCTGTCTATAATTTTTGAAAACTCTTAGAGACTTATCCTGCAGACTGAATTATCCTTCAGACTGGAGGCAGGCAAATGTTATCTCCATCTTCAAAAGCGTGTATGTGGGGTGTGTGTGGAGAAGACCCAGGTAACTACTGACCAGTCAGCTTGACGTCAAAACCAGGAAAGGTCCTAGAACAGATTATTAAACAGTTCGTCTGGGTGCACTTAGAAAAGGATGCTGTGAGTACTAAGACCCAGCATAAGTTTCTCAAAACAAGTCATGCCAGGAGAATCTCATTACTTTTTTGATAGGGTTACAAGGGGTATGCTGTTGAAGTAGAGCATCTTGATCTCAGTAAGGCTTTGGACAAAGCCCCTCATGATATTCTAGTGGAGAAGATGGTAAAATATGGGCTGGATTAAGTAACTGTTAGGTGGATTTGAAGCTGGTTGACTGACCAAACCCAAAGAGTGCTCATTAATGGTTCCTTGTCATCCTTGAAAAAAGTAACAAGTAGGGTGTTGTTGTTCAGTGTCTTTATGAACAACTTAGAAGGAGGAATTAAGGGGATGCTCAGCCAAACAGAGAGGGGTAGTGAATGCTGCAGAAGATAGAATCGGGATTCATATGACCTTAAAAAGTTGGAGAACTGCACCCAAATTAACAAAATGAATTTCTATAGGGACAAATACGAGGTTCTGCACTTAGGTAGGAAGAACCAGCTGCACAAATAAAAGATGCAGGATACCTGGCTTGCCAGTAGTACATGTGAAAAGGATCTAGGGGTCTTAGTGGACCACAAGCTTAACATGAGCCAACAGTGTGATGCAGTAGCAAAAAAAAGCTAATGCTATCCTAGGCTGGATCAAGAGAAGTGTAGTGTCCCAGCCAAGGGAAGTAATAAAGATATTAAAGAGTCTGACAATCAATCTTTATGAGGAACAGTTGAAGATATTTAGCCTGGATAAGAGCAGACTGAGAGGAGATATGAGAGACATCTTCACATATCTACAAGGCTACATATCTACATGGAAGATGGAGCCAGCTTGTTTTCTCCTGTTCCAGAGGGTAGGACCCAGACCAATGACTTCAAGTTACAAGGAAAGAGAAGTAGCACATGTAGCAAAGTAGTGTCCAGGTACACACTTGTAACAGATATTACAACTAAACATCAGAAAGAACTTTCTCATGGCAAGAACTGTTTGACAGTGGAATGGATTCCTTCAGGAAGTAGTGGACTCTCCTTCACTGGAGGGTTTTAAGGCTGAATGACCATCTGTCATGGATGCTTTAGGTGAGATTCTTGCATTACAGAAGAATGGATTAGATTACATTTAAGGGTCCCTTCCATCTCTACAATTCTATGACCTGTACACTATGAAGGAAACAAGCTTTAGTGCATATCAAGGCATTTAAATGTCTGGGCACTGCCTGATAAACACCCTGCCCTAGTTGAGTCTGTGCCAGCAGCGTTGCAAATCTAGATGCCATAGAAATAGATTGGATGCCCAGTTGGGAGCAATACAAGTTTCCATAAAAAGAGAGGAGGTTGAGGTGTCGGTGACAAAAACATTAAACTGCTGTTAAAGTGAAGATATATCTTCAATGTGTTTCCTTTTTTAATCTGTTTTTACTTCCACACCGCACCATGCAACAAAAATAATATTGATTAAGCTGTAAATAGAAATTGACCCCCTGCATTGAAGAGTATTCAAGGATTCACATAACGTGTGTTTTTTAAAAAACAACCACAATATAGTATACAAACAGGATGAAGAATATTTTGTTTAATATAATTTTCAATCTACTTTAATATATAATACATTTTTCTCCTCTGGAGTATTCACTGTTTTTTAAACCTATAATCAGAACAAATTACCCCATTAATTGGATCCACATTTCATTTTTCTTGATTTCGCTAACCCTTCTTCTCATTTACTTTAGTTTAAAACAAATATATTGTAAGCATGGTGCATTTGTGGCCATTTCTGCAAAACAGCCCCCCCCCTTCCATTGTGGGAGTTGAACAGAAATAGTCATGTGCATAAAATTGTAGGCAAATGTTTGGATGACATTTTGAAGGCTATGGTTTTGACCCCAAAAAGTTTTAAGGGTAATGGGGAGCATTTGTTATGGCAGTGGCAGGGAGCTTCTCCCTACTTCCCCGACCTCTCAAACATCAACCAGAACACCAAGCATTACTCCTCCTTACTCCTCACCTCTTCATCTTCAAACAGCATTTTAAAGGCCTCACTCAACAGGGGTCTTGCTGGTGCTCTTGGAAGCTTTAGTTTGGGGCAATATTCTATTTATGCACTTGTCATTGGATTTAGGGTTTGGGGTTCTTTAAGTTGTGTTTTACTGATGTTTTCTTTGAGTCACTTTCAGGATCTAACAGTGGAACATGTGATTTTGGAGGGTCCTGATTATTTGGATATGTTCCAACCTGGATTCTGGCTTGGTTTCGGAACTGAAACAGCCTTGGTTGCTCCTGCATATGACTCAGGCTGAAATATGGTTTGGGCTGTATGGGAAATACAACCCAATCAGTTCTAGCCACTTCTCAGTGGTTTTAGATACTATTGATATCCTTATGGGATAACTTGCCAAGTTGGGCATATGGGGAATGGCATTTTAATGGATCCAGTCCTTACTGCAGCATAATTCTCTAAAAGTGCTGCTGTCGGATTTCTGTCCCACCCCATGACCTTTGATTTTTGCCTGTTAAAACTTAGCAGTTTTGAGTCGACTGGAAACTGAGCCTTATCAGGAATGGTTGAGGTAGTTGGGTATGTTATCCTGGATAAGAGGAGAGGGGATATGATAGCAGTCTTCAAATATCTAAAGGGCTGTCACAAGAAAGATGGAGCAAGCTTGAACCAATGACTTCAGGTTACAAGATAGAGCTGTTAGACAGTGGAATGGACTCCCTTGGAAGGTGGAGGATTCTTCTTCATTGGAGGGCTTTACGCAGAGGTTGGGTGACCATCTGTCACAGATGCTTTAGTTGGATTCCTGCATTGTAGGGTGCTAGTCCAGATGGCCTTCAAGGTCCCTTCCAATTCTACAGTTCTAATATTCTGTTACTTCTTTCTCTTCAGGTCTCTTTGTGCTGCTGGTTTAACATTGTTGAGTAGTTTAATTTGTGTGTGTGCATTTCTGTGTGTTGCATGACACATATTTAGGAGATTAAATGGCTGTTTTTATTAACTGGTTTTGCAAAACTGTTTTGCATAGATCCCAAGATTCATTACATAGATCCCAAGATTCTCATTCTGTGTAGCTCTGTGCTCTCTCGGGTTCAATATGTGCTGCAGTTCTAAGCCACTCTAAATAAAGCAAAGCTCCATGCCCTTCATTCAGTATAATAGGGAATGTAAAACAAGCTATAACTTGTCCCCTTTCAGTCAGAGAGGATGAAATTTTCAGGTTCATGCGAACTCCCAGACTAAATTAAGGCTGGGAAAAGTAATACGGATTCATTTTTCTCCTTGCTGGGATGAGTGGAGGATTGTTTATTACCTTATAATAAGTAAAAAGTAGCTTAGTGGTATGTATTTGTGCTTATGCATTTTTAGAAAACTTTGCAGCTTCACCTGGGCTCTCCTGATGCTTGTTTTTGTCTTTCAAAAGGCCTTGCCTTGTGAGGCTGTCTAGAATCCTATATGAGTTCTGAAGAGCTCTAGATTTATTTATTTTATTGTTTAAGCAGAACAGTGCAAGGTTTTTGTACAAAACAACAACAACCCAACAGCTTTTAATTTTTGAAAAAAGAGAACACTTCACTGTTGTGCTTAAACAGCAACATTTCTTTTTCCAGACATTAACATACAATGGGGACACACACACTTCTTGGAAACACCATAGACCTTGAAATATATGGCACAGAAACAGAGCAACAGAGTGACACAAGGCTTTGTGGGGCCCTGACTCAATTTGCTAGGTTTTTAACAATACACTTTGACTTAGGGGGGAAGGAAAGGCTCCTCAAATACTCCAATTTATCTCATTATAAATGAGGGATACATTGATGTACACACCTGGTTTTTAATAATGTTGGAAATTATCTTGCATATGTATTAATTTTATGCCACTGAACTATATTTGTTCGAATCTAATGCTTTAATGTATCTTACGTAATTTTCTTAATCTGTAAGATGCCTTGTGTTGCAGCCTAAGATACATCAAAACACACACATGTTTGTGCCAGTGCCTGTGTGTTACATAAGCTGTAGTCACAAAGCAAAGAATATACATATATGAATCAGACCTTAATCCTATTGAACTGAGTACTTTTGAGTAACCAAGCAAGAGATCAAGCTCCTCTTTATTTGAAAGATATATTCAAGGGCATAGGAACAGACAGATGAACCGCAATCATCTGTTTATTTTGTGAAACATGAACCACTGAAAACTGCACCCAAATTCAAAAAGTTTCATATGATAATACAAATATTCCAGTATTTTAATGATTGCTATATCCATAATTTTGTTTTTCTTTTGTATCCATGTTCAAAGGCACAGGTGTGGAGTTTGGGGTGTCGATTATGAACAGTCATCAAAAGGACACTTCAAAGAGTCTCCCTCCTTTCCCCAAGAATAAAGAGAACTAAAGCAGGACAATGATGGAAAAGGAAATATTATATTCATAAAGGCAACACGCTAGGCTTTGATTATAGAAGAGAAAGCAATACCAATAAACAAAAATAAAGTTTTTATTAACGAAAGTTTTCATTGAGGGGAAAATGCAATCATTATCATTGTAAAGTGACAATGAGGTTTGCCATGGTTCAAAGGATTGCCATTTCCTTTTGAACAAAATGCAGCATTGCCACAGATCTATTTGCTTCCATGTATACACTAGAATATTGTACTGTCAATCCAAATTAATAGACAGAAGCCATATACTAATAGCAAACTGGTTTTTTTTACTGTGGGTTCTTATGTAGCCAGTAGCCACACATGAAACCACTCACAAGAGGGAGATATCAGTAGGTTCCTGGCTATGATGCCTGTACACCAAATCCCGTTTGTGGGGAATGCACTGGTGAGCAGAGGATTCAATCCTGCCGGCTTCTCTTCAGGGAAGGCTCTTACAAAGCAGCACTCTGCAGGATTGTATCCTCTGGCTCAGAATGCAGTCAAGAGGCAGGGGAAGAGGTGAGGAAGCACAGGATCTTCCCCACCCAACTCCCTCCCAGCCATAACAACACAAAGTAAATATTAGTTCCTCATCCAAATTATGTGGGTCATGTGTTCTCTGGGCCAGGATTGGTTGGATAGGGGCTTAAATTAGGTAGGTGGGTTGTGTACAGCCCTAATGTTTACAGCATTCCTAGCTCCCAGCATGGTCAGTGGTGATGAGAGTTGTGGTCAAACAACATCTAGAGGTCCCCCCATCCCTAAGTTAGTTACAATATGAGTTTCTCCCTGTGGAAACTCAGCATACTTGAAGTACAGTGGTACCTCTAGTTATGAACTTAATTCGTTCCAGAGGTCCTTTCTTAACCCGAAAGTGTTCTTAACTAGAGGCGTGCTTTTGCTAATGGGGCCTCTTGCTGCCGCTGGGCCGCTGGCACACAATTTCTGTTCTCATCCTGGGTCAAAGTTCTCAACTCGAGGTAACTCTTCCAGGTTAGCGGAGTTTGTAACCTGAAGCGCTTGTAACCTGAGGCATTTGTAACTCGAGGTACCACTCTAATTTTGTGGGGTTTGGCTGTGCATCCTTGAAGAAGCACAAGGACTCTTGTTGGATACAGAATGACCAACCATTTGTAACAGTAATGTAGCAAAGGTAGTGCTAAATAGCCAGCTCAAAGACTAAGGGGTTGCATGAGTGGCATGCCACTAAAGCAACAGGAATTTCGTTTCCCTCTCTCTGCATACCCGGATCCCCTGGAGCAGATTTTGAGGGTGTGCTGTGAGCTACAGGGGAGAGGAAGGAGAAGCCCCATTGCATAAGTGAAAGTCTGTTAAATAAGCATTGGATAAAACCTTAAGTTTTGTTATGTATGGCAACAATTATAAACATTTTAAATGTCATGGATGGATCCAGAGGTATCCTTCAGTAGATGGACAGATGGTTCTCCTCCTAATTTCACCCAAGTTCCTGACATCTCCCATCCCTTTTACGTTATGATATCCAATAGCCTTTTCACAATATCGTGCAGAATATTTCACAATATCATTGGAATTCCTTCAGCTGGCATATCTCCAGAGCATACCCTGTAGCTTATATGTAGACCAAGGCCTGAGGTCAGATAATAATTTGTGTAATATAATTTAAAAAGTAAACAATGTGAGGGGTTTTCAGTCTCTGGGTATGGATTTTTAAACTATCACATGTTGGAAAGTGGAACATGACAAATTTTTAAGCACTATGTATTATATAGGTTCTTGTCCAAATTAAAATACAGAAAAGCTTATGTAAGAAAGCAACAAGAGCAGATGTGGAAGGAAGTAGGAATGCATTCCCAAGACTTCAAATAACTCCCCCCCCCCAAGGGAAGTGGTCTTTATGTAACTTCTCAATGCCCATGGCCAAGAAACCCCTTCTAAAAAATGATGCTTGAAATCTGGTGGCAGCTCTGCTCAAAGCCAATTTAAAAATAGTGACCATCTGAAATAGAATAGTCTGTTTTCCGTGCCTAATTCTGAAATGTTTTGGATTTCAAAAGGTAACGTTTTTAGCCGTTTGGCATTGAGCTTGCAAAGTCCATTTCCCTTGAAAAAAAGAATTTCACTTTAAACACTGGGAATGTCTATATTTGCTGCCTCTCCACCCCACCCCACACATTAGACAGCATAGGCCAGGATGTGTTTAAGCTACAGATTTCTGAATTGCTGAACTTGCCCTTAACGCCTTTTCATTTCTCATTCTAAGAAGACAAACTGAATAGATGTATATTTCAAAAAACTTTAGTTTGCAATACTTTTTTATCATAATGAAACAAGGGATAGGAACTTTGAAGTCAGAGGGATAACCCCAAATTTTGGAAATATGGATTATATATACACTGGGAGACTAAATGACTGGCATTGTTCTGGGCTTTCTCCCCAGTTGCAGATAAAGGAGAACATAAGGGTTTGGAAGCTCTTACAAAGTCCTTCAGAAAATGGATCATTGCTACAGGTTGTGATGGCCACAGTCATAGACAGTTTATTTAAAATTCTAATGTCTATTAGCTTGATACCTAGAAATAGAAACATCTCAATCAGTGGCAATGCACCTCTGATTGCAGATACTGCATATAGACAACAAGAACAGCTGTCACTATCTTATCTTCTTCCAGACTTCCCTGGAGCATTTGACTAGTCACTGCCAGAGATAGATTGATGTGTTAGATTTGCAGGTGGAGCTGGCACATTTGTACTTATATTCTTTGTTTTGCTTTATTTTCTTCTTGTCCTATATACTTCCTAGGCTCCCTGATTTTATTTTGTATCCTTTGTCCAAGGAGTTCTTTCTGGAAAAAAGGCCTGTAGTCTTAATAGCTATAGATATTTTGCTTTCAAAAAATGCTTCAGTGCCTTGGTAAATGTTCTGATTGCTCATGCATCTTAAACAGTTTGTTTGCAAAGTACAAAAAGAGAGAGGAATGGCTGGCAGGTCCTTCAAATATTCTGTTCTTTTCATTTCACATATTGCAGATACACAAAAAGCCCTGTGTAATAAATAAACATACCATCTCTATGTTTGGATGTGAATTTTAATCTATGCTAATTTTATACACAACAGTTGCTGCAGCCAGATTCTATTTACAGTCTTTCCGCAGTTTGGGAGACATTGATATCCTCCTGAAATAAGTGTTTTTGTATAAAACCCCTCAGTTGCTGTGTGTGCTGATAACTGATAACATCAGTGGAATGCCAAGAGCTGTGTTTATCAAATAAATTAGAAAGCCTGAGACATGAATTCTGCACCAACTGGGATAAGGAATTTCTAATTGAGCAACCCCAGAGGACACACAGCAGAAACTCTTAGCCATTATATCAGCCAGGGCTTACAGATTTGAGTAATGGTTCCAATTTTTGACTCATACATACCAAAGCATGAAATGAACTACCAAGGCACACTAACAATTCAGAACATGGATGGGGAATCCTTGGCCTTCCAGATGTTGTTAGACTCCAACTCCCATCGGCCCCAGCCAACATGGTCAAACGTATTGGAATCTGGAGTCCAATAACATCTGGTGCCCCATGCCTGGCTGAGAATATAAAACTCAGATCTGAAAATGTTGAATACCAAAATACCCAAATTCACATCTGAGCTTTTTCTCTCTAAATTTGCAGAAAGCTGCAGAAAGTGAAAATGTGCTCACAAGTAAGGAATCCTGGAATTTATGCCCCTAATATAGAACATTTATCATGAGTATTTAAAAATGGCTGTCTTCATGTGGACTCAACATCTAAACTATCCCTTAATGAAATCCAAAGGAACATTTCTCTGTACAGAGCTTAAAACAGGACTAATGTTGAGTTGCTGGTAGCTGAGTGCATATCCTGTCTCTCTGTGATACCCAGATGCAGTCATTTCAAGGGGACTCTTCAAGGCCTGTTAGAATGTGGAAGAGAAGGCAGGTATGTTTTTCATGGATGAGAGGGGATTATTTTCAGCTCCTTGATTTGTCCATTGGGACCTCTGTTCAGGACAAGGAGCTTGCTAAATTGAGATACTATCATGAGTCACTTTGCCACCATCTACTGTTAAATCAGGATTGAGTTTAATGTTACTGAATAAATCATTTTCTGCTCAGAACCACAACATATTTTTAGTGATATTACAGGATGTTCAGTCACTGAGTGGCAAGAAAGAAATTGGGCAGGCTATGTAAACTGGATTTATAAAGTGATTTATACACAAGAGCAAAATGAGAATCCCATCTCCAAACTTCATAAAACACAGCCTGGTCATTTTACATTACAAAGACAGATGTAGCTGCTAAGAGCAAAGTTTTAGGGCATGTGTTTTAAGGATACTGTCAAAAAGAAGGTGTTACTGATAGTTTCATAAATGAAGCTTAATAAAAAGAAGAGCAACAGCTAATGAGCCATGAATGTATTTTGCAGTGATATCAATTTATATTGGACATGTGGCCCTCAACAGGGGGGGAAAAAGCTTGCCAAACTCCAGCCTATCAAGAAGCACATCCACTAAATGTGCTTCCGAACACATTTTCAGAACATGTTGATGCATAAACCAACCTGCTGGTTTCCCCCAAGGATTTCTGCATTTGTGAAATACAGACATCATTTCATAATTAAGTTTATCACAGGTAGAATTTGTATATGCAAACAGAAAATCCTGTACCTCACCTAGAAAATAATGAGATCTTCTTTGAGGCTGGATTAGTTTTTCTATGGCCAAGAGATGCGGGTGGCGCTGTGGTCTAAACCACCGAGCCTCTTGGGCTCGCTGATTGTAGAATCAGCAGTTCAAATCTGTGATACAGGGTGAGCTCCAGTTGCTTTCTCCCAGCTTCTGCCAAACTAGCAGTTTGAAAGCATACTAGTGCAAGTAGATAAATAGGTACCAATGTGGCAGGAAGGTAAATGGCGTTTCCATGTGTTCTGGCACTCGTCATGGTGTTCCATGCACCAGAAGCCATTTAGTTATGCTGGCCACATGACCCAGAAAGCTGTCTGCAGACAAACGCTGGCTCCCTCAGCCTGAAAGCAGAGATGAGTGCTGCACCCCATGGTTGAATTCAACTGGACTTAACCATCCAGGGATCCTTTACCTTTACCTTGCTTTATGCCCATTGGGTTTAAAGAATGCATGCATGTTCAAATACGTGAGTCAGGGCTATAAAGTATTCTACGCAAGGTTTTTACTGAATACTATTTGCAAGTATGTGCAACTATTTGAATAGGAGGTGTTGTAGCACCCTGCTTGTGGTTAACGCTTAGCTGGAATGAAATATTCAACGCAGCAATAGAGAAATTAAAATAATAATTTATTTGTCAGACAAATAAATGATTGGCACAGTGGTATATTTACCAAAAGCTCTGCACACCCCAGCCCTGGTGACCAGCACTTATATTCCCTCAGCCCAGCCTCCTTACTCCTCCTTTGGCTGCCTCTGTCCAATCAACCTGGTTGAAATTCCTATTGGCTGTTTGCTAGAACCAATCATAAAAGATACACCCATTTCCTATTACCTTTTATGGGAGACAAAGAGCTATATTTCCTTCTATCATATATCTTACATTTGCCTTGACAAGGCATCTTAATTACCAGATCACCCTATGCCCTTTGCTCTTCTGCTCTTTGCTCTTCTGCCCTTCTGGCAACAGGGGCAAATGGCTAAAACAGATGGCTCATGGTTTCAAATTTTGTCATATAAACAGAGGTCTTGGGTTCACCTTCTCACACACCATCAATGAAATAAGAATCTAACATAAGAATCTAACATCTCTTACTTTCTACATTCTTTGTATAGTTACATTAAAGTCAGTACATATATATATATAACATAGATTGATTTTTAGAAGGGAAGAACTTAGTAAAAAAACAAGTTTCTAAAGCAACCCCTTCAATTTACACGCCCCCCCTGCCAGCTGTTGTTGCTATTAGCTCTTTGCCTTTTAACCTTCTCAGGATATCTTAAACCTTGGGAAGATGTTTGATGGGAGGCACTATTTACCAACTCTAATTAGTGTTTTTGCAGCTTGGATTGTATTCTGTAATTCGTATGACCTTTTGCTCCCAGCTTTTGCTCCTTTTTTACAACTTTGAGGTACTGCAACAAATCAATGAGGGGCCCTGTTCAGGAGAATAAACAAAAAGTTCTCAGCAGCTTTTGCTGCCTAGCCTGGAGCAAGCATCTGAAAATATATTTTTAAGCTTATTTTAAAATACAGATCTTTGATCAGATGCCTCATTGTCATGTGACTGACTGATTGATTGACTTCAAGAGGGGGAAAGGCCGAGTTCCAATTACTTTTTATTCCTGTAGTTTAGTGGGAAACATAATTTCACTTACCTCTCAGCCTGGCCTGCCACACAGGGTTGTTGTGAGAGTAAAACAGGAACTCTCAGAGAACCCAACTTGAAGAGAGGGATATAAATGTGATTATAGCCCTATTCAATTACCCAGAAACAAGAAACTGTCATTCCAAGAGGAGAGGGGTCACACCACACTTCTGGGCTTGCATTTCAGGCCAGCGCCTCACTGAGATTGCAAATAGGTTGAACAACTGTCTGCTTTAGGGCAGCCTGTCAAACAGATGTAGGCTATTTCTGTGAGCTGGAACCATGAACATTGGGGATGGGCCAATATGGGGCTGAGGTACTCAAAGCCCCACTCTTCCCATCCATCATTCTTCTTCTTCTTCTCACATATATTTAAATGACTAAATATGGCTTATGCTATCCCATATCCATGCAATATAGGGGAGTGGCCTTGCAGTGCAGAAATAACATGCTCATCAAATCCACTTACCCCCTTTTAGAGGTGCAGCAGCTTTGTGTCGGAGTCTCTCTTTGCCGGATGATGAGCTTTGGTTCATGCTCCTGGCTTGAAATCCTGCTCCATGTCAGCCTGGCAGGCTGGCACAATGGGCTGGGCTCACTGAGGGCGGGCCTGAGGGAACCATCAGGCTTCCCTTGGGTCTGCTCCCAGAGGATTTAAAACAGCCCGTACCAGCCCCCGACATCCAGCTCTTCTTCATCAGATCAAGCTCAGTGCAAGACCGGGGGATTTTTCTGGATAGCAAGTGTGGGATCTACAAGTGTGGAACAGCACCGGGGGCACCTAAGCTACTGTAGAAAAATTAAGAAAACTTTATTTTAGAGACAGTACAGTGTGCTTTATTTCAGTGTCTACCCTGCTGTGTTGCAGGGTGAAATAATATGCTTCAGACAGCACCATGCTTTTGTTGTTGTTGTGTGTAGACAACAGTTGGTGTCTATTTTGTGCAATAATACTTTTTAAAGTGTTGCCCCTATTGAGGTTTGGTGATAAATGTCAATGCTCCCTGCTTCCGGCAACAAAATGGCTAAGGCTGATCCCACTTCTTTTTCTAGATCTCCCTACAATGTCCATTTTGCAATCCTTTTACATGGCTTCATCCTCATCCTAGGTGTACCTCGTGGACAGAAAGCACCAGGCTGTCCCCTTTAACTCACAAACAGCTCTCTTGATTTCAGGAAAATCACAGTGAGAAACATTTTAGGCAAGAAAAGTATGGGTAGGTTAATTTATTCTATTATAGGGAGATGTGTTCTCCTTGACTTGAGAGGCAGATTTTACAGCCCTTACAGATCTTTCTTTTCTTTTCTTTTCTTTTCTTTTCTTTTCTTTTCCAGTGAGGGGGAAAAAAAACCAACTCACAATAACTATTGCTGGAGGAAAAGGGTGCTCATCATTTCTGGAACTATCTTAAAGTTCTACGTATTGGTCTTGTTTAATTTATAAACTTTATCTTATTATTTCCTTATTATGCGTTCCTTAATTGCTTATTACTTTTTTTTTTAGTAATAAGAAAAAAGCAATAAGGGAAAGTTGATAAAATGAAAGCTGACCAACACAAAATGATGCTAGCGTGATCCTTAATTAGATGGAATCACTTTACCAAATTGGGAGGGGGGGGGAATCTAGCCAGAAATATTAAATGGTGAAGAAACAGCAGCAAACAAAATGTGACTTCTCCAAAACTGTTCCTGAGGTGGGACAGAAGAATCTTTCTCACACCTACCCACTCAAAGTAGATTTTTTTTCAGTCAGCACAGCCCTAGTTTTTCCAAGGAAAGAATTAATCCAAATTATATGACTTGTATTTAGCTGAAGATGGTATAGCTAATCCATATTTAATAGCTAGATGGACAATATTAAGCTGGTGCTATTAAACTGATGTAATAGGACTTATGCTGATTTAAGCTCAGTCATATGAGCTGATGTGCTGAGTTCAAAGAAAACTCACAGTACCCATGTGAGAAGGGGGACTTTAGAGAAGCCAGTGTGAGGTCATTAGTAGTACACTGCTCCTGCCATTAGGACCAGCCCAAGCCTTGGGATGCTGTCCATAGAGTTGGGGACCATCATAGGAAGCAGGAAAGTATCAGTTACATTCACATACTCCATTGTCTTCCAGAGAACATAAGCATACTTTTGCTGGATTGTGTGCTCTGTAGAGTTAATAGAATAAAAGCAGCCTGAACCACTGATTTCAGTTGGCTCAAGCATACTTAAACCCCCACCCCATAGTGTTACTCATGTAACGGGGGCATAGCACTGATATTGCAGAATGGGGCCATGCTCCTAGCTCCAACTCTGGCACTGTGAATGCTGCTGACCCTGCCTCTGGATGGATATCCGCACATTAGTTGTGTGTTTGTATGCAGTGAAGCAGCTGCTCATGTGTAAGCTTCCATGTGACTAGGACACCAACATTATTTCTTGTGCACAGGAACATCTTGTTTATTATTTATTTATTTAGGCACATATAAATCACACTTTCCCATAAAACATCACAAGGTTTCATACAACCTAAATAAAAATAAAAATGCCACAGCAAAACAATTAAACGTCAAAACACATTGGTAAAAGCCGGTTAGCAAAGAATCTCAGGTTTGGAAGGCCTGTCTGAATAACGCAGCTTATGGAAGACATCTAAAAATGGGCAGCGCTTACTCCTGCTGAACCACTGTTGGCAATGTTCAGCCCCTGGTATAGGTCAGCCAATTTCAGTTGCTCATTGATAGGTTGCAAACGATTACACTAATGCATGGACAAACGGATATGGGGCTAGTGGTAAGCCAAATATTGATAAAGGGTTAGGAGTATGGCCCACAGTGAACTCCTCCAGAGGGTTTGGGGCACAGGTGGCGCTGTGGTCTAAACCACTGAGCCTAGCCCTTGCCGATCAGAAGGTTGGCAGTTTGAATCCCCACGACAGGGTGAGCTCCCGTTGCTCGGTCCCAGCTCCTGCCAACCTAGCAGTTCAAAAGCAAACAGTGCAAGCAGATAAATAGGTACCACTCCGGCAGGAAGGTAAACGGCATTTCCGTGTGCTGCTCTGGTTCGCCAGAAGCAGCTTAGTCATGCTGACCACATGACCCGGAAGCTGTACAGCGGCTCCCTTGGCCAATAAAGTGAGATGAGCGCCACAACCCCAGAGTCTGGACCTAACGACTGAACCTAAAGGCCAGGGGTCCCTTTACCTTTACCTAGATGCTACTTGGGAAGGGGTGTGTGATAAACTGTTGCTCAATCAGTTTTCTCTTGTGCAAATGGGTGGGCATCATTTGCTGTTGCCTATTGGTTCATCTTCCTGTTTCCATGTGATGGAAATGATGGTAAGAAGAACAGAAAACAGAAAACGAGAAGCTGATCTTTTAAAGCAAAATAAAAGGGACAAATCAAATGGGTGCAGTTTTAGTTAGCCTTTTTGTTATGTAATTCCAATTGTTATTCTGAACAGAAACATACCCTGAGAATAACAGAAACTAAAGCGACTGAGCATCTGAAACAATAATTTGCCAGACAAATTATTCCTGATTAATCAGTGACAATGAAGAAATTGTATAAACTGGTGCATTCATGAAAGACATCATGTTATATTCATAATGTCAGAAAGCTGAAAGAATTCCTGAAGATATGCCAATTCTCCTCTTGTAAGAGCTGTGAAGGAGAGACTATTTTGGCAGGCACAGTTTGTTATGTGGGATGTATCTGCCCAAATTCCCTTCTCCTATACCACTATTCAAGGCATGACCCAGGCCCTTTTACTGGTCACTGTCATTGGAAGGCTCACAAGGGCCAGCTGACTCAAGCTGCTGCAATGGGACACTGTGTAGAACAGATGTTCTGATAGCATGATATCTGCAGGAAGCCTTCTCCTACAATATGGATAGAGTATGTAGAAACTAAGATGGTATTTTAGGTATCTTGGTCCCAAACCATACAGGACACCTTGAATCTGGCCTGGCAACTGATTGGAAGCCAGAACAATTCTTTCAGCAGCAGCATAATGTGATGTTGACATTCTTCCCACCCATCACTAAAATAAAAAATAAAATCAATACCATCTCTGTAGCTCAACTGTGCAATCTAGGTCACTGTGTGATCCAAAGGCATGCGTATAAATTGCAATTTATAATTGTTAAATTATGTGCTAAATTATGTAAGAAGCAGCAAATAACACTTTTGAACTCAGTCTGAACTGATAAATCCTGTTGCAAGGTTGTGTGTGGTTTATATATTATGGTACAAATAAAAAAATAAAGACAAGAACATAGACTGAATCATCCTTACTGCTAGTAGCTGGGCAAACCAATTCATTTCTTCTTTTTTATTTTCATATTCAGGTCTGGTTTGAAGTACTTGATGTTTTGATAAGATTAATGATGACTAAAGAAAGGGGATGCATAGAAGGTGAAGTAGTGCATATTGTCTAGGAGATAAAAAGTTAGTATTTCCCTCCCTGTTTTCACCCTGGTGATTATTTCTGAGAAGTAATTTTATGAGATGCCTGTCATTTGTTTTATTCATTGTGTATTTCTTTTCTGTCCTCTGAATCATTTTCATGGGCCCCATTTGTCTAGCATGTAGCCTTCACAAATGTAAATCAACCAAGGAGTGCATGGACTCCAGGAGAGTAAATCCCACAAATAGAAAGTTTCACCCCCCACCATAAATTAACTGCCATACATTGTGACATTTTGCTGAATCCATTAGCAGTGACGGGGCTGTAGTGGAAGTCACAACTGAAAGGCAAGGAACAAGCAAACAAAGTGTCATAAGCCAACTTTGACTTCAGAATGTTGTCCTGCTATTTTGCACAATCTATTCTGAACATGGCTACTGTGCATGAGTTCTGTTTTCTTATTGAGGGAAACCTCAACAAATGACCACCAGTGCTAGGCTTCAATGTAAACGGACAATCTATTTTGTTTTGGCTAGATCCATTTAGCTCTCCTTGCCACACAGGAGCCCACTTAGAAGACTCAGCATGATGAGAAGCCTCCGATTGACTGCAACAGTTCCAAAAACTGGAATCTGCCAGGCGTTGTAAGAAGAATAGTGAGTAAGGAGGTGGGTGGTCAGTGGCAGCAGCAGTGCTAAGGGAGGGCTGGAACAAATCTCTCAGTAGGTAGCAGCAGCACTTGGAACTGCTACAGTCTCCCAGAGGCTTATCCCCACGTGAAGCCTTATTCACAGGCTTCTGTGTGAACTCTGGCTATGTTTTAAGACAAAGCAACAAGCTAAAATAAAACTTTAAAGCATGCAACAGTGGCTTAGGTTACTTATTCTACTTTACAAAAAGCCATGAATGTATCTGTTGATTTCTTTGAATCCATTTCAAGTGCTGGTCATAACATTTCAAGTTGTAAAGAGTCATTTAAAGGCAGGAGCAGCCTGTTTAAAGACCTTTAGAAACTTGGCCTGCACACTAAGCCAGCACACTGTTCCTCCTCAAATCAGAATGTGAGAACTTATTCTATGTTTTAAATGTCTCAGAAATGTGCTTGGTTGGTAGAGGGTCTTTTTGGACGCGCCATTCATCTCCTGGCCAGAGAAGATCCACTTAGCTAATTCCTTGTTCACACACCCGCCCACCCACAATGTTTGCATCAAGAAAGCTGATGAGAAAGCAGCTGTTCACATATAGGCTTCTACAGCCACACACACACACACACACACATATATATATATATATTCTATATCTAAAAACAATATAGAAGCAGTTTTCTTCATTTTAAGCAGCTCACCAGCTATAGCTACTCCAGGATAAGGCAAGTTTAGCTATTAGTAATTTGTGGTCTGGTAATATCCTAGTTTGAACTACTGTGATACATTATACGCGGGAGAGTCCTGAAACATGACGCCAAAGCTTCAATTAGTCTAGAACTCAGCTGTAAGAATTCTGTCTGCTGTTGGTAGGCAAAGCTATATTACACCAATTATTAAAGAGCTACCCAGGCTGCCTACTTTCTTACAGGCCCAATCCAAGGTTCCAGTGCTTAGATTTAAACCCCCTAGATGGTTTGGGACAAAAATACCTGAAGGATTTTTCCTCCTGACGGTGAAATAAGAAGGCCTCTCTAAGGTGGAATCTACACACTGTGAAAATGCTTTTTTTTTTTTTTAAAAAAAAAAAGGTTTTAAAAAATATATTGTATTTGCCATAGCTCACAATCTCCATCTAGTGTCACATTTGTATATTGCACTTTAAAACACATTTAAAACGTTTTCTTTGCATCTGTATAGCTGAGTCCTAAGTGAGTTACTTTCTTGCCAATCTGCACTATGTCTTCACTTGCATTTGGGAAAGAGCCTTAAAAGTCTGCAGTCAATTGCTGCTGCTTGCATCTCAGAAAAGGCTTTTGCTCTAGTGGCTTATTGACTTTGCAATGCCCTTCATAGAAAGGTTTGACTGGTGTCAGGATTGAGGTCTTTTGCATGTGGCTAAGGAATTCTAGTTCACCCAGGCATTTTTATTTATCTTCATTAGTGTTTTGGTTTTTAGCTTATGTATTTTAGCTTTTACTCTTTATGTATTATGGGATTTGTTTTTGTTATATTTGTTACCATCATAGCCATTTATCATTTTGAATGAAGGGTGGTTAGAAATCTCTAACCTAAATAAAACAAACCAGTTGATGTATTAAATAAATATTGCATATATGAGCTGCAATAAACTAAGTCACACCTTTTTAAAAGTCAAAGCACACCTTTTCAAAGGAAGTCCATTGATTCCAATGGGTCTATTCTGGTTATGATTTTGTTGGATTCGGCCCATTGTGTGTGTCTCCTTCATGTGTAGCATTTGTCAGGAAAGTGTTTCATGCTTAGAAAGCTTTATTCCAGTGTCATGGTTATAGGGGATGGTGTAAATGAGAGAGGATTAAGTTTTCCTCCCATCCAGCTAGGATTACCGCTCAAATTAATGCAGTGCTGCAGGAGCAGCGGATTAAAAACTGTCAACTCAAAATTTTGATTTCCTGCTCAGAACAACAACAACAAAATGTTGTAGGTTTTACTTGTGGCTGTTCCTATGAGATTTTTTCCTTCAAAAGATGAACTCAGAATACAAACCGTGACTGTCATTCAAAGGCAGTAAAGTATGTGGGGTTATTGCAAGCAGTAGATAACATACAAAAAATAAAATTGTTCATCTTATTACTTCATGCAAATATAATGTGTTGCTTGGCTCCTCATTAGATTTCTTCCCCCCCCCCCCCCCCCCCCCCCCCCCCCCCCCCCCCCCCCCCCCCCCCCCCCCCCCCCCCCCCCCCCCCCCGCAACCTACTTTACAGCTTTCACATTGAAACAATAGTTTAGAGAGTTCTGGGGCAAAATAAATAAATAAATACAGTGGTACCTTGGTTCTCAAATTTAATCTGTTCCGACAGTCCATTCAATTCCCAAAACCATTTGAAAACCGAGGCGCGGCTTCCAATTGGCTGCATGAACTTCCTGCACTCAAGCAGAAGCCATGTGGGACATACAGCTTCCGAAAAACATCCACAAACCGGAACACTTACTTTGGGAGTCGATTTGTTCCACAACAAAGCCGTTCAAGAATCAAGGTACCACTGCAAATAGATGCCTAATACCTGACTAAACTACATGGATGAGATTCTACTTGACTTTCTTTTATTTTTACGTAGATATTTTCCCTTCCGTAACTCATACTGTACAGCTGTCCTATTTTAAGTAGGACATCTCAAATTAACAGAAGTTTCTATTCCTGGCTTTTGATCCCAATCCCAGATGTCCTGTTTTGGCTCCCATGCGCTGGCCATGCCAGAGCACAGGACCAAAATACACATGTTTTTGGGTTCTGCACTGTGGCATGAGAGTGGGCCCCTGGACAGGCACCTCTTCTAGATGCTTTTAGCAGGGTACACGATGGCCTACAGATCCAACCCAATGCAACAGGCATATAAAAGTTATGACGTTGAAAGATGAGCCCCTCAGGTCGGAAGGCTACTGAGGAAGAGCGGAGGACAAATACAAGTAGATTCAGAGCTGATGAAGCGGCTGGGTCAAAGCCGAAAGGACGCTCAGTTGTGGATATGCCTGGAAGCGAAAGGAAAGTCCAATGCTGTAAAGAAAAATAGTGCATAGGAACCTAGAATGTAAGAGCAATGAAACTTGGTAAGTTGGATGTGGTCAAAAATGAGATGGCAAGACTAAATATTGACATCCTGGGCATCAGTGAACTAAAATGGACGGGAATGGGCGAATTCAGTTCGGATGACCATCATATCTACTATTGTAGGCAAGAATCCCGTAAAAGAAATGGAGTGGCCCTCATAGTCAACAAAAGAGTGGCAAAAGCTGTACTGGGATGCAATCTCAAAAATGATAGAATGATCTCAATACGAATCCAAGGCAGACCTTTTAACATCACGGTAATCCAAGTTTATGCACCAACCACTGGTGCTGAAGAAACTGAAATTGACCAATTCTATGAAGACTTACAACACCTTATAGAAGTGACACCGAAGAAGGATGTTCTTCTCATTATAGGGGATTGGAATGCTAAAGTAGGGAGTCAAGAGATAAAAGGAACAACTGGCAAGTTTGGCCTTGGAGTTCAAAACGAAGCAGGGCAAAGGCTAATAGAGTTCTGCCAAGAGAACAAGCTGGTCATCACTCTTTTCCAACAACACAAGAGACGACTCTACACATGGACATCACCAGATGGGCAGCATCGAAATCAGATTGATTATATTCTCTGCAGCCAAAGATGGAGAAGCTCTATACAGTCAGCAAAAACAAGACCTGGAGCTGACTGTGGCTCAGATCATCAGCTTCTTATAGCAAAATTCAAGCTTAAACTGAAGAAAGTAGGAAAAACCACTGGGCCGGTAAGATACAATCTAAGTCAAATCCCTTATGAATACACAGTGGAAGTGAGGAACAGGTTTAAGGATTTAGATTTGGTGGACAGAGTGCCTGAAGAACTATGGATGGAGGCTCGAAACATTATACAGGAGACAGCAACGAAAACCATCCCAATGAAAAGGAAATGCAAGAAAGCAAAGTGGCTGTCCAATGAGGCCTTACAAATAGCGGGGGAGAGAAGGCAAGCAAAATGCAAGGGAGATAGAGAAAGATACAGGAAATTGAATGCAGAATTCCAAAAAATAGCAAGGAGAGACAAGAAGGCCTTCTTAAATGAGCAATGCAAAGAAATAGAGGAAAACAACAGAATGGGAAAAACCAGAGATCTGTTCAAGAAAATTGGAGATATGAAAGGAACATTTCGTTCAAAGATTACCATAATAAAGGACAAAAGTGGTAAGGACCTAACAGAAGCAGAAGACATCAAGAAGAGGTGGCAAGAATACAAAGAGGAATTATACCAGAAAAAAATGGATGGCTCGTACACCCCAGGTAGTGTGGTTGCTGACCTTGAGCCAGACATCCTGGAGAGTGAGGTCAAATGGGCCTTAGAAAGCACTGCTAATAACAAGGCTAGTGGAAGTGATGATATTTCAGCTGAACTATTTAAAATTTTAAACGATGATGCTGTTAAGGTGCTACACTCAATATGCCAGCAAGTTTGGAAAACTCAGCAGTGGCCAGAGGATTGGAGAAGATCAGTCTACATCCCAATCCCAAAGAAGGGCAGTGCCAAAGAATGCTCCAACTACCACACAATTGCACTCATTTCACACGCTAGCAAGGTTATGCTTAAAATTCTACAAGGTAGGCTTGTATGTGGACCGAGAACTCCCAGAAGTGCAAGCTGGATTTCGAAGGGGCAGAGGAACAAGAGACCAAATTGCAAACATGCGCTGGATTATGGAGAAAACTAGAGAGTTCCAGAAAGACATCTACTTCTGCTTCATTGACTATGCAAAAGCCTTTGACTGTGTCGACCACCGCAAACTATGGCAAGTTCTTAAAGAAATGGGAGTACCTGATCACCTCATCTGTCTCCTGAGAAATCTCTATGTGGGACAAGAAGCTGCAGTTAGAACTGGATATGGAACAACTTTGGGAAAGGAGTACGGCAAGGCTGTATATTGTCTCCCTGCTTATGTAACTTATATGCATAATTGATCATGCGAAAGGCTGGGCTGGATGAATCCCAAACTGGAATTAAGATTGCCGGAAGAAATATAAACAACCTCAGATATGCAGATGACACAACCTTGATGGGTGAATGTGAGGAGGAATTAAAAAACCTTTTAATGAGGGTGAAAATATGGTCTGAAGCTCAACATCAAAAAAACGAAGATCATGGCCACTGGTCCCATCACCTCCTGGCAAATAGAAGGGGAAGAAATGGAGGCAGTGAGAGATTTTACTTTCTTGGGCTCCATGATCACGGCAGATGGTGACAGCAGTCACGAACTTAAAAGACGCCTGCTCCTTGGGAGAAAGGCGATGGCAAACTTAGACAGTATCTTAAAAAGCAGACACATCACCTTGCCAACAAAGGTCCGTATAGTTAAAGCCATGGTTTTCCCAGTAGTGATGTATGGAAGTGAGAGCTGAACCATAAAGAAGGCTGATCGCCGAAGAATTGATGCCTTTGAATTATGGTGCTGGAGGAGACTCTTGAGAGTCCCATGGACTGCAAGAAGATCAAACGTATCCATTCTGAAGGAAATCAGCCCTGAGTGCTCACTGGAAGGACAGATCGTGAAGCTGAGGCTCCAATACTTTGGCCATCTCATGAGAAGAGAAGACTCCCTGGAAAAGACCCTGATGTTGGGAAAGATGGAGGGCACAAGGAGAAGGGGACAACAGAGGACGAGATGGTTGGACAGTGTTCTCGAAGCTACAAACGTGAGCCTGACCAAACTGCGGGAGGCAGTGGAAGACAGGAGTGCCTGGCGTGCTCTAGTCCATGGGGTCACGAAGAGTCGGACACGACTAAACGACTAAACAACAACAACAAAAGGTAAAGGACCCCTAGATGGTTAAGTCCAGTCCAAGTTGACCATGGGGTGCAGCGCTCATCTCACTTTCAGGCCGAGGGAGCTGATGTTTGTCCACAAACAGCTTTCCACATCATGTGGCCAGCATGACTAATCTGCTTCTGGTGCAACAGAACACCGTGATGAGTGCCAAAGCACACAGAAAGCGTGTTCTCCAATAAATGAGAGCACGTGTTGCGGTGTGGGCCACCGGGCCAGGCCTCTTGTTGCCAGGCTGGTTAATAGTTATTGCCTGGCATCTGTGATTGGATAACCGGGTTGCTGGGGCAAATTGTATGTTGCAAATTGAGTGGGTGGGACCATAGTCTTTAAATATTGGTGCACTCTGGTTTCTCTTTCTCTTTGCAGAGTGCATCGGATCACCCGCCCACCCGCCCTCTTTTCCGGTTGACCTTGCTTTGCCTGTCATGGGGGTCGTCTGCCTTGGCGCAGGGGCCTAGTAGGAATTTTGCCATTTGGTGATTGGCTGTGCCATTTGGTTTTTGCCTACTACTCTGCAATTCGTCACAACTTGTAAGGTTGCGGTTAGGCATTGGTTATAATATGCTGGTGTTGGAGGGGGCTGAACAGGCAGTGCCTGCCCCTCCTATTGCGATGAAGGGAATTCTGTTAAAGGAATCCTGGGGCTTGCCATGATTTCGTCCAATCCCTGTTATGGGACCAGGGCCGCCCAATCCCTGTTATGGGAATCCCTGTTATGGGACCAGGGCCGCCCAATCCCTGTTATGGGAATCCCTGTTATGGGACCAGGGCCGCCCAATCCCTGTTATGGGAATCCTTGTTATAGGACCGGGCAGGCAAGCTTTCGGGGAGCTGCTGGGGAGAGCGGCGTGGGTCCGACGCTTAGCTCAGGTGACCCCCCAGTTTGACTTTCTCTTCTACTGGCTACCGATCGGACCTCGGGATGCCAGTTCTGTCCCAGGCGGGGGGACAGATAGTCATAACCAATGTCTAAACAACCACTCACTGATTTTGTATTTTAATAAAGTTGTGGCCAAAATAGTGCCCAAAAACCAAAACTAAATTACGTGTTATGTGTGAAGTTATTTGAGGGGTGGCCTGGGGACCTACACGCGCAAATGGCATTTACCTTCCCCACACAGTGGTACCTATTTATCTACTTGTACTGGCATGCTTTCAAAGTGCTAGGTTGGCAGAAGCTGGGACAGAGTAATGGGTGCTCACTCCTTCATGCAGATTTGAACCGTCGACCTTCCTCCCTGACTCTGAACACAGGAATCATATATTCCCATCTCAACATTGTTTTTGAAAACTCTGTGGTTTCCCCACTAAAATTTATGGTTTTGTGGACATTCAGTGCAAGAAATGCCTGTCAAGTTGTATTTTGAAAATGCAATCGTATTTCTGACACTGAGTAGCGGGGAGTTTTCTTAATAGGTTTGGAAGCTGTTGCAATAATATTGGACTAATCTTGGACCCAGAAGTGGAGGCAGCTTTTCTGAACCTAAACAGGGCCCCCAAATCTGGCAGAAGTAATTGATGCCCAAGTTGATTGTGTAATGATAAGACTCTCTGGGCTACCCACCTGAATTATTGCCGCAAAGGCAGAGAAAGAAGAGAGTGAACCAATGACTATTTCTATTGTGATAATATAGCTCTAGCTAATTCCATTTAATTGGTGATGTATAGTCATTATCTTCTGGTTGTATTTCTAAGTTGTGTTTAAATAAATTAATTCATGTCGGGGGGGGGCATTACCATTGCATAATGCAGACTGGGTTTGTTCACATTGTTTAGTGGGTTCTAAATCTCATGTTATTGGGATGCTGGAGCTGGGGTTACTGTTGTTTTGTCATTTTGGCAACATTGCCTAGCAGAAATTTGACCTGAACTGGGAAATTTTCTTTGCTGCCATTGACTGTTGCATAGACAAGCTATTTGCTGAGCTGCTAAGGGTGTGTGGGGAGGAAAATAAAATAATTTAACAGACTATATTTTGATTGATTTGCAGATCAAACAGCAGAACAGTAAGGGGAGATTTCTCCACTGACCCAGGTCTGTGCAGAGCTTGTATGAGGCCAGGGGTGGGAGCCTTGGCTTGGCATGAGAGCATAAGTTCAGCAGCTGGCTTAGCCCTCTGAGACATGGGGCAAGTGTACCTGGCTGCCCACCCACCACTGCTGCCCAGGTCTTCAATGACCCAGTAGACAGAGCATGGAACAAACTCAGGGGTACCAAAGTGAATCCTGGATTTGGGAAAGATTTTCACTTACCGGTGTTACTGCCTAGGAAGGGAAATTATCTGATCACTTTGAAAAATGAGAATCGCAATTTGCTGAGGCTTTCCCTTTCCTGTGTGTGGTGTGGAGCAATCCTAAAAAGGGATTGTCCTCCAGGGTGCATGATGGTGGATCTAAGAACTGGGGGTGCCTGGTGAGATAAAAGCATAATCTGTATAATTTCTTCTGCAGAAGCCTCATTAAAGTGAATGGAAACTGCACATGAATACCATGACAGGCATTTGATTGCAATAGCACATGTTGATAGGAGGGAGGAGAGCAACATTAGTATTCTTACCTGCTTTTATCAATTTGAATTTGGCTATTTTAAGTGTATTAAATGCTTTGTAGCCTAGCCAAAGCTTCTGAGGTTGGGCAATGTATAATAAAATCTAAAGAAATAAAAAGGGAAAGACATTCTAGCTGAATTCAATTCACTATTAACTATGATTAATTTCCACTGAAATTCTTAAATACGTGATCTATTGCAGCATTCTTAAATACGTGATGTATTGCAGGCCTTACATTACCTGTCCTTATTTATGAACAGAATAGCAAAATTGTAATAATGGCTTAATATGCCACTGTTGCTCAAGCAGGAGGTATTTTGTGCAGCTAATATTTGCCTTTCCCTTGGCAGTTCTCTGTACCCCTGAAAAGCCACTTCAGAGAGAGCAGGACACCTGCACAGCAAAGGAATCACTTGAAATTGGCAGAGAGTTCTTGTGTCAGATTGATTGTACAAGATGTCATTTGCTTGCACAGTCATGGGATAAATTTATTATTATTATTATTATTATTATTATTATTATTATTGAAAAAGTAAGTAATGTGCTACTACTACTAATAATAATAATATGAACAATGTAGTAATGTTACTTAAATGGCTCTTATAAAGTGACCTTCAACTGAAACAAATGAACGAACAAAAATGCACATCAATGACAAATGTTGAAGACGCAATCAAGTTTCAGGCTAAATCACATAATTGCAGGATGCCCAAAACTTTCCAAATCCATTTTGCCTCAGTAGACATAATAACATAAGAAAAAAAGTTACATCACCAAATTGGATCAAGTGGTAAATTTGTATATAATCCAATCTCGTATTCTAAATACATACCGGAAGCTGCTTCAGAAGATGATAGATGGACACTTCACTGAGATAAATCTATAATTACACAGAGATTCATTGGCTTTTAACATTGGCATTGTTCTTCTTAAGAAAGCTAAATAACATGCTACAGACATATAGGAAGATTGCATTAAAAAGTTAAAAAGACACATTTATCAGTAGAAGATCAAAAATCCAGAGGAGAAGCAGGAGTCTTGTTGTGCAAGTGAATGTTCCTGTGTTGGCTTCTTCTAATGGGACTGGATAGTTGAATCCCACTCTTTGTGATTCCGATCATTGTGGATGTACATCAACAATAATACATTCCCAGATGTGCAGTCATCTGTGAGTTCGGACCCACCATAGGACATCATCTTTGAGAACTCTTGTATGTCTAATATTATGTCTAATGAATTCAGCAATTGATCTGAAACTAAAATCTCAGATGTGGGAACTTGAATCTTGTGAGAGTATGAACTACATTGTATTAATTTCTATGATAAGTAGCCTTGAATTCAATTACACAAAGTAAGGCTTTGCCTTTTGAAGCCTTACTATCCATTCTTATTTTTTTATTTCTTTAGGGTTGGGAATTCAAAATGAATTCAGTAATTGATTTGAAAAAGAAAGGTACTTGCAGCATGAATACTGAAATATTTACCACTTTGGTAATTTATTTACTTCGCTTGGAAATTCTGCTCTCCTCTTGAGAATTATATTGGGATTTTATGCACATTTTGATTCATTTACTTTATTTTTTTGCACATTACTGATGTAGCAGCAACTTGAAAAGCCAAATACTGAAGTGGAATGGAAGAAACAGAATGCTGTGGCATCTTAAAGTCTGATTCATTTGGCTTTCTTACACAAGTACATAATTCATAACTTTCATGAACAGTTGGTGAAGGATATTGATGATTGGATGTATATTATGTGATATTATTCTATACCCTGCAGATACAAAGATGGGTCTGGATTGATTGTGTTTAGAAGATCAGTTTTGCTAGTTAAAAGGTAAAGGATGCCCACCCACCAACCCACACAATGGAAAAAGAGCAATGGAGTACATTCACACCATAAATTTAAAATATTATTATACCACTTTAAACAATCACAGACTCCCCAAAGAATTCAGAGAGCTGTAGTTTGTTGAGAATGTTGAGAGTTGACAGGAAACCCTTATCCTCATCACAGAACCACAATTTCCAGAGACTGGCAACAGCTCTCCAGGATTTCAGGCAGAGTTTTCTCCCAGGTTTTTTTGTTTTTTGAGGTGGGACCTTCTGTATGCAAAGCACATGCTCTACCACTGAGTTCTGTCCTCTTCTCCTATTTTTAGGAAAGAAGCTTCTACAGTCGTACCTTGGATCTCAAATGCCTTGACTCCTGAACAAATCAGCTCCCGAACAAAACCTGGAAGTGAGCGTTCTGATTTTGAATGATTTTCAGAAGCCGAAAAGCTGGTGTGGCTTCTGCAGCTTCCGATTGGCTGCAGGAGCTTCTTGCAGCCAATCGGAAGCCTCGCTTTGGTTTCTGAACATTTTGGAAGTCGAACGGACTTCCAGGACAGCTTCCATTCTGCTTCCAAGGCACGAATATATAGGCTACCAAGTGAAAGTTCACTTCTAAGGCGAATAACAGCTTCTGGGTGTGTAACCTCCCCTCCCCACATCCCCTCAACTTGAGCTTGAAATAACCCTACCCCTCCATATCTGTTATTTAGAAGAAGAAAACTACACTTGTTAAATGCAATTGTCCATTTAATGTCACATGTAGTTTGGCCCTGCAGAGGAAGAGAAAGTATCACCCTCTAGAGTGGAGGAGAGTCTTATGTCTCGCAGACGTGATGCCTGCCAGAAAGTCACACATTTTATCCTAATGGTTCAAAATAGGCCACTTTAACTACTGAAGAAATCCATTTCCCATGCTCCCGAGCATCACTGGCTTCATTTGCAGAATCAAAGTTTGCAGATAGAAAATATTCAATAGGGTTCATCCAGCTCCAGTCCATTTTCCACCACCCTCTGCTGTATATTATCTCAAAAGACTTAGCTGCCTTCCTTTGAAGCCTTGAAAGGGTCTTTCCCTTAGATTTCTACATAAGTGTGTTGGCGGCGGGGGGGGGGGGGGGGGGAAGACCTATTGCATTTCCTGCCCCAAAGAGAAGGCAGCTCTTAGGGTAAAAGAGTTGGTTTGTTACCTTCATGTGCTGCAGGGTTAGTTAATAAAACATCCAATTTTTAATACCTTGACACCTTTAAAAAAAGCATTAAATTCACACAATATATTTTCTTTAGCTCTGCCACCCAAGTATGGTTCATTATGTTTAACATCTGTTTTAGGCACACTGTTTTTTTCCTCATTGCAAGTAAATCAATAAATCAAACCTTGGCTGGGGTACTTGAAGCCTTAAGGCTGGAAAAAATGAGAAGCTGAACGAAACAGAAAATGAGAGCTCCTCCTACCCTAGGGTTACCAGACATCCCCGGATTTTCAAATCTGTCCCCGGGAAATGTGGCAGCAGCAGCCTCAGCAGCCCGGAGCCAGCCTGGTAGCGCAGTTGGCTCTGGCTGGCTTCAGGAGCTGCTCGCTGCCGGCGCCACTGCCGAAGGGGAACTGGGGACGTCCAGCGGTACAGATCTCCTGCCCCCTGCCCCCTTTGTTTTGACAGATCAGGGGAGGCTCAGGAGTTGCATGTGGCAGCCGATGCCCAGGAGGGGCGCAACGCAAGCTGTTTCTCTGTCAGGCAAGGTGCAAAGCCCTTCAGTCAAAACAAAGGGGGAAGCAGGCAGGAGATCAGGGGAGGCTTGGGAGTCATGGGTGGGTGGCACACAGTTGCCCAGTTTTTCAAAAAGTCTGCGCATTTATGTTTCACAGGGTGCGAAAGAAGGGCTTTGCACCTTATCCAGCAGAGAAACTGCAGAACTTGCGCCCCTCCTGGGCAATGGCACGCCACCGACCCATGACTCCCGAGCCTTCCCCAATCTTTCTGCCCCCTTCCCCCTGTTTTGACAGACTGGGGAGGCTTGGGAGTCATGGGCAGGTAGAGCGCTGTTGCCCAGTTTTTCAAAAACTCTGCACATTTATGTTTCACAGGGTGTGAAAGAAGGGCTTTGCACCTTTATACAATATGCATGTGTGCTTGGGCCCAGGGTCTTTTGCCTCACCATCCCCACTACTGACTCCCTGTTGCTACTCAGCTTCAAAAAAAAAAAAAAAGTGTCCCCGGATTCATTGGAAAAAATCTGGTAACCATATCCTACCCCTAAATGTGAGATTAAAAATTTACACATAAAATGAATGCTGGTGGGACAAGGATTATCTGCTGCCCTGTTACTGTGCAGAAAATCCTTCTGACTCCCCAGCTACCTCTGCAATATATAGCCCTCCTCCGCATTCACTCACCTCAGCCGGAATAATGGGAGGGCACTTTAGCAAGGGAGACAGCAAAATAGCTCGAACTGGCACAGCAATGAGATGACTCAATTTCTGCACTTTTATGCCATGCCTTCAAGATGGAGCTCGGCCTAATCTAACAAGTCAAATAATCTTACATTCCGTTCAAATGCTTTTGATTGCACAAATCACCCAGCAAATATATGGATGTGTGAGAGATGTGCTTAGCTCTCTGCAGCGGAGAAGAAGAAGAAGAGGAAGACGAAACAATGTTGGGATCTGTGTTTGTGCCAGTAGTGGAGGAAGGGGGGATGCAGGGAGTGCGGGCCACCCCAGGTGTCATCACTGAGGGGTGTGTGTGACAAAACGACAAAAATATGAGTGGTTGTTTTTTTTTAAAAAAAAAGGGCTCACGAAACTTGTTAGTTCAGTCAACAAACGTAACAGAACACGGCTGGCACTGGGCACCACACTCCAGGGGCCAGCACTTACCGTGGGGCCTGCAGCGTGCTCAAGCCATGCATCTCTCCAGGGAGTGATGTGGTGGCTAGGGCACCTGCAGGCTCCACTCTGCCCGAAACGGCAGCGTGGGGCTTGCGTCTGCCCTCTGCCTCTCCCTCTACCTCCCTACAGCTGAGGGAGAGACAGCGGAGAGACTCCGTGCAGTGCACCCCGCCCCCATGGCCAGCTTGCCACGCCCCCATGGGCGGCTCACCCCGCCCCTGGCTGCAGGACGCATGCGCCACACCAGGCACCCAAGCAGCTAGCTACACCGCTGGTCTGTGCATGTACATTTGTGCTAGTGAAAGCACAATTTTAGGGTTGTTTGCACATTTACACCAAACAGAGGTGCAAGCTGTTTCTACAGATGCCTAAGTGTTTGTGTGAAAGAGTGAACACTTTTTCTCAAGTGCTCATTCAGATCATATAGGTTAAGCCACCACCTTTTGAAATTAAGATATACAGATCCCAAACTCCTTAGCAGTCAAACGTTTTGGCTCCCAAATGCCGCAAACCCAGAAGTGAGTGTTCCGGTTTGCGAACCTTCTTTGGAACCCGAACGTCCACTGCAGCTTCCGATTGGCCGCAGGAGCTTCCTGCAGCCAGTCACAAGCTGTGTCTTGGTTTCCAAATGTTTTGGAAGTCAAATAGACTTCTGGAACAGATTCTGTTCGACTTCCAAAGTATCACTGTACTGGACTTGGATTCTGGATTTATGTTTACCCTTATTGAAACTTTTAAACAGGTTATCTGGGCAGATAGTATAATCTCATAGACGGTTATATACAGAATGAAAAGCAAATTCATCTTGTTCTAGAAAGAATCTAAATTAAACATTCTAATATTCAGGGAAAATCCCTGACTGGCATTAGAAAGCTGATGTTGTTCCATATTTGCCTGCAAAAGTGACCTTCCAAAATTCACTAAATTTTTAGCTGTCCTCAAACACAAGTACTCCATATTCTTTATAGATTGTCCTCTGGACTCAGTGTTTATATCAGGCAAACTCCGTTTGACAACTTTACTTTCCCCACACATGCCCTCCCATAAACCCCTTTTATGACAGCCTGTGTCAGAAATATTTTGTGTCAAAATGAAATTCACTCCATTTATAAAGTATCCTTTAGCACTGGCCTCTGTTTGTTGCAGTTAACCTTGCACCTCTGAGTACCAAATTCTGCTCAAGGCTGACTCTTCACTTTGCCCAGCTGATCCAAACTGAGGAAAATTAGAATGAGCATTGCTGTCTTTCTCTCTTAGTTTAGCTAGTTTACAAGCAGCATATTTATATATGAAATAAAAGAGAGCAACAACAGAGCTTGGAGTAAGTACTCTGTTCTTTTAAAAATTAAATCAATATTAGTAATGCATAAAATGATTCACATAACTGTAAGTTTGTAGTGTAAGGTAAAGGTAAAGGGACCCCTGACCATTAGGTCCAGTCGTGACCAACTCTGGAGTTGCGGCGCTCATCTCGCTTTATCGGCTGAGAGAGCCAGCGTACAGCTTCCGGGTCATATGGCCAGCATTACTAAGCCGCTTCTGGCGAACCGGAGCAGCGCACGAAAAAGCTGTTTACCTTCCCAGCAAAGCAGTACCTATTTATCTACTTGCAGGAGCTGGGACCAAGCAACGGGAGCTCACCCTGTTGTGGGGATTCGAACTGCCGACATTCTGATCAGCAAGTCCTAGGTTCTGTGGTTTACCCCACAGCGCCACGTGCATCCCTAGTTTGTAGTGTAGCCTGATATAAAAAATTATTTTTATCCAATAATTAAAGATGCAGGAATCCTTTCTTCTGTTGCATCTGTTCACTCTTAAATGTGCATACAGGTCTCTTTCTCTCACACACATGTATTTCTTTTCATCACTGAGGCTACAATTACACATTCACTTACCTAGATGTTTGTACTTTTGATTTCTGCATTTAGCTGTGATTTGTGCATTACACTGGGTTGGTCTAGATAACAGCTCTACAATTCTATGATTCTATTAGGGGTGTGCATCGACTGCAAGATTTGGACCCTAGTTCAGTGCTTTGAAAACCAACTTTTCTTGATCCAAGGTGCCTTGTAGACTGTCTGATTCAATTTAAAGGATTCAGCTTTTATCTCCATGCCTTTTGTTGTGGGTATCAATTCAATGGCATGGTCCTAGTGGGATCGGATGCAGAGCAGCAAGCTAAATGGTTTGAGGACTGAGCAGGCTTGAACTTTGGGAACTTCCATCTTGTGGACCCTTACTTTCCCCCACCCCAAATCCTCCATATTGGCCTGCCTGAGCTGCTATTGCATCTTGTCAGGGTAGGGATTGAGCCTGAGACTGAGAAGAGGACTTCTCACTTTTGCTGTCTCTGCCTTGTGCGCCTCTTGAACGTCTTCCCTGACCCCCTCTTCCAAATGCTTCGGGTCATAACTTTTCCAACAGCAACAGTGAAGGTGAATTTGAGTTTGGTGGAGGGAGAATTCAAATTGTCAAGGCTGCTGTCAACACTTCTACCATTGGGGCCACCGTCTGGTGGTGGGAATGACTGCACACAAGATTTGACTTCTATATGTATCAGTCATGAACTGGCTAGGTGAAGAGGAGTGGTGGGAGACAACAGCCAGGGGACCCTAGAGAACCCCCAGGAAAAGAAAGCTCAGAGCCAGGGGATTGGTGGTGGGATGACAACAAGTGGTCAGAGGGAGAAGACTGAGGGGAGGCAGTGTTGGAAGCTGGAGAGGCAACAGGATTTAGTGAGCAGGCAGAGTCTGTGGCAGAGTGCAGCTCAGACTCTGCAGCTGAAGCAGAGTGTGGATCAAGAGGCTGCTGAAGAATCCAGGGAGTCTTCCCCTCCTGATGCAACTAACTCCCCCCCCCCCCCAGTCTCCAAGAATGCACAGAGAAATGAAAAGAGCAGAAAAGAGATTAGTTGTGTGCAGACACACTTTGAGAAAAACCTGGGAGAGTAGAAGCTTTAGAAAGGGGTGGGAAGACAGAGACCTTCAGTCCTTGCAACTGTGTCTTCGGGGCAAGACCTCCTAAGAAGATTTGCTGAGATCACTAGGCATGAGCTGTGGTTTGTTTCCTTGAATAAGAAAGAATAAGATTTATTCATTTTTTGTTGCTGACCTATCTGCAGCTTTCGGGAGCAGCCTGATTTGTTTTGCAGCTGCTTTGGTTTTTTCTGTTCAGCATGTTACCTGGGAATCAAATTTGATGTGTTAAAAACAACATTCAGTCCTTCCTCCATTCACTTTAATGAGGAATCTAAAAATGGCTATGACTCCCTCCCTTTTTCACAGAAGTGCATGACATTTTCAGGCAATTCCCTCCAGATTGGGTTGTAAGCATATACATGTACAGTCATACTTCAGGTTACAGCTGCTTCAGGTTGTGTCTTTTCGGGTTGCGGACCGCCGAAACCCGGAAGTACTGGAACGGGTTACTTCCAGGTTTTGGTAGTTGCGCATGCGCAGAAGCGCTAAATCGTGCTTTGCGCATGCGCAGAAGCGCCAAATCACAACACACACATGCGCAGACGCGGGTTGCAAACGCTGTGGGTTGCAAACGTGCATGCCGCACAGATCACGTTTGCAACCCGAGAGTCCACTGTATCTCAGCATTACATATCTCCCTAAACCATTCATGGACAGAAGATATTCCCCTTTCTCCAGATACCTTCTTGGTTCATATCACAGTATTTGTACTTTCACAGTAGAACATAAGAATGGTCTATAGATATATCCATTTGTATGCTGGGCACAAACATCCAAGAATCTAATGATAGTTCTGCACACCACTGTCAACTCCACATATAAAATGGGCTTTTATATTAATTTTTCTGGCAATAAAATTTTAAATGTAGGAGTTTCAACTCAGATGACTCAGGATTTTAGTATGGGAAATGGTTCTTGGTGAAGGCATCCCCATAAGATATTTAAAGAATAAATACCTGGGATTTAAATTTGTGGGTGACTTCATTATCTATAATAACATCCAAACAGCATCAGTAGCTTGTGCTTCATGTCTATCTTGAATTTATAACCAGAGCCTATAATGAACTCATATTATTGCAAACAGTTGCTGAGCTTTGAAAATGTATATAAATGATGCTTATGTTTGCTCTTCATTAAAGCTCAAACAGGTAGACACATTGAAATCAATGGGTTAAGCAACTTAAACGAATTGTTTTAATGGGTCTATTGTCAGTAGGAAATAGTTGGATATTGACTATTTTATTTTGCTTAATATTGTGGTTTTATGATGGTATTGGTTTTAATTGTTGTAAGTCACTTTCAGAGATGTGCATGGAAGGGTTGGAAATTCTCATCTAAATCAATAAGACCCAATATTTTTACAGATTTTTTTAAATAAAAAAAATATTGTTGATACTGGGCAGGGAGTAGGTGGGAGTTTTGATAAGTTAAAGTGGAACCAAGCTGTTTTAGGGAGCAATACATATCCCACTGAATGGCAAATCTCCCACATATTTTAATGTCTGTATACTGCCCCCATTAACCTTAGTACTGCCTTCATACTCAACTCTTAACCTTAGTACTCTACTAATGGTTGCCTTCATTAACCTTAGCCCTCAACTCAATTGTAATCTTTGGCTTGAGTAATCAGAAAAGTGAAAGTAGACATATCTCCTCTGGCATCTAAAATGCCCACACAATTTGTTAACCAAGACAACAGGAGTAATGGTATTAAAAATGATATTTGAAACGTTTGGATGTTTCTTTTATTTTTTTACTTTTTAAAATATGAGCTAACTGCCTTGGGTAATAGTCATATATCTGTCAAAGAAAAGGAGACAAGTATTTGATGCTGAAATTCATTCAGCCTTCTGGATCTTACTTAGCAGCCTATCTATTACAAGAGGGGTAGGCAACCTAAGGCCCGGGGGCCGGATGCAGCATAATCACCTTCTTAATCCGGCCCACGGACGGTCTGCAAATCAGCATGTTTTGATCGCTTCTCGGCCTTTTGGCTAAGATCAAGTGTAGCAAATCAGCATGTTTTTACATGAGTAGAATTTGACCTTTTATTTAAAATGCATCTCTGAGTTATTTGTGGGGCACAGGAATTTGTTCATCTCCCCCCCCCCAAAAAAAAAGAATATATAGTTCGGCCCACCACATGTTCTGAGGGACGGTGGACCGGCCCACAGCTGGAAAAGGTTGCTGACCCCTGTATTACAACAATGGAGGAAGGAAAATTTGACTAGTAATGCTGTGCTGATACCTGTCCTCAGGGACAGGATTTAGGTTTGATGAGGCCCTTATATGTCCAGCTGTCCTTTGTCAACAACAAATTGTCGCTGGTTTTTGTGTTGAATATATGCTATATGGTAATTTATGGACCGTTATCTAAAGCCATTTGCACATCACAAAATATGTATTTTATCAAAGTAATTGTTGAACTGAAATAAAATTAATTGTACAATTGTTTTTTAATTTAATTATATTTGTAAATGTAAATCCAGGGTTTTTTTCCTTTAATTTTTTTGGGGGGCCCCAAGAGAGTGGGGCCCTAAACTATAGCTTGTTTAGCTTATAAATAAATCTGGCACTGCCTGTCCTCCATTTTCTCAAGCGCTTTCTTCTTAAGGTGCTCTACTCAGGTGGGGTCAGTCCAGCCAGCAGCAGGTGATTTCACTGAGTGCAAGTCTTTTTGCCTTATAGGGCTTGCTCCATGCAGTCCTATAGCCTCCCACAAAGAGAGCGCAATGAGACCAGGGAAGCCTTCATAGATTGAGACTGGCCAGCTGCAGACTAGATAGGGTGGGAATCATAGCTACTCTGTATAGGTTGGAGATCACCAATGGAAGCCAACCTCCCTGGAGTGAGAAAACTTGCACACCTGGTAAAGGGTTCTGAGCTCTCTGTTGTGCTTTTTGTGATCAGCCTACAGGGCATCGTGTTTGTATGTGAGCCCTGACCTGCAGGCTGGGGTGAAGTGGGGAGATCCAGGCAAGGGGCCACTCAGACAAATGGGGTCCTACTTCTGTTAGTACTAGGTGGTGTTATAGAACTTGACCTGTTCCTGAGGCTCTCTAAGTTCAAATACATTGTGAAATATGTGTGGAACAGAGTGTGGCTTTGAGTGCTACAGGAAAACTTTTTTCTTTTTCTTTTTTTAAAAAACTTGACATTTCATATGGTAAAGCTAAGCCCTGGTTGTCTCCACTGACTTTAATGGGGGAGTAGAAGAAATGAAGAGTGGAAGTTTTAAATATATGATGTTTCACTGTGTTTTTATGTTCTGTTGGAAGCTGCCCAGAGTCGTTGGGGCAACCCAGTCAGATAGGTGGGGTATAAGTTGTTGTTGTTGTTGTTTATTCAAGGATTGTTTATATGTCTGTACATACACTATCTGTCCTAACAATGTCAGTGCCTTCCTCTGCCCTAACCCCCAAGGTTGCTGTAACAAATATCAACAACCTCAGATATGCAGATGACATAACTTTGATGGCAGAAACTGAGGAGGAATTAAAGAACCTCTTAATGAATGTGAAAGAGGAGAGCGCAAAATACAGTCTAAAGCTCAACATCATGGCCATTGGTCCCATCACCTCTTGGCAAATAGAAGGGGAAGAAATACAGGCAGTGAAAGATTTCACTTTCTTGGGCTCCATGATCACTGCAGATGGTGACAGCAGCCACAAAAATAAAAGATGCCTGCTTCTTTGGAGAAAAGCGATGACAACCCTAGACAGCATCTTAAAAAGCAGAGACATCACCTTGCCGACAAAGGTCCGTATAGTTAAAGCTATGGTTTTCCAAGCAGTGATGTATGGAAGTGAGAGCTGGACCATAAAGAAGGCTGATCGCCGAAGAATTGATGCTTTTGAATTATGGTTCTGGAAGAGACTCTTGAGAGCCCCATGGACTGCAAGAAGATTAAACCTATCCATTTTTAAGGAAATCATCCCTGAGTGGTAACTGGAAGGACAGATCGTGAAGCTCCAGTACTTTGGCCACCTCATGAGAAGAGAAGACTCCCTGGAAAAGACCCTGATGTTGGGAAAGATTGAGAGCGCACAAGGAGAAGGGGACGACAGAGGACCAAATGGTTGGACAGTGTTCTCAAAGCTACCAACATGAGTTTGACCAAACTGCGAGAGGCAGTGGAAGACAGGTGTGCCTGGCATGCTCTGGTCCATGGTGTCATGAAGAGTCGGACATGACTAAATGACTAAACAAACAACAAATGTATATGTTGCCCATCTGACTGGGTTGCCCGAGCCACTCTGGTTGTCTCTCAACAGAAATTAATCCTGTAGCCAAGTAAAAATATCTTATTTGCTAAAATAAGAGATTCAGATTTTGTATTTGCAATGGGAGTGGAGGTGGCACAAACCTATTTAAAGAAAGAGAACCACCTGCCAGGGTGGTGTTGTCAACTGAGCACACATATAACCTGATTTCCTAAAAGTAACAGCCTTTCATATTCAGTGCAAGATATTAACAGATGTATATCAGGGACTCTGCTGAGACTGTCTCTTTGAATATTTCCAGTATTTATCTATTGTTGACATTTTATACACATTTTTCTTGCGAAATCCATTAGCCTGCTGTGTTATCAAGAAAAAAATATTCTTTCTGTATTAAAAAAAAATCACAATATTAAGATAGATATCATTGTAGTAAAGGAATAAAAAAATGAAAAATATGGCAGTGAAGGAGATTGCTGGCTGGGAACTGGCTTCTCGTTGAGAGCATAAATGTTTAACTTGTTTCTGTTGTTGTTTTTTTTAAATGAAAAATATATTCCAATTTGTATGGAGGTTCTCCAGCAGGAGTGTTTAGCTTCCCATCCCGCTTGGAAATTAGAGAGAAATTAAAGAGTAGATGATTGATTCTTCCATTCTTATACCTGATAACTGTTCGTGTACATTTGAAACAAGCCCTTTCCATCCCAAGAGCACAGGGAGCACAGCTTCCAAGAGGCTCATGATGATGTAATTGTGACATCAGGTGACTGACAGGTGGGCAGACAAATTTGGCCTGTGAGTGGTAGGTCAGATACAGATCTGACCCACTAGGGAAATATATTTTCCCCTCCCTTCTGTGTTATATGAGTACTTCCTTTTCTCTGTGCTGAGTTTTCCTTCCAAAGTTCAGCTTTCTTAGATAATGTCTGATTCTAGTATTAAAAACTCAGTATCTCCATGCTATAGATAATTTTATACATGTCTGTCATGTCCTCTCTCTTCCTTATCCATCATTATATTTCAGGGTTGGCTAGCTACATAAGAAAGACCCTTACTACAAATTTGAAATTGTTTTGCTTGGTATGCTATGCTGTTTATCTTCTGTTCCCTTCTACTTTCCCCATCTCTTTCTCTAAATACAAGCTTGTTACTGAAATAGTAAATGCCCTGTTAAACTATCTATAGCTAGCGCAGGATGATAATTAACATGTGTCAGTTCTGCATATTTCCATTTGTTAATTAGAACATCACTACTTGATTCAAAGATAAAAAAGCTATGCACAACAATTATTTTGGTTTAGCAAGTGTTTTACTGACAGCTTGAAAATTGTCAGTAATAACACCGTTAAAAATAGGGACAGAGCATTGGAATTAAACTTCTTTGAGAGACTGTTGAGCTCTAGATACCGTGTTTGACTATTACTGTGCTTTTAAAAGAACTCTATCATTCTCATTCCATTAAGAAATAGAATGCAGCTGAAATCTGAGACATGGGGCTAATTCACCCATTGCTCATATTGGGGAGCTGCTTCCCACTGTGATATGTGTGTGTAAATCTGAACTTATTTCCATGGTTTAACACTGTAGATCATGGCATTAATAATATGGTTGACATAAAACTCTAATATGACAGGAGACCCTCCCTGATGAACTTTGGTGACCCTGGTACAAGCCTGATTCCGGCCTCACCTCCTGTAAGGCATTCAGGCATATCCTGAGTTCCCCCATAGTGTGGCACACATGACCTAAAGATTAACACATGCAAATTGGGTTGCCAAATACGGAATACTCAACACCTCAATGGGACCCATCCACAAAATGATTAGGTAATTTGAAGGCAGATAGCAGACAAAAAGATGGCCATGTCCATTTGATTGCTTGATGGGTTTGCTAGGATTACAGTCTTTCACCTTCGTTAAGCAAGATGGGCAAGGTGAGAACCAGGCAGAAAATTCTTGGGAATAGTATGGAACTATGGAAATAGTAGAAATCACTTAGTTCACAGCCCACAGCCACCTATCCCAGATACAACAAGGTGTTAGGATTCTTGCTCCCTGTTTGCAGTCATGAGATTGTTATCTATCACATGACGGTATACAGTATGTTTTCAATCCACAGTGTGGGAAGTGACGGAGACAGGATGTTTATGTTACTGTGTTCCGGAATGTGGGACTATTGTCCTTTGTTCTTTCTCTCTTTTCTGTCTAATGAGAAAGAGGAAGGAGCTAAGTCAGAATGCTCTGAGTGTATTATATGTAAATAAAAATAGATTAGCCAAAATGCTGTGCTACTGAGTTCTGTTACGCAAACTGTGAATACTCTGCAGATCCATAAGTGTGCTGATGCTTCTTGGTATCAGTCACTGTGATGTTCGGACTGAAGAAAGCTTTTGAAGCTCCCAAACAATCAACCAGGAGGGAGAGAACATGCCAGTTGGGCATGTGTCTCTACCAGGGTCCTACAAGAGAGTAGGACGATCTTAACACAAGGAACTCTCTTTCTCAGTGCTCTCAAGGAACAACACATGCTCACTTAGGTTTAAGGACAGGTATTATTATTATTATTATTATTATTATTATTATTATATCCCGTCCATCTGGCTGGGTTGTCCCAGCCACTCTGGGCAGCTTATAGTCTTCCCTTCAATTTTTCTGCTCTTAGTACAGTGGTACCTCAGGTTACAAATGCTTTGGGTTACAAACTTTGCTAACCTGAAAGTAGTACCTTGGGTTGAGAACTTTGCCCCAGGATGAGAACGGAAATCACGTGCTGACGGTGTGTTGGCAGCAGGAGGCCCCAGTAGTGAAAGCACGCCTCAGGTTAAGAACAGTTTCAGGTTAAGAACGGACCTCCGGAATGAAATAAGTTCATAACCTGAGGTACCATTATACTGGTCCTGCTGGCTGAATTGCAACACTCACATTTTTCTAGGTTTTAAAAAATATTTAGGAAATCTTTCACTCTTCTGATCAAGGTGTGTGTGTGTGTTGTAGGAATTGCTGCCAGCTTAAAATGTAATTTGCTGTCTGAAGCAGCATTTACACACTGTCACATTTATTTCATGTAATAAACCAAGCTGTTTTTATTCCTCTTTGTGAGAGCTTCTCAACAGTGTGTAGATGAACATACATGACTGTTGGTTGCACACATGTGAGTCCAGATACACACTTCTAACACCTGCATCATCAAACCTTGCAGGCATCTCAAAGGTTAGAAGGGTGACTAATTCATACTCTTTTTGTACCCATTAAAGATCGGTCCATGACCTACAGTTCGTGGGGCGCATCCAAAATGCTAAAAATTGCTTAAGTAATACAGCAGTATCATTTCAGAATAAGACCCCATTCCAACATATGATATATGGTGAAAGACACACCCTGTCTGTTTATAGGCTGTCTTGAATTAGCACCACCATTAAACTGACAAGAGCAAATAGCACTTTCACAGAACAAATTTGGAACCTCAAGATGTTATTTTAGGCTCTGCTTTTCACCAGCGCTGGTAAGGCACATACTGATTCCTGTAACAGCAAGCAGAACCTGATATGAATATGCGCTGAGTGTAAGCATAAAATGTTTAGAATTTCAAAATGCAATGCTGGAAATAGTGGGTTTCAACTGTGATAGTTATGCATAAATGTGAAGTTTCACCCTTAAATAAATTTGGTTACATGTGAGTCATAACAAAATGGTGGAACTCAATACTGAGTAAACGTCTGTAGGTTCTGGCGTAACAATGTAAATGGAGCAATTATCAGTTAGTTTTAGGTGGATGAGTTGCTCAAACTATGTGCCCAAGGTTTGAATAAAGAGAAGCAACAACTTAGCAAAAAAAATCTTTTCTATCTGGATTTTCACTGTTTGAAATATGTAAACCCTGTTGATGTTTAGTTGTTTAGTCATGTCTTTGTGACCCCATGGACCAGAGCACACCAGGCACTCCTGTCTTCCACTGCCTCCCGCAGTTTGGTCAAACTCATGTTCATAGCTTTGAGAACACTGTCCAACCATCTCATCCTCTGTCGTCCCCTTCTCCTTGTGCCATCAGTCTTTCCCAGCATCTGGGTCTTTTCCAGGGAGTCTTCTCTTCTCATGAGGTGGCCAAAGTACTGGAGCCTCAGCTTCAGGATCTGTCCTTCCAGTGAGCACTCAGGGCTGATTTCCTTAAGAATGGATAGGTTTGATCTTCTTGCAGTCCATGGGACTCTCAAGAGTCTCCTCCAGCATCATAATGATGGTTAAAAGTCAAGGAGGGTAATAATTGAGCTTACCCATTGAGTTTTTTTCTCTTGCAGGGTAACCATGTAGAGATGCTACTGGCATGCAACAGTATCCCACAGATGATCTTGAATTTTTTGGGCCAAAATTGTTGTCACTGTCGACATGGGTTGCCATACTTCTGGATCTTCCCAGACATTTTTGCCGATTTCCGCCCAGACACTGCCAACTGCAGTGTTCCAGATATGTCTGGGAAATTCTGGATGTATGGCAATCCTAGCATAGGCTGGCAAGAAAGGGGAGACTTGGTACTTTAAATATTTGGAGCCTAAGCTGTTTTGAGTGTTATACATTAGTATTTGCATCTAGAATACAGACACCAGTGCAGTGGTTTGAGGTTCTGAGTTATATGGACATACAACCAGGGCAGGCCTAAGACATTTTGGCACCTGATACAAACCACAAAATGCCCACATCCCAGCCAGAGAAGAAAGGGTGAGTGAGAAGCTGCATCAGAAAGAAGGGAGCATTAATATCTACATTGGGAATAAGGGTAGAAGGCAACCAGCAATGCCTCCCATATGACAAGAGACCACTTAGAGATGGCATTGGTGGGGCCTGCCAAGGAGAAGGCTGATCTAACCTCTAAGGGGTGAGCCACAGCCATTGTTGACACTGTGGCTGCCGCAGCAGCCCCAATGGGGAACACATTCCTTGGAACATGGATCTGCTGGCCTTTTGAATACAGCCACCCTGCGGTGGTCACTTCACCTTGCCCCATGCATGTGCCAGCACTGCCCACCACACTGCCCCATAATGCAGCTGACATATGCATTCAGAAGTAGCATGCATGCTCACAATGGGTCCCAGGTTTCAGGAAATTTGGTGGGTGGGGCCAGTGGCTTTTTTTTCTGGGGGTACACATACCCCTAAACATTTTGTGAATCTAAGTTTGGCCTCATTGAGGGGCAGTATCTCAATATGAGTAGGAAAATGAGAGTATCCCTAAACATTTTTTTTAAAGAAAAAAGCACTGGGTGGGGCAGTACATACTGAGGGGAGGGGACAACAATGCAACCGATGAATATATCCTATCATGTACCACCTACAAAAGTCGGTGGGAAACACTGAGATAGCTTTCTATTTTATGGCTCCAGAAATCTATCATGTGTGGGTGGAAGGCACACAAACACACACCTGGAAAGAGTGACCTACTTTTTCGTGAATGGCCTACTGTGGTCATAGCTTTGGTCATGGCTCACCTAAATCTCATTCATTTCAGTTGACCCAGTCTGGATCCAATCCAATATGTCCCAGAATATTTTCTGGTCGTCAAGAAGTTTCCTCCAAACCTGTGAGCATTCACAGAATCAATAGATGGTAGCAGTTCTGAAGACAGTAATTGCCATGATGGATGAGGCTTCATAAGCATTGCAAGGCTTCAAAAGAGCAGTGGATGATGAATACTGTTTCTATGACTATTCTTACCACTTAAACATTTTGACCTTCTTGTCTGGCTTCACTTCCGCATCACAGATAGAAGAGTGTAAGAAGTAACATTGTATGGTCAAATGAAAAAGGACAGCTAACTGGATTCCATCACCGCATGGCCCCCTGATCCATATTGTTCCTGATTGCTGCAAAACATCTACATTCTGGAGCCTGAGGGAAACATATTCAACCAACCAGTCCCACTAGCGGAAGCCCATGCAAGGACTTATGGTAGAGTATCAGGGCTTTCCCCATTGTTTACCCCCCCCCCCATGAATTGAGAACCCCCAGGACAAGATGCAGCGAGAGGAGAGAGAAGATAATTCGATCAGGAAGGAGAAAAACTTGTGCTGACAAAGCAATCTGCTTAATGCTATGTTGAATTCCTTCCTAGGAGTTTAATTGATAGCTACATGTTTAGTTAGGAAGGACTTTCCCTTTATTGATTGACAGCAATCACGTCTTCCATGCAGCACGATGCATGGCTTGAACGCTTGCCTAAGCCAGCTAAGGATGCTCCATAAAACGTATTTGTTCTTTTCTTGGTCCCTCTGGTTTTGACTGATCACTTTTGCTCTCTGCTTGAGGTAGACTATCAAAGTCTTGCGAAGAGACTTTTCAAGAACAGAAGTAAGGGGTGTAAGACTCCTGAGCATTTCTAAGTCTCTCTCTCTCTCTCTCTCTCTCTCTCTCTCTCTCTCTCTCCTTTCCCTCCTGTTTTTGCTTCTGCCACCCATCAGCCCCATACTTTTTCACCCTTCATATATAATATAAAAACGACAGACAAGCTTCCAGGAAAGACAACTTGTCCACTTCTGCCACCCCCTGAAATGTGTGTCCACAGGGACTTGTTCACTGTATGATAGGATGTATACCATCACCATTATGGTCAGTGTCATGTTCAAACTGATGGTATGTCATTGCACAGTCCCCCTAATCATCTGCAACTTGCAGATATCCCTTGATAGATAAGCTGAAGTGAATAGGATTCCATGAGAAAAGAATGTTTAAAATAAACTACTGTAGGGGGCTAGATAATCTTCAGATGCCTTCATTCCCCACCTCTGTGAGGTTGGATCCAAACTTAGATATGGTAAGAGCAGACCCACTGAAATCAATGGGACTTTTGTCACACTTGACAAACTTAAGTGCCATTTATTTCAATGAGTTTACTCTAAGCATGTATAAGTTTGGATCGCACCCATGAGAACTGTGGTTTTAGATGCATTTATTTAAACCATCTTTAGAAAGCTGTAATGATTTGTAACAACATCAGTTAAGTAAATTAAAGTATTTGACATTCATATTAGCCTCTATGCCGATAAGCCCTTTAAGAAACAAACATGCAGCTATTTGATGTAGTAATAGAAGATGCTTTGTTCAGTCTGTCACACGGATCTTAGTGACTTCCAGGATGAAACAGTGTTTGTGAGAGAATCCAAAATAGTTTTTCTTGCAACGGAGCATTTGTGTGATTTGATCCATCTGTTTTATCATTTGATCTGTGATTTTCTGCAGACAACAATATTGCCACATGCTGAGTCTTTAAAAGAACTTTAGAATCATTGCTAATAAGACTTGCCTTTGTGACAGGGTGACAGGAAATTAAAATGATGCTGCCATTTATTTAGCTGCGTATATTTGCCAAATAAGGATTCGTTTCTCAATAGACGCTGGTTCTGATTTTATAAACAACTAAGCTGCTGTCATCAAGACTATTCTCTCATATCAAGCACTAAGTGATATAAGAAAATCTCCCTCAAAAGCTGTCAGTTTCTGGTCAAGGAGCCATTCCCAAGGGCTTTTCTAAACAATGCATACAGATGTTGTATGTGAATCAGTCCTTTGATACCAGTTGATGTTCATTGTACTGTCTAAATGGGCCTTTCATCACAAGAACATTCAATCCAGCTAATGGTAAGCAGCTAAAAATTATATAGATTTCTGGAATTAAAACAAAAGAGTGTAATAAAAAGGCTCCTTATTTAACTCACAGGCTAATAGATCTGCCTAGAGTAAATAGCATAACATATAAATCCAAAAAATGATAATTTCTTAGCAGCAAATAAAATAAAAGACTATGTAGGCAAACACGTGAAGACAATCCTTCATTAAGCAGAAGGATATATCTCTAGGGGTTGCTTTATTCCAGTCATTCTTTTAGTAGTATGCCAATGCAAGCAGAAGTCCTTCTGTGAATGGAACAGCTTAGATACATAGGAAGCTGCCTTATAGTACTCAGTCAGAGCATTGATCCTTCTAGTTCAGTATTGTCTACACTACCTGGCAGCAGCTCTGCAGGTTTTCAGGCAGGTGATATTTCCACCCCTACCTGAAAATGCCAAGGGTTGAACCTTCATGCAAGGCAGATCCTTTACCATTGTACTATGCTCCTTCCCCAACCCATAGTTGCTCCATGCGCTGTGTCTGAATACAGTAACTAAGGCTGGTATCAAGCTCTCACCTTGGCACTCTCACAAACATAACTAAAACACATAATTTTTTTAAAAATCTCTGACAGCATGCAACTATCACAGCAGCTTGATGTTGCTAAAAGAAAACAATGCCTTAATTATTGATCTCTTTTCCCAAAAAAGTATTCAGAAAAGTAGAGGATTATGGTATCCTAGAGTGCTTTTCATAATGATTCTCTCTTTTTTTAAGCACTCAACAAAGCATGGGGTTTTTTATTGTATTATATCTATCCATCTGCTGGAACTATGCTGTCAATGTAGGCAAGCAAAGCCTCTATTATGCCTGCAACAATAGCGTTCCCAGACCATTGGACATTAGAGCAGAAAATGGTGCTGCTCATTTGGCAAGGCGTACACAGGAGCCCTCCTTCCTGAGACTTTGTGGCTTTCTTTTTTCTTCCTGTGTAATATTCAAAGCAAATTGGGTATTGAAAATTTCAGCTTAGATTTCATAATAGAGCACTTCAGTGAAACCCCTAGATAAACCTATTAAGAAGAATAGAGAAACCTATGATTTTCTTCTTCTTCTGAGCCCTGGGTTTTAGCTCCTGTAGTCCAAAGTATAAAGCTGCCTTCAGAGCATCTTTATGCACCTTATTCTTGTGTGCACACAATATGATCTTGGCAGGCTAATCTACTTAAAGTGTGTCAAGTTTATTCCCCCAACCTCCTTCTATCCATTCTTTGTCATGGGAGTGACATCGGCAGTACCTTTTAGCACAGTTTGTGTAGTCTTTTATTAAGTTTGAAAAGGTAAGTGGGATAAAGATGCATGAAATATGAGGGTTTTCCCACCCCCTGTGAACTAGAAATCTAGTCCTGTTGAAAACTTCTCTCTCGGAAAGACATCAAGTTGGGAAGGGTGCTAGTAATTTTATGAGTCTATGAGCTGATTGTGCAGACAAGCAAAATGATGGTAGTGGTGATGGGGATCAGAGGGAAAATGTTGAGGCTAGCACAGGGATTCTTTGGGAGGTGCACCCCATCTATGGGTGTTCTGTCTGCATCTTGTCCTAGTGACCACAAAAGAAAAAGTAAAAAGATAAAGGACCCCTGAACAGTTAAGTCCAATCAAAGGTGACTATGAGATTGCGGTACTCAACTCGCTTCATGGCAAGGGAGCTGGCATTTGTCCACAGACAGCTTTACAGCTTTCTGGGTCATGTGACCAGCATGACTAAACCGCTTCTGGTGCAATGGAACACCGTGATGGAAGCCAGAGCACATGGAAACACTGTTTACCTTCCTGCCACAGCGGTACCTATTTATCTACTTGCACTGGTGTGCTTTCGAACTGGTATGTAGGCAGGAACCAGGACAGAGCAACAGGAGCTCACCCCATTGTGCGGATTTGAACCAACAAATTTTTGATTGGTAAGCCCAAGAGGCTCAGTGGTTTATATCACAGCGCCACCCGCCGACCACAAGCTTGTTCGTTGTCCAATAGCAAAAGCTGCTGCTTATTTTATCCCATAGCAGTGGAAGGCTGCCATTGTTGGGAACAGGAAGAACGGAATGGGAAGAAGGAAGACATCCTATCAGAATTGTCTTTCATGTAGGTTGATTTAGCCACTATTCTGCACAGCCCATAGCAATGCTAACCTCAAAGTCAGGAAGTTACAGGCTCAGACAGGGAACCTGAGTTGAACAATGGTTAAGGTAAAGGGACCCCTGACCATTAGGTCCAGTCATGACCGACTCTGGGGTTGCAGCACTCATCTCGCTTTACCACCACTGTGAAGGGAAAGATACCCTTGATCCTTTCATTTGTCTCCAGCTGTGGCGTCTTTTCATTTTTCAGTCTCAGAAGCCGAAGCAGCCCTCAATTAAAACAGTCCTGCTGCTGAAGAGAAACAAGGCAGGAAAAACAATAACACTCAGATAACAGCCTGAGGCAAGCGTCCCCTTCTTTTCTGCATTGGTGAGGGGAATTAAATGCACCCATCATGCTTAACTTGGGCTTTATATAATCTTTATACACACACACACACACTCTTATTGGTTTTTCACAATTTTATACATTTTAACTTTAACCATTTCAAACATTAAAATAAAAAGTTCTTTTGAACCTTCAGACCTCCTTCCATCCCTCCATGGTTTCCATATTTAAGATTAAATTTTCTGCATCTTTTACCATTATCAATCTATTTTCTATCTATACTTACCATAATAAAATCCACATTACAAGTGCCATTACATGTCAATGGGCTTTATATAATCAATGACTGCCAAAGTTCACAGAAAGAGGGACTCATTTCTAGTACACATGCAACATAACCGTTGCCCAAAAAGTGTGTGTGTGGGGGGAATTTGAATTATAGTGATGAAAGTTAACTTGAAATAAGCACATCTATTCACAAAGCATATCCGTCCTCAAAGGAAGGGAGGATAAATTAGTCCTTGGTGAAAGTTTATATAAGTAATTGAAAGAAAATATAGCGAGAAATGGGATACAGCAAGAAATTGAATTCTTTCATTTAATACAGAAAGTGGAAAAAAAACTCTGAGAGACACATAATGTACACACTACAATAGGTATCCAACAGTGAAAAGAAAAAAGTGTTGTACCTTATTGTTACAGAGTTTAGCAGGCAGTATTTTCCTTTCTCCCCTTGTAACGTAATGGAAAACCATGCGAGGAGCGATGTCCTATGGTTTCAAGGTTATTGTGAGAAAACTTGGATTATGCTGTTGCTTGACAAAATTGAGCAAAGACATCTGAGAATACAGAATTAAGGTTGTGGATGGTATATTTGACCTGTATACCAGACAAACAATCCACTGAGGCATTCTTTCAGTATTGTTGTATCAATTCTGTTCTTTTCAATGAGACTCACATAGGTGATATACCCCATGGATTGTTCCTTCAGTTATTATTTGCCAGCAATAAATGAAGTGGCAATTCCTTGGAACCTTTGCAGAATTAAATAGTATATACTAGACCTAAACTCTATGCTGCATTGTAAATTACCTGTGCTCCAAAGCCTGTAGGTAATAGGACTGTGGTAAGCTGTATGGGTTACTTCTGCATGGTCCTAAAGATTCTGCTTTTTATGCCAGTCCCCTTAAAAAGAAAAGAAAAGGGAGGGGGAGATGCATAGCAGAAAACCAGAGTGCAGATATGGAAACACAGTTAAGCAAAATGGTAGCATTAACTATAAGAAATGTACCCAAATATGAATTGTACAAATTGAAGGAGTAAACAGTCCTGACTTTGTTGAAATTAATGCTACATAGAAAATCAATATGGGACAAAGGATATTAAAATGGCTGTTTCATGTATTAGATCCAACATTTATAATGAAAGGGAGTCAGAAAATGAAACAAAACCAACAAATAATGTAAACTGCAATGTGAATTTCAAACTGGACTGTTTAACCACTGGAGGCAGCACTAGTATTTTAACATGAAATTTGAACACAAGCACTATTATTATAAATATTCAGGATATGTCTCAGGGGAAAAATATTAGAGGAAGGGGTAATTTGATGACACACAAATATATTCATTCTTCAGGCCTGCATTATTCTGCTACCATATATTTAAAACTTTGCAATCACACCCAAAGAAGAGACACAAGACACAATAAGCATGGTGAAAACAGGTTATATTTATTAAAATATATAAAAAAATAGGATCTGCAAAAGCAATTAATCAGATTAGCCAAGCCAAATTATTCTGCAATAAGTGGTGGAGATTAGATCTTCCTGCCAAAAGCAAAGAGTTAAACTATGGAGCCCACCATTAGATAATGTTGCGACGGCTGCCAACTTGGACAGCTTTAAAAAAGGAAACAGACAAACTCAGGGCAGATAAGGTTCTCTATGCATACAAGTCATGATGGTGTTATATACTATTGGTAGTATCAGAAGTCATATCCCTCTAAAATACCAATTGCTGGGAGAGAGAGAGAAAAAGCCTGAGGGGCAGGGACTGTGTTATTGTTAGATACATTATTTTTATTTTTTCCATCTGAGTACTGGGAGGTAAACGTTTTGAATGAATGAATGAGCAAACATGAGTAAGAGGGCCAGGGGTGGCACATCCCATTGCACCACTTATGACAAAATGGGAAGCTGCCACTCCACCGCTGCCAAAGTCTCTCTTACCTAGGTCACACTGTGGGGCCTGCAGAGCAAAAATGGGTTCCAGTGAGTTCTTGTGGCGCTCTCACAGGAACTCATGGAGCTCTTGTGCGATCTCATGGAGTACATGAGATCTCCTGTGATTTAGGTGAGATCTTGTGATATTCCAGCAAGATCTCGTGAGAGCTTGCTGGAAGCTGCCATTGCCATTCTGGCTTCTCTGTCAATGGCAGGGGCAGCAAGGTGAGTGGGATGGCTGTGTGGCACCTCCTCTTGGCTTTCTACCACCTGAAGTGGCTGCCTCATCTCATCTCTTGGGCAGGCCAGCCCTGGAAAGGGAAACATCACACGCATGTCCTGATTGTGGGCTTCCTGTAGGCATCTGATGGCCACTGGTGTTGCAATAGATAGACATTTTGTCTCATCCAACATGGTTATTTTTATGTGCCGTTCTATCACTAAAACATTACTGAGGTTACCAGTGTTTGGTACCTGCTGACTTAAAATCTTAATTCCTCTACCTTCTTTACATGTTTATCCTATCTACTTTGTTTGTCCTATTCTTGAGCTCTTATTCCTCAGAACCTTAGCAGCTATTTGTTCATTATTTATTTGTCTCACAAAAATGTCACGTGCAGTCTTTGTCTCCATACTGAACTTTCATCATCCTCACAGAGGCTGCACATATTTTCCAATGTTATATCATATTTACCATCAGCAATCTGAATGCTTTTGGACATGCCACAACACTGCAGAACCTTAAGCAGCGTTTAAGGGAGATTCTGCACAAATCACAGATGAAAGCAATCAAAAATCAAGAGTGATAAAGAAAGGTCTGTTGAAATTCTTTTTTTAAAAAAATCTTTTAAATTATTGAAGACCGATCAAGAAAATAAGGAAGGTTTGTTTGTTTGTTATCAACCGAATGTCTAGACCACTCTTCATCATATGGCACAGAGCTGTTTTCAAACATAATACATAAAACAACATATTGTACAGTGCACTAAATAGCCACCAAAAAATCAGTTAAAACCAATTAAGCCATAAGAAATAATAGAACTGTAACATATTGAAATAATCTCAATTAATTTTCTTGAAAGGCATGTAAGAAAGAAACCCGATGTCAGAATTCCAAACAGGTTGTGTCCAGCCACACCTCCATTGGGAGAAGGCTCCACAATTTGTGTGCCATCAGGGCCAGCCCATCCATGAGACAAGGTGATGTGACAACCTCAGTTGGCAATAGCCACAGAGACAGCAGATCCCAATGCAGATCTCCTTCCCTGGTGGGAAGAGGAACGCCATTTTGTAGTTCACCTCAGGTGCCAAAATGTATTGGGCCGACCTTGGGTGCCACTCCAGAGAAGGCTGTATCCTAGAAACTCTATCTCCACACATCGCCTCAAACTTAGAGCCCTTTTCAGTTGATATGGGGAGAAGCACTCCAAAAAGTATCAGGATCCCATATTTTATAAGTCTTGCAAGTCAGTATTAACACCATAAACTGAGCTTGGTAAAATATAAGCAGCCAGTGCAGACTTTATGAAATAGTCATTATAGGATTCTATACAGACATATCCCTCAGTATGCTATCAACAGCATGGTACATTAGCTGGTGCTTCTGGACCATTTCTAAGAGAAACCCTACACAGCTTGCATTATAGTAATCTAAAGGCATGGTTACTAAAGTTTGGATCACTGTGCCAATGCTATCCCGGTTGAAAAGTCGCTATAATTGGTGAGTCAGCAGCAGCTGACAGACACATGCTCATCCAGGGCTACACACCTGTTCTTTCAAAGTGAGTGTGATACCATCTAGCTATGTGCCAAATTCCCAGAAACAAGAAGCACACATCAACAGTGCCTCCATCTTGTCAGGTTTCAGCTGAAGTTCATTGACCCTCATCTAACCCTTTGCTGCCTCCACCATGTCAACACCATAACTGCTTCATCTGGTTCAGATGGCACTGAGAGGTTGAGATGGATGTCATCCAAATACTGATGACCTTGGGTTCCAAACCCCCTGATGACCACACCCAAAGTTTTCATTCATATAGACAAATAGCGGAGCTGTCAAGGGCCGATGTAGAAGTCTCCCAACAGTCTCTGTTTCTATGGAAATAGTCTTGCAGATAGCACCACAACAAACCATATAACTCCCAATTCCCTTCAGAGCCAATCCAGGATACCATAGCTGATGGTTCCAAAAGCTGCTGAGAGATCCAGAAGTAGCAATGTGGTTGCAGTTCCCATCTCTTTTCCAATACAATTCAACCAGGATGACCCAAGACATCTTAGTACAGAGCTTGGCCTGAAACCAGATTGAAATGCATGTTTCCCTCAGACATCTCTGGCCACTGTGAGAACAAGATGCTGAACTAGATGGGCTATTGACTTGATCCAGCAGCCTCTTCTTATTGTCACATGATATGGGTCAAGATAAAATGCAAGAATGTGTGGAGTTGCATGGCCACAGCTCTTTTGAGAGCCTTGTCAAAGAAGGAGATATTAGCAATTGGATGGCAGGTATCACAGATCTAAGGGTCCAAAGAGAACAATTAAAGAAGAAGTACAATACTAACTATTTAAATGAAGAACCCCCTCCCACAGTGAGATACCCACTCATTCCTTCCATTTAGCTATTAAAAACCAATATGAGCAAGTATCAAGAGAGCAAGTTCCCATGAACAGACCTCTACTAACAGGCTGCTCAACCTGTGGATTTTTATTTTTTTTTATGATTCTCCCTTTCCCACCTAGTCCCATTTGCTCCTCCACCCCCACCCCCCAAAAATTGCTCCAGTGGGTTTAAGCAATCTGCTGAAACAACATGAACTCATATGATAGACTAGATGGAAAAGAGAAAATGGCCAAAAAACTACAACCACTCTACAACTGTGTTTACCAGAAGAAGTCTTGGCCTGATAAGAGTCCCTTCTGTGATTGCAGGATTCAAGTCACTGTATTTGTATGTAGGTGTAAACATTCTTTCATATCAATCTAAATAAATAACAGTGAACTTAATCCACGAAAAATTCAGTTCTGATAAGAATTCAAATATTAATTAAGTACATTTGCCCCAGAGATAACATGTACCTAATGATTTTTATATACTGTATTTATATGGGATATTATATGCTATTTATTTATAAAGCTGCTCCTGTGAGGACACATTCATACCATTTAAATCAATGACCCATTCACCATGATACTATACCTGTTTCCTTGAAAGCAAATGCCAACTTCAGTAAGTCTCTATGGATCTGTTCTCAGCAATTAGAGCCTTGTAGTTTTCCTTGTGGACTTTTTAATACTTCTGCTTATGGTTTTGAATCTGTGTGCTTTAGTTGTCCTGGAGGGACTTGGAAGCAAGACTCAGAAGAATCCTATACATGTCTACATAAAAGAACTTTCCATAGAGTTGTATTGAATTCCTTACTTACTTACCACCTTCAGATGCTTTCCCCATGGTCCAACAAGATATATTTAAACTATAGGCACTGAAATGGCTGGAGAAGAACCTGTAGTTTATGTAAACTACATAAGCCTAATGCCTGTTTGATTATTTTAGAAAATAGAGTTAATCTGAGGAACTGCAAAAAGTCTATTGGGAACTCGTGTGTGTGTGTGTGTGTGTGTGTGTGTGTGTGTGTTTAATGAACTGGGCAGTGATGTAAGATGAGTAAAAATAGCATAAAGTACTCTGTGGAACGCATGAAACAGGTGCAGGAAACTTTTGGTGCTCCAGATACAGTTGAATTCGAGCTCTCATCAACCCATCCAACATGGTCAGCCAGAGATGATGGGAATTGTAGTGCCAACAGCATCTAGTAGGCCACAAATTCACCAGCCCTGCCATAAAACTACCGATATCATGACAACATACACCAAAATTTTATATTCTCTACTTGTAAGAAAGAATCATCCTTAAAAGGAACATGCTTGGGCCAGATAAAAGTATGAAAGTATTGACACAAATCTTTAAAATGGGCTGAATGCTGACCTTACCTTCACATGTGAATGTTGATGATCCAAATGAATATTGTGAATATCCGAAAGCTCGGAGATACACCAGTGATGATTAACATTCACCTAAATAAAATTGTGAGCGTTCTCCAGTGTTAGCTGGACAAGCAACAACGTACTCCCAAAAACCTATTCCAGTGAAATACCCAAATTTGTTTAGGACTCTCTACATTCTCATATGAAAGTTGTGATTTACTAGATTTTGAACTTTTACCAAAGAACAATAGGAGTTGTTATATTTTGCTCAGAATATTTCTTGTTTGCAACTTGCACACTATCTTTTCTGCAACACATTTACAACCATTTATGTAAAAATAACTTTTAAAATTGAATGTCAACATTTTATATAGAAAAGTGTTTGCAGAACTGCAGAGAGAACATAACTGAGTGAAACTATCACTCAGCTGATGAACAGCATGCCTGGTAGGCCAGTTGGAAGGGGGACGACGTACCAATTCTTCAGGACCTGCCAAACAGTTTGCAATTTAGAGATATTGCACAGCTCCAATGGGTGGGAGTTTCAGAGCTGTAGGGACACTACAAAGAATCCTTATTGTCTTAGTGGGTAGGCACACCAGGAGACCCGACGAAGCAGATCTTAAGCTGTGGGCAGGACTGTATGGGTGTAGGCAGTTGAAAAAATAGCTGATGTCCACAGCATCCCACTCCCAGTTTATAGAGTGCTAAAAATAACTTCAAGTGTTGTGCCATGTTTTAGTGTAGTGCCATGTAATTGAAATCAACATTGACTCCATCATTCTAGATCGATGTAAATGCCACCCTAAGAATGGATGTGAAACTGTACTTGGAAGTTAATGCTAAAAATATGCCTATGTGTAACTAAGTAAAACTATGTAACAGAAAGCAAATTCCCCTGCACCAAGCAGTCAAAATTCTATAAATAATTCACCTTTTAAATATGTAATGGAGACTTTAAAGGCACATAACTCTAGCACTCTTGTATGTGAAAGCTCTTCATTCTCTGCCACTTTAGATATTTATAACTTTCAGAAACAGAATTTATTAATATTTCATTGTAACCCAAACACTAGTTAAACAAAAGAAGCTTGGGGAAGTAGTTAACCTCTTAGCTGAGAACCAAGGAAAACCTGCCTATTATTATGTTCAAGTACATTGTTGTCTGTTGGCCTCTTATACAATATGATAATCTTTATTGTCATTGTCCCATACAGAACAACGAAATTGAAAAAATCTACATCAGACATTCAAAAACCAACAAGCTTGCTATCCCAGCAAACCCAGCCTGGTTAGCCCCCTAAAAACTCTGATATCCCATAATTAAATACAATAGAGACTACCTTACACTGTGTTTAAAACCAAAATCACATTTGGATAGAAACTGTTTCTCAAGCGGCTAGTCCTAGTCTTTATAATCCTGTACCTTCTTCCAGAAGGCAGAAGCTGAAAGAGATCATTTCTGGGGTGCGCACTATCCTGCTCTATGTCTGCAGCTTTCTTATGGCACCTTGAAACATAGATTTGATCCAAGGAGGGAAGAGTGCACCCAATTATTCTCTCTGCAGTCTTTACAACCCTGGACAGCATTGTTTTTTCCCTGACTGTGCAACTCCCAAACCACACATATAGACCATAAGTTAATACATTCTCAACAGTACAATGGTAAAATGCCATCAGCATCATGCATCAGTTCATACGCCACCTCCATTTCTTCTTTGTAAGCATAAAAACACCCCTAGTCCAGCTGGAGTCATGGCACAGATTTTGGAGTCTTGGGGTATTTCTTGAATAGGAAATAAAATCCAAAACAAACAGAGTGAGACAAACCTAAAAGTTGTTTAATGAAGCATTTCATTAAAAAAATGTTATGGTGATAGCCTAATTAGGGCCATTGGTTTCTTATAATCTTTTGAGATCCACCTCCCATTGTTGCTAATCCATGTCCATTTTGTGGAGTAAAATCTTAAAATGCACCCCCCCCCCCCGAGAACCTAACCACTACTGGCATTTGTCGCTTTGTAACTGCAAGGTGGAATTATTGCAATGCTCTCTACATGAAGGGTAAATGATTCCAATGTGTTCTACATAAAGCTGCCCTTGAAGGCTGTTGGGAAAATAGAACTACTGCAGAATGTGCCAAAGCTCATTTCCTTAGTGGTGTTGGTAGATACAAGTATATTCAGCTGATTTTTGTGACCATTGCGTTGGCAGCTACTATGCTCTGGGCACAATTCAAGGTGCTAGTTTTGACCCATAAAGAAAAATATAACCCATACCCTAAAGTCTTTCTGGTGGTCTCATATAGAGAAAGACAGAAACAGTGTTATCACATTGCCTGTCTTCTTCAGCTGTTGCAGCATTTTGAGGAATAGGCACTAAAATACACAAGGAAAATGTAAGATCCCTAGAGTTGTGTGAAGAAATACCGTATTTTTTGCTCTATAGGACGCACCGTACCATAAGGACGCACCTTCTTTTAGAGGGAGAGAACAAGAAAAAAAAAATCTCCCCCTCTCTGCTCAGCGCCCCTTCAGCGAAGTGGCAGGAGAAACAGAGCCCCTTCCATTTCTCCTCCTGCTTGGCTGAAGGGGCGCTGCGGAGCTCTCCCTCTCTGCTGAAGCCAGGAGAGCAAGACTTGCTCTCCTGGCTTCAGCGAAAGGAACCCGAACCCTGCGGAGCGCAGCAGGAACTTGCGCTGCACTCCGCAGGCTTCAGGCAGCTATCCCTGAAGCCTGGAGAGTGAGAGGGGTCAGTGTGCACCGACCCCTCTCGCTTTCCAGGCTTCAGCGAAAGCTTCGGAGGCTTCACGTTGCTATTGCTGAAGCCAAGGAGCCTGCATTCGCTCCATAGGACGCACACACATTTCCCCTTAATTTTTGGAGGGGGGAAAGTGCGTCCTATAGAGCGAAAAATACGGTACACGGGGGAGGAGCTTGAGTCTTCCAACATTCAGCTTCATTGTATGTCCCCGAATTGGACTGTTGGTAGAGAGTGAGAAAAACAAAGAACTAGCTCACTTTTTAGTAAGTACATTGGGGTGACCACTGGTTTAATCTACATAAAAATGAACTTCTGGTCAGAGTGCAAAAACACCTCTTTTTCGTCCCACATGAATGAATATTTATTTGCCTTCTTACAACACAGTTTGACATGCCTTATTTGCTGAGACACAAGACAAGCGCTTGGAGTTTGCTGAGATCACATCCAAACCACCCACAGATAAATATTCATTAATATCAATACAGTAACACTCAGTTAAATGCACTAGTCCAGTAAACTCCCAAAAGACATGTGTACACAAGTGGTGATATGAAAGGCAACAATGCTATTAACCTGTTATTAAGGATCTGCAGCTATTGCAAGAATAAATTATTTTACTGCTTGGAGGCAAAGCCAATTCACAAAGACAAAAGTGGAGATGTAATGTTCCTCTGTTGCCTCATGACTGGTACATGTTTCCTGTTGCCAGAAAGGCAACTCACTCCAACTTTTGATAGTCAGCTTTCAGAAGGCTAAATCTTCCAGGGCTCAAGAGTCTCTAATCAACACAATCCCCATGAGCCAGTCAGCAACAGGAAGGGGCTGCCAAGTGCTCTTCATTCAACGGTGCCTCTGAACATCCTAAGCTAGTCTTCTTCCCTACCCAGTGCTATACACCACCAGAAGGAGCCAGTTTAATTCTGGCAAATGCATGCTACTTCCTGGCCAACAGGTTGAATGAGACTCACTGAAGATCCTTTTTGAATGTGTCATGTCCTGAAGAAGAATGAAGAACAGATGAAGAAGAAGGTGCTGAATATGTGGATGCGGGAAGTTATGTTCTGCCATCAGTCAACATCCTTCTTAATATGCAAATTAACCATCTAGAATCATAGAATCATAGAGTTGGAAGAGACCACAAGGGCCATCGAGTCCAACCCCCTGCCAGGCAGGAAACACCATCAGAGCACTCCTGACATATGGTTGTCAAGCCTCTGCTTAAAGACCTCCAAAGAAGGAGACTCCACCACACTCCTTGGCAGCAAATTCCACTGTCGAACAGCTCTTACTGTCAGGAAGTTCTTCCTAATGTTTAGGTGGAATCTTCTTTCTTGTAGTTTGGATCCATTGGTCCGTGTCCACTTCTCTGGAGCAGCAGAAAACAACCTTTCTCCCTCCTCTATGTGACATCCTTTTATGTATTTGAACATGGCTATCATATCACCCCTTAACCTCCTCTTCTCCAGGCTAAACATGCCCAGCTCCCTTAGCCGTTCCCCATAAGGCATCGTTTCCAGGCCTTTGACCATTTTGGTTGCCCTCCTCTGGACACGTTCCAGTTTGTCAGTGTCCTTCTTGAACTGTGGTGCCCAAAACTGGACACAGTACTCCAGGTGAGGTCTGACCAGAGCAGAATACAGTGGCACTACAGTGGCCCTTGATCTAGATGCTATATTCCTATTGATGCAGCCCAGAATTGCATTGGCTTTTTTAGCTGCCACGTCACACTGTTGGCTCATGTCAAGTTTGTGGTCAAACAAGACTCCTAGATCCTTTTCACATGTACTGCTCTCAATCTATCTGACTCTTTCCACTTAATTAGAGTTCAACACCCTCCACTGGAATTCTTTCAAAGTTCTGAAGTCATACCAGAAAGAGATGCAATATTCTTCAGTTCCAGGGTGGCATCATTCTCACCAAGATGCTTCAACAATTGGTCTCATGGAAAACTGAAGAGATAACGCATACAGTTTTGCATGTTAATACAAAACTACCTAATTTGCTCTTTCCAAGACAATGCACAAACCAAAACACAGCTATCCTTCAAAATCACACTTTTCCAAATATTGTGATGCAGTTTGTCAACCAATTAATGTGCTTAAGAAGGCACATATGAGTGAAAAGTAACATACAAAGAAACTTTATATTATAGGAAATTGTGTAAGGCTTCTAAGTCCATTACACTTATCCTATCTGCTGCCTGAACTCATTCAGACCTTGGCATGAGCTCAGAAGACATTATAGTATGGCAGAAGTTCAACACCTATGCTTCACTAGATGAAAGAGGAAGCGACCTTTATACAGGGGATGTCTGCCCTTTCCTGATTGGTGAAAGCTCATCAATCAAATTGCTCTCACCGCTCATTCTAACTGGAATGAAGTCTTTCAGAGCTTCTTCTGCTATGGGGTTGGACAAACTCAGCCCTATTTAAGAGAGAGAGGTGCACCAGTGAATATATTTCCCCCCTCTCCATTTATTATTGCACTGGTGGTCTGTTATTGTGAGAGCACCAAGGAAATGCATTCATTTATTTATCTGGTTCCATTTTTTAGACAGTTGGTATTTAAACAGAGGAACTTAATCAAAAATAATGAGAGAATGGAAGTACTCTGATGAAAATACTACTGCTGACTTGACAATCACTGTGTTATTCAAAATACTATTTGGAAAGTTTGAGCTTTTTGATTATGGCTGCTATTTATAACTTATATTCATAATCTGTCTAGAACAAAATGTATCATTTAGGCTGATAAAAGGGAAATAGGAAATGTCAGGAGGTTTTTCTCCATAAACCAAAACTGATAATGGGCCTTAAGTCTTCAACTTGCTATGTAGATACAAATCAGTGTATAGCTGCGTATACAAATGAAACCATACCGAGGCAGAATAATGCAGGGATATTCGTTTTAAATTTAGCTTTTCAAATGAATATTCGAGCGAGCTTTTGAAATGTTTTAACTCTTGTTTTAACTTTGTACTCTGTTGGAATTATGTGTGAACTTGTTTTTCATAAATTATATTGGTTGTCTTTTGTCCTAAGAAGCAGTCGGGAAACCTCTAGAATAATTTGGAGTCAACATGTTCCTATACATAGAGATTATACACATTATAGCAGGCATAGGCAAACTTGACCCTCCAGATGTTTTGGGACTACAACTCCCATCATCCCTAGCTAACAGGATCAGTGGTCAGGGATTATGGGAGTTGTAGTCCCAATACATCTGGAGGGCCGAGTTTGCCTATGTCTGCATTATAGGGACGACATACTCAGGGTAATGCATGAAGAAGAAAAACTAAAGGAATATAAAAAACTTAAAATACAGTCTCAAGTCACAGATTTGTAACGCTCTCATGACCATTAAAGTTTTTACATGAAAAAATGTCAAGTGCTATTGACAATGGATTTCTGTGATAATGAGGGTTTATTCTCTCTTCTCCCATTCCGTGGAGAAATGTTGATTATTAATTAAAAGTGCAACCTTTCATCATATTGAGATTGGTTCTTTCTCTCTTGCTTTTGCACAATCAAAATAGGAATCACAGAGGAATTCCTTGGGTGTCTTGATGAAACCAATTCAGTTGATCCCTAAAGGAAGAGGGTTAGCTGACATGCATTGGGCCCAATGAACAGTTTCAATTACACCTTTTGAGGCTGCCTCTTCCTTTCCTTCCTTCCTGTTACCTCTCCTTCTTTCTTCTGCCTTCACTCTCAGTCTCTGATTAATATGGACCTCACCTACGAATTAATTTTAGTTTCCTACTTAGTTTAAATTGGTAGTTTTGGGACAGCTACAAGAAGAGTAGGGGGCCAGGGAATCTGTCAGATTCAGATTCTCATTTTTTCAATCATTAAATCTTTGCCACATTTCCACATTAGTTTGCAATTTTTTAAATAAACGTCCTAATGAAGATTCACCAGTATTTTAATACAATTTCTCCTAAGTTCTGTACAGTGGTACCTCAGGTTAAGTACTTAATTCGTTCCAGAGGTCCGTACTTAACCTGAAACTGTTCTTAACCTGAAGCACCACTTTAGCTAATGGGGCCCTCCTGCTGCTGCCGCGCCGCCGGAGCCCAATTTCTGTTCTTATCCTGAAGCACTATTTCTGGGTTAGCGGAGTCTATAACCTGAAGCGTATGTAACCTGAAGCACCACTGTATTTATATGCAATTTTGCCTAATTAATACGCATATTTATGCAAAGCAATTCCCCTCATATAAGGCCCTTTTGCATGGTATTTTCACTAATGCATGCATTTTTTATTTACCCTTATATGTGCATTTTTATGTTACACGGCAGGAGAACTTCATTGAAAAATTTGGAGAAGTGTGAATTCTGAAGGATGATTGTGTTTGGCTTGCGTATTGTTTCAGAAAGTGTGAATTCCCCCTTCCCCCTTAAAAAGGTAAAGGTACCCCTGCCCGTCAGGGCCAGTCATGACCGACTCTAGGGTTGCACGCTCATTTCGCTCAAGAGGCCAGGAGCCGGCGCTGTCCGAAGACACTTCCGGGTCACGTGGCCAGCGTGACAAAGCTGCATCTGGGGAGCCAGCACCAGTGCCGCACACAGAAAGGCCGTTTACCTTCCCGCTATAAAGCGGTACCTATTTATCTACTTGCACTTAGGGGTGCTTTCGAACTGCTAGGTTGGCAGGAGCTAGGACCGAACGACAGGAGCTCACCCCACCGCAGGGATTCGAACCGCCGACCTTACAATCAGCAAGTCCTAGGCACTGAGGTTTTACCCACAGCGCCACCCGCGTCCCTCCTTCCCCCTTACACACAAGCAAATGAATCTCACTTCAGTCAATCAAAGGCAAACAACCATGCCCTGGGTCCCCATCAACCTTCTCTCACTGCCCATGTAAACTAACTGATGTGTAGGAAGAGAACCTACCAAAATGACACTGACATAAAAACCTCAAACATATACCAAGTTGGAAAAATGAAAAAATAGTGTGCAAGATTATCCCTGTCCCCTCTATTCTCTCCCCCTACCTCTGGATACCATATTGCCTTACATTGAACGTAACCAAAATACTTTATAATCTGAACCGAGAGAGAGAGATCCCACTTTTTTTTGTAATTCATGAAAATCTTTACGAAAAATCATTTTAAAAAAGAAAGAAAGTGTGAATTGGGTGAGTCTGTATTTCAATGCAAACTGAATTAAATCTCTCCTCATCTCTAGTTTGGAGGCACAGGGTGTTCATGGTCATAGGGAAAATTAAGAAAAAATAATGGAAATAGCAGCTACGCGCAAGCCAAGTGATAGCCTACCCACACCAAAATGTGCTACAATTGTGGCACAGACTGCAGATAGGATTTCTGCCAAGAGTGGGTGGAATAAAACCAGTAATTGACTTCAATTGCAGGGCCCACTTGATCTTAGGAACGCATGTACACCTGTTGAATATCTAATGCCAGTAGCATTTCCATTCGGAATGTGGCTTGTTCCTCCTTCTGCTCTTTCCTTGTGAGGGGGCAGGGTGACTATACAGGCCACTATCAAATATTCTGATGAATGTGGAAAGACTTGAACCATGACAATTAAGCAAGCTTGGCTGCACTGCCACTTACTATTCTGTTTCCATTTTAAAAAATCATACCCTCTGCGTGTTCTACCAATGGAAACTGGAAGGCATGATCTTTCCAGCAACCAGAAGAAAATAAATTAATTACTGGGACAGCCTATTAATTTACAGCCCATTTATCAGAAAGACCTAATGACCCTTACATCACTCTATCACTCATTCCGCAACCTGTTTTACCACCCCTGTTCCTTACATCTGTTCGTTGTTGTTCTGCAGATTTTTTGAGAGGCTAGAAAATGAGCTGCCAGTGGCTAGTTCTCCACAGTGAACAGAGACTCTGGGGCAAAGGGTTGGCAGAGACCTACTCCAGCTGAGGCAGCCCGAGTGCCAGCCTTGCTTTAGTACTTTTGGCCTGTTTACATGATCGTAACAGATGGGTTCTTATTCTCTAATGTTTTGCTACTTGCAAGAATAAAATGTTGCCTGCTTGTCATTCTATTTTTCATGCTGAACAAAGGTGAGCTCGATGGCTGGAAAACGAACCAGGGATGTGGGACAAAGAGAGGGAAATAATGGAAGCATCGCACCTCGTTTTTTTCAGAATGAAATGAGGTTGTGTGATCTCATTTCTTACCATTTGTAAATAGGTTTTATCATATCAGACTAACGTGCTTTATGTTAAATGGCATATAAGTATATGAAACTGTCTAACACTAAGTTAGATCAGTGGTCCATCTAGAGTAGTAGGGTCAACTGTGATTAACAAAAAAAGAAAGAAAAAACACCCAAAAAACTGTGATTAACAGCATCTCCCAATTATCTGCACCCACTGTGGAACTTCTTTCTGAGCAGGCCTGCAGAAAATTGCACTGTCAGTTGATTTATTTGGCATTCCCAGTGGAACCCTTTACAAGCTTTGCCTTGTATGTGTATTGACAACATGCCCAATATATAGATCGAGGTGGGGGGATATTACTTTCTAAGTATTTTGGGCTGAGACTTTTTGGAGCATCTACTTTTAAAAAATAAATAAACCACAACCCGAAATAGTTCAATTAACAAAGGACCCGGCCTGTGCTCCTGTCTACAAGGCTTGCCAGGATTTCAAGCACTTGGCTGTGGGTGGGTGTAAAATGTTGTAATTTCTAATGTGGCTATTGCTGTAAACTGATTCTTTTTCCAGAAAGGGGGAGCTCTTTGCCAAGGGTGCAAGTGACCATAGGTATACCTCTGGGAGGAATCTCTCTTCATATAATTTGAATCCATTTATTTGGGTCCTGGTCTCCGGAGCAGCAATGTTTTTCCTTGCCAAAAAAGAATAGAATATAGTTTCAGACTGAAGTTTTTGTTGGTCCTTCACTTCTGTCTGATGTGACATAACTGAAGCTTTCTACAAAAGACAGCAGAAAAGTGCTCTCCCCAAGGATTAGAGTCACAAAACTGCAACAGAATAAACTCTTACAGCAAGTTCTATGCCTGAATATAGCTTTTTTGTTTTTGAATGTTGAACCACATCTTGCCAAGTCCCCATACCTAAGCCAAGTGAATCAATTTACTATGTACAATATGCTATGTCCAACACAAATTGTTGATCATGTGAAGTAAAAGCCTCGCTTTTATGTACCCAGGAGTTTAATTATCCTATATACCTAGAGAGTTCTTTCCCTGGTGCTCAGTTCCTACAGTGAAGAGATTCAATTGCAGGTCAGGATAGACAGAAACATGCCAGAAACCCAGATACAGATATCAAGTAAGCTGTAGTAGTCGTCATTTAATAACACCAGTCAGTATTCAGCAGGCACAACAGTTTTTACACATGTATTGAGAAGACAGGTATTGTTAGAGAATATGCTGTATGGAGTATGTGATTACACGGTTGCAGCTCACTCTAGTGTGGAGCTTGACGTCTGCTTCAACTACACCATTAAACAAAATGCAGCTGCTCAGCTAGAAACTATAGAATGTTGTAAGTAGGCCAGGGTATAATTAATCTCAGATGACATTTAGGCAGGTTGTTGCAATTACTGTAACGCCACAGTTCTAATGCTTTTTAATAATCACTGTACTGTAGTTGTTCTATACCAATCATCCTTCCCTAAATAATGTTATTTAGCATCTGCATGGTGCTTGTAGTTTCAGGAGGGGGAAAATCCTCAGTTTCCCTCACTTTAGAAATAATAAATCCAAGGTTCTAAGTAGTAATACTCATTTTTTTAAAGAAATGCTGTAAGTCAATGGCAAAAAAATCCTGAGCTGTAAAATGAAAATCATATTCTCTAGAGTAGTCTCACTGAAAATGATGTATTTGATCTCACAGCTTTTTCATTGAAGCTGTTTCTTCAAATCTCACCTGTGATTAACCAGAGGTTATTGAAACATTCTGGTGTGCTGTGGAAGCTAAACATTAGTCACTGCAAAATGGCTGTGCACGATAGTATTTGGGAGGCCAAGTTAGTCCTGGATGTTAGGCAAGTCAATGGAAAAAAGCTTAACAACTTTCAGGGTTTCCCAAAGAAAGCTCAATAATTTTATATGTGTGTAGAGCTCTGGATTGGTGCCGGCTTGGAGTTGGCAGGCTGAACAAAGGAAAGACTTAGAAGACTGGAAAAGGCCTGGAGGTCAATGGTTCACCAGTCTGACCTTCTCTCTCTCCCACTCCCAACACACATAATTATAAGCACAAGCAATATTGGCCTCCTGTTTTCCACATTAAATAGGCACAGTAGCATAATTTGCTTGTGGTCTTACCATACTGAAACCAAACATGAGAATCTTACATAGTAGCAGAGTGTTTATTCAGCAGGAACTTGGGGATGTCAGCTCTGCACCTCTCAGGTAGGTGCTTTTGCCATTCTAAGAGAATGAGGGACGTGTTCATAGTGAGTTCTGGCACCTCTTTTTCTAGAAAAACAGCACTGCATACTATCTATCAGGGAATGAACCTGTACATCTGTGGGAGTACGTAAATTCAAAGATGAAACAAACAAGCTCACAAGCTCTTTTGGCTTAGCATTATTAGTGATGCTTTGTAAATCTTAGCTTGAACGAAGTGGCTGCTGAAGTTTTAGCAAGTTCCAACTAGTTTAATTTATTCAGCCTTCCTGACATGGCAATCTGCATAGTATTACCCATAATAATGGGATTTTACTTTTCTTAATTTATCTTCCAAGAGTTACTCTATCCTTAGTCTGTCTCTAAAGCTTTTGCCATGGCGATTATCTGCTGCTGTAGTTTGAGGAGTGACACACAAATGTACAACGAAAGAGATTTTGAGGTGATGCTATTTCTGTTTGATCAGCCAATTGGGTGAGCAGTATTACAATTACCCCACTTCCATAGCCCGAGTCTCGTCCAACTGCTTGTCAGAACACATGCCATGATTGATAGATGCACAAGCCCTCCCACTGTGTCGGGTGATTGGCATAAGAAGGCAAAAATTAAATGTCACTCAGCACAAGTTTAAGCAAATGAGGCTGAGAAAACTTTCTTTCAGATATTCATTGAATGGAAGGAAGTGGGGATTTCACGAGCTGTCCGCACCTCTGACTTCCATGTGTTTATTTGAAGACTGGAACTCATTCTGCAAATCACTCAGCAGTGCAGGTGTACCCATCTCCACACTTGTCATGGTCGGGTTGGATACAGAGGAGTAGTGGTAGGCACCAGCTGGGGAACCCCCAAGGGAACCCCCAGGGAAAGAAGGCTCAGAGCCAGGGTATTGCTGGTGGGATGCCAATGAGTGGTCAGAGGGAGCAGACTGGGAGGAGGGGGTGTCAGAAGCAGGAAGAGGCTGTGGTGAAGGGCAGCACAGAATCAGAAGCCAAAGCAGAGGCTGGATAGAAGTGGGGGCAGTTTGCTGAAGAAGCCAGGGAGTCTGCCCCTCCTGCTGTGACTAGCTCCCGTCCCCCCAGTCTCCCAGAACACAGGGAGGAATGAAGAGTGCAGAGAAAAGAAAGACAAGATGAAGGGGATAACCCAGGGGAGGAGTATTGGAGGTGGGGAGGCTGAGACCTTCAGTCCTTGCAACCACCTCGTTGCAGAAAGACCTACTGAGAAGAGATGCTGTGATCTACTGGCCTGCACTGTTTTGGTTTCTTTGGGGTGTTTGGGTGTTTAATTGGTGACCTGTTTCTGACTCTAGCTCCTGACAACACTTTTGGAGGAACCATTACAAAGTAGGGTTTCCTACATACAGTGGTACCTCGGGTTAAGTACTTAATTCGTTCCGGAGGTCCGTTCTTAACCTGAAACTGTTCTTAACCTGAAGCACCACTTTAGCTAATGGGGCCTCCCACTGCCGCCGCGCCACCAGAGCACGATTTCTGTTCTCATCCTGAAGCAAAGTTCTTAACCTGAAGCGCTATTTCTGGGTTAGCGGAGTCTGTAACCTGAAGCGTATGTAACCTGAAGCATATGTAACCCGAGGTATCACTGTTCAGTTGCATATACGCAGGTTCTGTCCTGTCATGTAAAGGAGAAGAACAGGTACAGTGTGGGCAATCCTGACCACCCTCATACGTTTCTTTATCCTCCATCCAGACAAACAAGAGGCATCATTAGTGTTTAAGAACACATTCCAGAAGATTCGAGCACATTCAGGGGAAGGGCCACAGCTCTGCTTTGTATACAGAGGGCCCCTGTTTCAATCCCTGGCATCTCCAGTTGGGGCTTGGAGAGAACCTTGTTTGAAACCCTGGAGAGCTATTCCCAGCCAGTATGGACAGTACTGATGCAGTACGCAGCTTCAAAAACACAGGATGTGAAGCAGGGAAAGTGGCATGTGTGGTCTGGGGACAGTTCTGAGGGCCAGTTAGAGAAGCATGCATGACTGTATTCAGGTCCTGAGCCTGAGGTCCCCTACTTTGGTTCTAAAACCCCATGGAGCAGGGTTTGCCCTGACTGTTGCCACAACAATGGAATTTTCAACAGCACCCTGGTCTGGCTTTTCATTATAGCTCCCACCCCAGCCTTCCCAAAGCTGCATAATTCCATATTGGCTGTCAACCTCTCATCACAGCATAGCCCATATCCTACCTGATGCACAACACTTCTTCACACTCCTTAAAAATAGATACCTCCAAGCAGAAATATTCAACAGAAATCTTTGCTTCTGATCTTTAAAAGCATCTAACCAGCAGTGTCAACACAGTCGCTCCCTGCCAAAGCCTGTGCTTTCCATCTTTCCCACTTAAGTCAGCAGAAGTGTTGGGATGAAATACTCTCTATCAATCCCAGCAGCCTCTGTTTCCTCCACATCAACAGCCTGATTTATCTTCATCCATCCATCCAAATATTTATGCAATTCAGTGTGAATTTCTCTACACCCATGTACTCTAGACATGATTGATTTTAATTCAATAATTGAATAAGGGAACATGCCGGTGCACAAATCAAAGATAAGAATTTACAACTGCATGATTCTCCCTCCTCACATTATAGAGGACAGTCACTTTCTACCAGGTGATGGGTGGAGAGAGAAGATATATGCTAACAAGAATCTGAGAAAGAGAGTGTGTTAGATAAACTGGTCTTGGAAGATTGACAACATATCCATCTTATATCTGCAGGAAGTACAGCAGGAGGAGTTGATTGGTTCTAATTTGAATATCATGAGCTTGCGGGTATTAATGCAGTGTGTGACATTTCTTACATCAGCTATCCCAGAACTTGGCAACCAATTGTCTACAGATGTGTGGATTTATTATAGGCATTTTTGACATTCACTGCTGTGTGTAACACCAGCTTACTGTACATGGCATTTGGTCTTCAGAGCTCAATGAATCACAGATGGTAGTAGACCTACAGAATGAGCTGGAACTACACAAAGCCCTGTTAGCAAAGGAAGCACAAAAACCCTTTTGCAGACATGCACTTGGGGATTTAGAGAAAGACAGACATTTAATGGTACAGCAGATTGTCACTGATCAGATATTACTAGAAGCAGCTTCTGCCACCAGATATATGATATTACTCATGGGGAGGGTAACACTGTTTTGAACTGGAATCAAGGCTCCCCACAATGCACAGCTGTCAGTAGAGCCCCAATGTGTGTGAGTTCCTGCTTGTGTGTAGGGTTTCCATGAGACCAGACCCCCAGCAGGTCAAGTTTTGTTTTGTTTTGCAGCCTTGTCCAACATGCAGTTGTTGGAGAATGCAGATGTAGCATTGACTCTGGGGTTATAAGCACAGTCCTGCTTCTCATTTAACTCAGCATTGCCCTACATGCAAGGAATGTGTGCAAAGGGTTGCTATATACTTAGTATGATTGTTAGTGCAAGACAGTGTCAAGGTGGTTCATTAATTGCGAAAACTTATTCTGATTTTCTTCCAAAGGTCCAGAGTAGCAGTGTACATGAGAAGGATGTTAGAGGGTTTTTTTTTCACTGGTGTCAGATGACAGAGACTGTGACACCACAAGACTGGTGTAAAACCAAACCAAATAAAGGTTTTATTTCAAAACAACAAACAGCAAAGCTTGTGGGTGTTTTTCCTGCAGGCAGAGTTCAGACTGCAGCTTTTCTCCTTTTGTAGTCAAGGCCAGCTGCACCCAATCAGCCCAGAGCTTACAGAAACTGTTCTTAAAGTTACAAACATGTTTCTGTTGACAGTGTCTTGACAGTGTCAAGGTGGTTCATTAATTGCAAAAACTTATTCTGATTTTCTTCCAAAGGTCCAGAGTAGCAGTGTACATGAGAAGGAAGTTGGGGGGGGGGTACCAGTGCAATTTTTCTGGAAAAGGGGGTTCTGGAACTCACCATGACCACCTCCCTTGGTTTTTTTATAATGACAATGGTGCCCACCTAAAAAGTGCCAGAACTGAGTTCTGATGAGTTCCAACTAAAAAAAAAGCCCTGGGGGCAGGGTACCCCATTATTAAAATAATAATCAGCATCTTTTTTTTATTGAAAAAGAAAACTGCTCAATGAGACTTACAACAGTGTAAATGACATAACATCAACATATTTTTAAAAAGGGAAAGAATCCAAAAGGAAATAAGAATCTAATAAACTAGAACAGCTACTTGCATTTTTAAACATACACACACACACACACACACACACACACTTTATAAAAATAAATTACAATTCTTCAAATTAGATAAACTATTGATGTAGTAAACTATTTGCTAGCTCATCCAACAAGAATACTAAAAAAAAGATTGGGATGCTAAATATATATACAACCCCCAAACCCAAAGGTAACAATATTTTTATAGTAGTCAGAAGCCCTCTTTCTCAAATCCTGAAAAATGTAGTCAGCTACATTTCTAACAAGTTCCCGTTCTACAGACTCCCACTCCAGCTGTCACTTAAACTGCCTTTCTCTTCTTTTTATTTAAGTAAAGTAACTATTGTTTCACAAGAAGACGGGAATGTCCCTGGCTGGTTTTTACATACCTTCCACTGCTAGCAGAGGCACAGTTGATGGGCAGGAGGGAGAAGGCCTTCATTGTAACAAAGAGGCTATGAAATTCTTTGCTTGGGGAAATCCAGTGCCTTGGTTGCGTTTAGAAGCCAAGTAAAGACTACGGGTATTTCATTTCAGCTCTTTTATTTGGCTTCATCAGCTCTCAAAGGAATCTTTCTTTTCTTTTTTTTAAAAAAGGGGGGAATTGCTTTTTTTTAAAGTGTGTTATATCTGCCGTTTTATCTTTTAGTATTTTGAAACTGTAATATTGTTGCTTCTGATTAAAAATGTTATTGGATACCCTCATCAGGGATGATTCATAAATTATTGTATGGATGACTGCAAAGCCGGATGCCTCAGTATAACCATTCATATGCACACACCATCCATCATGTGAAGAGGCTACACTTATTAGCTCTACCTCTCCTGTTGCATCCTCACTGGCCATATGGAGACCCTGTGCATGTAGAGAAAACCCCTTGCCAACATGTGAGCAGTGGGGTCCTGAAGACACACCAGTAGCAGCTGGTGCCAGCAAGTAAGGCCTCACTCTGACCCTCATGTGATCATAGAATCATAGAATCATAGAGTTGGAAGAGACCACAAGGGCCATCGAGTCCAACCCCCTGCCAAGCAGGAAACACCATCAGAGCACTCCTGACATATGGTTGTCAAGCCTCTGCTTAAAGACCTCCAAAGAAGGAGACTCCGCCACACTCCTTGGCAGCAAATTCCACTGTCGAACAGCTCTTACTGTCAGGAAGTTCTTCCTAATGTTTAGGTGGAATTTTCTTTCTTGTAGTTTGGATCCATTGCTCCGTGTCCGCTTCACTGAAGCAGCAGAAAACAACCTTTCTCCCTCCTCTATGTGACATCCTTTTATATATTTGAACATGGCTATCATATCACCCCTTAACCTCCTCTTCTCCAGGCTAAACATGCCCAGCTCCCTTAGCCGTTCCTCATAAGGCATCGTTTCCAGGCCTTTGTCCATTTTGGTTGCCCTCCTCTGGACACGTTCCAGTTTGTCAGTGTCCTTCTTGAACTGTGGTGCCCAGAACATATGACTATAAATATTTTTAAGGGGCTTTATTGATCACTTCATTGAGAGCCACAGGGCTTATGCTTGTCACATAAGATTATCTATGGGAGCTTGGGGCTATTCTATCCAGTTTCCACATACCATAGGTAGGATTTACACTGAGCTTTTTCTTGAAAGGACTATGATGCAAATGGCTTATTTCTCACTTTTGCTGTAAATATATTCACCACAGTTTTTTAATGACCGTTAAGAACTCATGTGAATATGAATTCCCCAAACATACCGTAGCTTTCATCAACACTATACTGAAGTGAAGGCAAGCTTTGGCAGCAATCCTTCACCCAGTTACCTGGGAGTCAGCCTGCAATGGGACTTTCTTCTGAGCAGACACAAATTGCAACTGCTAGTAATAGAATTGTGATATATCTGTAGTTCTGTTGTTTCTTTTACATTCATCGTCTCATGACAAAATTTTTGAAAGTGAAAAAACCAAAAGAAAAGATAAACTTGTGGCTGTCTATAAAATCCTTACAACACCTGCAATATTCTACAACAGAACACAGCATAGACTTTTCTTTCCTGTAGAATTTTGAATTTCTTGTTTCATGCTCCAGCTAAAATAAAATGCAGCTGCAGATGTGCAGCGCTCCAATCATTTGTGATAGCTTGTTAAAGTGAGAAATGCAAAAGGTTAATTTTCTAATTACATACTCCCTAAGTTAAATTATGCATGTTATCGCACCCATTGACACTCTATAATAGAACTTTTTATAGCGAACTGATTTACTCCAGAGTTATGTTAACTAATAGTGTGGTGTATTTTTAGAGTATTTGTAGATACTGAGGTTAGGGGACCAGCCCATTTCTATGGAGTCTAAACTTTTTACATTGCAGTTTCTATTTAAGAGCTGGGTAATATGCTCACCCCCAAACTTGCAGTCCAAAATTGTGAAATGTGGGTAAGGGAGTATGCCTATAGCATGTGTGAAACTCTGAATGTTGGGTAATTCAGGACAGACGAAAGAAAGCTCTTTTTCACAAGAACATAGTTAAATTATGAAGTTCACTTCCACAGGATTTAATGGCCACCAACTTGGGTGTCTGTAAAGGGAACTTAGGCAAAATCAGAGGCAGTATACATCTGAATACTAGTTGCTCATATTTGTATGCTCTATGGACAGTGACTGGATATAGGATTACAGTTTCAGAGAAAACTGGCTAATGTGGAAGCAATGAAGTTGATGTAGAAAGATTCATTGAATATTCAAGTTTGAAAACCACTCTGCAACTTAAAAAAGAAAGATTTTTTTTAAAGAAAATAGCCCCTTAGCAAAAAGCATTTTAAAAAACCATTTATGTGCATGTGGAATAAATAGTATTGTTGCTTTCATCTGATTCTTTAAAACACATACCGGTAATTGTTTACATACTGTCCCAAATCTGATTACCTGTTGTGTTTTGGCCATTACATTGAACAGGGTCTGATGTATCTAAGATCTCCTCATGTGAGATATATGTTTCCTTTACTGTCATCAAACCCATATGGTGTCTACTCTTAAGTAGTTTTCCTCTTTTGAGGGAGCACTTAGGACTGACTTTTCTCAGTGCAGGTCTCTGAACAGGCCTACATACACTATATATGCACTACATGCATATTATCAGGGTCCCTGACTATTTCACAGTTCATCATCATGCATACAACTTGTCCATTACATGCATGCAACTCATACATTGTCCCTGTGCAGTCTCTATTCCAAACATTGGTGGAGCGGGCAAGTGTGTGAAACTTTGGTATGTGGGTCAGGAAACGCAACCCCCAGTTCTAGCTCAACCCACTCACCCCAATCCATGTGTTCACGGAATGTGTGAAAAGGAGTAAAAGAGGTTTCTCTATTATAATCAAGACCTACATTGTCTTTCTAGTACTGTCAAATAGCAGTCTGGGTAAAGCAGCAAATCAGATATAAATGATTAGCAATGATCTAGTGCACTAACCTTATGTCAGCATAGAAACAGATGCTTTGCACTCTGTAAATTTACCATTTATTAAAGATAACAAGATGAATGGGCTTATCATTTATTCCATAGTAGATCCAGGCTTGCGAACCACCAGTGAGAAAATTTGTGGAAAGCTTCTGGGATAGAATGGCCAAGTGGCAGCAAAGCAGGTGGGGCAGGAAGTGGAAGGGGTGAATGAAAGAATCAGCAGGTTCACCAGAGAGGAATAAATATCTTGTCACAATCTTTTTGCTGAAAAATGCTCCCCCCCCCCCAATGATTTCTGCAGAGTTTGCTTCCATCCTGATACATGGAGGACAGGAATCTAGCTTAGGGAGGTTAGGTATTGGGAAATGGCTGGGATATTTTCTTTCCCTTTTATATTTGCCCTTTCCCCATTTCATATTAAAGCAGAGTTCTTCCCATGCTGGTTTGACTCATGCCTATAATGAGTAGGGGCTTTATCATACAAGGTCCATTGCACCGGCTTAAGTTCAGCAGCAAAAACAACTGGTGTGCTGGTTCAAAAGACAGCTAGATTCCAAATGGTTGAAATGATAACTTTTAATAAACACAGTTTATTTTTATCATAAATATAAGTTGCGACCAAGTTTATGCAGACAATTAAGAAAATATATTTCTGTAATAGGTGATCTCTGGTTTTAATTTTTTTACATGGTTTTTATTGTATATTTGCATGGTTTCTGTAAACCATTTTGAAAAACCATTTTTATGTATTATTTTAGTTTATTGCCCAACCTTCATGCTAAGGTCCCTGGATGGGTTACAACAATGAAAACACCATATTACATAATACAACTTTAACACAACTTACAATCATAGAAATAAGATGGGCCCTAGAAATATACATCTCAAGTATCAAGTGAACAACAGTGTACAAACATTTTTTTGAATAAATAAAAAAAACAAAATTATATGAACTAAATTTTAATTGGCGATAAAGGTAAAGAGACCTTTGACCATTAGGTCCAGTCGTGGACGACTTTGGGGTTGCGGCGCTCATCTCACTTTACTGGCCAAGGGAGCCAGCGTACTTCCACTTCATGCTTTCGGACTGCTAGGTTGGCAGGAGCAGGGACCGATAGTCAGCTGTTTTTGTAGCATACACTCTTAAAATGCAATCCTGTATGTGTCTACTCAGAAGTAAGCCTCAGAGTTCAGGTAGCAGGATCTAGGATTACAGTATTACAGCGTTAGCATACTTGAAAAGCTGGTGTTTCTTTTGGAATGTCAGAGCAGTGGGGTGAATATCTATTCCTGCTTTGCATGAGTCACTCACTTGATTTGCTTAACAAAGTTATAATTTGACTTTGAAAATTTCATTTATGGTGGAACTATGTGAAATGAAATAAAAATGACTTGTGTCAAGCTGAACTTTTTTCAGTGTTGCAAATTGGGAGCTGAATGATGCTCGCTGAAAGAAATAGGCACGTTAATCTCATGGATCTGCTCAAATAGAGCACCTCACCGTCTTTTTGTGAGTGTGACTGCTAGATGAACGGATATGTGTTATATGGCTATGTGCCAACACAACAAATCGAAAACCATTTCAAAACTGTTTTACTGAGGGCCCCTTTCAGATTGCTGTTTTGTATTATTTTTTACAAGTGTATCCCACAACATGCCGCTATTGGTGGATTTCCACTGGACCATCACATCATTCCACTCATCAGTCGTTCTGCAACATTTCCCCAATATCATCCCAATACTGCCATCTGAAGGGGCACTCTTCACTTTGTGCAACAAATCAGGACCAAACAAACAACTGGAACAGGATTTCAGACGTACTGTAAATTATGGGAGATACATGTATTGGAAAGAATGCAGGTAACTACTGAATAGTCAGCTTGATACTTAAAACAGATAACAAACAACAACAGCAACAAATTATTATAAAATTAAATAATAAATGGTGATTTGTTGTAATAAATGATAATTAAATTGTCAGTCTGTGAGCACTTAGAAAAGGATGCTGTGATAACTAAGAACCAGCACGAGTTTCTTAAAAGCAAGTTATGCCAGACAAATCTCTTTTCTTTCTCTTTTTGAAGGAATTACAAAATTGGTGGTTCAGGGGAATGCTTTGGATGTGGTGTATCTTAATACCCTTAAGGCTTTTGACAAAGTCCCCCCTGATATTCCTGTGGATAAACTGGTAAAATTTGGGCTGGACAAGGTTACTGTTAGGTGATGAGGTAGTTCTGCACTGCCAGCCATGGCGGAGCTCAGTGGAGGAAGAAGCCAGCCAATCAGTCGAGTCTCAGTGGGGTACTTGCTTGGAGACAGAGTCAATACACAAGGTTCAGGAGTATCTCAGTTCACATAGTCAGGCGATACAAGGGTCAAGAAAGCTGAGGGTCCAAGGTCACAAGAAGCAGCAAGGTCTGGTCAGGAACAACAAATGCTGTTTCCAGGAACTGACTGAGGCTGGAGACCCTGCTTAAGAAAGCTGGTTCTCATCAGGAACAAGAAGACTGATCAGCAGCAGGTAGAGTCACTTTGCCTTCTGCTCTTTCAGGCTGCTGCTCAGCAGGTGAAGCTGACTCCTGGCCCATGACAGATGACTGTGTAGCTGGTTGACTGACCGAACCAAACGAATGCTCACTAATGGTTCCTCATCAATTCAGTTCACATTTAAAGGCCAATCTACCCAATTTGCAGTTTTTGAAACAATATGAGAACTGAAAGGCAACCATTCTTTGAAATTCTCCCTCTTCTGAATTTTGCAATGCAGTTCTCCAGCTGTGTAATGTGTTCAGAAATGCATATAATGAGATGAAGTGTAAATAAAAATGCATTATATTATGGGAAATTGCTTTGCAAATGTGTGTAAATTAGGGGGAAATCCATACAAACGTGTATGTAAGGAGAAATGTGTAACAAAATGCTGGTGAATTTGGAAGAGAATTTTTTTAAAAATAAAAATTTCAAACTGTGGGCTAGATCATCCCCAGGGACCCTTCCACCTCTACAATTCTATGATTCTATATGTAAGAGACATGTTGAAAACTGAATTTAGGATTGAAAGAATGAGCAACTAAAATTGACAGACCTGCCTATCCCTAGCTGGCATAGCATCCCATTCCTAGATGCCTTCTAGACCCATAAATGCAGCTGGTAGGCTGCAGAGGAGCTGTGGACAGCAATGCCGCCCCCAGCTAATAATAATAATAAACCCTGTGGCTGCCTCATAACTAAGTCAATTCTGCTCCCCTTTGAAACGGTCTGTGAAGATTCCTTGCCCTCACTCAAGGGGAATTCACTTGTGCATTGCTGTACAATGCTCGAAAAGATTGCCACGAATATATTTGGTTCATGGTTAGCTTCTACCATGATTAACAAAATCAGGCTCATTTAATTTTGATGGAAAGAAAAAAAGAAAGAAAAACATTTGGTGGAAACATAAGTTGGCATTGCACATATGCTTTATGAATTATCATCTTGTGTCTTGTGTTTACTTGAAACAATCTATTTTACAGTAGCAGAATAATTTATTTTTTTCACTTTTGCTGTTGTGGCATATGAAAATCAAACTGTCTCCTCTCTCTGTCCTACGCTGCAACGCCAGCAGAATAGTCAACGAGTAAGAAAACATGTGCAGATTTTAAACTGGTAATGAATGATGGATGAGCTAAAAGGACACAAGGACAAAAGTGATTTCTTTAAGCTACAGTAGTCTAGCAACTGAAGAAGGAAGCAGGGAGAGACTGAAGCTGAGGGGTTTTTGTGTGTAATAAATTGAGCCTATATGATGTGGGAGCAGCAAATACATTTCTAAAGTAGAAATTCCAGGAGATTGCTATATCATTGGTTGATGAAGTCCAGATATTCTAATATTTATTGTAAAGTGTCATCTGCATCTTGCGGAGGCTGCAGTTGGCATCATTTCCTGGTAACTGCAACAGGTGAGCAGTAAAGTGAGACTGTGGGGCAAAGGTAAATGCTATACAATACACCTGTCTGTGATATTTGCTGGGTGCTTGAGGAATCTGCACCTCAGGGACTAACGTGTGGATCAGAGCTAAACAATCTGCTAGGATTTCAAACTTCCCAAATATTCCAACATAAATCTCATCTCAAATCATTATATACTTACATTTTTAAAGAGAGAATGCCATCCCCACTCTTTAGCTGGGGTCAATTTACACCCACCAACTGAAGGAGGAAGGCTCCCAAAAGGAAGGGTGAGGGATAGCCCCATGGCCTCTTCTGACCAATTGGTTTTGGGGAAGCAGACCTCTTATAAAATGAGGCCCCTCACTTTGTCTCTTTTCAGCATCCTACTCTTCCACCCTCTTTTGCCATTCACCATGTGGGACTGAGTAGGGTTTTTTTTTGAGATGTTCTCTCATTGGCCTTTTTTTTTGGGGGGGGGGTTCCTTTTTATCTACTCTACCCTGTTCTTAATTTCATCAGCTTTCGGAAGCTTAGTTTTAATCTGGCTGTTGTCTGCTGGCATGTAGAGGAGGCAGAAAGTGGATTTTAACATGGGGCAGCACCCTGTGGCATGTTTAGTGATTGGTATATCACAACCCCCCTCTTATCATTGACTGACTTGGGGGGCAGCATGGGTTTTGAGCTTTCAGGACCTGGCACATGTTAGCTGTTGGACGCTGAACAGCAGGGGTGACTAACACAGGTCAGGCCGCACCCCCATGACTTCCATTTCAGGAAAAATACTGTTGACCTACCATCACCATGCCTGTGTTGGTGATAAAGTTCATCTGGCATAGCTTGGCTCACAGAAGCAGGCAGGAGAGTTCCTGAAAGTTCTCATTACAGTGGTACCTCGGGTTAAGTACTTAATTCATTCTGGAGATCTGTTCTTAACCTAAATCTGTTCTCAACCTGAAGCACCACTTTAGCTAATGGGGCCTCCTGCTGCTGCTGCTGCGCCGCCGGAGCCTGATTTCTGTTCTTATCCTGAAGCAAAGTTCTTAACCCGAGGTAATACTTCTGGGTTAACGGAGTCTGTAACCTGAAGCACATGTAACCTGAAGTGTATGTAACCCGAGGTACGTACATATATATATATATATATATATATATATATATATATATTCACACTTTTACTAAATACTTGATTCATCAAGTCTAGGTGGGGGGGGAAATGCATATTTTCAGGGAAAATATAGGCTTTACATAATGTATTTATATCAGTGTTTAAGGACACAATGCCATGCACTCTGTGGGGGATTACAGGGGCCATGGGATAGATAAGCTCACTCTCTCTTCCCATGGAGGAAGAGGAGGTCCACCTTTGCAAAGCTCCCTATTGTTTACATGAAAACATCTGTCACCTTTGCCACTCTGCTGTCAGCATTCTGATGCTAGCAGCATTAAAGGGGGGGGGGGCTTTCCCATTTACCTGACATGCCCCCAAACAGCAGACCTAGAATTGGTGTACTTATTTCCCCATTCTTCTGGGTGGGAAATGAGTACGCTCACAGCAGAGTTGAAAAGTATGCCAGCTCTGATGCTGGCCCACTTTCTTTTTCTACCTTGGCCAGTGTGAGACAGTCATGGCTTTGGAGCCTTTGTTTCCTCCATCTTGGATTCTCCCTCCATCATGTGCATACTATGCCCATGTGAATTTTCATACAGATTTTTTAAAGTCACAAATAATGCAGAAATGAGACTGTTAAAGATGGAGGGCACCACATTGACCAGCACTAATAATAATAATAATAATAATAATAATAATAATAATAATAATAAATTTATTTATATCCCGCCCTCCCCAGCAGAAGCCGGGCTCAGAGTGGCTAACAACAATAAAATAGTACAAAATTCTATAATCATTCATTATAAAATTAATTCAAATCAAATTGATGGCAACCATTGGGCTAGAGATTCTGTGGAGATTGCCAAAGGAGGGAGTCAGGCTGTGCCCTGACCAAAGGCCTGGTGGAGCAGCTCTGTCTTGCAGGCCCTGCGGAAAGATGTCAACTCCCACAGGGCCCTGGTCTCTTGTGACAGAGTGTTCCACCAGATTGGAGCCACAGCCGAAAAAGCCCTGGCTCTAGTTGAGGCCAGCCTAACCTGTCTGTGGCCTGGGACCTTCAAGATGTTTTTATTTGAAGACTGTAAGTTCCTCTGTGGGACATACCAGGAGAGGCAGTCCCATAGGTACGAGGGTCCTAGACCGTATAGGGCTTTAAATGTTAAAACCAGCACCTTAAACATGATCCTGTACTCCACCGGGAGCCAGTGCAGCTGGTATAGCACCGGGTGAATGTGATCTCGCAGCGAGGACCCGGTAAGGAGTCTCACCGCGGTATTCTGAACCCGCTGGAGTTTCTGGGTCAGTCTCAAGGGCAGCCCCACGAAGAGCGAGTTACAATAATCCAGTCTGGAGGTGACCGTCGCATGGATCACAGTGGCTAGGTCAGGGCGAGAGAGGTAAGGAGCCAACTGCTTAGCTTGGCGGAGATGAAAGAATGCTGCCTTTGTTATAGCTGCAATCTGCAATCTTTGGGTGTCGAAGATTACACCCAAACTCTTAACGGACGGTGCTGGCACTAATTGCAGCCCAGCAAGAGATGGGAGTTGCCCCCCCAATCCCATATCGTCCCGTCCCAGCCAAAGGACCTCTGTCTTCGAAGGATTTAACTTCAACCGGCTCCCACGTAACCATCCAGCCACAGCTTCCAAACATCTGATCAGTGTGTCTGGGGCTGAGTTAGGATGGCCATCCATCAACACATAGAGTTGGGTGTCATCAGCATACTGATGGCAACCCAGCCCAAAACTCTGGAGAAGCTGGGCGAGGGGGCGCATAAAGATGTTGAAAAACATCGGGGAGAGTATCGCACCCTGAGGCACTCCACACACCAAGGAGTGACGCAATGACAATTCCCCCCCCCAAGCGCCACCCTCTGTCCCCGAGCAGAGAGAAACGAGCGCAGCCATTGAAGGACTGTGCCCTGGATCCCCACATCGGCAACACAAGTATATCCACTTACCTTGGAGAAAATCCCATTTAACTCATTGGTAATTACTTGGGGGGGGCAGGGAGGGGGACAAAGGATTTCATGGTAAGTGTCCCAAAGTATGCATTTACAGATACTTGACTTCCATGTTAGGAAACATTTATCCATCCTTTTATTTATTTTTTAAATCTTTTTTCTTACCTCTGTTCAGAATTACATTACATGTTGAAACTGAGCCAGGATACAGGAACATTTTATAGGATATTAATTGTACAATTGTAGAAATGGGTTGATTGCCTTTAGTTTAGTGAGTCTCTACTTTTTGTTATATTGTTATTATCTTACTATCCACTACTTTGGTATCTTTGTGTGTGAAACAGTTTATAAAACTGCAAATAAAGGCATAAAAATAGGAATAAGACAAAGCCTCTCTCCCCTTCTCTAGTATTCCACTTCAGATTGCAAACTTGGCAGCTGATTCATATTTTAAAAGGCAGAAGAAGAAAAATCCCAGAATGACCCATAATATGTACTTCTGCCTTTTAATGTTCAGTCTGTGTATTGAGACATTTCTGCCAAAAGACAAATTGCTGGCAGCAGAACGTGGGCATCTAGTTTATATAAACAGCACTTCAGAATTATTCAGTTGCATGATGATAATCTTCTACCTTTATAATCTTCTCCCTTTTTAATACCATCAAAGAAATGATTTTTCTTCTTAAGATGCAGTAATCTTTGGTTGTGTAAATAGATTTTTCAGCTTCTTGCACAGTTACCTATAAGGTCCTTCAGCATAATGCTTATGAGAATCTATTCAGTGTGATTTAAGAAGTCAGATAATCTTTTCTCTTTTCTTTCCCGTTCCTTTTGTGTGTTTCCTTCATTCCTCTTTTCTCTCCTTTCCTTTTCTGAGGTCTTTTCCTCCATTCATCCCTGGAAATTTTGCTTGTATATTTTTATGGCTGGTTGGAATGTTGTGCCAGTTCATAAAAAAGTGTGTGGGAGATAACTTTTGCCCATTATTTGATAGAAGAAGAAGAAAGAGTGGCCAGAGACTTTGGTTATAATATACAGTTTGAAGAGTGGGAAAAACTGTGGAAGGAGAACTTAAAATTTACAGCATGTATGGCATTGAAAGAGAATGTGATGAAAATGTTTTATAGGTGGTATATTACACCGGTAAAATTAGCAAAAATGTATAAGACCTGTAATAAGTGTTGGAAATGTAAAGAAAAAGAGGGTTCTTTCTACCATATGAGAGACTTCTGGGAAATGATATATAATGAGTTGAAGAAGATTTTGAAATACTACTACTACTACATATTTATTATGACCATAGGTCAGCATAAGGAAAAAACACCTATATACATAAGTAGAGCGTGCTAAATAGGCAATAGGGCAACTGTAGAAGAAGGGGTTGAAGCAGGAGTATTACTGAAGAAGTAATACTCAATGACAATATTGTGAAATGGTTCTGAAAAAGTCATTCATCTGAGGCATGAGAGCAAATCCCATGAGAAAAAAATCTCAGCAGGGGAAAATAAATGGCTGATTGAGGCAAAACACATGGTCCACTTTTTCCCTGTCTTGAAAGTCAGAAGATCTCACTTATATACATATGAAAACATTTATTTTTCATTTTTGATACATACAAATCCAAAATAACAAATGCCTCCACTTCTGACAACAGCACAATAAATGGGACTATGAAATATTGATTCAATTTTAATATCCTCTTCTTTAATATCCTCAATATTACATGTATATTCAGTGGTGGATGTAACAAATCAGTCCATTTAATATATGCTCACCCTAACTTGGGCTGTCGGTTTTTCCATAAGAGCAATATGCCGCTATCTCTTACAGCTTTCTTCCACCATTCATGTTCCAGATCTCTTCCAGTTTTGGCAGTGCTGAAATAGGCCATTAATTTTACCAACATTCTAAGCTATAATCTGGAATAATATTTATCTCCCAGCATCACCCAAACTATAGATTTTCAAAGTTAAAACAAGGTACGTGGCTTAGGTCATGGTTGAGCGTTTTCTTTTTCTTTTTTCTTTGCTATCCACTCTTTTTCTTTCTTTTTGCAAGCCTAACCAGGAATAGCTTTGTATTCTATTAATTTCCCCAAAACACTTTCTTGAATATCCAGTACACTCTTCCCACTACCATCTGAGGAAGCATATTTTGCAGGCTTCTGAATTGCTTCAAAACCTATTTGATCATACATAAGGTAAAAGGTAAAGGTACCCCTGCCCGTACGGGCCAGTCTTGACAGACTCTAGGGTTGTGCGCCCATCTCACTCAAGAGGCCGGGGGCCAGCGCTGTCCGGAGACACTTCCGGGTCACGTGGCCAGCGTGACATCGCTGCTGTGGCGAGCCAGAGCCGCACACAGAAATGCTGTTTACCTTCCCGCCAGTAAGCGGTCCCTATTTATCTACTTGCACCCGGGAGTGCTTTCAAACTGCTAGGTTGGCAGGCGCTGGGACCGAACAATGGGAGCGCACCCCGCCGCGGGGATTCGAACCGCCGACCTTTCGATCGGCAAGCCCTAGGTGCTGAGGCTTTTACCCACAGCGCCACCCGCGTCCCTTCTTGATCATACATACCAGTTGGATAAAGAAATATTTGTGTGCTGGAAAGGCAATGATTCTTTTATCCACACCCAACATCACCACATGGCATGCCTGGGCAGCTGCTGGTTTCCCAGCAGTTGAATCAATCCCAGGGACACAATTTAATTTCTTTTCTGGTGCTCATTGCAGGTGGCTACCATTTTAATTTCCCCAACACTGTCCTTGAAGTAGCATTGTTACAACAAACTGTGACAGTGGTTGCCTTGAGCTGATCAAATGAGCTCCACTGGACAAAAGTTGCACCCAGTAGGCTCACAGTGGAGGTGGGAGGAATGGCAGAAAAACATAGTAACATAAAAAAGAGCTGTGGTGGATCATGCCAAAGGCCCCTCTAGTCCAACATCCTGTTTCTCACAGTGGCCCACCAAATATCAATGGGAAACCCACCAGCAGGACCAGAGTGCAATAGCACTCTCCCCACTTCAGCTACTCAGCAACTACCATTCAAGAGCACACTGCCACTGACAATGGAAGCAGAACACAGCCATTGAGGCTAGTAGCCACTGACAGCCTTCTCCTCCAGGAACTTGCCTAATCCTCTTTTAAAGCCAGCCAAGTTGGTGGACTTCATTACTTCTTGTAGGAGTGAATTCCACAACCTCGGAAGGTGGTGGGCTTTCCTTCCTTGGGGGTTTTTAAGCAGAGGTTGGATGGCCATCTGTCATTGATGCCTTACCTAAGATTCCTGCATTGCAGGGGGTTAGCCTAGATGACCCTTGGATTACAAGCCCCCTCCGGAGAGGCTGGCCCCTCTCACTGCTCTCGGAGCTTGTTTACCGGTAACCTCCTCTGGCTGACTTCCCAGACAGACCAGGGAGATTTTGATAGGCGACATTTTCCTAGCGTGGGTAAATGCACACCCCCTCCTCCTGCTTCCCTAGCACGGAAAGGAGACAGTCAGAAACATCTATTTACATCCTTTTATTGATGACTTTACAGCACTACAGAAATCATGTCCGGTCAATTCAGTTCTTCTAGCAAGTCTGACAAACTTCCTGTACATACGCAAATGGAAGGTTTCAAATTACACTCTTCACAGAACTCTGAGAAGCCTGTGAACTTCCGGGGAAATTCTTTCCCACAGTTAGCCACATCATGTGATGTCAACAAGCTGGCTGTCTGCAGCTGCGATGTTCTCATATACTGACACCTTCCAGCTCTCAGATTTGATGATTCTATATGTGCTGTGCAAAGGAGCACTTAGTTTTGTCCATCCTGAATCTTCCAACATTCTAGTATTATGTCTTTTAATGTCTGATGCTGTATTGTTTTTAATATTCGGTTGGAAGCTGCCCAGAGTGGCTGGGGAAACCCAGCCAGATGGGCAGGGTATAAATAATAAATTATTATTATTATTATTGAAAAGGAGGGGGGATCCTGTCCGCCATGCATAGTTTCATACAGCTGTCTTACTAGCCTTTCCTATAAATTAAAGAGCCCCAAAGGTTGTAACATTTCCTGATAGGGAAGTTGCTCATCTCCTTGAGCATTTTGGTTGTTCTTTTCTGAACCATTTCCAGCTCTACAGTAGGAGGGCGCCCAGTGCCAAGGACACCCACAGAACTGGAACCAACCTTGCTTCTATCATATCACATTTGTCTTCAAGGGGGAAAATATTCTCAGGGGACAACTGCAAAGATGTGGGTGTTTCTTGATTAGTGTACAGGGCTTTATTTCCACTGTTTTGCCAGACAAGATTTGGTTTTCATCATGTTTTGCCTCCAGACCTTTGCTAGAAGAACTTCTTCCCTCTACTACCTTAATTTTATTTTTGTTTCAGAAGTGTTTTTTTGCCTCATAAGGAAATGCATTCTGACAGAGAGAAGAAAATAAAATAAAAGCTTCTCCTTGAGAACATAGCGCAAAGAAGCAGCTACCTTGTAAAACAAGAAGTCTGTGAGGATTTTTCAATCTCTCTTGTTATCACTGAAAGTGTAGAACGAGAGTGGGGAGTGATCGCTCAACAAGAGCCATTGATGACATGAAAAGTCAAGAGGAACAAGGACATAACACTGAACTACAGATAGTTACTTTCTCTTATCAGTCTCAGTCTTTTAGCACCCTCACTGTGATCCAGAAAAACACTTGGACAAATGCATTTGCCATTAATACACACAAGTCCCATATACAGGCCTAAGCTCCAGTGCTGGTAAGGTAGTGGTGCTGACAGTATATCTCCCCTTCATTTCACTCCCCTCCCCATCTCCCATTATGATTTAAATAGAAGACTCTCAATGTGACACTAATAAAATTGTTCTGACAGTGCAAGTATTTCTGCTTTCCAGACAGAATGATTTTCCTCCTCCTCCTCCTCCTCCTCCTCCTCCTCCACCACCACCACCAGCAGCAGCAGCAGCTGTTATGGGGGTTCTCCCAATCCCACAGAGCTGGTGGTGAGGGAAATTAGGGCATGCAGGGGAGCAAGGAAGAAAAGCCATAGTGTGCTAGCAAAACAACGTGGTGGCTCCCACTATTTAGTTGAATCCAGCCCTTAGTCTCCGTGACACTTAGTAAGAACACTTGCTGGTGGTATGCCAGGGACATTTGCATGACCAGCTTTAACACAAGGGGAAGTGAGACAGGCCACCTCAGCAGACAAATTCTGGAGTATCAACGAAGGGCAAATTGCCACCTACCGTATTTTTCGCCCTATAAGACGCACTTTTTCCCCTCCAAAAATGAAGGGGAAATGTGTGTGCGTCTTATGGGGCGAATGCAGGCTTTCGCTGAAGCCTGGAGAGCAAGAGGGGTCGGTGCGCACCAACCCCTCTCGCTCTCCAGGCTTCAGGAGAGCCGCAGCGCCAGCCCCACAAGGTCGGGGGACAGCAGGGAGGCGGAACGCCGCCATCCCGCTGTCTCCCTATGTGGTTTAGAGGCTGACGGCGGGGAGATGCGCTCTTCTCCCCGCCGCCAGCCTTCACATCAGGTCCGGGGACAGGGGGAAGACGCGGCGCGTCTTCCCCCTGTCCCCGGACCTGATGTGAAGGCTGGCGGCGGGGAGAAGAGCGCTTCTCCCCGCTGCCTGCCCCGCAAGCTCCGGGGACAGGGGGGAGGCACGGCGCGTCTTCCCCCTGTCCCCGGACCTGATGTGAAGGCTGGCGGCGGGGAGAAGAGCGCTTCTCCCCGCTGCCTGCCCCGCAAGCTCCGGGGACAGGGGGGAGGCGCGGCGCGTCTTCCCCCTGTCCCCGGACCTGACGTGAAGGCTGGCGGCGGGGAGAAGAGCGCTTCTCCCCGCTGCCTGCCCCGCAAGCTCCGGGGACAGGGGGGAGGCGCGGCGCGCCTTCCCCCTGTCCCCGGACCTGACGTGAAGGCTGGCGGCGGGGAGAAGAGCGCTTCTCCCCGCTGCCTGCCCGCAAGCTCCGGGGACAGCTGGGAGGCGCGGCGCGTCTTCCCCCTGTCCCCAGACCTGATGTGAAGGCTGGCGGCGGGGAGAAGAGCGCTTCTCCCCGCTGCCTGCCCCGCAAGCTCCGGGGACAGGGGGGAGGCGCGGCGCGTCTTCCCCCTGTCCCCGGACCTGATGTGAAGGCTGGCGGCGGGGAGAAGAGCGCTTCTCCCCGCTGCCTGCCCCGCAAGCTCCGGGGACAGGGGGGAGGCGCGGCGCGTCTTCCCCCTGTCCCCGGACCTGACGTGAAGGCTGGCGGCGGGGAGAAGAGCGCTTCTCCCCGCTGCCTGCCCCGCAAGCTCCGGGGACAGGGGGGAGGCGCGGCGCGCCTTCCCCCTGTCCCCGGACCTGACGTGAAGGCTGGCGGCGGGGAGAAGAGCGCTTCTCCCCGCTGCCTGCCCGCAAGCTCCGGGGACAGCTGGGAGGCGCGGCGCGTCTTCCCGCTGTCCCCGGACCTGTTCTGCATGCAGGCGGTGGGGAGAAGAGCGCTTCTCCCCGCTGCCTGCCCGCAAGCTCCGGGGACAGCTGGGAGGCGCGGCGCGTCTTCCCGCTGTCCCCGGACCTGTTCTGCATGCAGGCGGTGGGGAGAAGAGCGCTTCTCCCCGCCGCCTGCCCGCAAGCTCCGGGGACAGCGGGGAGGCGCGGCGCGTCTTCCCCCTGTCCCCGGACCTGACGTGAAGGCTGGCGGCGGGGAGAAGAGCGCTTCTCCCCGCTGCCTGCCCCACAAGCTCCGGGGACAGCTGGGAGGCGCGGCGCGTCTTCCCCCTGTCCCCGGACCTGACGTGAAGGCTGGCGGCGGGGAGAAGAGCGCTTCTCCCCACTGCCTGCCCCACAAGCTCCGGGGACAGCTGGGAGGCGCGGCGCGTCTTCCCCCTGTCCCCGGACCTGACGTGAAGGCTGGCGGCGGGGAGAAAAGCGCTTCTCCCCGCTGCCTGCCCCACAAGCTCCCGGGACAGTGGGGAGGCGCAGCGAGTCTTCCCCCTGTCCCCGGACCTGATGTGAAGGCTGGTGGTGGGGAGAAAAGCGCTTCTCCCCGCTCCTGGCCCCACAAGCGCCTGAGGGGGAAATAAAAATTTTTTTCTTTATTTCCCCCCCAAAAAACATGGTGCGTCCTATGGGCCGGTGCGTCCTATGGGGCGAAAAATACGGTACATACTTGGTTAAAAATAAAAACAAATACTAACAGGAAGAGACCTGTTCAAATATCTATGGCAGGAATAGGATACCTTAGGGGGTGAATGCATCCCCCCAGGCCTCTCTGCCTAGCTCCTGGGGCTCTCCCCAGGCCACCATTACCCACCAGACCTGCTTCACACACCCTTTATGTTTCGTTTGACTAGAATGTGCCCTTGCCCTCTATTAATGCATCTGTCTTGCCCAGATGGAAGACAGAGGTGGATGTGTGATTAAATTAACACCTGTTAATTTGGGACGTGGGTGGCGCTGTGGGTAAAAGCCTCAGCACCTAGGGCTTGCCGATCGAAAGGTCGGTGGTTCAAATCCCCGCGGCGGGGTGCGCTCCCGTTGCTCGGTCCCAGCGCCTGCCAAGCTAGCAGTTCGAAAGCACCCCCAGGGGCAAGTAGATAAATAGGGACCGCTTACTAGCGGGAAGGTAAACGGCGTTTCCGTGTGCGGCTCTGGCTCGCCAGAGCAGCGATGTCACGCTGGCCACGTGACCCGGAAGTGTCTCCGGACAGCGCTGGCCCCCGGCCTCTTGAGTGAGATGGGCGCACAACCCTAGAGTCTGTCAAGACTGGCCCGTATGGGCAGGGGTACCTTTACCTTTACCTTTAATTTGCTTCTGGCCCCAAACGCTACTAGCATGTGCCCCATAAAAAGTCTAGAAGGGAATGAAGCCCTCAGGCTGGGCATAAAGGTCCCCCCCCCCGACTAATGGTGACAAAATATCGTGTACCCCCCCTCTCATGGATTCAGAATTTAGCTTGCAGCATCTGCTCTTACTTCTCCTAAGGGAGCCCTACTTCAGTTGCACTGGCCTGAGAGTGGCAGTACAGAAGAAGCCTCTTCTGAAATACACTGTAGAAGAAAGGCACCTGACCAGAGTTTCTTCACAGAGCTGTGCTTTCAAACCTGTCTCCACCTCACACACAATGCCTGGGGAAACAGATTTTAGCAAAGTGATAGCTCAGGTTGGTATTTCCCCATTCTAGGAAGCAATTAGGCAAGAATGGGAGCACAAAAGTGGCACTGGATAAAATACTTGCAATTGTACCACAGAATGAATTATGGAACACTAAAATGGGGAGGAGACCTGTTAGGATTTTTTTCTTTAAATCATTGTTGTTTCTCACATACTTTTACAAAAAAAATCGACCTTCTGGGAGGAGATCTAGAAACCTCCAGAAACTTCTATACAATCTTATAAGTTAAAGCAAGAGGGTTTTTCAATGGCAAGCTTCAAAGAAGCTTGTATTTGCAGTGAAAGTCAACTGTCGCTTGAGAGCCAGTATGAGATGAAAAGGTCCTAAGAGTTTCATTGGGGTGCTTGAATAGAAAGCTTTCCTGGATCTGAAGGTTCAGCAGCAGATTGCTATTGAAATTTCATTTAAGCAAATTTGGAGGTTCCTGCTTATATGAACAATCTCAGGAATTCTGAGGAACAGCTAGCAAAACTGAAACAATTTGGGTGGGTAGTGAAGGGAAATAGGAGAGCCACACTTAAAAAAACCCAGTCTACAGGTGTGAATCTGTATTCTTCAGAGCTACATTACAGATACATTATTTCAAACTTGTCCCCCTCCTGCTGTTAATAATTGCTGCTTTTAATAATTATTGTATTAATTTTTGGTACACTGTTGTATATTGGACTACAGTTTCTTTTGCATGCGGCTGAATATTCATTTGAAGAAGAAGAAGAAGAAGAGTTTGGATTTGATATCCCGCCTTTCACTCCCTTTAAGAAGTCTCAAAGCGGCTAAGATTCTCCTTTCCCTTCCTCCCCCACAACAAACACTCTGTGAGGTGAGTGGAGCTGAGAGACTTCAAAGAAGTGTGACTGGCCCAAGGTCACCCAGCAGCTGCATGTGGAGGAGGTGAGACGCGAACCCAGTTCCCCAGATTACGAGACCACCGCTCTTAACCACTACACCACACTGGCTTGAATTGAAGAGTGGGGTAGAAGACCATCAACAACATCACCATCCTCATCACATGATGGAATCCAGTAAATACTAGGGGCAAACCTTCAAGATACAGTTGCTTCAAGAGACAAGAAGTGACCCGCTGCCTCAGACAAACAGAACTATATATTGGAAACACTTTTGCGTTCTGCCTGCCTGATGTGGGAAGCTTCTTTGTTGGTACCCCAAGAGACTGGAAAGACACAAGGATGCATTGACTGTTCTGCCACAAGCAGTGATGGGAAGACGAAACAAGCTTAAGGCAGCCACATACTTTCCTGGGTCTCTTTCCTGTGGTGACAATGAGCTGCCTTAAGCAGTTTAGAACAGGGTAAGGCTAGCCAATCAATTATTAAGGTAAAAAAGGAGTACAATGGTACTTTGGTTCTCAAACGTCTTGGTACTCAAACACTCAAAACCCAGAAGTAAGTGTTCCTGTTTTTGAATGTTTTCAGAAGCTGAACATCCGATGTGGCTGTTGGCTATTGTTTTCAGGGTACCTGCACCAATCAGAAGCTGTGCCTTGGTTTTCGAACATTTTGGAAGTCAAACGGACTTGTGGAATGGATTAAGTTTGGCCCTTTTGTTTCTGCTATTTATTTTGTGTTTTTGTTTTTGAGGCTTTTTCAGTTAATTTGTTTTTGTGACTGTGTGGAACCCAATTCAACTATTGATTGATTGATTGATTGATTGTGTGACTGTAAATTGACAAAAGCCCCCCATACAAACAATGACTATAATCAGTGCAGGTAAAAAAACAAATTAATTAATTTTTATCATCTACAATACTGTCTTATTTTATAGTACAGTACATTGATTATTGCTTTCATTTTATGGATCAATGGTCTCGTTAGATAGTAAAATTAATGTTAAATGGTTTTTTTAGGGGTTGTTTTTAAAAGACTGGAATGGATTAATCCATTTTACATTACTTTCTATGGGAAGGTGTGCCTTGGTTTTGGAATGGACTTTTGTAAAGGATTAAGTTTGAAAACCAAGGTACCACTGTATGCTTGATTTCCCTTTAACATGGTCAGGTGAAGGATGCCTTCTGTGGGGATGGTGCAAGCTATACTCCTTCTCTTAATGTCTATGTCTCCCCATTTCTTTTCCCACTAGCACCCCTAAAAAAGAACCTAGACCACAAATAAATGGCTGTCATGTGCGTGATCCACATTAGGTCAAAGCATAATCTACTCCAGGGCCCCAAGTTGTCAACTGAAGTCCAATGCATTACATTGCAATCGGTCTGAGTAATATTTGAGCTTTGTCATTTGATGCAGCAAATATTTCTATCATACAAGGCATGGAGAAAGAGCAGTCTATGGGTTGGTTTTGTTTGCAGGGAAGCAGAGATGTTACTTTTCAACTTGTTTTGTTCAGGAGGCATAGGTAACCGCAGAGATTGGCATCATGATTTCATAGAAATAAGTCAAATGAAATAGATTTTCTTAGACAGATGGAAATTAGTGCTAGGTAGAAAATGAAGATGTGAAATTGGAATTTGACATTTAAATGAGAAGGAATTGCGTCTGCGATGATTTGACAGGATCTTGGATAAAATGACAAGTCATCTGTCTTCATAATACAAGGTAGAAATTGGCCATCAATTTGGATCAGGAATATGCTTCTCTTTCCTACCCCTTGCTGAGGAATTGTACAATGAGGTGTGTTGGGATTTTACATTCCTCTCAAGCATCTGCGCCAGAGGCAGGAGGACAGATTAGTTGACATCCCACTGAGTTGCTTTGGTACAATATGCCCCATGTAAGAAACACAAATATTTCAATCCTAATTTATCAACATGATGCTGGTACAACAGAATCTACTTAAAGGCTTATGTATCCCAAGAACAATATTCATTGCTGACAATGGCACATGGAAGGCTAGGTATGACTCAACCACTTTTTGACCTCAAATATAGCAAAAGACAAATTGAGCGGAGGAACTTTGTAAATCCATAGTTTAATTCGATACCTTTCTTTCTTTCTTTCTTTCTTTCTTTCTTTCTTTCTTTCTTTCTTTCTTTCTTTTGAAGTGTAGAGGAGGAGGATATATCTGAACATGGGTTGTCCTCGGATAACCTTGACAATTAAGTGTAATGCAATTCTAAATAAAACAGGGGTGAACTGCTTAGGATACCAAACCAACAAACTAACAAAAAACCCTATAAGTAAATGCAATAAATATAATTAGATAAGAATGCAGGGAGACGCCTTATACAGAGTTAAGCCATTGGTACTTCCAGCTCACTATTGCCTATGCTGACTGGCAGTAGTTTTCCCAGGAGTTTCAGCCAGGAGTCTATCTCAGCCCTGCCTGGAAATATCAATGATTACCCCTTTGTATGCAAAGCGTGTGCTTTCCCCCTTGAGCCACAACCCTTCCCCTAGTAAGTTGATTTAACTATAGAGTCAGGGTTCACGTCACTGTCTCCTGGTACTTACCAAATCTGGTGATACACAGACATTCTCTCACCTAGGAATGGAGGAGGAAATAATGTAAACATAATTTGGTTGCTCCAAGCCAGTTGGGTTTTGCTGGCAGCAGACCACCTCCTGTGTCCAAACTGAGCACCTGCTTATGTCCAAACTGTGCATGACTGCACAATTAATTGTATTCAAAATTAAACAGTAAAAAATGTATATGTATACACATTTATATGTATACACAGAAATATGGATATGCATCATCCATATAAAAAAGTCAAGTGCCGTGTAGTACCTAAATTTCTGCATGATTATTTTATAAATATTAATAGATAAATGTTTTTAAACAGATAAAGGAATTTTTATTTTTTATTTTTGAAATTTATATACCACTCTTCATCATAAGATCTCAGGGTGGTTCACAGGATAAAATACAAGATATAAAGAACAAATAAATAATTAAAACAACGAAACAATAACTGCCCTCTTCCCACAGGCAAACATTAAAAGGCTGTAGAATACTAACCAGACTGGTTGAAGGGGAATTGTTGTTTGTATCTGTTTTTGTGCAGATATACATAGAGGTCACAGGCTTATTTTCAGCAGAACTGGTAGAAAATAACTCACTTCTTATCCACATGAAGGAGCAAGATTGGAATGGGGAGGAATCTCTGCAGATAAATTCAACATTGATGTTATCAGAAAACCCCACCCCTACCATCGCTTTCCATAGTGCTGACCATTCTCTCATGTGTTGATAGTGCAAAAGAGTTGCAGCTTGCACTGTTACAACCTGACTCCTCATTCTCAGCTGGAAAACACCATCTGGAGTGAGTCATTTGCAAGTGAGACATGACAGGGAGTGGGAAAGCGTTCAGTCCAGTTTACAGTTAAATGTGAACCTACCAAATTTGCAGTTTCTGAAATAATACAATAAGACAACCATCCTTTGAAATTTGCACTTTTATGAATTTTTGCAATGCAGTTCTCCAGACAAGTGATGTGCGCAAAAATTGCATATAAAGTGTGCATATATTAGTGAAAATAGCATACAAAAAGGTATTCTACTGGTTTGCAAACATGAGTCTGTTTGGCAAAAAATCAACGTGTATACATTAGGAGAATTTTGCAGTAAAATGCTGGTGAATGGTGAGAACATTTTTACTTTTTAATTGCGAGCAGATGTGGAAATGTGGAGACTTGAACCTAAGATCTGAAAATGAGAAACAGAGAGAGACCAAAATAGATCAATTTGCCCATGGACAGCAGGCAAAAAAAAAAAAAAAAGGGGGTGAACCCTCCACTCAGTGACCACTTTCTCCTTGCACCTACCTCAGTCATTTCCTCTTTCAATAAAGGATTCAGTGCACCTTATCCCACCAACAGCTTTTTATCTTAAAATTGCCTCCTAGGGTCTAGTGACAAAGGTTTTGGGCAGGCAAGATGGTCCCACCTTTAGATGCTGGAGGACCAAGCTGGTGGACAATGAACCATTTTTTTTGTAGACACAAATGAGGAGAATCATTTAAAATTTAAAATGAACTCCATGCTCTAGGTTGCCTACATTATTTAATAGAGGTGAAGAGCTCTCTAGAAGTACAGTATGCTACTTGAATACAACACATAGGTGAGTGATAGTATTTTGATTTTTTAAAATTGGATCAATTCTGAAAGTGAAGCTTTTCTCATCTATGCAAAAACAGTGGGAGCATTTCATGGAGTTCAAATATTTGGTACAGCACCAATAGGGATATAAGAAGGACATGATTGGGCTAATATGGAATATTTTCTCATCTGGCCAATTTAAATTAGCCTGTGCAACTTTTCCATGCATTTACCATGTGCCCACACTCCTGCTAACTGAGTGCTAACTGAGTGGGAGATGTGCCATGGAAGGAAGGCAGAGTTCATTTCCTAATGGTCTGTCTGATAAATGTCATTCAGGCTTTATTGACTTGTACAAGGGAACTAATTTGTTTGAAAGAGGGCGATGGTCTTACATCACAAGTGGAAGATCTTAGGCGATCACAATTGCCTATAAACAATGGACAAATGTCATGACAAATTCAGTCTGCAGGCCTGTTTGCAGTAATTAACAGGTGTGAATTTCTATTTGCTAGTACAAACCTCCCACTGTGCAGGCTTCTGCTGGGTTTCAGCTGCTTCCTGACTGCATTTTGGCTTCTAAAAAAGTAGCTGTCACCTCACTGTTGTTCCTTCAATACGTTAACTCAAATGCTTATTTTAAATTCATTTGAGACGTGCTGTATTAAGGACTATGTATTAATGGTACTGTGTATTAATGCAATGATGAGCTTATAGGGGCTGTAAATGAATAAGTTTATATGCATTTTAAAAACATAGTAGCCTGGACATGTAGCTATAAAGTCTGTTTGACAGACTATTTTACATGTTCTACCCCAATCACCTCCACATAGAACATTTGCTTGGGTTACCGAATGGAGTATTATCAGGTATATTCAAAAATATCATTTATACTTGTTCCTCTCCTTTCCTCCCACTTCCATTCCTTTCCTAATTCCCTGGTGGACAAAACATGATGAATCAGCCAAATGAGCAACAGTAATGGCACTGTGGTCTAAGCCACAGAGCCTAGGGCTTGCCAATTGAAAGGTCGGCAGTTCGAATCCCTGTGATGGGATGAGCTCCCATTGTTCAGTCCCAGCTCCTGCCCACCTAGCAGTTCAAAAGCACATCAAGTGCAAGTAGATAAATAGGTACAGGTCCGGCGGGAAGGTAAACGGTGTTTCTATGCGCTGCTCTGGTTTGCCAGAAGCAGCTTAGTCATGCTGGCCACATAACCCGGAAGCTGTCTGCGGACAAACGCCAGCTCCCTCGGCCTATAGAGGGAAATGAGCGTGCAACCCTAGAGTTGTCCGTGACTGGACCTAATGGTCAGGGGTACCTTTACCTTTTAATGGCACTAGAGTAGACCTGGTGAGTTTCTTAGAAGTGTTCAATCACAGAACAGAAATATGTGTGGGGTTGCTGCTTCAAAGGAGAAAGGTAGACAGTCCCTTAACATTGGCAAGACAAAGGAGATGGTGTCGGACTTTCGGAGGAAGAGAGGGGAACTAGCCCCGTTGTATATAGGGAAGGGGGGGCTGTGTGGAGAGAGTCTCTTCCTTTAAATTCCTGGGAGTCCATCTTAGTGAAGACCTTACTTGAAAGGTCAATACAGCCCAGGTGATTAGGAAGGCCCAACAGAGACCTCATTTCCTTAGGGTCTTGCAAAAGAACAATGTAAGACAGCAACTGATGATTTCCTTCTATCGGTCCATGATAGAAAGTGTTCTCTCATACTGTATTATGGTGTGGTACACTAGTTTGACAGCCATGGACAAAAAGTCCCTACAGAGCGTGGTGAAGACAGCACACAATATCATGGGCTGTCCCCTGAGTCCGCTAGATGTCATCGCAGGAGACAGTTGCCTCAGAAGAGCGAGGAACATTCTCAGGGATGACTCACACCCTGGCCAGCACCTTTTTAATCTCCTGCCCTCGGGCAGGAGATATAGAAGCATGATAAGCCGCACCAACAGGTTAAAGAACAGTTTCTACCCATGGGCCGTGAGGCTGTTGAATGGAAGACAGCAACATTGCAGCTGACATCCAGGGTTGGTGGTCGTATGACATCACACAGAGTGTAACAAGGACTGAGAGATTGGGGGGGGGGGCTCGTTTAATCTCACTGTAAACAAGTGGTACAGTGACAATAAAGTATTTCTATAGAACAGCTTACATACTGCAATGGGAAAAGAAATTACAGCCACTTTGCTGCTCCCAAGGCTTTTTAGGGTAGATGGGAATTAAATTGAGGTTTGGCTTAGTATATTATCTGAATTTAGGATTGTAGTTAAGATCCTCCTTAACCACAATATGTAGCCAAGGTTTGTTCTATGAATACAGACCTTAACCATGAACCGAGGTTTGGATAGCATAATCTGGCTTGCTGTGGTCTCATATGTACCATATATTTAAAGCAGTATTAAACCACTTTAACAGTCATCTCTTCTCTCAGAAAATCATAGGAACTGTAGTTTGTTAAGGGTCCTTAGAGTCAGTGCTTTTTCTCTGGCGGTATACAACAGAACACAGTACTGGCACCATTCTTTTTTCTTCTTTTTTTCAAATCTTGTGATGCCAGCACATCTTCAGAGATGACCATGGCAGATGCACACACACGCACACACACACATACACACACACACACAAACACACACTGCCTTCCCACCCTTTAGCTGCCTCTGGGTGGGGTCCAAAGCTTTCAGTCAGTGTGGAGGGAGGGAAAAGAATAAGCCTGGGGTGCAGGGGTGGGTTTGGGGTGGATGCGGCCTGTGCATGTGCAACTAGGCAATGGTGCAGGTGTAGTGCAGCCTGGCTGCTGTGAGGGAACAATACAGGGCAAGCTGACAGCTGTCTGTCTGGCTGCTTCACATATTCTAAGGTTGAGCTACCTGTTCCATCAAAGTAGTTCCTGAAACTTCCCTGGCTCAAATTCACTCTACCATACTGACTGGGGGGGGGGGGGATAGGTTAAGCTATCCAGGATGCTTAAATTTCAAAACCAGCTAACTAATTAAAATTTCAGGGCAGGTTTCTGTGAACTTGTTGCCACACAATGCACCATCTACGTTTTTACTCATTCATTGCAAGTCAAAATGATCAGACATACCAGGTTGAAACTGTAGAGGTGAATCTCCTCCTGGTGTGTGTGGCCTGTTCCTCCCCCACCCCCATAAGCAACCAAAAGAATATCCAATTATCTGCTGGCTCAGTGTACCTTAGTGAAGGAGGTGAGAGATGATGTGGTGACTTCAGACTGCTTTTAATAAAGGAGTGAGGCAAAATAATAATAACCCTGACATTTTACGTGTGATGGGTTTTGCTAATGATTTTTCCTTCTGCCTTACTGAAAAGGATTAGATACAGATGCATCCCTTTGGTGTAAAGATTATCTGTAATCTGTGGTGCTGGACAGTTTGGTGTTTTCACAGCATGCCTTCTGACATGTCTTTAATGCAAAGTCCATGATGCTCATTTCCTTCCCTTGGTGTTACTAAGGGTTGGTACTACACATGCAGTAAAATAAAGGGTTAGAATGGACTGTACCATTTTGAAATGCATGGTTGGGATCCAAATGTTGAATTTTCTCCGTGAGCTTAAAAAAGAGAGAAAGAAATATGTTTTAAATGTGTATAAAACTAGCAAGCTGGGAGAGGGTAAACTAGAATCTCCCTCCCCAATGTGCTTCTTTTTTCAGGAGGTTTGGAAACTTTCCACAATCGGGGCCAGAAGTCTGAAGTGGAACAATTTGCTCTATCACCTCAGCACCTATTCTGTTGTATGTGTGGATCAAAGCTTAATCTACTGGTGTGTGGCTGCATGTTTTCCTTGGTTATTCCCAGTAGAGGATAAAGAACACATAAATAGCCAAGCCGTGAGATCCATTTGCTCAACAATAGTGGAAGAAATGCCACACTGAAGTGCATCAAACCCATTAGTCTATGTCATATATTAGGTATTTTGCATCAGACACCATTATTTGTGAAGCAGTGCAGGAGAATAAAGAGCACGACTTCTTATAATTGCAGGAGAAAGAGCAGCAAGCTGCTCTCAGTTTTCTAGGTTTCCTTTTCTTGAAAGAAAAAGGGATATTTATGACATGCCATCTCCTTTCTCCATTTAAAGCACTACCAATTATCAGTGGACATTGTGCAGTTTAGTTATAAATTAGCAGAAGAGAGTAACCCAGACAAAGCACTTAAAGCTCCTTAGCAAAACATAGTAAAAATGTTGATCTAAATGAGGCCAGAGATATTCAATTAGAGAGCTTAAATCCTCTTAAAGGAGAAAATCTTGTTGCCTTCAAAGAGGCTTTGGGCTTTGTTTGGGCACATTTGAGTGTAATTGTGTTACTGGATCTTTTATATATTTATTAGTATAGAAGATACGGAAGACTTGTATATGATTTTCTTTTTAAAGCTCCATTATGCCTTCCCTTCCTCCTTCTGACCGTGAACAAAAGTTTAAAATATTATTCAAGTAGATGGTTTCACTTCTTTTCCTCTCTTTTACTGTCCATTAGTTCAAAAGCTGCAAAAATGCATGGGCTTAACCATGCACACACTATGCTCACAAGGTCAATATGATGCTCATTAACTCACACACTTGACATCAAGAAACGTGTTCCTTGTTAGTTTCCTTTTTTCTCTCATTTTTCCACTCGTAAGTTCAGCTCTCCACATTTTCACATCAGTTTACTCTTTTAAAAAAAAGTCTTCATGAAAATTCACCAGCATTTTGATGTTTCTTCTAATGTACTTTTTTTCTTTTTTCTTTTTGCACAACGGCTAATACAATCTATGTCTGTGCTATTTTCATTAATAGATGCACTTTACCCTAATATATGCATTTTTTATACATTATGTGGCTGGAGAACTCCACTGCAAAACACAGAAATGTGAATCTTGAAGGATTACTGTTTCGGGTCGTATACTGTTGTAGAAAGAGAACTGAATGTGAACTGAATTGAATTTCTCCCCCATCCTTACTGATGGTGAACTTCTGTAAATAGAGCCTAGCCACAGTTCTCCATGCTCTGGTAACTTTCCATTTAGATAACTTATGACATATATTTTAGTTGGTGCAAAATGTGACATTCATAGTTTTGATTGGGAGTGCTGTGTCTGACCATATATTGCCAATTCAGAGATAACACAACTGCCTTCCTGTCATGATCTAGTTGGCTCCTTGGCTTAATTAGGCAGCAAGCAAACTCCGTCAGTTTTCAAGCAGTTTTATTATATACCATATTGGCCTGGATATTAGCCCCATTTCCCCCCCAAATTCCGACTGTGAAAAGTTAAAGTACAGCTTATATTCACGACCTTACGGTATGCAGCCAAGAGCTGGCAAACAGCAAAGTGGTGCCCGCCCCATGCGTAGTCCCCTGTCCTCTCCCCCAAGGCCAGGAAGGGAGAGAGCGATGAAGGGGAAAGGCTGCCGAAAGGCTGGTATAAACGCAGTGTGGCTCCACCCCCCTCCCAGTATGCAGTCAGGAGCAGCGAGGAAGGGAGCGGTTTATATTCAGGTATTTTTTCTTTCCCTCCTCTTATTTTAGAGGTGTGGCTTATATTCAGGTGCGGCTTATATCTGGGCCAATACGGTACAGTAATTACACTCAAAACCGCTCCCACAGCTACCGTCTCCTTTCAAGACATTGAGGCATCTGGGCATTTCACCGCTAACAGGAAGTCCTCCAGAAGCTCCCCTTTTGTTGATTTGATTGACAGCTTTCCCTGACCCTCGTTAACCTACAAGCACAGGGGGATTCTGGCTGGCATTCTACTCCTTCCTCTGATGAATCATCCCTCTCTTGTGTTGTTGCTAGAGACTGCTGATCAGTGCCTTGGCCTCTCTCCAGCCCTCTCTCTCTTCCCTGAGAACTTATCTCCTCCTCTCCTGCAGAGGAGAAGGGGGGTTGTGGGGAACTGTCTTCAAATGGCTGAGAAGGAAGGAGAACTACTCCTTCCTCCTCTAACTCTCTGTCTCTCTGGGGAGCCCTGTCTCTGACACTTCCTTATTTGCTTTTGTAGGCTCAATTCAAAGTCCTGATGCTTACATTGCAAGCCCTAAAAAGTTTTGGATCCAAGTAGTTGAGGGACCAACACTGCACATACCAACCTGCCCGCATGATAAGATCAAAGTACAATGCCCTGCTCCAATGACCATCTCTGTGTGAGGTGTGCTGTTCCTCAATATGGGCTTCTCTAGGTGTCCTGCCCAATTTGTGGATTGTCCTGGTGCCAGCTATAGCCACATTCGCACCATACATTTAAAGCACTGTGATACTTCTTTGAACAATCATGGCTTCCCCCAAACAATCCTGGGGAATGTAGTTTGTGATTTTTTGCATTTCTGTATGCTTGCTTTGCTGTTCAGTTTTAAATTAATTATTTGTATTTTACACATTGTGACCAATTTTGACAGCTTATAGCTTTTAGGAATAAAGATTTCATTCATTAAGTGTGTTAAGACTGCTGAAAGTTCTTAGGCAGCCCCTATTACCCTCACAGGCAAGATGAAGGGAATAGGGAGCTCCTATCAACTCTTAGTAGCCACGACGCACTACAGCTCCCAGAATTCTTTCGCAAAAGCCATGACCGTTTAAAATGGAATCATAGCATTTTAAATAAATAATCATAGCATTTTAAATGGTATGAATGAGACCCAAGTTATGTTTCAGACACCAGGAAACTGCTATTTTATTCATCCTGGCAACTTGCAACAAGCCTCTGGCCATGACTGAAGAATACCCAGTAAAGAAAGATCAGGACAGAAGCAGTGCAGAAAGAAAACATGGAAACCCCGCTCCCAATACTGAGAGTTTTGTATACAAAACCTAACTTAACATTGCATGGCACTCTGACAATTGGCTGGAAGCAGCAGCCATCTATAACAGTGACTGTCAGTAGCAGAAGAATGTGGTGGTCAGGCCTGGCAGAAACAGCATGCTGGGAGACTGATACATAATCTGTACATTATCAGGAAATGCCCAGATCTTTGTGTACAATGTGCTGCAGCTTAACAGTCCCTTAGGATCAAGCAGTTAGGAAGAAATAGAAAGCAGGGAGGGGACCCTTTGGATTTTAAATAGAGAGCATTATCCTAATATTTATTTCCTATATGACCGGGGAATATACAAGACTGGATAAATGTGTCAACAAGCATTTAATAGCTGGATCCAGCTTCAAGCCTGAAATGGGGTGGGGGGTGGGGGGAGAAGATGCATTCTGATTGGACTGCATCTCTGGGAAAAGTCTGAGAATTCTTTGGAGAGTCTGTATAAGTTGCCAGCTTGTTGTCATATTTGTAAATAAAGAGAATTATTTTTATAATAATTCAGCAGCATGTGACGTTTATTCCAGCCATAGATCTCAAATGAGCTCAAAGAACAGCTTTAGGGCTGAGCAACAACTGTATAAATATAAAACTGAGACAAACAGGCAGATTTCTTCACTATATCACAGGAGCACAGATTCTGCGCCTGCACCAACAAAGAAGGCTTTATATATGCCAGCAGAATGTACTTTTAAAATGGCGAACTTATGAGCCTCTGGCATTCTCGATTCATTTGATGAAGAGATGGTCTCACTCTTTATTGTAGGGAAAGTCTGCATGAATAATCACTCGACACACCCATTCTTTAAAGCTGCCATTTTGCACTACGGGAAGAATCAAGTGTTTCATGCTAATCTGCTTGGTTTTAATGCACTGATAGAAAGCATCCATTATTTCTTGGATCCTAGGCACAAGCAAGTAAGTCCTGTTGATTGCAAATTGAACTTCCTTTTGCATAATTGCTGTGATTCAGAGGACACCGGGTTCGGATTATATAACCAGCAGAGTTCAAGTATAGAGCTGGAAATAAAGAGGTGAGGCGTTTGTGTGAGGTTAACTAGGGCCTCAACTTTATTCAACCTAGCATGAAGATCTGCATTATTTAAAACTGTGTGGGTGCTGTCTTAAATCAGGAAATGCCTTTCTTCAGTTACAGGCAAGCTTGCCCTGCTGTGCTGTGTCCAGAACCAGTGAACCTTCCCACACCAAAAACTCTGCCTGGTGTGTTGCAAGCAGCCTACATCATTCACTAGCATCCCTGGTCACTGTGACCTTACATGCCCGTATGTTTTAACGGATGCAAAAAGTTAGCCATATTTAAAACTAATAAGAGTTTAAGATTGCCAAAACTGTATACTTGATTGTTGCTTATGTGTTTCAATAGAGTACTTGGGGTCTATTGAAATCAGGACAAGGTAGGTGTGGTTATTTAATCCAGCTGAAGTGAGCCAATAGTTTCAAAAACTTTTTTTGTGAGAGTGCATTTGTGGGAAATGTGAGAAAAAGAAATGCCCCCAAAGACTGGATGTTTGTGGAATTTCTCCAAAGTATTTTTTTAAGGATAAGTTTGCTACAGGTCCTATTATATGGAAAAAGAGATGATTGTCCTCATAGGTACATGGAGACAGCCATCTTTTTCCTCTATATAATTGCCCAGGAAAGGACTCTCACTTTCAGTGTCCTTAGACCTCTTCAGATGTTCACATAATTGGTTAAGCAAATATGCGGGGGGGGGGGCGCATGTGCGTGACCATCACTGTTCCTGTTCATCACGACCAATTTGGAGGGGTGACTGTGTTAAGCAGGGAGCTTGTGGAGGCATTCTGCATGATGTAGAACCCAGTCTTCCAGAATTCTAAATCACGTGGTGAGTAGCCAAGAGTACAAGATGCCATCAGCTCAGATGCTTGCCCATTGCCCCCAAATTTTGGGTGATGACTGGGAATGACAAAAGGAGACAGAAATGGCACATTCATCCTTGCATCCACTCATATACTGAATGCTTAATGTGATTATTATTTCAATGCCTTCCCCACCTACATAGTGGGAAGGGAATAGTGGGAGTGAAATTTAAAGTTGTATATAAGTTAAACTATGACAAATGGGATTGAAAAGAGAAACCATTAAGATCACCTCCTGAATTTCTTGTTATTGAATCACTTATGCAGTCTTGCCTTGGCCACTAGTTAATGGCTTGGGGTGCAGGAACCTAGTCTGAGTGCAAGGCAGATAAATTTATTTTAAGTTAGGCTTGCCATACGTCTGGAAAATTCCTAACATGTCCTGATGAAAATGCATGGGGGGAATTTTGCCGAATTGGCAAAATGTCTCGGAAAACCCAATGTATGGCAATGTGATAGAAACAGCAGTGGAAACAGCTCCCAAAGCTTTTTTGAGGGAAGCTCAACACTTTGCATGTGTCAGGAATTTTACCTTTTGAAATATGGCAACCCTATTTTAAGTTCGCATTCTGTTCAGATTTATTTGAGGGGTAGGACGAACTTTCTGAACTGATCTTTGAAGTGGGGGTCAATTTCAGCTTGATCCCCTACCCCTAATTAGTAAACCCATATTTCATTTATTTTGGTTGTCTTCTGCTCAGCTGAAATATTAAAATGCACATACATTCCAATTCTCTTTTTGACTTGGTGCAATTTAATTTGCGCCCCCTTGGACTTGCCACTGTTGTAGTGAAGTTTCAGGAATTAGCCATGCATTAAATACATCTAATATAGCTTTGGCAGGTATAAGATCTGCATAGTAGTCTAGGGCCAAATGGTAATATGTACACTGCTCTCCTCATAGTATCTTAGCACAGCAATCTCCAACATACACACGGTTAAAATTCCCTATTCTGCAATGAATGTAGATAATGAAGTCCTTGGACATCACTTGCATGCTCCATAATATATGTTCAGGTGATAGCAGACTACTTAATTGAGGTGAGTGAGGTTGATAAAGCTTTTGATCCAGTCTCCTATCCACTTTGATCCCTGAATGGTGCTAGCATACTTGGTAGGCTGTTTATGTTTGTACTGCTAAATGCCTGCCCCCCCCCTCTCTCTCTCTCTCTCACACACACACACAGAGCAGCAGCAGCAGTCTCAAGAAAGACTGTTCCTCCTGCCCTCTGGTGCCTGTCATATCACTGCACTCATCCTTACAGAGGGCTGTGTGCACATTGCACAATTGAGCTAGTAGCATTGAAAGATTATCTGTCCTAGAAGTGATAACTCTTCAAAGAAAAGGAAAAAAAGAGAGGAAAAAAGGTTTGTGCAGCAGCCTTGCTCACTGCAGATGACATAAATTCCTTCATATTTATTGAAAACAATCTGAGAGGAAGGTTGATTCTAGTCATATATCAGTTAAATTGGTATTTTTGTGATTGTAGCATTGGTCATGGGCACGGGAGTTTCTTTGCCACGCAATACCATTTGCCTTAGACCCTCAACATGGGAATAGAGCTTTGCATTTATTGCACATCCTCCTACATCATGTTCAAGGGCAGGGGAGACAGGAGCTTGCCATTGCCTTCCCGAATAGCACTGTGGCAGATCTTTGTTGGGCTGATACCGCATGAATATATGAAGCTGTCTGCCCTGTTCAATGAGGGGTATTGGCTGCTGTGATACATTTGGATCTTTCTGATTTGAATAATGGTATACATTTTTATCATTGATTGTGTGTGTGTGTGTGTGTGTGTGTGTGAGAGAGAGAGAGAGAGAGAGAGGAGTGAGACCATATAGGCCACTACAGTAACCCTTCAAGGCTATTTCTCAGCCCTCTTACCTAAGACATTTCAAAATGCAAAGGCGAGGCATTGAACCAGGAGTATTCTTCATGCAAAACATGTAGTCTGGTACATGTTTTATATGTACATCTCCTTCACACATTCCTCCAGCCTGTCACAACAGCCCTCTCTGTCTCCCACTGTATGCTACAGCCTGGATTCCCTAAGGAATTAACACCTAGTACAGCCTTTCCTCAACCTAGTGTCATCTGGATGTTTTGAACTACAACGCTCATCTTCCCTAAGTATTGGTTGTGTTGGCTGGGGCTGATGGGAGTTGTAGCTCAAAACATCTGGATGGCACCAGGTTAGGAAACAACATTTTAGGTGGGAATTTGGCTACTTAAACCAAGCATTTCTACAAGCAAAACTGGGGGCCCAAACACATGGCGTGCTAGATCACTACTTCCATGCTTTCTTCACCTGGTATTGTAGGCTGCCGAAGGTGAGCAGGCAATTTTTTCAGTAAGCACTTGGTGACCCTTGTCAAAGGAGTAAGACAAAGAACAGGAACTCCTTACACACTCAAACACACGCACACACACACACACACACACAGTCCAAGGCAGGATCATATTGCTGCTGGTTTTGGAGGAATGGTAGCATCTCACAGAGTGTGCCTAGAGTCTGTTTTGTCCTTCTCAGCAACTACTTTACTTTGTAACGATGGTTATTATTATTATTATTATTATTATTAATAATAATAATAATAATAATAATGCCATAGTTATTTGAGCTCCGTAGGTAGGAATGTGGCAAACACATAAATAGGAATGCAATCAGTAGAGGTTGAGAATGTTCTTCTAGTGCCTGAAAATTGATTTAGTAAGTTCTGGGGTACATAGATATAGATTCGCTCACACATTAGCAGGGGTTTTAGCAGTCAGGACTTGAAGCTGGGAGAATGTGATGTTTGCATTCCTAACCACACCATTCCTCACTTTTCATGGACTCATTGTAGGGCATTTTCCCAAAAGAATGTTCTCTTTTCCTCCGCCGTGTTCCTGTTCTTTCACAGTCTGTGTGGGTGGGAAGCACTAGCCTCAGAGATAACACCTGGATTGCTCAAGTGAGCTGAATGCAATGATTGCAACTCACAGATGTTAGAAGCTTTTTGGTATTTTAACACTTTGGACTTCAGGTTTTTTGTTAATGACCCGAGGTATAGCCTTGGGGTTCTGTTGTTCCCTGGAGCTATCCAGTGTGGGGTAATTTGAGTTGATCAAATGACCCTTAACTGAAAACAGTTGGAGATGTGTTCTGCAGCTGAAGCTTGCCATAATAATATTGTTCAAGGGATTCATGCTGGTGGTCTGCTGAGCATTTGGGAGAGATTGCACTCTGGCGCTGGCCTGAGATGAAGGAAATTCTGAAGTCACTGTTGCATTTTCTCTTCATTTAAGACAGTACTTGCATAGAATGATGCCGTCACTATAGACACAAAGTTGAAGCAATCTTATTGTGCAATCCTTTGATCCCTGGGAGGACATCTCAAGGGCCATTTTGTGAATCTCCCTCTTTATTGACTGAGCAGGATGTTTGCCTGCTCTGAGGGATATAGGGAGGTCTATCTTTGGAAGTCCTCTCCTGCTGCCATAGAAAGGACTTTTGCCATTGGTGATGCTCTGATGGCACAGGGGCAGGGTTCTGTGGGCAATCCACTAGATCCAAAGATCTCCTATCCCATTGCCGTGTTCTCCATTCCTCACTGGCTGCCTAAAACCATTTGGCAGGTTCACCAACACAGATTTGCATGTGAAGTTAGTGATGTGTGTGTTCATACCCCTGCTTTTGAAAGGCCTAGAATCGTTGCCATGAATCTCAGACTGCAACTTGTCAAAGCATATCTACTAACCCCTCTTCTTTGCCACCATCTGTTCCTGCCCTTTTTCTGCTGGCCAGCTCGAGCTACATAGACAAAGAAACTGAAAGGCTCTGATGTCCTCTTGTGTTCATGTTCAGAGCATAATTTTATGGCAGAGTGAAGATGACAGGTCAGAGCATAGCAATCAAGTTTCCATTTAAACACAGCTTGAAAAGAGCTAAATTAATAATGAGTAGCTTGTCTGTCACCTATGAAGCAATTTATAAGAAATGTATTAATAAAAGCCTAAATCATGGCCTTTTATTGGAAACTGCTCAACATCAACATTGTGCTGCTACAATTCAGTACAATGGAAATGATAAAAGATCATTATTGGCCATTTGCAAATGATATTTCTGCGGTCATATGCCAAACCACATAGTGCAGGATTCTGGACATCAATGATATAAAGGATTAATTGCATGTGCATAGCATCAGAAACAAATGCCTCCAGAAGCCTAAACAGAGTGGGCGGGAGTTGTAGATAATTTGATCCTTTTTGTTCTTCAGCATTGCTCTGGTGGCAATGAAGCCTCTGAGATGGATTGGTTAGGCTGGAGTGATGGCATGGATTGTTTACAAACTTCCCAAGTGCTCATGGAATCAGGCTGTTGACTGCCCTGTGTACCTGTGAGGGAAGAGAGGTTGTCATTTGGCTGGAATTATAACCCCACCTAGGGCCTAAGAGCAAAAGTACTTTTGTGGGGCATTCTGAACATGAAAACTGAGCATGGATGACAGCGGAACTAAGGAGCAGGAAGTCATAGACAAGGCTGCTGAAGGAATGGTTCAGAATAGGCAACAGTAAGAAGCAGGTAGGTGAAAGAGAAGATTTCTGGGAAAAGGCAGATAATGGACACGGGGGAGACGGTCAATGTCATATATTAAGGTCATATTCACACAAAACATAGAAAGCACTATACTACTTTAAACAGTCATGAAAGAAATTCTGGGAACTGTAGTTTGAAGAGGGATGAGAGTTATTAGGAGACCCATATACTTCTCACAGAACTACCATTTCCAGAGTGGTTTAACAACCAATCCCCCTTCTAAGGGAACTCTTAAAACTGTAGCTTTACAAGGGGAATAGGGGATTCCTAGCAGCTCTCAACACCTTTAACAAACTGCAGCTAACAGGATTCTTTGGGAGAAGTCATGACTGTTTAAAGTGTTATCATAGTGCTTTAAATGTGTGATTGTGGCCTAATTTGAACTAACCAACCTAGCATTTGGCTGCAGGCTTCTAGTAACTTCTGTTGATATATGTGAGAAAGTTGGTGCATTAGAATGTTTGTCAGCTAGGAACTATTACAAGTTATTTGCAAGGCTAGAATAACTTTGAAAATAACATTCAAATAAAATTGTTACCTAGTCAATGCAAGGCCTGTTAAAGATAATACCATTGGAGGATTTTGATACAAACACAACTAGCTCCTCAAACCAGTTGCAACCTACCATCAAAAAGATTTATCCTTGTATTAAATCGTCACTTGAAATTCTATTTCTGAAAGTGTTTTCTTACTTAAACCAAAACAAATATTTTCATACATTAAGTATGAATGTAGGAAGCTGTTCTTACCAATCCTGCTTTAAAATAGACACCATTGTCCAAATTACTGTTGCTCTAACAGTTGTCTAGGCAACAGGCCTTCCTCAAATTGGAGGGGTGTGTTGTACATCCCTTAAATAGCATAGCAGCCCACTTCTTAAAAGTGTTATTTCAACCTGAAACTCCACTGACTCTAATGACAGTAGGGTAGTTTGAGATTTGGAACCTCAAGCCACTATCTAGTCTCTTAAATTCAATCAGTAAATTTTATGTATCAATTTAATTATAATAGATTATTTGCTTCTGCAGTCGCATTAAAAGTCCCAGCAGGAGGTCCAATATATTAGTATACATTCTGAATAACTAAGCATGTTATGCAAAAGCATAAAAGATGAGGTTGCATTATCAGAACTTCACAGCAGCTGTGGCTATCTTATCTGGCCAGCTGTTCTTTCTTGCCTTCTGTAAAATACAAAAGCAATATGTTTCTTGACATATATCAGAGACTTCAGCTTCTTGGACAGCAAAACCACTGACAAGAGCTTTATTTGCTAATAAATATTTATAGCATTTATAGCTTTTATACCACAGTGTTTAGAATACTGGAAAACATCACACATGTGGCAAATTCTGTCAGCTTGGGCCTAGGAAAGGGCATTCTGTGGGGCTCTTTTCAAAGAGGTTTTTCTTTTCCATGACAATCAATTCTTCAAGGTCAATATCATAATGAAATGGAATGAACAACATGACTTGCTTTACTGCATATGTGAGTTAAAGGTGCACCTAGATTCCACAGTGAAAAATGGCCTGAAGATAGATAGATGATAGATAGATGATAGATAGATAGATAGATAGATAGATAGATAGACAGACAGATGGATGGCTCAAGATATTCTCAAATCCCTGAAGAGTTATATTTTGGACCCTGTTGGAAATGTTATGTGTGTCTGGCATAATGAGCTGGTGGCCATTGGCCAAGGCAGTCCTAACTGAAGCATGTATAAACAAAGTAGTGAGTAGTGTTCTAGAGTATCATGGGATATATTTGGGGTGCTCTACAAGGCTTGAGGAGACTTTTGAGAGTCCCATGGACTGCAAGAAGATCAAACCTATCAATTCTGAAGGAAATCAGCCCTGAGTACTCACTGGAAGGACAGATCCTGAAGCTGAGGTTCCAGTACTTTGGCCACCTCATGAGAAGAGAAGACTCCCTGGAAAAGACCCTGATGTTGGGAAAGATGGAGGGCACAAGGAGAAGGGGACGACAGAGGACGAGATGGTTGGACAGTGTTCTCGAAGCTACTAACATAAGTTTGACTAAACTGCGGAAGGCAGTGGAAGACAGGAGTGCCTGGCGTGCTCTGGTCCATGGGGTCACAAAGAGTCAGACACAACTAAACGACTAAACAACAACAACAAGGCTTTCACACATGCTCAGAGCCTTTAGCACAGCCACAAAGTAGTGAAAACACCATCTGCTATCTGCTCACTGCTCAAAAATGTGATCAGGACTACATTTGAATGATCACAATTTGTTCCCATATTCTGTCACACACTTAATATTTAATCTACTTTATTCATGTTTTCATTACTAACACTTTGTGGGATGTAACATTATTAAACTACTCCATATATATCTATATCAATATATATATATTCCCTCATTAAAATTAGGCCAAGTCTGGCCTGCAGACTGTTCCCCCACAAGCCACAGTCACCTGCCCCTTACCTGACATCATATGTCAGGTGTGATGTCAGTTGTTGGGTACATATTGAAACAACTACAAATGAAGAATTGGGAGTTTCAAGTGAGCTCTGATTGTTCCTTAGGAAGCAGTCCTAACTGCTGGCACATTCCCCACCGCTGCTTTACATAACACATAACACGATCCCTATGAATTCTTTATAGATTCTATCGAAAGCCTTTTCTGCATCTAGTGACATTTTCATAAACTCCTCTTGCTCTTTAAATTTATCAAATCTATTGTTAATCTTACATTATCTGTGGCTTGTCTTGTTTTTATAAAACCTGTTCGATTATTAAGTGCCAAGTCTTGGATGACTTTTTGTAATTTTTCAGAATCTTTGCATCGACATTCATTAATGAAATTGGTCTGTAATTTGCACATTCAGTGGGGTCTTTGTTAGGTTTTGGTATAATTATTATTAAAGCTTCATTAAATGTTGCAGCATAAACACCTTTCATAGAATCATAGAATCATAGAGTTGGAAGAGACCACAAGGGCCATCGAGTCCAACCCCCTGCCAAGCAGGAAACACCATCAGAGCACTCCTGACATATGGTTGTCAAGCCTCTGCTTAAAGACCTCCAAAGTAGGAGACTCTACCACACTCCTTGGCAGCAAATTCCACTGTCGAACAGCTCTTACTGTCAGGAAGTTCTTCCTAATGTTTAGGTGAAATCTTCTTTCTTGTAGTTTGGATCCATTGCTCCGTGTCCGCTTCTCTGGAGCAGCAGAAAACAACCTTTCTCCCTCCTCCATGTGACATCCCTTCATATATTTGAACATGGCTATCATATCACCCCTTAACCTCCTCTTCTCCAGGCTAAACATGCCCAGCTCCCTTAGCCGTTCCTCATAAGGCATCGTTTCCAGGCCTTTGACCATTTTGGTTGCCCTCCTCTGGACACGTTCCAGTTTGTCAGTGTCCTTCTTGAACTGTGATGCCCAGAACTGGACACAGTACTCCAGGTGAGGTCTGACCAGAGCAGAATACAGTGGCACTATTACTTCCCTTGATCTAGATGCTATACTCCTATTGATGCAGCCCAGAATTGCATTGGCTTTTTTAGCTGCCGCGTCACACTGTTGGCTCGTGTCAAGTTTGTGGTCAACCAAGACTCCTAGATCCTTTTCACATGTACTGCTCTCAAGCCAGGTGTCACCCATCTTGTATTTGTGCCTCTCATTTTTTTTGCCCAAGTGCAATACTTTACATTTCTCCCTGTTAAAGTTCATCTTGTTTGTTTTGGCCCAGTTCTCTAATCTGTCAAGGTCGTTTTGAAGTGTGATCCTGTCCTCTGGGGTGTTAGCCACCCCTCCCAGTTTGGTGTCATCTGCAAATTTGATCAGGATGCCCTTGAGTCCATCCTCCAAGTCGTTTATAAAGATGTTGAATAAGACCAGAATAAGACAGGAATGATCTACCTGCATGAAAAGTATAATAAGTGTTCTGGAAGTTACAGGTCATCTACAATTCCTGGAAGTTACATTTGGACAATTAAGAGATCACAAAATTTTCTACAGCTGACATCTGCTGGGAGGAGGCCACTTTCATGAGTAACAATGACTCCCTGACAATGAATGATGAAAACAGTAAAAAGCAACCTGGGAGTCCTCAGCTAGAGAACCACAGGCCTGTTCTAGTTTACGGTATCAACAAACTTTGCACACACTTTTGATAAGCCACAATACGGTTCCAAAAATATTATTTTCAGACTATCATGTATGGGATACATAATTTGCTCCTTGTGGTTTAGTACATTGCCATATGGCTCCACTGGGTCAGAAGATATATTAAAATAACTTGTAAAAAATCCCACATTGTTTGGTAATTGAAGGCCATGCAGGCATACAGTTGTGACTTAGAGAAGAGTCCAAATGTGAAAAAGCCTATGTTGAACTGTTCAGTGTACATTAATGCAAAAAAAGTTTGCCCTTTTAGTAGAAAACAAGACACGGCTGAAAGGTTCATTATGAAAGTGTCATGTTGATGTCCTGATCCCTTCTGTCTTAGCAAGAAAAGAGAGATGACAAGAGAGGGGGAGGGAGAACCGTCACTAACCTAATGCCATCAGAAATTCATTTAAAAGACTTTTCATCCCTCGCCAACTTCTCTAAAAGAACGAATTTGTTCTTCACAAACCAGTCCTGTTCTACTCAGCAATATTATCTCTGTCCCCAGGGTCGTCTCTGCCTTTTAGAGCATGACAGCTTGATCAAACTTTTCAAATTGCATTTTTTCCCCTAATTCAAATAAGATTTTGCTAACATATAACTGGATGGGGAAGAGGGGAAGGAAATGAAAACTTCTTCTATTACATCAAGAAACAATAATTAAGCACAAAGGGTTCTAATGTCTAGTTCCCATAAAGAGCAGGTGTGCAGTTAACTGATTCTGGGTTTGGTACCAATATGAGCAGCAACTGGACACTGACGTGATTGAATGTTCCTCCATTTAACAAATATCTCCAACAATTAGAAAACCAGTATCTCAGGGAGAGTATCTCAGTATCTCAATGTTCTAGACATAGGAGTATTGGGACATGTGACATGCCCCCTAAAGGCTGGCACGATACAGTCTAGAAAGAGCATTACTTCCTCATCTGCTATTGTTGTGAACAGGCCAATGAATATGAGTTTTCAGATAACTTTGCCACATCCTCTTTGCACTGTGGCAGAATATAGAAATAACTTTATATTGAATCAAGGACACAAAAACTGGAGTTGTTGTATCCCTGAAAATGCTACTGCTGGAGGCAAATGCCTCAACAAACTGAACATAACCAAATGGGCATGACCTCAGTTTACAGATCACTTAAACTTGTGTGGTGCTAATTATTGCAACAAAATGTCCATGCAGACTTGAAATGTTTACAATGGCTTATTGAAAATAAGGTGTTTGAAAGATTTAGGTGTCAGTTGGTCATTTTACGTTGCTTCTTAGAACACGTAGGAGAATTGGTTTCACTCCATGGATATATTTCCAGCGAGCTGATGTCAACTGCCACTGTAGCCTTTAATGAAGGATGATCACCCTTCTGTTCCCCAAAAGGAGCTACACTAGGATTTGTGCATATTCACAGGCACCATCTCTTCCACCACCTATCTCTGCCCCAGAACTTACCTGGTGGCAGGTAGAGGATGAGGGAGCATCAGCAGAAGGGTTTGAGCACAATCAACTGTGTCCACTTTGATTCAACTTGCAATAAATCACTTATGGAAGCACCCCTGGTTGAAGGCCCATGTCACCCCTAGTCATCGATAAAGGTCCCACTCCATAAAGAAGGCACTACAGACACATACTTATGTACCATGTCTTAGCAAACAAGTGGATTGAAAAAGCTGAGTCTTTCATATGTAGTGAGATATATGGACCTTCTGTCTGGAAGACTGCCTCTTCAAGATGAAGTCTACAAAAATAAGAAGGTGGCCTCTTCAAGTTGAGGTCTACAAAAATAATAGCAGTGTGACTCAAGTGGAATAATTCTGGATATTACAATTTCCAAGGGGGCTGGAGTTTCATGCACAGGGATACTGCAGCCAAAACTGTGGGGCTCTGCAGCTGCAATGCTGCTGTAAGACTATGTCTTTCATACTGTACTGAGAGAGAGATAATAGTCCATCTTGGTAAGAATAGGAGAGAACAAAGAGAACATTGTCTGGATAAAGGAGAGAAAGGTCCATGTCAGAGAGCAGGAAAGGAAAATAAAAAGAGCAATTTTGAATCTCTTAAAATAACCCGTTTGTTGTACCTGGCTTAGTTCTTCTCAAGGATATGTGACTGGTGATCAGCCTTGCCATTTAGGTTGTTTGCACATTGCAGTCCTTTAGAATTAAAGTGATGCTTTTCCTCAGTTACCTGCAAGGGCAATTAAAGCAGAGGTTCCACACAAGAGGTTAAGATAATGTTACATTATCCAGAAATGTCCTCCCCATGCCATGACCTTTCTATAACAAGCATGACCAAGTAGAGAACTTCACCAGTCTGCATTTTTTGAAAAAGCGTTGCTTTATTGCTTTTTATTCCCTGCCCTGGGTTCCTTTGGAGGAAGAATGGGACACAACGGTAATAAATAAAGTTTCTCATGTGGAAGGGCTGTTCATCAAAGGTCATCTTCAATCTTAATCAAATGTTTCCTGTTCACAGGTTCTGCCCATTTGGGGTGGGGTGGAGTTCCAGTTGATCAAAATTGAAGTATTAGTATGAATTATGCTACTGTTACTTTCTTTTTCCGTAAATGGAGAATACTGATTCTCCCCCTACCCCCCTTTTCCGACAAAGAAAGAAGTATTTTCTTCATTCTCAAAGAAAAAGTTAGAGGAAATAAGTAATTAAAGCCTCTTTCTCCACAGACACTAGGGCAATTAAGTGAGGCTATTCAGCTGGACAGTTAAGTGACTATTCAAGATTAATGCTCAAATGATGATCAACAGGACTCAAAAAAGCCAGCAGAGAACCTGGAAACAAGAAATCTGAAGGAACAGCACAGACAACAGTGGACTACAATGATTTGCCAACAATCAGAACATAAAAAGAGCCTGCTGGATCAGGCAGTTATCACAGAATTGGAAAGGACTATGGAGATTATTCTAATCTAACGTCTTCAGTGCAGGAATTTTTTACTCAAGTGTGGCTCTAACCCACAAGCCTGAGATTAGGTGTCTCATTTTCTACCAACTGAGATAGGCCAATAGCCCTGCTAGTGTTGTCTGGAATCTCCATGAAAAGTGACTGAAGGATAAGGATGTTGGACAAAAGAGTGGTTGTGTAAGCAACATTGGTGAGCTAGCTGGGTGTGTGTGGGCTTCCTACACATATGTAGATCTTGAGGAGAAGCTTGCATGTAGGTCTGGAGCTTGCTAATACAGGGTTGTATCCCCACCACCACAAATGATCGTTCTACCTACGCTGAACATCTGAATAGGATGATATAAACTTGGGTTTTAGTGGAAGATGCTGTAAAATAAGTGTGCTTGGGAAAGAAGCATTACTCTTTATCATGGAATTCAATAGAATTGCAGCAGCCACACCAACAGTGGGCACATTTATTTATTTATTTAAATGGAAGCAAGTCCTCGATTTAAATGAAACATACTTCTACATAATGTGTTCAGGATCAAAGTTCAACAGCCCTTAAATCCAAATAAAGAGGCATGACTCACATTTGGATTATGATTTGTGCTTGTAGCATCACCCAGTAGAAAACCTATCCAGTATGCAGTGGGGAAACATTGTGAGGATAATTAGTGAGCAAGTTGTATTTCAGTTTGTCTTTCTTGTACTGCTGAATCAGTGTTTCTCAAACTTCCAGTGACTGAGACACATTTATGTCCGTCACCTGAAAAAGTGTACATTTAGTGAGGAAGTGCAAGAAGTACAAAAATAGTATTTCTGCTTTTCCTCCTTGAACAAATTCCAGCAAAACAAAAACATCAGACAGCAGACAAAGAAGAATATGCTCTCCCTTTCCAGTATACTTTTTTCTTGCAAGATCCTTGTAGGTGTTTTTTCTTTTCTTTTCATTCAGACATAAAGCTCCTACCTGTATCCTGTTATGTACAAATATTACATTTGAAACTAGCCCACATCTTGCGTAAAGACTTAAGAAAACAATGACTCACTGGGCCTTAGGACTTATTAATCTTCCCCCCAATTAGTTACGTTTTTCAAGGGAAAATATATACTGTATCCAAAAGCATTGTGGTGCTAAATAAGCTTTTGAGTTTTACCAGCACAAAGCTTGCTCTATTGCTGTTCAGGCATCTCGGCACTTTGCTGAGTGCTGCACAAAGGGCGAACCATAACAAGCAACATGTCTCTACCTCAAGTAGATCGCTGTCTAAAGGCAAGGGAAAGTTCAATGAACCCACACTGCTGTGCAGAAAGCACATGCTTCTCATTACAGCAAGAGAAGAAAATAGCATACATGAAATTGCTCTGTACCATTATTTTTGCCCTGTCTCTTCCTTTTCTTGTTTTGATTATTTTCGGCAAGTTCTTTTCTTTAAAACAACATGCATCATGGTGGGTGTGGGCATCTACATATGTATGTATACACACAATTGAGGACAGCAGATGAAAAGAACATATATGTGTTCCTCAGTTTAGTTGGGCTTTGAACACAAGTCAGTTCTGAACATACCTGAACTTTTGGTGTGTTTTGTACATGCCCAAGTCCCTGTCCATCCTCATATGACTGACTTGAAAGGTGAGCACCAATTTGCTAATGTACACATGAAGTTGCGCACAAAAGTGGAGGGAGAGAAATGTAAACTCTTTGCAGTGTGTGCTTCTGCGACCATATCTTCTGTTTCTACTGGTGACTTGGTTTTCACCACTTTCATATTTGAAGCTGGCATGTCTTAACTCAGTGTCTTTTTTGTTTTGTTTTAGTTCACTGGCAGAGCATCTGCTTTGCATGCAGAACATCTAAGTTTCCATCTCTGGCATCTCCATGTAGGGCTGTCTGAAATCCTGGGACCCACTGCCAGTCAGTGTAGGCAGTTCTAAGCTAGATGGGCCAATATTCTGTCTCAGGGAAGGCAAACGTCTGAATCAGGGATTCACCTCTGTGACTAGAACATTCCCATGTGATTCAGAACCCTGGCCAATCTGGGTACAATGCACATCTGAAGAAGTGTGGGACAGTTAAGTTTTGATTTGCAAACTTTAGCATGGAATCGGGTCATTTTGCTTCAGAATTCAGAAAGATTGAATTCCGCAAGCATCCCCGATTCCTAGAACTGTGAGACTCAATCCACCTAAATTAAGTACTGGTATTTAAACTGATTGACATCCTACTATAAAAGTCAAGTCCTACTGTGACAAAATAATTCCCCAAAGAGATATATATCCCAGTTATAAGATTAAATGTGAAGGTTAATTGTGGAGATAAAACCATGTTTGTTTTATCTACACCATTATCCTTCCAAAATGAAAAGACACAAGTAAATGGATTTGGGAATTTCACAGTCCAAGATATATTGAGCTGGATTCAACTAAGTAGGTGTGCTAGCTTGAGTCAGGGCAATGAATCCCCCAGTGCAGCAAGACATCCCCTTCTTTCCTCCTCCTGTCCCCAATCAGCTGTTGGGGGTCTGGAGAAGTCCTAGAACATAGTGAGGGCAGATCATTCAACTGGGCAAGCTGAAATATCTGTGCTGAAAAAAGCAATAGAATCATAGAATCATAGAGTTGGAATAGACCACAAGGGCCATCGAGTCCAACCCCCTGCCAAGCAGGAAACACCATCAGAGCACTCCTGACATATGGTTGCCAAGCCTCTGCTTAAAGACCTCCAAAGAAGGAGACTCCACCACACCTTGGCAGCAATAGGAAGAGTGTTATGTTGAATTGCTCGTATTATTTTTCCACTGACATCAACAATGTAAATATATATCCCCAGGTATATAGAAAATTAAACAGATGAACTTCAGTAGATATAATAAACACAATGCTCACAATATGGCTGATCTATAGCAATGCATCCTCAGTTACTATCCCCAAGTTCCTCCTTCTACATGTTGAGATGCATAATTTGGGCCCAAAGGATGGAGGACAAAATTGGTTGGTGATGCATATGCTGAATTCCTGCCAGACATCCCTCAGGCCGCCATTTCACAGCTTTCTGTGGGCTCTGCTTCTGACACTAGACTATTTCCTGTGGATGCTGTTTTGCACCAATTCAAATAACATCCTATTTTTCTACAATTAGTCATCAAGATTTCACTGTTTGGTCATTATGAGATTTAAGTTCCATTTTGAAGTACAATTCACAAGCTCCTAAACTGCCAGGCCACATATAATTCATCTTCCACCGTTAAGATGCTGCGTGTTTCTCTTTCTAAAATGATACAATCTATTTTCGTAATTTGCCATCTCACAGAATGAGTCAATATTGTGAAATAAGCACACCCACAAAGTGGGTGAAAGCCCTAGAGCAGCAGATGCTGTTATTAATAGAACCAGCGGAGTTATATATACTTGCCAGTCACAGTACATGACAGCCAGGGCTTCAAGCTTATGTTCCTGTGGCTATAAGTTTAGGAATTTGTCCTCAAAGGTTGGTGGTCCTGGCTCTAGTCCTCCTAGCCTGCCCCTTTTCCATAGCCATGGATTTGCTGAGTTCATTTAAACATGATCGTGGCTGCTTCCCTGTGACTGGAATCTATTACAATGCTATGAAATGAGCTTTGCAAAGCATATAATGAGAAAGTAAGGATAGAATAGTCAACCCCAGGAAGTTATGGAGAACCCAGCTGAGAATCTACTGACTATAGGTAGAGTACAGTGATGTAGCAGAAGCTCATCATGATATTTTCCCATCACTACACCCACAAGGAGACTCCAAAATTCAGGCAGCTATGTTGATCCATTATTGTACATTCACACATAATGAAAGAGCAGCATTACATATACAGTGGTACCTCGGGTTAAGTACTTAATTTGTTTCAGAGGTCCATTCTTAACCTGAAACTGTACTTAACCTGAAGCGCCACTTTAGCTAATGGGGCCTCCTGTGGCTGCCACGACTCCGGAGAACGATTTCTGTTCTCATCCTGAAGCAAAGTTCTTAACCTGAGGTAATATTTCTGGGTTAGCGGAGTCTGTAACCTGAAGCATATGTAACCCAAGGTACCATTGTAGCACAATATGAAACATGTGCAGAGGAAGTCAAGCCATATGAGGAATGGTTGAGGGAGCTGGGCATGTTTAGCCTGGCAAGAGGAGACTAAAAGGAGATATGTGAGTCATCTTCAAATATCAAAAGGGCTGCTACATGGAAGATGAAGCAAGCTTGTTTCTTCATGCTCTGGAAGCTAGGACCCAAATCGATGACCAAGTTACAAGAAAGGAGATTCCAACTAAACATCAGGAAAAACTTTCTGACTGTTAGAGCTGTTCAACAGTGGAACAGACTCTCTCAGCAGAGTGTGGACTCTCCTTCCTTGGAGAGAAGGTGGCCATTTTTAAGCAGAGGTTGGGTGGTCATTTGTCATTGATGCCTTAGTTAAGATTCCTGTATTGCAGTGTTGGAATAGATGGCCCTCAAGATCCAAATCTACAATTCTGTGGTTTTATTTTATTTTATTTGGCTCAGAACAACTGTAATCCTGTGCATGGTTTCCTGGAAGTAAGCTTTACTGAACAATGTGGGACTTCCACACTTATAAATATATCGCTTCAACTTGTAAAAGACATTGAGCTTCTGTTTTCAAAAAAAGATCTTCAGCCAGCTGAAAGGCAACCTTTACTTTTTAATTATGAGTGCAAAAAATCTCACACAGAATTGTTACTTCTGGCATTTAAACCATGAATATGAAGTGGGAAGAAAAGGAATAAGAAGACAGCCTCTACTTGATTATTTTCTTTCTTCCTCTATGTTAATCTGTCACAAACAAAAGCAAAAGCTTCATTATCATCACATTTCCGGGGCAACAGCAAGAAGGTGTCAGTTACCCAGCACTTTAGCAGATGACTTTACTGTTGATGCTGTGCAAAAAGTCTATGAGCTATACACTGAATTGTCCTTCCATTGCACCACTGGTATGGTAGCCATGCTTCTTACTTGACAGAACACTCTCTTTTATTTCTTTTTTTACCTACTTACTTACATACTTACAGTATTTTTTGCTCTCTAAGACTCACTTTTTCTCTCCCAAAAAGTAAGGGGAAATGTGTGTGCGTCTTATGGAGCGAATACAGGCTGTGCAGCTATATCAGACGCCAGAATAGCAAGAGGGATCACTGCTCAGCGATTCCTCTTCCTGTTCTGGCTTCTGAGATTCAGAATATTATTTTTTCTTGTTTTCCTCCTCCAAAAAGTAGGTGCGTCTTATGGTCTGGTGCGTCTTATAGAGCGAAAAATACGGTATATAGCCTGCCTGCCTTCTACCATGGAACCCAAGGTGGGCTCGTTGCCTTCAGAGTGCACCTTGGCACAATTGAAAGGGACCTCTATTTGAAAGGCTCTCCAGTCATTGTGATTGAAAGATGAAGAATGGCAAAAAAAAAAAGAAAGAAAGAAAAAGAGGAGGGGCCTTGAAGATGTCTATCAACAGTTAGCTCTTGGACAGCACACACCGAGGAGGCACACAGGTTGCCTGATCCCAGTCTTTCCCCCTATGGTAATATGCACTTCCAACTAAATTATAATAATTCTATTTAAATATGTGTTTATGTAAAAAATAACATATGCAAATATATTCCCTATTTTGTCTTCATTTTTAGTAAATACAAGGGACATAGGGGGAGGGACCACTCTTTTCCCACTTTGGAAAGGCCTCTGAAATGCAACTCAATTTCAGCTGTGGCCCTGGGCTTCTACTTGAAGAGTTTTGGTGAAATGATATGAAAGACTGTCCCTGTATTTATACCATTCCAACATTTCTTATGGATGTTGAAAGCTGATATCAGTCAGGAGCAATGAAGCACAGTTCATGCTTTATCTGCCCTATACTTCTAAGAGAACAGGCTGAAATAAGTTTTGTACATCTCCATGGCAGTTTCTGCTGCCTTAAGTACATGGAGCTATTGCTTAGTCTTGGTATTTTTGGCATAGGAAGATCAGCACGGGGGGGGGGGGGGAATACAATGGGTTAATCAGTTTAATCTTGCAGCCTCCTCCACATTACTGAAAGCTGAGTATAGGGAAGGTGATGCAAGCTGCAGAAATGCACACATTCACACTTGTCATTGCTCCCACGTGTGTCTGTTGCTCAATGTGGGCAGTAAATCTGAAGATATTTCCATACAAGCACGAGAAAAGAGCAAATGGAATTCACACACACACATTCACATCTCATAAAAAAATCTCCCAAGCATAGAACATTTTTCTTGCAGCCAGGATCATCTACTGCTCTTCTTTTTCTGTTTTATTCTTTCTTTTTCACTATCAAGTATACAATTAAAAATGAAAGACACTTGAAGCTCAGCTAATGCTCCCAGTTTGGTTCCTTCCTGTACATGTTAACTATTTACTTCATATATTTATATACTCTTCTCCTTCCTTCGGCAGGTGGGTGGAGGGCACCCATGGAGACACCTCTTTAATTTTGCCACCTGAGGCAGCTCCTTCAGTCTGCCGTATGGACAGGCTGGCCCTGATACGAAGACAGTCTCTAAATGGTTTCCAAAGTAACAATACGTATACATAACAAACAATGAAAAAAATGCATTATGTGACCCATGAGAGCAGGAAATAACCAGACACTAAAATGGTGATGGGATAAAATCAGGCCAATTCTTTATTGACAGCAGCAGGCAGGGCAAGGGTTGGCATGGCATTCATCATTCCACAAACCCCAGATTGATTGATGGAATGGCTCTGCTGCTTTTAGACCACCCCAAACCCATTCCATGGGAATTGGCCAGTGTTGAACCTTGCTGTGGTGCAAGCCAAGCAAGCAAGGTGCCACTGGGTGACCAGGGTACAGAATCAAACCAATCCTCCCCACAGGACCCTTATGAGGGCCCCACCCATTACTATGTTGATCCTGCCATTTTCCTATGCCATTTCCCTCAACAAACCATGTTCTTCCACCTAACAAAGGAAGGCAATAATTTCACTGAGGGAAAAGTGAAGAAAGCTCAACCAAGTGCCAATCAGGTTGAGAGAGGAAAAAATCATTTCCAGCCCGCCAATAAGTGATGCAAAATTGCTCAGTGAAGGCTCTAACTCAAGGGTGGGCAAGTGGGAAGCTCTTGAGGGGAAATTGCCCTGAGCTCCAGAGGAAGCAATTTTATACAGTGGTGCCTCGCAAGACAAAAAGAATCCGTTCCGCGAGTCTCTTCGTCTTGCGTTTTTTTTTTCGTCTTGCGAAGCAAGCCCATTAGCGGCTTAGCGGCTTAGCGCTATTAGCGGCTTAGTGGGCTTAGCGGATCAGCTGATAAGCGGCTTAGCGGATCAGCTGTTAAGCGGCTTAGCGGCTTGGGAAAAAGGGGGGGGGGAGGAAAAAAACCCCGCAGGAACTCGCAAGACATTTTCGTCTTGCGAAGCAAGCCCATAGGAAATTCATTTTGCGAAGCACCTCCAAAACGGAAAACCCTTTCGTCTAGCGGGTTTTCCGTCTTATGAGGCATTCGTCTTGCGGGGCACCACTGCAAAGGCTTTTCCATCCCTTTTGCAAAGGCTCATGGGGCAGCTTTTTCCTATGAACCCATTGCATGAGTAAAATGGCAAAACTTTGTCCAGTATATTGCTCCAATCTGTGGGCCCCAGTGCTGCTGGGCAAAGATGTCCCCACTTACTGGTTTCCATCACTGTGTTCTTTTGCATCAGAGGTGGTTTAGTCATGCTGGCCACATGACCCGGAAAGCTGTCTGTGGACAAACGCCGGCTCCCTAGGCCTGAAAGCGAGATGAGCACCACATCCCATAGTCGCCTTTCACTGGACTTAACCGTCCAGGGGTCCTTTACCTTTAGTTAAGTAGAATATAGGGATGTATATAGGGTCACCACACATGTACATACAGTTTCCTAATGTCATCAACCTCTTTTTCTCACTTGAAATTCCTCAAATGAGAGCATTTGGGTCAAAATTAAGGGAGAGAAGAATAATAGTGACCTCATTGTGGGAGTTTACTATAGATCCCCAAGCCAAACGGAGGACATAGATGATGCCTTCCTGGAACAGATGGCCAAGCATGCAAAAGGAAGGGAGATAGTAGTAATGGGGGACTTCAATTACCCAGATATTTGTTGGATGTCAAACTCAGCCAAGAGCATAAGGTCAAACAGATTCCTCACTGGCCTTGCAGACAACTTCATTGTCCAGAAAGTGGGAGAAGCAACAAGAGGAACAGCCATTTTAGATCTGGTCCTAACCAATGTCGATGACCTGGTTAATGGGGTAGAAGTGGAAGGATCATTAGGCGCAAGTGATCATGCTCTTCTGAAGTTTACTATACAACGGAAAGGAGCAGCCAAGCATACTAGGACTCAATTTCTTGACTTTAAGAAAGCCGACTTCATAAAACTTAGGGAAGTGCTGGGTGAGATCCCATGGACAGTAATACTAAAAGGAAAGGGAGTTCATGATGGCTGGGAGTTTGTTAAGAGGGAGATAGTAAAAGCACAACTTCAGGCAATACCAATGAGACGGAAACATGGAAGGTGCCTAAAGAAGCCAGGGTGGCTATCTAAAGAACTTTTCACTGAGTTAAGATTAAAAAAGGATATGTACAAAAAATGGAAAAGGGGGGAAACCACCAAAGAGGAATTCAAACAAATAGCCAGCACGTGTAGACACAAAGTCAGAAAAGCTAAAGCACAGAATGAACTCAGGCTTGCTAGAGAGGTTAAAAGCAACAAAAAAGGCTTCTATGGGTATGTTCGTAGCAAAAGGAAGAACAAAGAAACAGTGGGGTCACTCAGAGGAGAAGATGGTGAAATGCGAACAGGGGACACAGAAAGGGCTGAACTCCTCAATGCCTTCTTTGCCTCAGTCTTCTCCGATAAAGAAAACAATGCCCGACCTGAAGAATTTGGAGGAAATGATTCAGCAGAGGAAACACAGCCCAGAATAACTAAGGAGATAGTACAAGAATACTTGGCTAGTTTAGATGTATTCAAGTCTCCAGGGCCAGATGAACTGCATCCAAGAGTATTAAAAGAACTGGCAGATGTGATCTCAGAACCACTGGCAGTCATCTTTGAGAATTCCTGGAGAACAGGGGAAGTCCCGGCAGACTGGAGGAGGGCAAATGTCCCTATTTTCAAAAAGGGGAAAAGAGAGGAACCAAATAATTACCGCCCAGTCAGTCTAACATCAATACCAGGGAAGATTCTGGAGCAGATCATTAAGCAAACAATCTGTGAGCACCTAGAAAGGAATGCTGTGATCACCAATAGTCAGCATGGATTTCTGAAAAATAAGTCATGTCAGACTAACCTGATCTCATTTTTTGACAGAATTACAAGCCTGGTAGATGAAGGGAACGCAGTGGATGTAGTCTACCTTGATTTCAGCAAGGCATTTGACAAGGTGCCCCATGATATTCTTGTAAAGAAGCTGGTAAAATGCGGTCTTGACTATGCTACCACTCAGTGGATTTGTAACTGGCTGACTGACCGGACCCAAAGGGTGCTCATCAATGGTTCCTCTTCATCCTGGAGAAGAGTGACTAGTGGGGTGCCACAGGGTTCTGTCTTGGGCCCGGTCTTATTCAACATCTTTATCAACGACTTGGATGATGGACTCAAGGGCATCCTGATCAAATTTGCAGATGACACCAAACTGGGAGGGGTGGCTAACACCCCAGAAGACAGGATCACACTTCAAAACGACCTTGACAGATTAGAGAACTGGGCCAAAACAAACAAGATGAATTTTAACAGGGAGAAATGTAAAGTATTGCACTTGGGCAAAAAAAATGAGAGGCACAAATACAAGATGGGTGACACCTGGCTTGAGAGCAGTACATGTGAAAAGGATCTAGGAGTCTTGGTTGACCACAAACTTAACATGAGCCAACAGTGTGACGCGGCAGCTAAAAAAGCCAATGCAATTCTGGGCTGCATCAATAGGAGATCAAGGGAAGTTATAGTGCCACTGTATTCTGCTCTGGTCAGACCTCACCTGGAGTACTGTGTCCAGTTCTGGGCACCACAGTTCAAGAAGGACACTGACAAACTAGAACGTGTACAGAGGAGGGCAACCAAAATGGTCAAAGGCCTGGAAACAATGCCTTATGAGGATCGGCTAAGGGAGCTGGGCATGTTTAGCCTGGAGAAGAGGAGGTTAAGGGGTGATATGATAGCCATGTTCAAATATATAAAAGGATGTCACATAGAGGAGGGAGAAAGGTTGTTTTCTGCTGCTCCAGAGAAGCGGACACGGAGCAATGGATACAAACTACAAGAAAGAAGATTCCACCTAAACATTAGGAAGAACTTCCTGACAGTAAGAGCTGTTCGACAGTGGAATTTGCTGCCAAGGAGTGTGGTGGAGTCTCCTTCTTTGGAGGTCTTTAAGCAGAGGCTTGACAACCATATGTCAGGAGTGCTCTGATGGTGTTTCCTGCTTGGCAGGGGGTTGGACTCGATGACCCTTGTGGTCTCTTCCAACTCTATGATTCTATGATTCAAATGTTCTGCCTTCAAAGGAACTCGTAGTTTGAGTTCAAATTTCACTTGCAGTAAAAATTTCAGTAGCTACTTTATGGCAGATAGATTGGACACATTTTTCTAGCAGTCATGTATTTTCTGAGTTCTTTTCTATTTTCTGAAATGCTGCAATTTTATTAGCCACTGGACTGAAACAAAGATTTTTTTTTACTGCTTATCATAAATTGAATGTGTTTAGCAACTCTGCCATATAGTCAATTGCATACAAATTGAGAAGCAGCTCCATTTATAACCATTTCATGAGTATGCAAACACACTGCATCAGCAGGAACTCAGCTTTTTAATATACCACAGAAAAGGCTTTGAGAGCATCAAAGTCAGTGGAAAGATAGGTGTAGATAACACCTGTGGTTTTTTGTTTTTTTTAACAATACCTAGTTTAAAATATCAAAATAACTCTTGTAAGTTTCTCAGGGGACAAATGCTTTATGCTTCAAATTTTCCTGGCATCATGAGTCAAAAATATGAAGGCAAAGACGCACGAAAGAGAGGTATGATAGTACTTGTCAGAAATGAGCATATAATGTACTATTAAGAGATAGTATATTAATGAATCATAAAGCTCAAGCAATATGAGTGGGTAATCTCCAAACTTTCTTTCAGAGCTGAACAGAGGATTCATTATGACATTGTTTCTCTCTTTTTCTTTCTCTTTACATATTTTTTCCTCCTTTGGGTTCCTCTGTGTTCTTTTATTGTACCCACCTCCCAGTTTTGTTGTTGAGGCAGAGTAGACTACAAGTATTCTTCAATAAATAAATGATGGGTGGGATTCAACTAATGGGTCCCATTAGGGGAAACCCTGCACAAGGACTGCCACTTGTTCAATGAGACTCCCCCATCTTTCCTTATGCTCCTTGCCCCTCCAAAATTTTGCTCAGGGGGGTGTCAGGAGATTCACCAGAACAGTACAAGGGAGATGCTTTTCCTGATGAATTCCTCCTGATTTCTGTAAGAAATGAATGCCCCAGCATTCATCCCTATGGAGGGCAGCTCCATCCCACCATAACCACTGAGCTGAAAGCCCCACACAAAGCTTTCCTTTTTTTCCTCAGTCTCACTCAAAAACTGTATTGCTTCCTTCATCTTTTACTAGGGGAAAGGAGAGAAGCAAACTAGCTCTCACTTTCCAGCAGTGTTTCCAGCTATTTCCTAGTTGGCCATGTACAGTGGTACCTCGGGTTACATACGCTTCAGGTTACAGACGCTGCAGGTTAAGAACAGACTTCCGGAACCCAGAAATAGTACCTCGGGTTAAGAACTTTGCTTCAGGATGAGAACAGAAATTGTGCTCTGGCGGCACGGCGGCAGCAGGAGGCCCCATTAGCTAACGTGGTCTTCAGGTTAAGAACAGTTTCAGGTTAAGAACGGACCTCCAGAACAAATTAAGTACTTAGCCAGAGGTACCACTGTACCTAGGGATGCGGGTGGTGCTGTGGGTTAAACCACAGAGCCTAGGACTTGTTGATCAGAAGGTTGGTGGTTCGAATCCCCGCAACGGGGTGAGCTCCTGTTGCTCGGTCCCTGCTCTTTCAACCTAGGAGTTCAAAAGCACGTCAAAGTGCAAGTAGATAAATAGGTACCGCTCCAGCGGGAAGGTAAACGGTGTTTCTGTGCGCTGCTCTGGTTCACCAGAAGCAGCTTAGTCATGCTGGCCACATGACCCGGAAGCTGTATGCCAGCTCCCTCGGCCAATAAAGCAAGATGAGCATTGCAACCCCAGAGTCGGTCAGGACTGGACCTAATGGTTAGGGGTCCCTGTACCTTTACCACTGTACCTGTAATTTCCCTGCCAAAAATGTGACAGGCATGTGTTGCCAGTGTACATTTTAAAAGTCCCAATAAGTTGCTCTGGCTTCATTGACCCTCTCCCATTCAGATTCCCAAACACTAAGTAGCATTTCCTCTACCCCAAAGCATTTTTAAGCTAGATATAGTTTTTATATATAGTGTTCTTCCAACTTCTGATAAGTAAGAATCAAACTATTATCATGAAAAAGAATATGCAACTACAGGTGATATTAAGAACGTACAGGACATTTCAGTTGGCACTGTATGAATAACCAAATATTCATAACTTGCCTATCGTGCCTTGCTTTGGATTTATGTATATCAGAAAGAGAATAAAGCTTTTGGATGACATGGCTCACCAAAGGCATGGAACATTAAGCTTATGAGACCTTGGCGGCTCTGCAAGGTGAATTGAATGCTGTGGTGATTTTTCTCTTGGCCTCCACAATGAATCTTATTTCACTTTGGTGTCTCTTCTTTTCTCCATCGAAAGGAAGAATCCAGAGAGCCTCAATTCAATTTGCAAATTGTACAAATTTGCCCATTAACTAATTTGTCATTCAGCAAGGAAACGAATCAGTTTTTATTGCTCCTATTGATTTCACTGTGATAAGAGTTTTCAATGCATTTCACTTCAGCTGAAGGAAAATTGGGCATGCCTTTGCATTAATGTTCAGAATTTTTCTCACGTACGCATGTACAGGCATGCAATATTTGAAATCAGTAGAGTTATGCCAGAATTACATTGATTTTAATGAAATTAGCTCCTGGCTTTGCTGCTACAGGTGGCCTTTTACTTATGCAGGTATTCTGGATGAGTGATTGAAACTTTTGAAGAAAAGAACCCATATCATCTCACTAATTGTTGAGCCTATCCCTTCAATGTTAACCAGGAACACCAGGTTCCTGGAAACGTATGTCCTTCCTATATTTTGAGGACGTCTTTTTTTCCATTACCATCCCCACGCCAATCAGGTTACCTTTAATAGGTAAAGTATAACAAATGACAGTTTCATTACCATGGTAACATACTTTTTCTTACATGTGATCAAGCTGCCTGCCTTTTCCCCCCTTTCTTCTTTTTTGCTTTGTTTTAGAAGAGTAAAGATCACAGATGTAAGGAACGTGGGTTCCCTTTGCCATTTAATACACAGAATAAACACATTTAAGGAAAGGATCTATACCCTAATAATAGAATATGCTTATACTTAATTACTCACTGCTGTTATTTTGAAAGCATAGTGCTGTAGACAAACAGGGTGACTCTCTGCTCCATGGAGTAATTAATAGTGTTGTTTATTGTGCTATAAGTTTTCTCTTTTTGTCAGACACAATTTGTTAAGTAAATTAGAAGCTGAAATGCATATGGGCTTAAAATATAGCAAATAATAAAGCATTACCAAGGATTTAATGATACTAAAATAGCTTAAGGGAAAAATAGCATTCTGATGAGAACAGTTGCCATGGTAATGAGTTAAAACCTCCAATATTTAATATGTGCACAATTTTGGAGCCTCTAAATTTCTACCTATGTTTTCAGAAGCAAACACAAACAGATGGGAGAACATGAATTGATGTTCCACTATGGACAAAGTATCGCCATCTTAATCCTGACCCAATCCACATTATTTAGAACTTGCACTGAAAAGCATGAAATCTGTTCAAAAGAAAAAGTGTTTAAGACTGGAAATCAAGATATCTTCATGCACCAAAGCACAGACACTTGTAAGCAGCTATATCCTGGGGTCATTATGTGGTATAAAAGTCCCTGTGGGAGGTCAGCTGCAGTCTGATTTTCCTTTTTTCCTCTTCATATTTTAGTATGGATTTTAATAATAGGTAGAATTTGCTCATTAAACAGACAGAGGGCTAGATGGAAGCTAAATTTTCATCCTGGGGCAAATTGTTAAATACTAGTGCTGTGCCAAAAGTTTCTTTCACATTTTTTTTTACCTGCTACTGCCCTGAGACCTCTGGGTATAGGGCAGTATATAAATTCAATTAATAATAACAATTAATGAGGAAAGAGATTGCAAACAAAAGTTATCAAATGAAAGATCATTTTGGTGCCTCATTGTGGATGGGATGCAGGATTTTCATTGTTGTTACACTCACTTTTCTTTGGGGACGCCCAAGGGACTTTGAGAATGTCCTTCTACCAATATTTTCTCAGGTGGTCTGGATTAGTTAGTCTGTCTTAGCTAGATAGGTACATATGAAAATGCAAATAAAACTGAATTTCTCCCCTATCCGTATTGGTTTTTGTGCTGCACTGTGGAAAAGGGACTCTACTTCCTCGCAGCACCTTACAAAATCACTCGAGGTTTTCTCATGAGAACAAAATCTATGGTTGCTCCATATAAACAGAGCAACCACTTTTGCCCTAAAACACAGAAATGCTGTTGTAAAATGTTTCCGTGGTTGGGAATATATAAATATTCACCTTCATTTTATTCCACGCACTTAATAAACAAAGCATAATGTAATTGCTCTTTCGCTTCCATAAAGGAGAATCGAGATTCCACCCCCCACCCGTTGTTCCAAACACACCCAGGGTATCTCAAATGGATTTATGATACAATAAAAAATGGCCAATAACTGAGCATCTTTATAATAAATTTTCAAATTATTAATGTCCATACCCTGCCAATTCTCTGCTGTAATACTCTCCTAGGTACCTTAAATCCCTAGACCCTCGCCCATCATTTATAAATTTACCCAGGTTCCCACAAGCATCTATTTTATATATTAATTGGTACTGACTAATAATAATAATAATTCAGCCAGAACAATTGCTGCCAATTTACAAACATCTTACTATCTATTCTACCTTGTTATCTTTCTCTTAATTGAGTTCCTTTTATTTCCTTCTTGTTACCACCATACACAGAGATAAAATTAACTGGGACAGGGATCCAGTGATTAAGGCTACAGTCTTACAGCAATTTAAGCGGGGTGTTAGCCCTACTGAATTAAATGTAACTTACTTCTGAGTACAACATGTACAACAACGAAACGATATGAAGACAGGTTTATTTTATTATTTTAAAGATAACAGCAGCAGCAACAACAACAATACAACAACACTTGTACGTAAATTTTGGGGCCATGTTTTACAGGAAATCAAGGCTATAGTGGGCATACTGATCTATTCAGATCCATAACTTTGTTTGCTGTCCATTTTCACAAATGGATTTGCTTGTAGCCACTCAACTAACCATTGCCAAGGGATGGAGGATTAATTCGGCCTTTTCTCTTGATACCTGGTTCAAGAAGGTCTTATTTATTTATTGAAATATCTGAAAAACTAATTGCAGTGTCTGAAAAACTCACTCATTATTTTCCAGTTTCCAGGAGCAAAGCCAAACCTATGGATTATGCAGCTATATGGTGGTCATTCCAAAGACAAGCTTATGGCTGATGAGTTCTTGCAAAGTATAGGTTTGCCTGTATTCCATGACTTATTATTGCTGCTCCATTGTGCTCCCATGGAATCATGACCATATTATTGATACCATTGTTATTATCTCTCTGCAACATAGGAGCCAACTCCTAGGGTCCCTTTGCCCCCCCCCCCATATAATATTTGAGGGGGCCACCTTCCCAATGTGGATGGGCATTGTCAATCAAATGGTGTGTTTGTGCTGCATCTTGTGATTGATTCTTCAGGGCAGGGCTTAGCTATGCCCCACCCCCAATATTTTATTCAGGTTGGCACCCCTGTTCTGCAATAACCATTTTTCCACTCTGTGCAGTTTTCTTTCTTAAGTTGTGGATCATATAATGTCAAACAGGCAAGCCATTGTTCATTTTTGTCAAACATTTGTACTGGTATATGTAGCAAAATATCATCATCATCATTGTTTTGTCTACAAATGGATACAGGAAATGGCACAAGTTAAGAAGCATAAGCTGCTTTAAGGGAAACCAAATAAGGTAGAAGTGAATTATTAACAGAACAGTTACCTAGGGATGAGCATTTACAGATTCTTGGGCAAATATAGCTACAGGTTAAATGTTTTGTGGAAGCATCAGTTTAATTCCACCGAGAAGCAAAGCCTCTATAGAACGAAAGGGACTAGTATTGATCCATCCTTCTTCATATTGAAACAGACTTGTAGCTATATGTAACTTGCATCTAGAGGTTACCATGTTTATTGTTTTTTATTTATTAAATTTCTAAGCCACTCTTTATCCGAGGATCACAGGGCAGCTACTTTATCCATTAAGGTTTCATATGTTACAAATCCAATACCCTTTTTGTGGTGTCCAGACCAAGCAAGCTGCCAGGCCCCTGCAAAGGTGGGGCCAGGTAGGAACATTTGTCCTGGGCATTGGAGGGCTTAGCTGGCATGGAGGGGGGAGGCTCCCAGGGACCAGCTGCTTTTTTGTTTATCGTAACAAGACTCCTGGATCAAGCCGCAGACAAGCTCTGCCTGCCCCTGCAAGTTGCAGTTAGTTCTCATGGAAATCAGTGGAACATGTCACATTGATTTCCATGAGAACTAACTGCAACTAGCTGATTTAACACAGGACCAGGTGAAGAGGGATTAAGTAGAGGTATCCTTCTGCTTACCTCTACTGGCTGAGCCAGCCACCCATTCCTCCTGTCCCACTCTTGCCTTCTGCCTCAGTCTCCATGAGTGGCTGGTCTGCAGATGTGGTGGTCGCCCCAACAAGCATCACCAGCATGGGAGGCTAAGTGATTCAATTGTGCCCTAAATCTAGCCCTGACCCTAACCCTTTTGTCATTTTGGAATTTGATTAATTCCCTTTTTTAGCTGCATCCTGTAACGTGGGATACACACACACACAAATGCACACCCACATCAAATTTCAACTCTAAAGACAACTCTAATAGATGTAGTAGACTGACGTAGAACCAATTCACAGCAACGTATCAGATCCTGGGATTTCTTTCTCAATAACAATAAAGTTTAGCCTTGGGCTGTAAGTGCTTTCTTGAAAATATTTGTGTTGAATTGACATGTTGGTCATTGCACAGTCAATGCCAAATTATTTAATAACTTTTAAACTTTTTGCTTTAGGGTTGAATAATATCTCAGCTTTAATATAGTCTTCCTTGCCAAGGGTTTTATTTATATTTGCTCATTTTCTCTTCTTGTAGCAAAACTAATTCATTACAACAGGAAATGCTTGGCTAAAGAAGGATGCTTTTGAAAAAGAAACTGAATTAGAGGCCAAAGGAAGCCCTGATACATCAGTAAAGAGCACACCATCTGCACTGCTGTGTCCCACTGGCTATAAAATATATAACCACCGTTCTTCAACTATACCGAAAAGGCTCTGCCTAACGGTCTCCAAAAAATATGCTGCTTTATCTCAGCTGTTTTACAACCTTAAACAATAGGGCAGTCCTCCTGGGAAAGTGAATGCCAATATGGTATATGATTACTGCATGAGTTACCTAGGCAGAAAAATGTCAAGAAAAATATAATAGGCTTTGGGGGCGATGGATCTTTTTTTAAGTAGAAATGTACGATTGCTTCTTCTGACTTATTTACTCTGTAACACTTTCCTGATTTAACAGCAACTAGGATAAGAGCTAATCAGTTACACTTTACCAAACAAAACTCCAAACATTCTGGCTTTTAATAATAATAATAAGGGTGTTGTTGTTGTTGAAAAAGTGATCCAAATAACATGTTGCTCTAAAAGGGATGTTAAATATACTTTTTCATAGAAAATAATCATCATTATCTCCACCACCACCACCACTATATATGCTTAATGCTCAGGTAGATATCTGTAACCAGAGAGAGATATTTCAAATCAACATGTGATATTCAAGCTGTTTCTCCTTGCTTTACACTAATCCTTACTTCATTGGGTCAGTTCCTGCAACATTCGGTTTCTTCCATCTATACAGCCCTCATTTTTCCCTGCTGTGATGCCTCTAGGCACAGTATCAGTTGGTTTCTACATCTCCTGAGCTTTTCCTCCCCCTTTACTCCTTCACCCAACTGCCCTATGGTTGTGAGATCAAAAACAGAATATGTTTGTGTTTGTCTATATCATCTATCATCTATCTATCTATCATCTATCTATCTATCTATCATCTATCTATCATCTATCTATCATCTATCTTCTATCATCTATCTATCATCTATATCTATCTATCTATCTATCTATCTATCTATCTATCTATCATCTATATCTATCTATCTATCTGTCTATCTATCTATCATCTATCTATCATCTCTCTATCTATATCTATCTATCTATCTCTCATCTATCTCTCTATCTCTCATCTATCAATCTTCTATTGTGATACATCCTGCTAATACATGTTACATCCACTCACACAAAATATAAATGCAATCAAAGAAACCAATTGTTGCATTATGATGGCTTTAAGGAGAGCATTTCATAAATGTACACAAAATAATGAATCAGGAGGTAGTGGTATACTTCTTAGCTAAAGATTCAGGGTAAGTGTTTGTTAAAAGATAACTTGGTCCCTGCCCCCCTAGCAGGAGCAGGGAACCAGTGGCCCTTCAGGTGTTGCTAGACTACATCTCCTATCACCACGTACTGTTGGCTATGCTGACTGAGGCTGATGGGAACTGGAGTCCAACAGTTCCCGTGGGGGGGGAGTCACAGGTTTCTCATTCCTGCTTGGTAGGATTATTAGACAGAAACTTGTTGAACTAATCTTATATACTAAGAAAGCAACTATATTTTGAGCATTATGCACAGAAATTTAGGAAAACAATATTCTCAAGGTGGGAACCTGATTTAATGGGAAGAAAATTCTTTTCATGGGACACTCTCACTAAAGGCAGGGAGGTGGTGGTTTTTACCACTCCCTCTTTTCCCCTATGATTTCCTGAACCTCCTAAAAATCTACTTCAGAGGTTTGCGAGTTCCATTGGGACAATGTGGGAGGTGGCACTGGAAGGTGAGGGAAATTGTTAAAAGTAGCCTCCTCTGCCATCTTTCCTCCACCAGAAGCCTGTGCTGAATCTCAGTCCCTTCCACAAATGGAAGCCCATTCATTCCCATAAGGGCAAGTCTATTTGATTATAACTTTCTGAAGGGCATCTTCTGCAAACAAGGTTTGACTTCATTGAAATGAATGAAGAAACCTACATGCACACAGAGGTTCCAGTGTCTTCAATGAATCACTGGATCAAGATGCCTTTATGCAATAGTGAATACCTTAGTGCAAGTGATGCATTACATTTTCATTAAAAGAGAATGGGGAGACAATACCTTAGATTGCACCTTACGGTCGCCATACACTAGACCAGGGTGGTCCAACTTTTCATACCAAGTGGGCCACAAAAATACTTTGACATGGAACCCATGGGCCTCACACTGCCTTGACATGTAGTGGGGGAGTGAAGCCAAAAATTGATGCCTCCACCCCCCAACCTCACACTGCCTTCTGACAGTTGGGAAGGTGCTAACTAGGCTTTGAGAAGGAAGCAGGGGTACTCTAGGACCGTGTCAAAGCCCTCGTGCCTCCTTCCCAAAGCCCAGCACTTTACTTACCCAGCTTTGGGAAGACAACATGAAGGCTGGAGAATAGGGGCATCAAATGTTGCTGAGGGCTGCCAAAAAAGGCCTTGAGGGTCGCATGGAGCCCTCAGGTTGTGTATTTGCCTAGACATTTCTCAGACACATTCAAAATGGTGTCAGTTTGAGAATAACATCAGATAACAGTTTAGTCATTGAAACAAGTGCCAGAATAAGACATCAATAAGCACAGCAGCTGGCCAACTGTTTATGCTTTTAGGACCGGTTTCTCAATCAAAAGCACAGACAAAAGGTAGAAGTGCATGGTGCTTTTTCAGTTCACTGAAGAAAATGATTTAAATGCTGCTGCCAGATTTCTCAAAGGAACAAATAATGCTGCCAATACTGTTTATACCAAAATGTATGATATAGGATGCGGAACACTAAACCTCATACTTCAGAGATTTCTTGTATTTTCTTCAAGAAGCGAAAAGTAAATTTCCACCCTACTCCTCACATACGGAACTGCAGATGGACTGATTTTATGATGGGGGTGGTTTGTTTTCTTTCTTCCGTTTTTCTTTCCTGAAGTGTTAGGTATTGATCACTTTGGGAGATAGAATACAGAACTTCATGGATCAATGGCCCAATCCGATATTGTATCCTATGGATTTATGCGTCTTTCACGTTATCACTTTGCCTCCTAAGATTTAGTGTGTCATTTGGGTAGGTACAAGTAGGTTGTTTGATAATTTATAATGCAGTGCAGGTAGGGTGAAAGTAGGATATGAATCATGATGGTTTCCCCAAGTACTGGAATACTTGGAGAGGCACAAGAATTGCTTTCCACCAGGTCAGGGGCAGGGATATTCAGGAAGGTGGGCTTTATAAATATATGTAAATATAGTTAATATAACCCAGCGAGGGTGAAAATAATAAAAACATACAATTCAAAACAAATAAAAGAAGAAAAATCTGTTTGTACAATGATAAGAAATAAAGAAATAGAACAATGCCAAGTAAAGATTTATAATTTAAAAAAGGTAAGGACATTGTAAAGGTTATAGGATTATAAATGTGGGGAAATGGTGAATAGGAAGAAGGTTTTCTCTGTCTCTTTTAATACTAGAACCCAGGGCCATCCAATGAAGCTGAATGTTGGAAGTTTAAGGATATATATATAAAAGACCTTCACACATCACACCATTAAACTGTGGAATTCCCTCCTGCAATATGTTGTGTTGGTCTCCAAGTTAAATGGCTTTACAAGAGGATTAGACAAATTGATGGAAGATTGCTACAAAAGTTGGATGCCACCCCCACTCTCTGCCAAGTTATAGCAAGAGTGGAGATTATTGTAGCTTTAAGAAATATGGTTTATTCACCAATTTACACCTTCAGTCTGCATGGCGGGAGTCCAGATCTTACAGCGTGGTCATTTCAAAAGGGACTTGTGCCCCACAGCAGTGCAGCTGTAGAATCCAAGACATCTCTCCTAGCCATCCTTCAGCCAACCTGCCCAAGATGAATCCCAGTCTTTGTTCTTCCCTCTTTTTCTTCCCAGAACATCTTGCTCAAAACTTGTCTGTCAAACACACACCCTATCAAATTGGCAACATCTGTCTACCCAGTCCAAAGGATTCCTCTCAGGTGGCCTATCAATCCCTTTTGTCATGTTAACAGATTTGCTCTTTGTTGGACCAGGCCGGCTGGCTTGCATAAACCAACCAGGGGTTCCTTGTCTGGCACAGTTCTGCAGCTTGTACTTCCATCCATGTCCCAATTAATCAAAATCCTACCATTTATTAATTTATAGAGTTTGCCCTCCCCACACAAAAAAATCTATTACACTATGTTCTACTTCCACTGTCTGAGGCCGTATGCCTCTGAATACCAATTGCTGAAAATTACTAGTGGGGAAAGTGATGACTCTGATCCTATTTACAGATTCCCCACTGTGAGAACAGGATACAGGCCTAGATGGGCCTTTGCCCTGATATAGCTTGGGAATAAATAAGGCCCATGTGCTCATTTGTGGGGCACCCAAATATGGGTATTGTGCTGGATGTGATGTGTACAGAGATCAATACCTGTTGTGGATTATACTGCAAAAGAGGAAGTTTCCTGAAACATTCATAAAAGAGATTGCTAGGGAGTATATCAATACAGTGGTACCCCGCAAGACGAATGCCTCGGAAGACGAAAAACTCGCTAGACGAAAGGGTTTTTCATTTTCTGAGGTGCTTCGCAAGACGGATTTTCCTAAGGGCTTGCTTCACTAGACGAAACAGCCCTGCCTCTCCTGTCATGGTGACGGTCACTGCACGCACGCACGCTCGCTTCCCCGCTCCTCCAGCTCCCTCCCACCTTCCTGCTGACAGCTCCTCCGGCTCCCTCCGACCTTCCGGCTGATGGTCGACCTTCCGGCTGCCTCGCGCCACTGCCCACCGCCCTCGCACGCTCCTTTGAGAGAGCCGTTGCCGCCAGCAGCCAGTGTTGCAGCTGGAGTTGCGCTCCTGAGCCCCGCCGCCCTCCAGCAGCCGCGTCGCGCGGTGTCCACAAGGCGCGGGTGAGTCCAAGGTACCGGCTGCGGCAGCTGCCCTGCTTCTCCCCACCCCTCCCCACCGTGGTGCTTCGCAAGACGAAAAAAGTCACTCTACGAAAAAACTCCCGGAACGAATTAATTTCGTCTTGCGAGGCACCACTGTAAATCCATAATTATTTATTGAGTTACTATGCAACAAACCTTCAATTTTGTTAAGAAGCAGCTAGAAGTAAAGCAGGTTTGTGGATTTGCATGTATGAAGTCCAGGTCACTGTGTACAGTGGTGCTTCCCTCAGAAAAATTTTCTTAGCACGGATGCATTCAAGCAATGTTGACAGGGTGCTACACCTTTATACTTTACAAGGATGGTAAAGTGGCTACTCTGGAACAAATGAGCTGTTCTGTTTTTGTTTTGCATTGTATTATGCAGTGCATGGAAAACTGGAAGCTGGTAAGCAAAATATATGTATTGTCTATAGAAAAGCAGCATATCTTAAGATGACAGGAGGCTGGAAATCAGTTAAGACAACCTAAATTGTGGTCGTATAAAAAATAAAATATCTGACAGATCATACAGAGCCAGAGACACAATAAATTTATTGGGTCAACGACTGATCCTATTTAAGCCAGTGTTAAAGAGGTAGCTCTATGAATAACAGTACACTTGAGCCTAGATTAACCTTAACATAAATTGTAGCACATTCAGTTTGCAGAGTTCTTACTGGTAATTCCAAAGTAAAACATTTGAAATAAGCAACTGCATCAATGTTGCTGCAGAACTCAAACAGGGAAATTGGAACTGTTAAATCTATGGAGACTAATATACCGTCTAATGCAAATTGCTACATAAACTCTCCCTAGGGCCACCCCAGGATATATTGCTGCTACATGAAAGGAGATATATACAGAACTTTCTGGTAGTAAGAGCTGTTTGACAGTGGGATGCACTGGCTTGGAAGGTGGTAGATTTTCCTTCCTTGGAGGTTTTTAAGCAGCGGCTGGATGTCCATCTGTCATGGATGCTTTAGCTGAGATTCCTGCATTGTGGGGTGGGGGTGGCCTCTTCCAACTCTACGATTCTATGATTCTTCTGGGCAAGTTCAGCCTTCCTCTGTATTTTATGCACAGAAGGTAACTGGAATGGTGGTTGGATCTTAATAAAACACTGATGACTAGAGAACATCTTCCACTGCTGCCCACTTTGTTGCCACTTGGCAAATGTTGTGTGCATGAGTCCTGCCTGAGTGCGTTGCCTGGGCTCCTTCTCTCTGCCTGTTCACAGTTGGTGTTGTGATGGGAGAAGGTGATGAAATGAGAAACAAGGGCAGCTCAGAAGGTCTGCAAAAAGTATCACCACTACTGGATTGCCAGCTAGTGACTGCCAGGGAATGCACCCCTGCAATAGCTACTGGTGGAGGCAGTGGCACAAGTAAAGGGGAACTGAGAGAGAAAAGGGGGGGGGGGTGACAGAAAGCCCAGACACAAGCTTAAAACTAAATAATTGTTCTTATAATGACCAGCTGCTCAGGTGCAGATGATGCCTGATAGAGCTGATGGAATTAGCCCTGCTTCTCACCTTTCCTGCTTTTTTCCACTGAGGATCTCATTTTGAATTTCACGTTTTCTTGATGAGAGAGTTGTCAGTGTAGCCTTTTCAAAATGTAATCAAATTCAATTGTTGAAACACCCTCCAGTTTAACATATTGTGTTAAAACATTTCTTCAAGAGCTTCACAGTTGGCGTTGTTTGATTGTTAATAATACAAATCTCATTAAAACAATACAGTAATGAAATAGAAGATTTGAGTTGAGAGATCAAGAGAATGCCTGTATGACCATGTGTGTTTTCAGAAGCTGGTGGAATGCCAGTACAGATGAGCTTGTATTTCATCAAGGAGTGTATTCCATAATACTATTGCTACCAGTGGAGGCAGTGGAAGACAGGAATAACTGGCATGCTCTGTTCAATGGGGTCATGAAGAGTCGGACACAACTAAATGACTAAACAACAACCAGTGGAAAAGCCTGCCTCTGCATTTTCAGAAGCCAACAATCATCAGACTGTGGCAAGGCTAATTGGGACAGCAGTCACGAAATTAAAAGACACCTGCTTCTTAGGAGAAAAGCAATGACAAACCTAGACAGCAAAGGTCCGTATTGTTAAAGCTATGGTTTTCCCAGTAGTGATGTATGGAAGTGAGAGCTGGACCATAAAGAAGGCTGATCGCCGAAGAATTGATGCTTTTGAATTATGGTGCTGGAGGAGACTCTTGAGAGCCCCATGAACTGCAGGAAGATTAAACCTATCCATTCTTAAGGAAATCAGCCCTGAATGCTCACTGGAAGGACAGATCGTGAAGCTGAGGCTCCAATACTTTGGCCACCTCATGAGAAGAGAAGACTCCCTGGCACAGGGAGAAGTGGATGACAGAGAATGAGATGGTTGGACAGTGTTGTTGAAGCTACCAACATGAATTTGACCAAACTGCAGGAGGCAGTGCCTGGCGTGCTCTGGTCCATGGGGTCACAAAGAGTCTGACACGACTAAACAACAACAATGCCCTTACTGGGCAGTGGAGGAGGACATACTAACATTGGCCATTGGTTATCTCCACCTCAGTGCCATCCACCCTGTTATGAACCCCAAGGCCTGAACATTAACCACCTTGCACCTTGCACACCTTGTCATGTCCAAGGTTTTTACCTAATTAACAGGTACCCCTACAGCAACAGTTCACAAAACCTGCAGCAGAGGATGTGAAAAAAGAAGTGCAAAAGAAAACTACATTGCGGCATCAAGAGAACACCTGAAAGAGCTTGAGTATTTATTTAAAGCAGAAACGTTTTATTTGCAGTTTGATGAATTATGTATTATAAACAGCTTCAAATCTCCGAGAAAAGCAAGGTAAAATGCTCTAAATAAAGAAATGCACATAAATCACTCCTGTTTTAGGCTTACTTTGCTACCACACAGTGGCAGAGATGGCAACACTAGGAGACAGGACGCAGGTGGTAGGACAAGTTCAAAGACAGCTCGTATGATATATATTACAAGTCTAGTGCAAATTTACCATGGTTATACTGGAGATGTCTGATAGCACAGGTGGAGTTTTTGAATGTCCTCTGCTCTTTTCTTGTGAGGTAAACACGATTCAGAACAAAATCCATTGAGAAGACCTTGCACTGTCTTGAAATGTGGGACTTTCATAATTCTTTTGGGATTATTGTTTCATTTTTATTATAAGCGGAATGGTCAAGATTATACACATCTCAGCTATGATTTTCTATCTTTCCTCCTTCAAGTTTGTTTCTGCATTTCTTCACGGTGTGTCCATTTGAAAACAGATGAAAACAGATTTGGGTGAGTGGTCCTGGCAATGGGCAGTGCAGCCACACTTGCCCAATGACATTGTGTATACCAAAATCACAATAATCACTTCCTTCTTCATTCAGCTGGGGCATAGAATCATAGTTGGAAGTGACCACAAGGGTCATCTAGTCCAACCCCCTGCAACACAGGAATCTCAGCTAAAGCATCCTTGACAATTGGCCATTCAACCTCTGTTTAAAAACATCCAAGGAAGAAGAGTCCACCACTTCTCGTGGGAGTCTGTTCCACTGCTGAACAGCTTACTGTCAGAAAGTTATTCCTGATGTTTAGTTGGAATCACCTTTCTTGTAACTTGAAGCCATTGGTTCATGTCCTACCCTCTACAACAGGAGAAAACAAGCTGACAACCCTTTAGATATTTGAAGATGGCTATCATATCTCCTCTCAATCTTCTCTTTACCAGGCTAAACATAACCAATTCTCTCAACTGTTTTTTATGAGGCTTGGTTTCCTGACCCTTGATCATCTTGGTAACTCTTCTTCACACCTTCCAGCCTGTCAATATCCTTAAATTGTGGCTCCCAGAACTGGACACAGTACTACAGGTGTGGTCTGACCAAGGCAGAATAGAGTAGGACTATTACTTCATTTGATCTGGACACTATACTTCTGTTGACGCAGCCTAGAATAGCGTTAGCCTTTTTTGCTGCTGCAGCACACTGTTGACTCATGTTAAGCTTGTGGTCCACCAAGACCCTAGATCCTTTCCACTTGTACCCCATCCAGATGTCCCCCATCCTATATTTGTGCATCTGGTTCTTCCTGTCTAAGTGCAGAAACTTAAATTTGTCCCTATTGAAATTCATTTTGTTAGCTTGCACTTGGGGCGGTGGGGGGAGGGGCAATCAGACAGCCAATAAAAGAAAAGTGATGTTATTTTTAATTAGCAGGGGTGTTGAAATCAGAACAAACCAAACAGAAGTGAACCAGCTACCTTTTTACTATTAGACTGTAACAATGTTATATATTGTATAAATAAGGTTTCATGACCTTTAGAGCCAGCTCAGAATCCAATAAATGACATCAGTCCTGGATCTGTCCATGGTGCTGTTTATTGGCACATATACTGGACTTCCATAATCATCTATACAATTTTATTTTTATGCACAGAGACTGAATTCTTCAATCCTTACATATTTACCATATTTTAAGAAGCTAGTAAGAAAAGCTAGCTGCCATGGTGAGAGGCTCTGTCTCTGAGCAAGGCCAGTTTTATTGTGCTTGATCATACGTTTTTGCTGCAAAAATATCCACTTTTCCTTATTGAAGTGAGGGATTTGGGGGAGGTGTGATTCTATTTCCCTAACGGATACCACCACTTCCTCAAGGTCTCATTAAAGAGTGTAGGACCTTGTGAAGATATCACGTTGATGGGAATGAAGTTTTAATTTATATGGTATAAAGCAATGTACTTTATACATTTGGAAGTTTTCATGCTAGCTCAATGAACTGGTGATTTAACTAGGACTGGGGCCTTAACAGACAGCTCTGAGGACAAGTTGGTGGTGGGATACTCAGCATGCAAAAGAGGGGTTGAAGCTATGCATATTTTGATTGGTGGACATAGATGTGGAATTTTCAGCCAGACAGCATGATTGGCTGGGGCTGGACTAGACAAACAGACAGACAGATAGAGTCAGATGCTGGCCAACAGGAGCGTTCAAGGAGTTTGAGCGTTGTGATTAAGCAGGAAAAAAGGAGCCAGACAGAAGTGGACTGGGGAATATGAAAGAAGAAGGTTGAGTAGTTTGGTGGCTGAGGATTAGCTGAAGATAGCCAAATCACTTGGCTCAGACTGAACAGACAAGGAGAGAATCTGTTGTGACAAACTCCCCCACTGAAATGAGTAGTGGGGCAATATGACTGAGTCTGTGTGGGGGTTTTTTAACCTTAGTCACTGCCTGTCTACAACAAATGAAAGTTCTGAGTTTCTCTATACAGTGGTACCTCGGGTTAAGAACTTAATTTGTTCTGGAGGTCTGTTCTAAACCTAAAACTGTTCTTAACCTGAAGCACCCACTTTAGCTAATGGGGCCGCCTGCTGCTGCCGCGCCGCCGGAGCACAATTTCTGTTCTCATCCTGAAGCAAAGTTCTTAACCTGAGGTACTATTTCTGGGTTAGTGGAGTCTGTAACCCAAAGTGTCTGTAACCTGAAGCCTCTGTAACCCAAGGTACCACTGTATGTGGTAGCATATATTATGAATCCTCAGCAAGGACACTTGATATTGGGGGTTCCTGTGACAACTTACCGTATTTTTCTGTCTATAAGACACCCCCATGTATAAGACGCCTCCTATTTTGGGGGATTCAGATTTAAGAAAATGGGAGGAGATGTATCAGTGTATAAGACGCCCCCTAATTTTTGACATTTTTAAAGAAATAAACCTAGTCTTATACATGGAACAATCCGGTATTCCCTGAACTCAGCGTCAATGAAAGTTGAGATATGATGGAAAATGAAAACTGTATTTTTATTAAGAAACACTCCATGAGGGAAAAAGCTGGAGTGTTTCAGTATTAATGACACAAACTTATTTTCTGTCAGAAGTACTTTTACTTCTAATTCTTTGCTATTCATTGAATATAAGCTGTTGGTTGTAAAAGTGACAGTAGCAGGTTTTTCAATTTTAGAACGGCTGGGATGGTTCTACAGTGGTCATGTTACATTCTCTGTTAAAACTGAAAATCTGCTTATTCAATTAAAATACCGACGACGACAACAACAACAACTTGTATCTATTCATGACCTTCAATCGGATTCCCAGGGCAGCTTACATAAACATGGAATAACAAGTTTCAGAAATGTGGCATAGAATAAAAGCAACAGCAACTGTGGATATAGAAAAGCAGCAGAAAATAATTTGGCAGAGATTTGCCTGGAGAGATGGCTTAGTATATATAGCAAGGAGTTAGGACAGAGCCAGGGAAAGTCACATAAAAACAAACAGGTAAGATTTATTTATTTAAAATTATTTGCAACTCACTGTTCCTCCCTAATGAGATCAGGGCAACATGCAGTAAAATAATGCTATAAAATACAAACAAACAGAAGAAAACCCAGTTAATGTTTGGAAGAAAGGTTTTCTGGGTGTTATTGTAAATGTGTAGAGGCAGGGAGTGATGATAAACCAAAATGGAATAGAATAGATAAGATTTTTAATTCTTCATTGCTCATACCTATAGCATCTTTAAGATAATTCTGCAGGACTTACAGTGCAGTCCTAATATTGTCTACTCAGAACTGCTATTGAATTCAGTGGGGTTTATCCCAAGGTAAGTGGGGATAGCATTGCCATCTTTATTGTGCAGTGGGGTGAGGATAGACTATATTATTAGAACTAATTCTGTTTAAGAGATTGTTCTCAGATTTACAATGGAAAGCAGGTATAGGAATGAGAAAGTATGGGATAAAAGAAAGAAAAAATGTCATATAAAATTAAATCAAAACAATCATCTCTTTCTTAATGGGTAACCTAGGATCTGAAAATCTTTAAAAGATGAGCTGATGCTATCTACAAACACTGTTCAAAAATCATGGAGGCAGCAAGTTAACTTTCCTGCCTTAACTTGCACAATATCTTTGCAATCGAGGGACACAGCGGCTGGACTCTTGCCGAAGGAGTGTGACTGCCCAGCCGCCAGATGACAAATGTGGTATTTCTAAGAGCACAAATTAACATCTCTGTGAGCATAACACAAAAGATAGAAATCTGATGTGGAAGAAAAACAATAAATGACAAAGAAAGGCAATGCAGTTGTAGGAGAAATAAAGAGTTTGTCTTTACATTATTTAACTTTAACCTGGGTCTGCGACTTCCCCAGTCCTTCTCGCTCTGTATTCTATATCTTATATTCTGACAGTAAATTCTTTCCCTCTGTCATATCTTTAGTTCAAATTAATCTTGGTATCTTAACATAATTACATTTCCATATGTCTAAAACATTAGTCTTTCTTAAACATTAAGATGTAAAGACACAATGATTGTTTTTAATTTTTTCTTTTATTTATTTTTTTGTACACTGTATTTTATATTGTCTGTAAGTGTTGTTTTCTTTTTCTTTTTTTCGTATTTGTTTGTATTGTCTGTTTATTGATTGTTAAAATAAAAAATATCATGTTAAAAAAAAAAAGAAATAAAGAGTTTGTTGGTAGGAAAATGATGCTGGGGATAATGGCCCTGACTAAGGATGGGTAAATCTGTTGGTTTTGGTTTCTGTCTGCTTCTCATTTCTTCCAGTCCTTAGTGCAGTTCTCCTCATTTCCAAATCAGTTTGTGATTATTATTATTATTATTTAGTTCTAATGAAAATTTATCAACATTTTAGTGCTCAAGTATCACACTGCTGTGTACATTTGCTTAATATACATCTTTCTGCAAGAGATTTGGCCTGATATAATGGATTGCTATTTGTTATGTTTTGAGGCATACTTTACCCCTAGTATATGCATTTTTTTTTCACATTCCTTGGCTGGAGAACTGCATTGCAAAATGTGGAGTATTGTGAATTGTTTCAGGAAGCAAAAATTGGGCAGGTTCACCTTTAAATATTAATTGTCCCAAATTTCACATCCATTTCTAGTTCTTAATCTGATCTTCATGGTAATTGTGGATGCTTGTGTTTAGTTAAAAAGAAAAACAAAGAGATGGGGAATTCTGAGAATAAAAATAAAAGATGAATTTCAAAGTGACACCTTGTTTGGCCTAACAACCAATATTTTGAATTTTTTTTTAAATTTTAAATAGATTACAAATACCACATAAATGGCTGGTAAATTGTGCCAATGAGCAGAATTACAAGGGAAGAAGCTTAACTGGACCAACAACCAATTAAAATGTGACCCACAATTTGGTTACAATTTGAATTTCTAAATTGCTCTAATGCTCCAGCCCCCTCTTCCCTCCCCCCTCACAAAAACCTCAGGAAATTCCTTCCTGTTTCATATGAAGAGAGAGAGAAAATTATGTATTTTTGTGCTATTTGTGTTAGTAAACCATCCTGTGATCCTCAGATGAAGGGCAGTGTAGTAATGATGATGATGATGATGATGATGTGTAAGAAACATGGGCAAAAAGTGTTCAACATTTAGCACAGAACTATTGCCTGAAAACCTATTGCTAATTTGTACTGAGAAATGTAGAAACTGCTACGCAGCATAGAACAAAGTATCTCCTGTGCATACATGACAGGCATCAAATTCCCCTATTTTATCCCATAAATCTACCACTACCACATCCATTTCTGTCTCCAGAGTAACAGCAATGCTGTACTTCTGGAAAATGGCTTTTGTCTGTGCCATTACCCATTTGACAGTTCCATTTGATCTCCTGGTTCTGTCAAGCCCAACTTCTTTCTGGAGCCAACAAACTTACCTGTAGAATCTTATTGTAATTGAAGCACAATTTCATCTATATTAACTGCTTCCTAAAAAGCTCACCACATACTAATCTGGCACATGTTTATGGCGAGGATGATCACAACATGAGATGACCCGACGGTTCATTGATCATTTATATAAATGTTCCCTAAGTCTCTGAAATATGCCCTAGACACTTGCAGTGATTTATTACAGTTTATAACTGTGTTGACTTTAAAACAGAAAGCTTGGCTCACAAGTTTTTTCAAATGTCAACATGTCTGCCAGGATGATGAACATGAATTTATATCACTGCATTACCTCATGGTCCGCACTGCCTCATGGTCTGCACATTGGGTGGTGGAAATAAAAATTTGCCTCACCACAGTTCCTCCTACGCCATGGAAATCACAAAGCAAACTAGCACTGAAAGGCATTTTAAACCTCATTTTTATCACATTTCTCATTTATGGACACAGGAGTAAACAATCTGTTATTGAAAGTCCATGCTCTACACACCAGCTCCATAAATCTGCTTACTCATTCAACCCCCACCCCCACCCCCCGATATAGGAATAAATGAAACTGCTTTATACCACAGGTCCATCTACCTCACAATATTTGGGTGAGGAAGCAGTGGTCCTCCAGATATTGCTGGGCCATACTTCCCATCATCTCTGACAATTGGCCATCTTGGCTGGGCATGATGAGTGAAGTCTAATATCTGGTGGCTTCAACTTCTTGTCTCCACTGACTGCTGTTAGCTCTCCAAGGTTTCTGAGAGGGTTATTCCCATATGCTATCAAAAGGTGTTAGAAATTTGAGATCTGGGTGGCTCTTGAAGTTTTATTTGAAATATTGTCAGGGTACCAAAATGTTTGTCAGACATGAAGAAAAAGACATTTACCTATAATAAGAAAAACCCATTTCCACAGACCAATGCTTTGGTGCATATCAGTTGTGATTCTCTGTGTTGGTCTGTGATGGAGATAATACTCCAATAAGTAAGAATGAAGCTTTCAGAAGCCAAAGCTTAAGCTATTCGATATTGAGTGTGTTCATTACTAACAAGTGCATTAATATGTGAAATAAAAACGTTTGGGAAGCATTAAACATAGCACTAAGGAGAGACTGCGCCTCAGCACAAGCATTTCTGTTTTCTGGATGGAACAATCTCATGTCTATTTTCCCCCATGGTGTTCTGGGGGTAGTCTTTACCCCTCCCCCGTGCCATTTTGGGGTGGCTTCGGGGGCACAGGGGGAGGAGAGGAGGAAAGCACTATTGAACTAGCAGAAATCTTTCTTCAGGCTTCTGCTAATGAGACCCATTTGTTGAATCCAGCCCATTTTGTTCTAATATACTCATTTTCCATGCATTCTGTGTTTTTTATATATAGCCGAGAACTGCATTGCAAAATACAGGAAAAAGGCAGTGGCATTCTGATCCACGCATCCAAAAGGAACAAATTAGGTCAGATTGCTTTAAAATATGGACTGGACAAAATTCCCCATCCTATCTGTAAATTCCATCTTAATTTTGTGGATTTTTTAAAAACAGAAATCATGTTCCTGAGCATTCAGCCCCAGTGACATGTCAGTCGGACAGCCAAATAAGAGTTCTGCTCTGATGCTAATGTAAGCCCATCAGGGAAGCGAGCCTGGCAATAGGAGTGTGCTGGGCAGATAATACACCATAAAAACCAGAGGGATAAAACACCTTACAGCCGCTGCCTATGCTTTCCCAATAAAGCCAGACAGAAGGGATGGAAATGAGAAAAGGGTGCACTTGCAAGGCAGTCATTCTTGCTTTCAGCAACCTTTATGGCTTTTCAACAGGCCACAAAAGGGCATTCCTCTAGAATATGAATCAGATATAGTCAAGGCTTCAGACAGTAAAAGTAACCAGCACTAGACCTCCCTCTTTGGGCCCTAATAGCTTTTTCCACCTCAGTAACCTCTCCTGGTAAACAATGCAAGTGATTTTAAACAGCATTTCCCTTCTCTCCCTTTGATTATTATTCCAAGGGGGAGGAGGGTCTTGAGTAACTGTCAAAGATTTAGCAGCCATAAAGCAACCTCCTACCACCTCCCCCGCTCCCTCTTTGGATTCACTTCACAAACACCATAGCTTGGGTTTCTGTGAGGAATACATGATTGACACAGAACTGGAAAGAGTAAAAAAGGGAATTCTAAAGCTTGGGTATTCTCTCCCCTAAGTACATCCCTCAGACACACAGGGCGATGATATTAGTTGGGGCGGGGAGAGGCATTTTATCACTGTCTCCGGAGAAAGTGTAGAAAAGCCCATTTGATTTATGCCATACTAGCCTGTTCCAAATCATCGCCCTTCAAGCGCCTTCAGTTGAATGCATTTGCAATCTAGATACAGGCTTTCCCAGGGCAAAAGAATATATCCCAATGTATCATGCCTCCACTATCACTTGCTCAGAGTACTTGAATGATGGATACTTGTCAGTCAAATGTCTTTGAAACGTCTAGCAGCAGAGCATTTATGCCTGCCCCTGTGATTCCCATGGCTACAAATCAGCTCTGAGGTTGTGAACTGGTACAGCGCGCATACAGAGCAATGGCATTTCTTGCTTTCTCAGCATTAATCTGCTCCAGGATCTGTAAAGGATTACGACAATGGTAGGGGTAGCAGCCCACGTACATACTCTTTACAATGGATTGGTTCAGCTCATTGTTCATTATTTTGCCACCATTTACATAAAGTTTGGCAACACCTGATGGGGAAATTTGCTCTTTTGCTATTAATAGAAGCCTTTCAGAGAAAGGTTCAGCTTGTGTGGCTTCTTCTGTTCCTGGGCAGTGTGAGAAGAGGAGAGCCTGAACACTTCCTGATTTTGCAGCTGTAAAGGGCAGAGAAAACCACACTGGTTCAGCTCATTGGCATCCCTGATTCAAATATTTTCCCCCCAGAATACTTAGATTATGTGTATCAACTTGAAAGTACTTGGGGTGGGGAGTAGAATATAATTTGCTTATTTTTATGTTACCTTCCACATGAAAATGTTGTTATGTTTGCATTGTACTTTATATAAGAAGTGGTTCTAACTTGTTCTAACTTGTTGATCCAACTGGATTGTATATAAAAGAATATATATATATATATATATATATATATATATATATATATATATATATGAAAGAGTGGATTAAACTGATACACACTGGGGGGAGAGGCTATGGATTAAGGAGATTTCTGCAGGGTGAGAATCCAATCAGTTTATTTCTACTAACCGAACAGAGAAGAGTAGAATAATAATATTGAAAACAGAAATTGAAGAAAGCAGGAGTTATGTCTTTGCAGAAAATCTTATTGATATTCTTTTTCTGTATGGACACTGGCACAGAACTGACCTTACAACTAGTCTCAGGAAGCACTTTGTATGTAGCATATTTAATGCAGTACTGGGTAAAAAAAATAGATTTCTCTCTTAGCAATATCTAGCTGGTATACTCAGGTAAAAGAAGATGTGAATTTAGGCCAGATCTGGGTAATGTATAGCTAATAGTCAAGGAAATCCAGTAGTACATACATTTTTTTTTCCGGAGTGCTTTTTCTGAATTAGCTCAACTTTATTTCACAAGGGGGGAAGTGCTTTGAGGTGGCATGGAACCAGCACAACAAAGCTTTCTATTTAGCTGGGAGATAAATGGCATTTGGTGACCTTTGAAGGTACCTAAGGAATAAGGAGAAGGGCTGGCTTCTCCATTTGCAAAAAGTTCTTGGAAGAGATTGCTAGTGCAAAAAAAGGAGCAATAGGTTGCTAATGCTGCTCATAGGGTGGAAGAGCTCAGGAGCCAAAGCTCACAAGTTGGCAGTCACATTTTTCTACAAATGGAAATGGAATTAACTGAAAGTTTGCAGTGTGAGGTGTTTTACTGCCCCTTCCGCTCATAAAATTAAGTGATATCAATAAATGTTATTTTAATGGAAAGGAACATCATGAAGGAAAGCTTGGCCCATGGAAATTGAAGAGGGCAACCCAAATGATCTAGGGGATGTAGCAGCTCCCCTCTTTGGAAAGGTTGCCACATTTCAGACTTTTTAGTTTACTAAATAGGTTAAGAGGTGACAATATAAAAGTATATAATATCATGTTTGGCATGGAAAAGTGGATAAATAAATGTTTTTACCTCTCTCTCATAACGCTAGAACTCATGGGCATCAAAAGGGCTTTTATTTGGTAGATTCAAGAAAGATAAAAATTACCTCTTCACAGAGCACACATTTAAGCTGCGGAATTTGCTCCTGGAGGAAGCAGTGGCCACTGTCATAGAGTCAGCTTTGCCTGCTGAACAGCAGCCTGAAGGGGGAGAAGGCGGAGTGACTCCATGTGCAGCTGATCAACCTTCAAGGACTCAGAGGAGGAGGCACTGATGAGAACCAGCTAGCTTCAGCCTTCTTAAGCAGAGCTTCCAGCAGCAGTCAGTTGCAGGTAACAACGCTTGTAGATTCTGGCCCCACCTTGTTGCTTCCTGCTCGTCTTGACCCTTGACCCCATAATCATTGGATTCCCTGACCCCTGGACCATATGACCATGTGGATTGCTGTTCATCCAATCCTAGGACTGGGCCTGACTTCAGATGTTGACTCTGCGTCTAGGCAACTACGCCCTAGAGACTTTACAGGCTCGCTGGCCTCCCAGTCCACTGAGCTCTGCACGTTGTTGCTCAGCCTGAGACTATGATAACTGCCAGCTTGGGTGCTGCTAAAAGAGGATTAGACAAATTCAAGGATGACAGAGTTAGCAATGGCTGCTAGACATGATGGCTGTTCTCTGCCTCCATGGTCAGAAGCAGTCATACTTCTGAATACCAGCATCTAGAAACTGTAAGATGGGAGAGCGTTGTTCTGCTCAGGTCTTGTTTGTGGGCTTCCCAAAGGCATCTGGTGAGTCACTGGCTTGATGTGGGATGCAGGACTAGATGGGTCATTGGCCGGATCCAGCAGACTCTTCTTATGTTAATTGCTGAGGGGAGTGGAAAGATATATGCACCTGAAATAGTTTACATTACAGAGGAACACAATGCTTTATTTTCTAGTGTTCAGTTAAAAACATAGAATCCATCATCAGAAGTGTGGAATGTCAGCAAATGATAAGAAAGGCATATCTATTATCCTTGCCTTACAAACTTCTAATTTTGTTCTAGTGACATTTTTATGCACGGACTGTTTTACTACATTTTTTTGCACACCCACTTCCTAGAGAAAAGGCCTATAGTAAAACTTAATGGGAACTTGTAAAACAGACTAATGAGCTCACAGGTTTGGGGAATATGCTATTCAGATACCAGCTGGATCCCTCCACAGCAAGCTCAAAGTTTACTAACACTTGGACACCAGTTCACAAAAGCATGCCTTTCTTACTGTTTAAATGGCAAAAAATCTCATTTACCCTTTCCTTCTTTTTGGTGGGTGCTAATTAAATAGGTTATTCTGACAGAAAAGAGAGCCAGCTAATGTTGACTCATCTGCCACGGTATCCTGCAGCTTTTTGCTTTCTCTACTCTAACAAAGTGCAAAACCAGAAACTCAACAATCACAATGTAGTTATTGAACGAGTTGTCAAATTTCAGAATTACACACACAAAGGCAACTCATTAGGTGTCTTCTGCTGTAGTAAATAACTTGCCGACTGAATTAGCTATGCACTGCATGTTTCAGGGAATAAGCCTGACATCTACTTCCTTCCAACTTCTCTGTAGGAGCACAGGATTGTTTTTCTTGTTGGATTTGGTTTCTGTAAGCATCTCTTGAAGGAGCTGACAGTTTTAAACTGCCTTTCAACGGTCTTAAATAGATGTGGTGGGGAACACAATGGTGTCATCTCTGCAACAAATGAGGGAGCCACCAGTCCCTTTTCCTTTAAAACACCAAAGAAAGCAGGCAATGGGGATGGAGGGGGGACTGGAAGCCCTCCTAGTATTAAAAAGTTAGGGAGACTCTGTGAGTCTTTAGGAGTTAATGATGTCACATCAACAAATCTACCTTACATGTAAGGAGTCAGAAGTGACTTGCAGGGTAGAGCCCCTACACTACCTTCCTCCTTTCTTTTAGGAGAAAAGAAGTTTGGAAATGAGTATTTTTTACACCAAAAGAAGTCTAGATTTTATTTTTTTTACAGGAAATGCTTAAAAACATGCAAATGCAAATATTCATGCAAATTTAAGGAATAAAAATAGAGAGAATCTGGTCCTGCACAGTTGTATCCAATTGCACGTTATAATTAATGGAAGGCTCATTGTCCCAGTAGGAGCTTTCACAAATGAAAGGGAGAGGGAAGTGACTTTTTGCAAATTCTTCCTTTCTCCTGCAGCATCTCCACTCACCCCAGGCTCATGCCACTTCCCTAAAAATTCCAAAGGATCTCCAAATCCTCTGGAGCAGATTGGAGAAGAGCAGAACCATCCCTCTCCTGCCATTTACGGAATCCTTTTATGGATCAAAGAGCTTTCTGTGAGTGGGATGACACCACTGGACACACAACCCATAGAGAGATGCTGTGTAATAATCTCATTTTATATGACTTCTTCCAGGTTGCCAAAGATGCAACACACAAGCACTTTACAGCAGAATCATGCAAAGAATGCAGTTCATTCCTCTGGAGTAATTTCTGATTGGGTCTTTTATTTCCTTGTAGCCCAATGGCCCTAATAGCCCTCTAGCAGGATTTCTGCGTCTAATGTACTCTTGAAAATTGCTATTTGTTTTGGTTGTTCACTTGCACAGATTTAGAATTTCTCAGGAGGGCCCAGAACCTTGTGAGATCAGCTTCTATATCTCCTTTATAGCCTGATTAAATTGTCTTTGCATGCCATGTTTTCTAATTCTGTTCTCATTCAAAGTGCTGTTATTTGAATGCTATCTAATTTGTCCGATGCCATTTATATAATGCAAGGGCCATTATTTGGAAGAGAATTACTTACATCCAGCTTATTAAAGACTCATTCGGTTGCATATATGCCATTTCCCTCTAGGTTTCCCTGTGTGGTTATTAGCCATAACTGGTCTTTTCTGGTGTAAACAACACCACATATAAAGAATGATCTGATTTCCAACTTGTGCATTCCAATTTGTTTCTCTTATTCCATCTAATTCTTTTTAATGGCTTTCCCTAACAGCTTATGTAAACATAAATACTAACCTTTTGAAAACATTTTATGGACTCCCATTAATTCCTGAAAGCTTTTTCGACAGAACACACACCAGAGAGGTGCATTGTGCTTTCTGTTCACCGACGCAAATAACACCACAGAGCACCTTCATTTTAAGAGGCTTTTGTTAGCCTTAATCTACTTGTAACAACTTGTTAACAAGTTACTGAGTGGTATGGTAGTTGGGGTGAAACCCAGTGCTATCATTCTGCTCACATAATGGCTCTGGATCCAGCAAAGCAGTCTGCTGATGTAAAAAGAAGAGTAGGTGATTTTCTCCAATGTGCTGTTCGCTTTCCCATGCCCACAACACTCTGGATGAGATTTTGGGGCATGTGGATGGTTGTAGTGGCAAGAGGGACAAATGGGTGAGAATTGCCTCCCTATCTTTGTCTTTAAGCGAGCATGTTTACTGCATCAAAAAAAGAAAAAATACATTCACAGTTGGAATGAGAACACTGGATTTCAACCCACACAATAGCCAGTGTGATGTCTTTGGGACAGTCACTATCACTCAGTCTGATCTACCTCACAGAGTGAGGTGCTGACCTTTAAAGCCCTAAACGGCCTCGGTCCAGGATACCTGAAGAAGCGTTTCCACCCCATCGTTCAGCCCAGACACTGAGGTCCTCCTCCGAGGGCCATCTGGCGGTTCCCTCACTGTGACAAGTGAAGTTACAGGGAATCGGGCAGAGGGCCTTCTTGGTAGTGGTGCCCACCCTGTGGACCGCCCTCCCACCAGGTGTCAAGGAAATAAACAACTATCTAACTTTTAGAAGACATCTGAAGGCAGCCCTGTTTAGGGAAGTTTTTAATGTTTGATCTTTTATTGTGTTTTTAATATTCTGTTGGGAGCTGCCCAGAGTGGCTGGGGGGGGGCCGGCCAGATGGGCGGGGTCTAATTATTATTACTATTATTATTATGAACCATATATACTGCCTTGTATTCTTAGGAGGAAAGGTAAAATATAAATATATTTTCTTTTGAAGTGTCAAGAAAACAGGTTAAACAAGTAAAGCATTGCTAAGCAAGAAGAGCAAGGTTAAGCAACAGGATAAAGAAAGAGAAAAAGCAGTTCAAGTTGGACTAGATTTCAAATTCCTGGTACTATCTTCAAATTTACAGGTGCCAAGTGCTTGACATTTTTCCAGACCAGTAACCGCAGTGGCTTTAACTAAGTGTCTGGAGGGCAGGAAACCTTGACTGACAACATTCATTATTATAATTGCTATATTGACAGCAGCAATCAAAGTGGTAAGAGCTGAAAAAGAACACAATTGCTGCTAGAGAATTTACTAAGGTAAATGAAGGCTAGGATAGACATGACTGTAAATCATATTTCAACAAGGCAGTTCTGTAAAGTTTTCTGTGATTTTTCCCAACTAGTGTCATTACATCAAGCCGTAATGATATAGCTTGATGTAATGATACTAGCTGGGGAAAATATACATCCTGTCATATTGGCACACAAAATACCAAGCATTCAATACAGAAAGATCCTATGTGAATTTCTAATTGAGAACATGTCTATTTAAGTAAATAGCCAGGGAATATTTCAAACATCTGGATGCTCAGAGCTCGAGTCTAGATAACTAAAGGGGCTGTTTACATGGGTGAAGAGGTTCATAGTGAGGACACTCTGTGATTTAGATTAACAGGAGGATTTGGATAATCAAGATTTAGATAACAGGGTTTCATTAAATTTAGTAGATTGTGTACAGGAATCATTTAATCTATACTCAACAAAGGCAGTCCATGATGGAACACCAACAGTATTTTTTAAAAGAAACTTTGAAATGAGATAGAAAAAGTGAGGCAATTCTAAAACATGGTGCAAACTTCTTGCAAAAAGCCCAGTAAGGGGAAATATAGTTTGAGACTTTGATTTAAAAATTACTTTTGAGTATTGTCCGGCAGCCTAATTATTTATATGCGGCTTTTTAAAAAATCAAGCTACTACTATCAGATATTAGGTGCATGCTGAGTATGGAATTTGATATGTTGAATATGGAATTTTCTATAGCAAAATGAGATTTTATCTCAAACATGTAAGATTCCATTGCAAGCTGTTTTAGGGACAGGAATTATTGCTAAGACAGACTTCTGCAACCTGAGTTGGCTGGAGCTGATGGGAACTGAAGTCCAAAACTTCCGGAGGGCACTAGGTTTGAAAAAGGATGAGCTAAGAAGTAGCTGAGGAAAATAAACCTCTAGTTTGAATTGAAATCACTAAGATGTTCTCATGTTTATCTATGTTGTTTCCTCATAAGTATGCAGTAAAAATGTAGCAGAAAAGTCATCAAAGGCTTCATTGCTCCTAATTCTTTTTAAACATCTAACATAAATCTTACTAGCACATTTTATACATGCCAGGTCCCATTTTTATTGAGACTGAGTAGATTTAAATACCAAAGATATTAACTAAGAGTTTCGCTTAGCTAGTTCTAAACAAAACGAAAGAACTGAGATATTTTCAGAATTATTCTCATTGCATTTCAAGTCACTCAGTATGAAATTGTGATTAGGTCATATAGTAAATAACATTTTTAAAAAGCAAATACAAAACCTTGCAATTCTCAGCTTGCACAAACAAGTCATTTGTTATTATTTCTCCGTCTGCATTCATTCAGCTTCATTACCAAAGCTTTGCAATGATGATGGAGGAGGAGGAGGAGGAGGAGGAGAAGAAGAAGAAGAAGAAGAAAAGATAGACATAGCTGAACTCTGCCACAATGCTATTTGAATCCCAAGGCAGCCTAATTAGTTAGGTCCCATTGTAAGAACAACGTTTTGCAATTATTTCAGCCTATGGTTTACTCCCCAAACACCTGATGAATATACAGTGGTACCTTGGTTTAGTAACTTAATCCGTTCCAGAAGTCCATTCTTAAACCAAAACCTTTCTTAAACCGAGGCAAGTTTTCCCTAATGAGGCCTCCCACCGCCGGTGCCCTTCCACCATTTGGCTTCCATTCATAAATCGAGGTAAAATTCTCAAACCAAGACACTATATCTGGTTTTGCGGAGTTCGTAAACCAAATTGTTCTTAAACCAGACTGTTCTTAAACCGAGGTACCACTGTAAATGTAAGTGCATTGGCATAGCTCTTGGTACAATCCAACTCAATCCATCCTAAGCATTTTGATGCCAGCAAAGAAAGACTTGGGGATCCAATCTATGTATCTCTCTTTCTGTGTTCAGTTGATAATTGAAAGTGGCTACTTCTATTACCAACTACTTGTTTTGTCAGTAACACGCACCTGGAAAAGAGGAGAGTAAGATGAGATATGAGAGTCATCTTCAAATATCTTAAGAGTTGTCACATGGAAGATGGAGCAAGGTTGTTTTCTCCTGTTCCATAGGGTAGAACCCAAATAAATGGATTCAAGTTACAAGTTACATCACGAAAAACATTGACAGTAAGACCTATTCAATAGTGGAATGGACTCCCTTGGAAGGTGGTGGAAGCTCCTTCCTTGGATGTTTTTAAACAGAGCTTAGATGGTCATCTGTCATGGATGCTTTAGTTGAGATTCCTGCATTGTAGGGAGCTGGACTAGATGAGTAGGTCAACCCTAGAAGTCTATTATTCTATGAACATAGGCTGAACTAAAGAAAATAGTCTTAAACAGGTAGACTACCACTCTCTGGAATTACAATTTTATGCAAACCTTCTCCAGGAATATGTTAAATGCTGCTAGGGCCACATTGTTAGTCCTCACCCACAACATTGCACATGCCTCTGGCCCTAATTCTTGCTGTTTTGTGTCCAGCATACAGTACATACCCACGCACATGTCTACAGCTGTACATGGGTAGGCACCTCACACAATCCAGACACTTGAATGATTGTTGGTTGTCATTGAATGGTGCACCTACATGCACACAGTTGTACATGGGCAAGTGCCTCTTTGCAAGATAATGTGCTGCGAAACATATGAAGGGGCTTGGTCGCAATGCACAAATGTCAGGGAAGGGACCAGCCATGTGATTCCACTTCCACACACTTTAGAATACTCCTGGTCTGAAAAACTAGAGCTTCAGCTTCTGGCATGAGTCATGCCTTACAAATGCAGAGAAGTTGCTTTATTAGATGATCCAGCATTTAGATAGGTAGTGTGTGTGTGTGTGTGTGTGTGTGTGTGTGTGTGTGTGTGTAATATATTGAGACGGGGAGGATGGAAAAGTTATCATTAACACCCATATGCCCTTTTTGGCAAATACCTCATCAGTGCTGAATACTATATTAAATGATCACAGATGCATTATATTATTATTTTTATTGAACTGGTAATGTGTCACAGCTGGGCAATTTGTGCCTATGGGCTGTGATAAAGAGCCTTCGTAGAGGACTTGTGCCAAAAATGATATGATTATGGCTGCCATGTGCCAACTCTAGCAGTTGTCCATTTACTCAGTTCCACAACCCGCTCGACCTCCATCATTCCGTTTCTCCCCCTCCCTTTTTGTCAAGACTTCTGGCTTAGCCACTCAGATATTAGGCACATACTGGAATTGTGTGACATAACCCTTTATGGGTTGGTTCTCAATCCATAATGAAAAGATCATATGGATCCTATTTTTTCAAAGGGAGGAGGGCAAAGGTGACAGAAATAGCATGTGCTTTGCAAGCATAGTGAGTGGGATTTCCAGTTGGGCAGCAGGGCTGCGAAAGATCCCTGGCAGAGATCCAGGAGATCTGCCAGACAGAGAAGACATATAGTGGGATTATCAGGGCAATGGTCTGATTCCATATAAGGTAATTCCATATACCCAGATCCCCCCCCCCCACATCAGAGCACTTCCTAGGGAAAGTCACATTTTCAAGCTAAAAGACTCAAAAGAAGACACATGTATCAGACCTTCAGTGTGCAAAAGAAGGAAGGAATGGTGCAAATGCATCAATCTATTAAGCATGTGGCAGAGAAAGCCCTGGAGGTTGTGTTGGGGAAGAAAGCAGAAGTGGGTGCTGGAATTATGGTACAACATGCCTCCAGGATTGTTTTTGAAGCAGGATTGATGACATCATAACTATTGTTAGCTACCCTGGGCACTTTTTTAATGGAAGAGAGGGTTGTACAGATGTAACTAAGGCGTCACTTATCAGCAGGTGTTCTGAATTAATTGATGGGTTAGCTTTGCTCTCGCAAGTGAATGAGATGATAATGAGGCTTTCAAGTTTGTGACAGATTGGCATAAAGGGAGTCAAAGAATGAGGAAAATAATCAAGCAGAGGTTGTATACTTCTTTCCTTTTATTTGATGAGGTTCCTGTTTCACACCAGCAATTTAAAGGGTAATGTTTCTTTGCAAGATTGCTTGCATTTTTAATTAAAAGGTAAATGTTACATTTCAGTTGGCTTTTGTTGGAGCTCAAAGTGCTTTAAAAGTTGAATCTAAGCAGTCAGAAGTAAACAGGAGGCGCAACATCACAGTCCTGCTGATCCTTATGCTATGTTATACTTGGCTTTTCTTTGGTGTTTATGTGTGTGTGATAATGGCTCAACACAACACCTTTCATTTTTGAACTTGTGAGAGAAGCTTTCAGGGCTACCATGATGAACTCCTGCAGTTCCAAATTTATCAGTAAACCATTGCATGTTTCACACATTACATTCAGAGAGTGTGATAATCGGTTCAGCTGCAAATTTGTACCGTGATTCATGTGCAACATTCAGTGAATTTATCCATGTATACAAAGCAAACACTTCTATGGTGTGTAGAGATTTCTTGTACCTTTGTGTTCATTGTAATATGTGAACAAATTTATTATTTTTAACTGCTAGCAGATGAAAAAACCCCCAGTAAAGTACCCTTCCCAAAAATTAAATATGAGAATAGCAAGAAGTTTATTCTTTGCTATATTACTCACATTTACTATAGGGGTGCTGATTTTTTAAATTCTTTTTGGCTAGTAATGGGTAAGCACCCACCTACTATAACCAATGACTTAAATGGACTTCTTGAATTGTACAGCATAACCTTTCTATTTGGGGCTCATCAACATAATGTAGATCAGCGATTGCCTGGCCCCTGGGAAAAGTTCAGAAATGGTTACAAATCAAAGGTTAAGCATCCTTGCCATCTGATATAATTCTAATGAACAGAAACTTTGGCTCATCACACATGGCTTTGACTTAAAAGGGGGAGAAAAACCCAACTTATTTCTACTTTAGTGCCTTCTTTCCCATTTGGCTTCTCATTGCCCTCATTTTAAAACCACTTGTAATTTATCTGGTGGTTCTAATTAAGCTGTTCCTAGGGATTGTAAGCCTTATTTAATGAAATTCATTAATGTATTTATCTATATAATAAAACCTAACCTACTCACCGGGCTGGCTTTCCCAGGCTCCCATGGCTCTAATAGGGGAGAAAAATCAAATGTGCACAGCTTAAATTTTAAATACATGCCTGCAGCATAAGAAAGCCACAAGGTTCCTGTAAGAAGCTTAGATATTTGCAGAGTCTGAACTTCTCAATAAATAAATCTAGACCTGATACAAAAGACACTGATCCTAGCAACCTAAACTACAGATAATCCACAGTGTCCTAGTAGACTGAATGCGTGTGTATTTTAGTGCTCTCTGCTCATGCTGCTCTGAACCCTTCAGGAAACCTTCTTGAACTTAATCCTGCCAGACATTGCATGTGGTGGCAGGATGCAGGTATTACCACAGGTCTACACTCAATGCCACCTTAGAGCTTATATTATTTATATTATTTAATATTTATTTCTACTCAAGGCGGCTTCAAGATAAAAATAAGAACAGCTAAAAACATAGGAAAAGCCAATCATATACACATTAAAAACAACTAACAAAACCATACACATAATTACCCCAACACCAGCAAAACAAAACAAAACTAAAAGCCTAGCATGGGACCAGCTCTTTCATTAAAAACAGTCAGTTCCCGAAAGCCTGATGTGACAAGAAAGTCTTCTTTTTGCAGGCAGAAGGACAAGGAGGTAGTCAGTCTAACTTCTTGAAGGAGGGAGTATCAAAGTTTGAGAACAACCACCAATAGGCCTTTGCTGCATCCCTACCAAATTCCTAAGCATGAAATAAAATAGGTGAGTCTATTGACCCAAGTTCTATCATATTGATAGAACAGCAAGGACAGCCAAAATGGTGCCTTCCGCATGTTAAGAACATAAGCAGAGCCTGCTGGATCAGTTCAGTGGCCAATCTAGCCCAGTATTCTGTTCTCACAGTGGGTAACAAGAAGCCTATGGTGAAATCTGTATGCTAGACTTATGGGGCCACAGCATGCTCACCGCTTGTGATTCTCAGCAAGTGGTCTTCTGAGGTAGAATGCTTCTGACAGGCGAGGAGGAACATAATCACTAGGGTTAGGGATCATGAACAGCCATACCTTCCACAAATTTGTCTAATCCTCTTTGGAAGTCATCGAAGTTGGTGGCCATGATTGCCTCTTGTGGGAAAACTACAACTTCAGAGTTGGACTGCAACTCCCATAATTCCCGATCATTGGTCATGCTGACGAGGGCTGATGGGAGCTGGAGTCCAACAACCTCTGAAAGTCCCCCATATTGGCAGCCCCTTCCTAAGCAGATATCCCTTCCATGGACCATGACTTTGAATTGTTTGCTTGAGAGCAGCCTGAACAGGCCCGAATTAAACTGTTCGTAAATGGATGTTGAGCATCATGGTGGGAACAACAAAAGAATTTGAATGAGTGCCGGCCATGAAAGCTTCGTGACAGATGTGTCCATGAGGTAGCGAGATAAAAGCGAGGTCTGATCAGAGTACACTGGCAGTCAGTGAACATCAACGCCACGTACAAGGGCACAAACGGCAAAAGGAGACATCAATCACTTGTAGGTTTGGTTAAAAGTAGAGTTGGGTTGCCTGAAATAGTTGCTTTCCACTCACTCTGTCTCCAGCTATGCTGCATCTAACCAGTAGTAGAGGCATTTAAAAGAAAAGGCGCACACACCCCAAAAGAGAGAGCGAGAGAGCTTCTAACTGCAACCTCGCTTGAAATGTGCGTCTTGCACTGGGAACTGCATTAATCATTTCCATCAACACAGCAAAGAGGTTATTAAGTGTTTGCCACACAAAAAGATTTAATTTCTCCAGCTGGACTCTCTTGCTGCTTCCTCCCAGCACACTGCTCCTGTCACAGTGGTTTAGCACCATTTTAAAATGCATTTATTTCAGCCTCGGGCTAGCATATGCAGCCATCGTGCTTGTTTGTTCTTCCTTCATCTTCACTTCCTCAGTAATTGAAGAGGGGTACTGAATGGAAAGGTCCTGATGAGCCGTGAGAAATCAAGCTTAGCTTAGGTGCGTATTGATGTGAAACGATTCATCTTTCCAACCATTTCTAATGGGAGAAATAAGACTTGATTCATCATGTTGCCTCTCTATTGCCCTTCTTTTAAAAATGCCTTTGATCAATGGCAGCTCTATAGATGAGGGGAATCAAAAAAATACTGTATGTATTTATATCCCACGGAATGAATGCATTCTTTTATTTGTACATAATAGATACGTAATTGCCTGTTGTGACATAGGCCATGTGTTTAGGCTGCTTTGTTATCAGGTGTACACGCTTGAAATATACTCAGAGTCGAGAGTGGATTTCATGCTCTTTATTCATCTCATAGTGGTGAGGAGGAGTGAATGTCCCCTCAAACTATCTGCTTTATATACATTATTTACACAATGGGCTGCACTTGATTGGCTAATCCCGGAATTCTCCTGTAGGCCAATCAGGTTGTGGATTCACTTCCATCTGGAGCCGGATTGGGTGGCTCCTGCAGACTAATCATACTGCTGCATTGTTCTAGGACCAATCAGACTGCTGCATTCTGAATCCCTATTGTTCTAGGACCAATCCGACTGCTGCATTTTGGATCCTATTGTTCAAGGACCAATCAGACTGCTGCATTTTGGATCCTATTCAACTCAGTACATAACAACGCTCAAAGTTGCAAGGAAAGGGCCTCAGCTGTGTGGTAGAACAGATGCTCTGCATGCAGAAGGCCCCAGGTTTCATCCCTGACATCTCCAGTTAGGGGTGGGAGAGGTTGCCGTCTAAAAGCTTCACCAGCCAGTGCCAGTCAATGCAGGCAACACTGAACCAGGGGGAGGAATGGTCTGACGGGTATAAAGCAGATTCTTGCATTACAAACATCTGCTTGATGCAAAAATAAGACATACACAGATCTTCAGACAAATACATCCCAGCATAAAAGATACCTGCCAGATTCGTGAAATACAGAAAATGATAAGCACTGTCTGAAATTCATATGACTGTGTCCCATGCTTTTTTGTTACATGGCAATTGAAAATCAACAATTTGCATTCACATGAGATTGCACACATACCTTCCAAGTGTCTCAAATTTCCAGGGACAGTTCTGGGATTGCAGAAGCCATCCCGCTTTCTGATTTGTTTATTATTATGATGATGATTTTCAGTTTTATAAAGTTTGATAATTTTACAATCATTTTAACATTTCTAAACTCGATTTCCTTCCCCCTCTTTCTGTGGTTCCTCAAAATTATTTTTAATATTTTCTGCATAGCCAAATCAACTTAATTTGCTCATTTATTAATCTACTTTAAATACATACTCTTATAAAACTGCAGGTTATTACAATAATCCTGCCAATGTTCTTATTTGTTTACAGTTTATTTCTAAATACTCAATAAACCATTTCCATTCTTTTCTAAAAAGTTTGCTCTCTTGGTTTCTTATTTTTCCAGTAAGTTCCGCCATTTCTGAACATTCCATAATTTTTTGTATCCATTCTTCTTTCGGTGACACTTCTTCTTCTTTCCATTTTTGGGCAAGTAACAGACCTGCTGCTGCAGTCAAATCCCAGTTTCTGATTCGATCCTGGAATGTCCTGGTTTTTTTTCCTTGTTCCTCCTCTCCACATCTCGGAGAACAATTAAAAGTGGTGTGTGCGTAGATGCAAAAATGGAGTCCTGTTTACACAGAAAACCCCTGCACAAAATGAAGGAAATGTTGAGGCTGGCATACGAAACCCTTCCTATAATTTCAAAGGAAAAGGTCACCATCCCACTTTACTTTCTTTCACTGTAGTGCTTCAGCAGTCAGCCATTTCTTAGGAAACGTGTGGAGTTTTTGCTCCATTTTTGTAAATGGAGCTCTAGTCAAAACTAAGTCCCACTGTATTCAATGGAGCTTAGTCACAGGTAACTGGGTATAGACTGGGCAGCCTTACACTGCAGCATTTTTACACAGAACTAGGTCCCACTGAGTTCAATATGATTAACTTTCTGGCATGTTCCTAAACATTCTCTCTAATATTTTATTTTATTTTAATATTTCTAATATTTCTAATATTTTCTAATATTTTATTTTAGTTAATATTTTATTCTATTTTAGTCTGCCTTTCCCCCGACAGGGACTCAAAGCAGCTTACACCTAAAATTTTGTTTCATTCCCTTTATCTGTGGAAGGTGTTGTACACGATCCCTTCCCTCACTTGTTTTTTTCTTCTTCTTTATAACAATCCTGTGAGGTAAGTTTAGCAGAGAGGTTGTAATTGGCTAAAGGAGACCAATGTATATGATGTCTGAGTGTGCAGCGAGATCAAACATGGGAGAAGATTCCTAATGTAGAATGACATGTCCCTATTTTCATTGAAGAAATGTTGGAGGGTATGGTGCACAGGGATTTTTTCATCCCTGTACCTGGCTGTGGGCATTTCATGAACTCATAGAATTGCAGACTTGGAAGGCACTTAACACCCTGCTATACACTCACACTAGGGACGCGGGTGGCGCTGTGGGTAAAAGCCTCAGTGCCTAGGGCTTGCCGATTGAAAGGTCGGCGGTTCGAATCCCGGCAGCGGGGTGCGCTCCCATTGCTCGGTCCCAGCGCCTGCCTACCTAGCAGTTCGAAAGCACCCCCGGGGGCAAGTAGATAAATAGGGACCGCGTACTAGCGGGAACGTAAACGGCGTTCCGTCTGCGGCTCTGGCTCGCCAGAGCAGCGATGTCACGCTGGCCACGTGACCTGGAAGTGTCTCCGGACAGCGCTGGCCCCCGGCCTCTTGAGTGAGATGGGCGCACAACCCTAGAGTCTGTCAAGACTGGCCCGTACAGGCAGGGGTACCTTTACCTTTATACTATCACACGTCTTCAATGAACAGAAGAAATTGTGCATGCAAAGAAGAGTTCGGTGTTTTCCAAGTCTGAAATGTCTGGTTGAGGAGCCTGGATCTTCTCCCCTGCCAAATGAGTGATCCCTTGATTGGAGTTTTCAGCCTTGGAAAACATTTATGTGCATCTTTTTTGGGGATCTGTTTAATAGTCTTCTTCCATGATGTATTCATGATCCCTGCAACAGGTGGAGTGCCCTGATGACAAAACGAAAAAGTTGCACCAGCAACCAATTGCATGTGGTCTAAACCACTGAGCCTCTTGGGCTTGCCGATTAGAAGGTCGGCAGTTCGAATCCCTGCAATGGGGTGAGCTCCCATTGCTCTGTCCCAGCTCTTGCCAACTTAGCAGTTCAAAAACACACCAGTGCAAGCAGATAAATAGGTACCACTGTGGCGGGAAGGTAAATGGCATTTCCATGCACTCTGGTTTCTGTCATGGTGTCCCGTTGCACCAGAAGCGGTTTAGTCATGCTGGTCACATGACCAGGAAAGCTGTTTGTGAACAAAGGCTGGTTCCCTCGGCCTGAAAGTGAGATGCGTTCCACACCCCATAGTCGCCTTTGCTTGGACTTGACCATCCAGGGGTCCTTTACCTTTACCTTTTTGCATTCTCCAGAAAGCTCAAGCTGAGACCTCAGACTGAAATTTTCAAATAATTAGCCATATTTGCCTATTACCTTCCCTATTTCTAAGAAATAAACAGCAGCATTTTTTCCCTGGCATCAATGGGTGGGGTGGGGTGGGGGGAGTAAGAAAACGGATTTGAAATGTAATTGTGCCCAGTTGACTATAATGCAGAAATTAAAGAGCTAATCTTGAAATGAGACTTATCTTTCTCTAATCTGTCATTTACATCTCCGATGCAGGTTCAACAAGCAGCTGAGGTGTTTTTTTAAAATAATAATAATAATATGTAAACCTCTTTCCTTTCCTTATCTCCACCCCCCTCTTCGATTTCTATTCGTTCAGCTACATCCTGTTTAATTTCACTAAAAATAAAGGACTAACTTCACCCGCTGATTTATGTGTAGTCATATCACCTTAGGCTTGGAGCTAAAGAAATCTGATAAAATTAGCAGAACAAAGCAAGGTCAAGACGTGAAAGGAATGAGGATGCTGGCAACGAGGCCTGCCAGAGCTGGTGCTGGAGCAATGCAAAAAAATAAAAAATAAAAATGCATGCCTGCTATGCCAGAAAGATACCTATAAGAATGCTGGCCACTCAATGCTAACACATTTCCTTGGAAGTAAGACTCTGAGATAGCAATATAACCTACTTCCAATGAAACATGCTTAGGACTACAGAGCTATGTTTTGGAGTTAAAACGGTAGACTGAAAACTCATCCTCTTTTCATATAGATATCGCATGTCCTAAATTGCTTGATAAACGGGTCTGCAGTGCAACTTTTAGGAAATGGTATGTTTTAAAATTACGGCCACCTAGTGGTGGGAAAGAGAAATTACCTGGAGAATTTAAGGCACAGCTGGGTGAAACCAATTTCTATGTTTATTTCAAAATGATTTTTTAAATAAATATATGTAGAGCAATAAAGAAAATTGGGAAAGTAAGAGATAGGCTTGTAACCCTTGATCAAATATTATTTAATATAGGTTTTTTCTTTTGGTCTTGTTCTATAATTAGATGTGATTTAAGTGTTTGCTGTGAAATGACCTATTCATTCTGTTTTGCTTGCGCTAAGCTTACGCAGAGGTGAGGTTATAGCTGGAGGTGTGATTGTGCATGTAAGTAGCGGTTGGTGTGTGTTTTTTTCCGGTATCTCTCTTCACACAAGTGCCCATTAATGAAGCCTTGACAGCCATTCAAAACAAATACAATCCCCCCGAATACATCTTGGACCTGACCAACCACTGCCTAACCAACACGTACTTCATCCACAATGGACAAAGATACAAACAGATAGAAGGAGCACCTATGGGATCACCCCTCTCACCGGTCATCGCTAACCTGTACATGGAACACTTTGAAACCAATGCTTTAGACAAGTCAGAACACAAACCCAAACTTTGGCTCAGATATGTTGACGACACCTTTGTAATTTGGCCACACGGGAAGGAAAAACTGGATAGCTTCCTCACACATCTCAACAGCCTACACCCCAAAATACAATTCACTATGGAAATAGAAGCCAACAACCAACTTCCCTTCCTTGACGTCCTAATCTACAAAAAACCTGATGGCTCCCTAGGACACACTATCTACCGGAAAAAAACACACACCAACCGCTACTTACATGCACAATCACACCACCACCCTGCACAAATAAACTCCGTAGCCAAGACTCTCATCTCCAGAACCAAACGCCTGGCTGACGAAGACCACTTGACAACTGAGTTACAGAATCTCTCAAATGTGTTAATTGCCAATGGATACCAGCAAAACAGGGTTACGAAGCTAATCCAAAAAGAAACACCCCCCAAAAACCAAGACACAGAAGAAAACAATGGCATAGCCCTCCTTCCTTATATCAAGGGCACTACAGATAAAATTAGCAAAATCCTCCATAAACACAATATCAAAACAGCCTTTTGCACCAACCAAAAAATAGCCAATATCCTCAGAAACCCCAAGGATAAAATTCAGTTGGAAAACCAAGGGGTCTATGAAATACCCTGCAAAGTCTGCCCAGCCACGTACATTGGACAAACAAACAGACGAATAAATGCACGGATCGCAGAACACAAGAATGCCGTCAAAAAAGAAGAAAAAACTTCCTCTCTTTTCCAACACATGAAAGAAACAGGACACGAAATTAATTTTGCAGATTCCAAATTGCTCTTTAACATGGAACATCACCACAAGAGAATAATCATGGAAGCCATCGAGATAGAGAAACACCCTCACAACATGAACAAGTGTGACGACACATCCCGCTTGCCAGACATCTGGAAATTAGCCCTCCCCACAAAATCTGACACCAGATCCAGAGGCACACAGAACGCCATCACCAATCAACCACACCAGACCCAAACCCAGACCCTCTCCACAGATAAATTACAGACACCATCCAGTAGCCAAACCAGGGTGGCACCTCCGGATGCTGCACCCCCCTGCAATCCCTACACAGATCTGGCTGGCACAGGCCACAAAACCACAGCTCGCCCCTATACACGAAGCCAAGCCAGAGCACAACCAAGTGCAGTACAGCCATCTTCTCAGAAAAACTCTTCACAAAGTTCAAGAGTTCAAGACACGAAGGCTTTAGCAACTAATCCACACCTAATGACCCACCTAAGTGGGATTCAGGAAATCACTCAAGAAAGCACTCAAGATATCCCTCAAGTAATTAAGGAACAAAAGAAGAAAAGGCACACCAGCCTGGGAACCTCCTCTCTGCCCAGAACATTGGAGGCTATACACCACACCTCCTCAACAGTATTTATAGGAACTCAAACACTGAGATCCTGCTCTGTTCCAGTAACAAGAAGCCGAAAGCACCAGCCTGAAGATGACGAGTGAGACCTCGTCGAAACGTCGCCTAGACACCCCAACTTTTACACGGGAAGACACCCGAGGACACCAAAACCTGCATATATATATATATATATATATATAATTTTACTTTAGAAAAATAAAAATGTCTCTCTGATGAATCGCTTCCTGGGTCACTCAAATAGTTACCCCTAAGAAGGGAAACGATGATTTATTGTGTGGCTTTGCAGCACCATCTTATACATATTTAGCCAGAAGCAAGTCCCAGTGTTTCAAAGTGGTTTACTGCCAGGTAAGTAGGCATGGGACTGCAGCCTGAAGATACAAGTCCTTTTGAGGCAACTTAGCATTAAGGCCAAATTCAATAACAAAGCCACATAAGACAACATAGGGACTCCTCAGGGAAGTCTGCATCAGTTGACAGCTGTAACTTAGGTCACAGCCACACCATGCATTTAAAGCAAGTGGCTTTCTCCTAATGAGCAGCAGAAGCATAGAATTGCAGAGTTGAAAGGGACTCCAAGAGTCATCTGGTTTAACCCCCCGCAACGCAGGAATCTCAACTAAAGCATCCATCCAAACCTCTGCTTAAAAACCTCCAAGGAAGGAGAATCCACCACCTCTTGTTGGTGTCTGTTCCAAAGACTCGGGGGGGGGGGTAGTTTACCCTTCACAGAGCTAAAGTTCCCAGAACCCTTAACAAACTACAGTTCCCAATATATAAATGTTATTTAGATGTATGGTGTGAGTGTGACCTAGTCATAGAGTACCTGCTTTGCATACATTTTCAATCCTTGGCAGCTTCATTTGGGGCTCAGGAAAACCACTGAAATTCCAGAGACCATGTTGAGTTGGATGGTCTGACTCAAGAATAAGGCACCTCCCTATGTTCCTCTGTAGTCCTGCTGATGCAGGCTCTGGTGTCCTTTTTTGGCCTCGGTTTCTCATGCTCCTGTTTCTTATCACAGAGAAGTTTGCAGCAGATGGCCCTGTGAATGGGGGAGTGGGGCATTCCAGCAGCAGCTGGATGCACAGCTGTCCCCTGCTAGTGACACAAGCCTGTGTAAGTCATCTCACTTAAAATGCCACGTGAGGGCAAGAACCGCCATAATAGGTCTTGATCGCTTTCTAATACAGGGCCATTCTCCTCTGTGCTTGCGAAGTTACAGAGATTTTGGTCCTATGTGCTGCTGTGGAAGGAGAGTGAGTCATAGAATCAGGCTGCTAGTTGCATAAATATTCACTAATTAACCAATTAAAAATGACACATCTGTTTAAAACATAGTTTTTGTGCATTTACAATCTGAACATTTCCAAAGTGCGTAGAGTGTGTTATCCAGTTATAATGACGGGAAATTCACTATTCTGTTAAATCTTTAGGCTGCAGAGTAAATCCTTCTTTGCATTTCTAGTGTCCTCTGCCCATGGGGAAATGTGGCTTCCATCCACTGTAAGGATGAGCCATCTGCTAGCTAAGAGCCAGAAGAGGAGATCCAAGAAAGAAGTCCGAAAAGCGGAGGGGAGATGGCTGCATGGCTAGCCCTTTTATATGGTCAGCTAGGGTGATGCCCATCTACACACAAGGGGAAGAGGCTTCAAAGCAGATATGCCAAGAGGTCCTCCCTGTCTGGAGCCACATTCCCATGTGTCCATTCTAGGCAACAGGAAAACGTTGTACAGTGGTACCTCAGGTTACGTATGCTTCAGGTTACATACGCTTCAGGTTACAGACTCCGCTAACCCAGAAATATTACCTCGGGTTGAGAACTTTGCTTCAGGATGAGAACAGAAATTGTGCAGCGGTGGTGCAGTGGCAGCAGGAGGACCCATTAGCTAAAGTGGTGCTTCAGGTTAAGAACAGTTTCAGGTTAAGAACAGACCCCCAGAATGAATCAAGTTCTTAACCCGAGGTACCACTGTACTTAACTGCTTCAGTGATGATACATCCCACAAGTGTTGAATAGAATTGTACGTCAATTCGTGAATCTCTTAGGTTCCTTATCTGCTGTTCCATAATATTTCTGCCAAGTAAAGATTTCTGGTTAATTTGATTGGAAAGCAAAATAAATCTTGTAGACTCAAATGATTCGACTTTAGCACTCCAGAATGACTGCAGTGATGAAGGACAGCCATAGGCCAAATATGACTAAGAATGTATCTCTGCTAAGGGTTGGTTGGTATCTATCTATCTTGGAAGACAATGGAGCAATGCACCTTTGAGGGTGAAGTCAAACTGTTGGAGACTTACAGTGCCTGCTGTGGCTGTAGAGACAGATGCAGCAGAGACATGTTTTGTTGCAGGTGGAGGAGATGAAGGAATCCGGTTGTACTGATGTGGGTGTGCCATGGCCTGTCTTCTGTCTGCAGTCCTCCTAGTGGTCATTCCTCCTCTGGCTACTGCTGTAGTCACATAAATTGCAAACATGCTGGGAATGTTGGCTTGGGAAAGCACATCTTTGTTTGAGACTCTGTCCTGCTGGATGCGGGTGGCTCTGTGGAACTCACCATGAATGCCTCCTTCTTTCTCTTAGAATGGCAATGGCACCCACCTGAAAGGATGCCAGAACTGAGTTCCAGACTGTTCCCCCTGAAAAAAGCCCTGGGCTTGGGATGTGGGTTTAGATGGGACCCAGGTGGTTAAACCACAGAGCCTAGGGCTTGCCGATCAGAAGGTCGGCTGTTCGAATCCCCACGACGGGGTGAGCTCCCATTGCTCAGTCCCTGCTCCTGCCAACCTAGCAGTTCGAAAGCACGTCAAAGTGCAAGTAGATAAATAGGTACCGCTCCGACAGAAAGGTAAATGGCGTTTCTGTGCGCTGCTCCGGTTCGCCAGAAGCGGCTTAGTCATGCTGGCCACATGACCCGGAAAAACTGTCTGTGGACAAACGGCGGCTCCCTCGGCCAGTAAAGCGAGATGAGTGCCACAACCCCAGAGTCATCCGCGACTGGACCTAATGGTCAGGGGTCCCTTTACCTTTACCTGCCATGGGATGCCCCAAATCTTGGCATAAGGTATGACTGCAACAGGTTGCCTTTGTAAATGGAAGAAATAATTGTGTCTCACTGGTCAGCTGCCGCCTGTCTTAAGCTGGGCAGTCCACAGTCAATACCGTTTTGACCTGCCACTGTCCACTTGCTTCAATCAGTGCTTGGAGCTCAGAGTACCAGAAAAGTTGGTGGTTTTTTGTTTGCTTCTGTTTTTGGTGGGAGAGATACATGCTTCCCCACCCCTTGGAAAACTAGCTTACTTTCCTCACCCTCATCACATTACTGGAACCCTACAGCTACCTGAAGGAAAAGTATATAAATTATTGGTTAATAACCAGCTGGGAATTCAAATAAGGCTGCAATCTTAAGCATGCTTCCTTGAAAATTAACTCCTCCAAAATCAATAGGATCACTTCAGACAAATATGTTCAGTATAACAGGTTTAAAGTGAAATATACCATTATTTCACTTCAGAAATCTAGCATGTGGATCACGGCTCACTTGCCTCACCCCTTCTATTACCTTTACCCGATCTGTACCTCCCCCAAAAAAGATTTTCCCGTGCTGTTCTGACACACATTAAAAATGTATTTTTCATTTAGTTGTTGCCACTTGCAAGCTCGCAGAAACACATACTGTTAAGAGGTGTAGCATATAGCAATTTATTCTTTTTATCATTTCTGTTAAATAACTGAGGCCATGTGTGCGGGAGAGACGTGGTATATCCATCATCTCCTGAATACTGAACATTTAATGCAGATCTCCTATCGATCCTTTTTCCTTCAAATACTAATTTTTATTTATTTCCCGTCCCTGAGGGTTTTAGCAAATAAAATATGATATCCCTTCCAAGAAGGATTTATAGAGCCTGAAGGGAGATGAAATAAGTAAGCCTAGCTTATTTCATCAATTCTTATTCATAAGCCCCTTTCAATTATTAGCTGCCTTAAAAAAACAAAACAAAACCATCCTCTTACAAAACATGCATTGCTGTGGCAAAGAGGAACTGTCCAGGGTGAGAAAAGAAACTCCATCTTTACCTACCATTATCCAGAATTTTCCAAATGCAAATCTGCAGTGTTTGCATGATCTGCAGAATTTGCATGAATGAAAGTTTGCTATATTGAGATAAAGAATGAAACCTAGTCAAGCCCAAGGAGAACTTGGTTCTACTTTATGCTTTTCAGGTCTTTCTTTGAATTGCACCCTTTCATGCTGTTGTATTGATTTTATGTCAATATACTGTCTAAAGTTCAGTCTGTGGAGATGTGATGACACGCACGCACACACAAAAGATGAAGTTATTTTACATTTCAAGAGGCTATACCAAGACTCTCTTCTGCTGTTAAACTGCCTATCATTCTATTCATTCTGTCATTCTCATTTATCTCCTATTTTGAAACAGAACTCATTTAAATGAAACTGGTTTAAAGACTGAAGCAAGAGATTGATACAACCTTGCTCTTACTTCTGACTTTGGAATGGTATCAACTTGTTGCATCCGCTTGACATTTTCTTAGGCCAAGTTTACATTATGCTGGCAGAGTGGCTACCACCAGGTTCCCAATGCACATGTCAGTATGCATGACAATCTGTTGATATGTAGACAGGCACTCAAGTTGTTTGGGCTTATTATAACTACTCCTGGGAAGCCCTGAGAAATAAGTTGTTTGAGTCAATTATGTAGCAATGCCTTGGAAACCCTATTAATGCAAGCAGGTAACCCCACAGAGAGGCAACTGGCTATGCTGCCAGCATAATGTAAATTTTGTGAACCTTACATCAACTCTAATAATCAGTGGAAGCAATGTTCTCTGAAATACATACTGTTGTATCTACTTCTAAAGTTACTAATACTATAACTATTGTTGCCCATGATTGCCTTAGGTACCATTCCAAATAATGATGCAATTCTTTGCATGGATAGATACTTATGCAGCCAGATAAGACAGGAATATATCCAGGGACTGACATGACTTATGGAGAAAGGACAATAAGATGCCAATGGAGAAACAGGGGTGGTTGAAGCAGGATTGATTCTGTACTAGTGAAGAGCATCTGTGACATGCATCTGGGAATCAGTTTAACAGTTTCAATGATATGCATAGCTCAGAATAAGTAAACAACAAATATACCACAGATCTCAGACTGGTCTTACAGAATATTGCAATTTGTTCTATTAACTAAACTGATCTAAAGGTAAAGGGACCCCTGACCATTAGGTCCAGTCGTGGCCGACTCTGGGGTTGCGGTGCTCATCTCGCTTTATTGGCCGAGGGAGCCGGTGTACAGCTTCCAGGTCATGTGGCCAGCATGACTAAGCCGCTTCTGGCGAACCAGAGCAGTGCACGGAAATGCTGTTTACCTTCCCACCAGAGCAGTACCTATTTTGCACTTTGACGTGCTTTCGAACTGCTAGGTTGGCAGGAGCAGGGACCGAACAACGGGAGCTCACCCCGTTGCGGGGATTCGAACCGCTGACCTTCTGATTGCCAAGTCCTAGGCTCTGTGGTTTAACCACCTGGGTCCCATGGGGTCACGAAGAGTCGGACACGACTGAACGACTAAACAACAACAAACCCATCTAAACTGATCTACTTTATGTTTTTGTTTTTTTTACAGAACATGAGCAGATTCACAAGACAATTTTCACTTATTTTTATTTGTTTGTTTTACTTTTGAAGCATTTGTTCTAATTTGGACAGTACAGTACAATCCCTTTTCCCTCTAATACTATATTTCTAACTTTGGTAATGTTAGCTTTTTGTCAACAGTATTCCTTTATAGTAAGTATTATTTTTTTATTTTTACACATAGTGTAATAAAAATACATGGAAAAGTGTGGGTCCTCATTGTGTGGGTTTAAAAGAATAGGAGACAATTGCTTTAAGTGTACAGTGGTGCCTCGCAAGACGAAATTAATTGGTTCCACGAGTTTTTTCGTAGAGCGAGTTTTTTCGTCTTGCGAAGCACCACGGCGGGGAGGGGTGGGGAGAAGCAGGGCAGCTGCCGCAGCTGGTCCTTGGACTCACCCACGCCTTGTGGACACCGTGCGACGAGGCTGCTGGAGGGTGGCGGGGCTCAGGAGCGCGACTCCGGCTGAAACGCTGGCTGCTGGCAGCAACGGCTCCTGAGGGGAGCGCGCGAGGGCAGTGGGCAGTGGCGCGAGGCAGCCGGAAGGTCGGAAGGTCGGCCGGAAGGTGGGAGGGAGCCAGAGGAGCCGTCAGTAGGAAGGTGGGAGGGAGCCGGAGGAGCGGGGAAGCGAGCATGCGACCGTCGCCATGACAGGAGAGGCAGGGCTGTTTTGTCTAGCGAAGCAAGCCCTTAGAAAAATCCATCTTGCGAAGCACCTCAGAAAACGAAAAACCCTTTCGTTTAGCGGGTTTTTCGTCTTCCGAGGCATTCGTCTTGCGGGGTACCACTGTATATGCCTTTTCACATCATAATTCTCAATTTGTTTAGAACAGCCTTTCATTTCCATGTTATAACACTTCAAACAGATATGGCTTACCCTGTGCTATTTTTCTAGAAAAATAGCTTCTGGAACTCACCATGAATGCCTCCTTCTTTCTCTTAGAATGGCAATGGCACCCACCCAAGAGGATGCCAGAACTGAGTTCCAGAGAGTTTCCCCTGAAAAAAGCCCTGGGATTGGCATGCAGGTGGCGCTGTGGGTTAAACCACAGAGCCTAGGGCTTGGCAATCAGAAGGTCAGCAGTTCGAATCCCCGTGACGGGGTGAGCTCCCGTTGCTCAATCCCTGCTCCTGCCAACCTAGCAGTTCGAAAGCATGTCAAAGTGCAAGTAGATAAATAGGTACCCCTCTGGCAGGAAGGTAAACAGTGTTTTCGTGCGCTGGTCTGGTTCGCCAGAGGCGGCTTAGTCATGCTGGCCACATGCCCTGGAAACTGTACGCTGGCTCCCTTGGCCAATAAAGCGAGATGAGCGCCACAACCCCAGAGTCGGTCACGACTGGCCCTAATGGTCAGGGGTCCCTTTACCCTTTACCCTTACCTGAAGGAATCCAGGTAGCTGCAGTTATTTAAGGGTGTTCACAGGGCTATAGTTCTCAGAGTGGTTTATCAGTCAGTTCCTCGTCTGAAGGTCATTCAGGAAATGGTAGCTCTGTGTTGGGAATAGGGGGTCTCCTAAAAACTGAGCCCCCTTCATGGATCACTGCCTTGCCGTGGCAAAGGGGCTTGAATAACTCAGAGAAGCTATGAGCTATGCCGTGCAGGGCCACCCAAGATGGACAGGTCATAGTGGAGAGTTTTGACCAAATGTGATCCACCTGGAGCAGGAACCGGCAAGCCACTCCAGTTCCCTGCCAAGAAAACTCCATGGACAAAGGCAACAGGCATATAAAAGTTATGATGTTGAAAGATGAGCCCCTCAGGTCGGAAGCAATCCAACATGCTACTGAGGAAGAGCGGGGGACAAGTACAAGTAGATTCAGAGCTGATGAAGTGGCTGGGTCAAAGCTGAAAGGACGCTCAGTTGTGGATATGCCTGGAAGCGAAAGGAAAGTCCAATGCTGTAAAGAAAAATATTGCATAGGAACCTGGAATGTAAGAACCATGAACCTTGGTAAGTTGGATGTGGTCAAAAATGAGATGGCAAGACTAAATATTGACATCCTGGGCATCAGTGAACTAAAATGGACGGGAATGGGCGAATTCAGTTCGGATGACCATCATATTTACTACTGTAAGCAAGAAACCCATAAAAAAAATGGAGTGGCCCTCAGAGTCAACAAAAGAGTGGCAAAAGCTGTACTGGGATGCAATCTCAAAAATGAGAGAATGATCTCAATACGAATCCAAGGCAGACCTTTTAACATCACAGTAATCCAAGTTTATGCACCAACCACTGGTGCTGAAGAAACTGAAATTGACCAATTCTATGAAGACTTACAACACCTTATAGAAATGACACCAAAGAAGGATGTTCTTCTCATTATAGGGGATTGGAATGCTAAAGTAGGGAGTCAAGAGATAAAAGGAACAACTGGCAAGTTTGGCCTTGGAGTTCAAAACGAAGCAGGGCAAAGGCTAATAGAGTTCTGCCAAGAGAACAAGCTGGTCATCATAAACACTCTTTTCCAACAACACAAGAGACGACATGGACATCACCAGATGGGCAGCATCGAAATCAGATTGATTATATTCTCTGCAGCCAAAGATGGAGAAGCTCTATACAGTCAGCAAAAACAAGACCTGGAGCTGACTGTGGCTCAGATCATCAGCTACTTATAGCAAAATTCAAGCTTAAACTGAAGAAAGTAGGAAATACCACTGGGCCAGTAAGATACAATCTAAATCAAATCCCTTATGAATACACAGTGGAAGTGAGGAACAGGTTTAAGGATTTAGATTTGGTGGACAGAATGCCTGAAGAACTATGGATGGAGGCTCGAAACATTATACAGGAGGCAGCAACGAAAACCATCCCAATGAAAAGGAAATGCAAGAAAGCAAAGTGGCTGTCCAACGAGGCCTTACAAATAGTGGGGGAGATAGTGAAAGATACAGGAAATTGAATGCAGATTCCCAAAGAATAGCAAGGAGAGACAAGAAGGCCTTCTTAAACAAGCAATGCAAAGAAATAGAGGAAAACAATAGAATGGGAAAAACCAGAGATCTGTTCAAGAAAAATTGGAGATATGAAAGGAACATTTCGTTCAAAGATTACCATAATAAAGGACAAAAGTGGTAAGGACCTAACAGAAGCAGAAGACATCAAGAAGAGGTGGCAAGACTACAAAGAGGAATTATACCAGGAAAAAAAAAATGGATGGCTCGTACACCCCTGGTAGTGTGGTTGCTGACCTTGAGCCAGACATCCTGGAGAGTGAGGTCAAATGGAATCATAGAATCATAGAATCATAGAGTTGGAAGAGACCACAAGGGTCATCGAGTCCAACCCCCTGCCAAGCAGGAAACACCATAATGGGCCTTAGAAAGCACTGTTAATAACAAGGCTAGTGGAAGTGATGATATTCCAGCTGAACTATTTAAAATTTTAAACGATGATGCTGTTAAGGTGCTACACTCAATATGCCAGCAAGTTTGGAAAACTCAGCAGTGGCCAGAGGATTGGTGAAGGTCAGTCTACATCCCAATCCCAAAGAAGGGCAGTGCCAAAGAATGCTCCAACTACCACACAATTGCACTCATTTCACACGCTAGCAAGGTTATGCTTAAAATTCTGCAAGGTAGGCTCAAGCAGTATGTGGACCAAGAACTCCCAGAAGTGCAAGCTGGATTTTGAAGGGGCAGAGGAACCAGAGACCAAATTGCAAACATGCGCTGGATTATGGAGAAAGCTAGAGAGTTCCAGAAAGACATCTACTTCTGCTTCATTGACTATGCAAAAGCCTTTGACTGTGTCGACCACCACAAACTATGGCAAGTTCTTAAAGAAATGGGAGTACCTGATCACCTCATCTGTCTCCTGAGAAATCTCTATGTGGGACAAGAAGCTGCAGTTAGAACTGAATATGAACAACTGATTGGTTCAAAATTGGGAAAGGAGTACGGCAAGGCTGTATATTGTCTAACTGCTTATTTAACTTATATGCAGAATTTATCATGTGAAAGGCTGGGCTGGATGAATCCCAAACTGGAATTAAGATTGCCGGAAGAAATATCAACAACCTCAGATATGCAGATGACACAACCTTGATGCCAGAAAGTGAGGAGGAATTAAAGAACATTTTAATGAGGGTGAAAGAGGAGAGCGCAAAATATGGTCTGAAGCTCAACATCAAAAAAACGAAGATCATGGCCACTGGTCCCATCACCTCCTGGCAAATAGAAGGGGAAGAAATGGAGGTAGTGAGAGATTTTACTTTCTTGGGCTCCATGATCACGGCAGATGGTGACAGCAGTCACGAAATTAAAAGACACCTGCTCCTTGGGAGAAAGGGGTTGGCAAACTTAGACAGTATCTTAAAAAGCAGAGACATCACCTTGCCAACAAAGGTCTGTATAGTTAAAGCCATGGTTTTCCCAGTAGTGATGCATGGTAGTGAGAGCTGGTCCATAAAGAAGGCTGATTGCCGAAGAATTGATGCTTTTGAATTATGGTGCTGGAAGAGACTCTTGAGAGTCCCATGGACTGCAAGAAGATCAAACGTATCCATTCTTCAGGAAATCAGCCCTGAGTGCTCACTGGAAGGACAGATCGTGAAGCTGAGGCTCCAATACTTTGGCCACCTCATGAGAAGAGAAGACTCCCTGGAAAAGACCCTGATGTTGGGAAAGATTGAGGGCACAAGGAGAAGGGGACGACAGAGGAAGAGATGGTTGGACAGTGTTCTCGAAGCTACCAGCATGAGTCTGACCAAACTGCGGGAGGCAGTGGAAGACAGGAGTGCCTGGCGTGCTCTGGTCCATGGGGTCACGAAGAGTCGGGCACGACTAAATGACTAAACAACAACAAAAAACTGAGCACCCTTAACAAACTTCAGGTTTCAGGATTATTTGAGGGAAGCCATGGCAGTGGTATGCTACTGCTTTAAATGTATAGGACGCAGGTGGTGCTGTGGTCTAAACCACTGAGCCTCTTGGGCTTGCCAATCAAAAGGTTGGTGGTTCGAATCCCTGTGATGGGGCGAGCCTCCGTTGCTCTGTCCCAGCTCCTGCCAACCTAGCAGTTCAAAAACAACCAGTGTAAGTAGATAAATAGGTGCTGCTGTGATGGGAAGGGAAACGGTGTTTTCATGCACTCTGGTTTCCATCACGGTGTTCCGTTGTTCCAGAAGTGGTTTAGTCATGCTGGCCACATGACCAGGAAAGCTGTCCGTGGACAAACGCCGGCTTCCTCGGCCTAAAAGCAAGATGAGCAGAATACCGCACCCTGTAGTCGCTTTTGACTGGATTTAACTGTCCAGGGGTCCTTTACGTTTATCTTTTTACCCTATAGTGCCAATGGGAGAAAGATATGTGGACCAAACATATATATGCATAATGAAAGGACTGAGAAGAGTTTTTGAGTGATTAGTGAAGAGAAACAGAGGTGCAGAGATTTAGATAGGTTAAAATCCAAGGACTAAAATTTTGTGCAGGATAGTGCAGGAGCAAGCATAAGATGTAAAGAGCAGGTGAGAAGATATCAGAATGGAACAATGACTTTAGAATAAACAAAGCAAACCAGGAATAGAGGGCAAGAGATCTTAAATAGCAGAGTTGGTATAAGGACATATCAGAGATGAAAACCTATAACTCTCTGGGTGTCATTGGACTTCAACTTTCATCAGAGCCTTCCAGCATGGGGAGGGGCACACATTCCCCATCCCTCACTTAATCAATAGGTTTAGGAAGGAATGGGCCGTGGCCATGAAGAAATTGCAAAAAAGAAGTTTTAGTGTATGACTGAAAAATGCTTTGGGTCAGCTGAAGATGACCCCATTGTATTCTCCTAGCCCTGATGAAGAAATTATAGCATTGCCAAAAACAGGATCAAGGGATACAAACTTAGCTCAGTGTCCTTTGCTTCTATGCACCTTCGTGAGTCTGATTCCTAGTGTGGAACAACACTGAAATTCCTATGTTTCTCCCTGGTGCTTGAACATTTTACTTTTTTCAGATTTCATATTGGATTTGAAACTCCGCATTCCATACATGTACAAAGTACAGGATTGGGCTCATGCAATATGCCACCACTAGTTACCTCAGCTTGCAGTCCAGAGCTGGAAATTTATCAGGCCTGAAATCAGTACAGAAGCTTCATTCACATGACAAGTGCATTACAGCAAGAGGAGGAGGAACATGGAAGTGTGCTTCAACCCCATAATCTCTCTATATATAGCCAGTGTCAGCCACTCTAAGGCAGAGAAGGAGAGTCTTAATGGCAAGCCTAATGAACACTATGGCAATCTTGGACCACTTAATCTGCCAGCGGCTTTATGAACCTGAATAGATTTTGCTTATGCAAGTGTTTATTTCCCCTTTACTCTTCCAGTTTTGCTTTTATATATTTTTAGTCAAGCCTCCTGCGTACTCGAGCTAAAAAATTGCTGAGGTTTTCTCTCCACACAAATTTAGGACATTTCCACTCATTGCGCCACATGAATCAGCAAACCTTCCTCCTTAAATACCAAGAAAGATATTCATTCTCTCTCTCTCTCTCTCTCTCTCTCTCTCTCTCTCTCTCTCCCCCCTCCTTATGCAAGAGCGAAAGCAGAATTGCTTGACTCCATATAGATGGCAAACTATAGAAGTCCCAATTTCTTTCCTCCTGTTATGATTATTTATCTCTTTCTGTATAAAACTATAAACCTACTAACTTACTTCTGAGGACAGTTGATCTAGAATGCCACTCAACTTTTTTTTTAGTGAAACAGTCCTCCTTTCCTTATACAACATGTCTTGAGCATGTCAATATGCTGTGGAACTATTTATTTGTAAAGCTCACATTAGCATACCTTAACTTATGTATGCCTTTCCTGAGGAAATAATCTTGTAGTGTTCAAAGTAGGACTGTTTCACTTAAAAAAAAAGTTGAGTTACTATACATGTTGTCATTTTTGTATCTGTTGCCAGATACAATCCAGTTCAAGTCAATTAATCTTACATAACCGTTACCCCAGTGGTGCAGCCCTCCATGCCTCTCTATCTGCCCTTTTAAGCTCCTCCTACTCCATACTACTAGCTCTACCTCATAACCACAGTGAGAGTTTTTGCCTGGCTGGAACGTGTCCTTGCGTTGCAATAACTTCTCAATAGTTGGAGGCACTAAAGAACACCAGTTGCTCAAAAGCCTCAGGAATGTATTTCCCAGGCTGGTGCAAAACTAGGCTTTATTTCACCACGGTCAAAGATCCAGTTTTGCACCTCCCATGCACATTTGCATACCCACAGAGAGACAGGCTGGGAGCCCAGGTGGGGATATGTTTGTTCCTCAATCCAAAAAACGTTCCTCCAAATTGGGGCGTGTGAGAGTGCATTCCCATTCAGAAAGACATTCTAGTTCTATCTGAATATTCTACTCACTGTTAGAACTGAAAGGAGTACGACAAGGCTGTATATTGTCTCCCAATTCATCATGTGAAAGGCTGTACTGGATGAATGCCAAACCGGAATTAAGAATGCCGGAAGAAATATCAACAACCTCAGATATGCAGATGACACAAATTCAGTGGCGTAGCGTGGGTTGTCAGCACCCGGGGCAAGGCAAGTAATTTGCGCCCCCTAAGCCCTAACCCACCGGGCGCCAGGTAGGGGCAGAGAGCTGCGAGTGCGAGCGCCCCCCCCCAGATGTTGCGCCCAGTGCGGGCGGCCCCCCCTGCACCCCCACGCTACGCCACTGCACAACTTTGATGGCAGAAAGTGAAGAGGAATTAAAGAACCTCTTAATGAGGGTGAAAGAGGAGAGCACAAAATATGGTCTGAAGTTCAACATCAAAAAAACGCAGATCATGGCCACTGGTCCCAACACCTCCTGACAAATAGAAGGGGAAGAAATGGAGGCAGTGAAAGATTTTACTTTCTTGGGCTCTGTGATCACTGCAGATGGTGACAGCATCTTGGGAGAAAAGCAATGACAAACCTAGACAGCATCTTAAAAAGCAGAGATATCACCTTGCCAACAAAGGTCTGTATAGTTAAAGCTACGGTTTTCCCAGTAGTGATGTATGGAAGTGAGAGCTGGACCATAAAGAAGGCCGATCGCCAAATAATTGATGCTTTTGAATTATGGTGCTGGAGGAGACTCTTGAGAGTCCCATGGACTGCAAGAAGATCTAACGTATCCATTCTTCAGGAAATCAGCTCTGAGTGTTCACTGGAAGGACAGATCCTGAAGCTGAGGCTCCAATACTTTGGCCATCTCATGAGAAGAGAAGACTCCCTGGAAAAGACCCTGATGTTGGGAAAGATTGAGGACACAAGGAGAAGGGACGACAGAGGATGAGATGGTTGAACAGTGTTCTCGCAGCTACTAACATGAGTTTGACCAAACTGTGGGAGGCAGTGGAAGACAGGAGTGCCTGGCGTGCTCTGGTCCATGGGGTCACGAAGAGTCGGACATGACTAAACGACTAAACAACAACAACTCACTGTTAAGAACACACAAGAAGGAAAAATGAGTACACTTTCTCTGGTGGGAAGGAAGGGAGGCTTCATGTATATAGGTCCCCATGCAAACTGGAACTCTGATTGCTCATGGTTCCAGATCATGTTGAAACCTGTACATGAGAAGAATCTGTCCTTCAGACACGTGCTGTACACTTGGATGCTAGAGAAAGGGCTACTCATCTCAGCCCTGCATTCATGTTAACCATGAGTAGAATGCTTGAATAAATATTTAAGGTTAACTCTATTGGAGCTGGGTGAGCACTATAAGGCAAATGTGACTGCGCACCAAGGTTTGTACCTGCACTGGCTAAGCATGAAGAAGTGAATTCACCACTTTAGAGCAGCCATCCTACTTGGCACACTCATGGTAAGCTCAAAAGAGCATTCCCAAATCAGCCTTGGAAGTCATTCTAGAGCATAGTTTATGAAGGGAAACTAATATATGTCTCTTCACTGAATTAGATGTATTCACAAGAGGGTATTGGGTGTTGTTGCTGTTCTGAAGGAAGATGAGGGTGATATTTATCAAAGCAAAAATAAATTTTACATCAGATATAACTTTTGAGTCCGGCAATTGTTGACTTGTTTCTTGCTTCTTTTCACATTTAGCAGCACTCTCTGCAGCCACACAAACTCTCTGCCTATCTCCTTTATAATCATAAAGCTACAGCAGGTACAAACCTCTGCTTGGTGCCAGCTAACTATATCAACATTTTTCCTTCCCCAGTAGCTACCTTGAGAAAATACAAAAATATCTCAAGGAAAGAGAAGTTGTCTTTTTAAAAACAGCAACAACTGCATAACCAAGTCAAATCTACCATGTGGAATTCCATGGAAATGAAAGGAAAATAAAGACAGAAATTGCTCTTAAAATCAAGCATTCTGTTACTGCTCACAGGTTTAGAATTCTCCAGAGTCTTCAACACAGTAAATATAAAACATTGAACACTACAGAATCTTTAAGCACATCATAAACATAGTGCTTACAAAATTTTATGGTAGAAAACTCCCCAAAAGGCAACAAGTATAATAATCATCTTAGTAAACCACTACACAGAAGCCATATCTATTTTTGCAGCCACTTGTATTTGGAAAGAGCAAAATCACTTGCTGTGGGTAATTAATGGAAAGGACCCCACTTTTTTTTTTTAAAAAAAGCAAAACTATAAAAAATAGATACTTATATAAAATGTTTTTTTTTCCTGTGCAGTGCCAATAATTTCCAGTTCTGTAATCAAATGATGTAGGCATGTGTGAGCAAGCATGCACATTTCCATACATCATAGGGCAGATGTGGGTAACTTTGGCCCTTCAGCTATTGCTGAATGACAACTCCTTCAGCCCCAGTATGCATGAGCAATGGCCAGAGATGTGGGGAGTTGTAGTTCAGCAACAACTGGAACTCCAAAGTTTCCCTCACACCTGTCACAGAGAGTACAATACACCCAGCCTTGAGAAGACATCAAACTACAATCAACATTTGTGCATATAGTACTTCCTCTAGAGTTTTCTTTCTCTTGTATCCAGAGGAAGTACTGCATGATGCACTTTCATTTTTATTATATGTAAGGTTAGCTGAAACTCAAGTCTAATAACTGAACAACTACAATCAGTATCTCTAGCCATAAAGTTTTGAGAAAAGCTTAGGTATTTGCTAATATTGAGAAAAGCATTAGTGCAACCTTGGTATCAATGAAAACCTTGCCAGTTAAAACCTATGTGCTTAATTAATGAGGAAGTGTAGCAGAAACACAGTTGCCAATTCCCAAATGGCTATTCTCAAATGGGGATGAGAATGCAGAACAATAACAGTTTCATCCTTATGGCAGCATTTAATTGCTGGCTGTTGTGCAAAAATGACAGAGAATCTTTCTGATGGACTTCCTATTTATGGGTAGGGGTAATAAAATTAAGAATATTGGATACATTTGCTACAATGGTCATTAGTAAGAACCTGATTGTTTCTCTCTCTCCCCCCGCCCCAAGTGTTTTCTACTTTCAATAGGGAATAAAAAGTATTGAGCAATGCACAGATACTGAGTACCTTCCAAGGCACAGCCCATTATCTGACTGCTTCCAGTAAAGCGGCAAAGCTAATTACTATGCATTGTCTCCTTCCTTGGCATTTGGGTTGATGTTATCTGTCTATAAACCTTATCTGATCAGATCAATTTCAAACCAAAACCCTGGCAGAAAAACAAGTTCAAGCTTTGTATGCATTTTGCTCAACCAACTCTCTTCCTCTAATTGAAAGAATTTGCATATTATGTAGTTCTACTGCAAATCAGTTTTTAGTCAAGTGATCACACATAATATATCTGAAAAATTACCACTCCGCCATGGAAAACCAACAGGATGACTATTGATGAATTTCATTGATTTAGGCAATGCATGTAACAGACTGAATGTGTGATGCTCACAAAGCTAGAACGTAACCAATGATAATTATTTTTTTTTCATGTTTTCAGACTACTCTAAATCAAGCAAGGAAGCAGAGCAGTATCATCACTACTGTAGAGTGTGACTTAGAAGAACTATTATCCCTTGATGAATTTCACAGTAGCCATTATCCTATATGCTAACTGCAATTTATTCTCTGTATCTCTGTTCTTCTTTTTGTTGGCATCCATCTGTCTCAGTAAACAATGGAGGAGTGCTCCTTTGTGGGTGAAGTCAAACTGTTGGAAGGTTGCGGTGCCTGCTATGGTTGTCGAGTTCAATATGAGAGAAAAATGTTTTGTTGTAGCTGGGGTAGATGAAGGCATCCAGTTGGGCTGCTGCAGATGCACCATGCCATTTTTTCCTCTTCACTCCTCCCAGCAGTCATTCCTTCTCTTGTCACTCCTATGGATACACAACCTGACCATTTGTCTCTGGGCCCTGCAGTCATCTGCAAGGGGTGTTCCCACCCTTCATTTCACATTGGATAACATCCTTGTAAAACCTGAAGCCAGCTCCCTGCAGAGCACATCCTTGGAGATCCTGCCTTCTTCCATTCTGTGGACATGACCAAGCCAGCATAGACATCACTGGGACAGAAGTGTGAACATGTTGGGAATGTGGGCTTGGGAGAGCACATCTTTCTTTGAAACTCTGTCTTGCCATGTGATACCCAAAATCTTCCTAATGTAGCACATGTGGAAGACATTGAGGCTTCGCTCCTGGCAGTTGTAAATTGCCCACAACTCACTTCCATATAGCAGGGTGTTCAACAAGCAAGCCTGGCAGACCTTCATCTTCATCACCACACTCTCCCATACCCTTTTGGAGAGGTGTGCCATTGCCATAGCTGCCTTGCCAACACAGTGGTACCTTGTGTTGCGTAACCTCCAGCTTACAGAATCTTCAGGTTACGGGCGTGGCAAACCTGGAAGTGTATACTTCCGGGTTTTGCCACGTGTGCGTATGCAGAAGTACTCTGCGCACCACATGCATGCACAGAAGGGCGCCTCTGGTTACAAAGTTTTCAGGATACGGCCGGGCCTCCGGAAGGGATCATGTTCATAACCGGAGGTACCACTTTACACTTCTCCAGTTCATCATCATTGGAGAGGTTGCTGGTTATGCTCAAACCCAGATAGGCAAAATCTTCTACCACCTCAAGCGTCTGATGCTGATGATGTTCTGACCTCGTTATTTTGGTTCAATATCATGCATTCCTAAATGAAAGCATGGGGTAACAAATGGGTATTAATTAGTGTCAAGTTCTCCTGTGATTTTTTTTTTCAAAACATCCTCCATCAGTTTATGAGAAAGGAAATTGCATTTGAAAATTATGAACGGACTTATTGTGTGTCAAATTCTCATTGCCTTTTTTGTTGTGCATTACTTACTTTCACAGTGGCCAACAGGTACTTGTGAATGTCCTTTCATTCATTCTACACATCACCTATCCACTCTTCTGAATTCTGCTTTCTTGGATGCCTACATTTCCTGAAAAACCCCTTGGCACCCTCAGCTGAGCTTTGCTATAAGCACCTGGAGGTGGGTAGCCTCCCTGCTGTGCACCTGGCAACTATTCATTGTTGTTGTTGTTTAAGTGAAACCTTACTTTTAAATAAATCAGGGCAGAAACACAAAAATCAGCGACCGCACCTATCACAGAGATTCAGTAGACAGCCTCTCCATGCTCTTCAATTAAAGTTCAGGGGCAGATGTCATAAAGTATCTTTTCTCATGAGGATTTTTCAGATCAGAAAAAGCAGGTAGCTTCTTCACAGGCCACAGAGGATTGATGAAATATTTAACGGAAAATACACACAGACACCATTCATAGCTAGGTTCAGCACCTTGAAATGCTAAAGCACTCTGAGAAAGAGGCAGGAAAAAATGGAAGCCTCTTTTGCAGGGAAAGAAAACTTGAAAAATTGGAGGTTCATTTTCAGTATAGCAGTAGTATGAATGAGCATATGTTTCATTACGTATATGAAACACAGCTACACTATGAAACTCACACTTCTCTTAATTGTGTGATGCATTGTATAAAAATGTGTACTATTAAGGGAAAGCGTGCTTTAAAATGCATATATCAATGAAAGTAACATACAGTACAAAACTGCATATTGGGGGAAGATGCTTGTTAAAATGGGAAGTGTGCGCTAACTGCAGGTAAATTTCCATGACGGCGTTAAACAAAAAATCACAAAGCAATGCAGAAATGTGGTAAGGTAAACTTAAATTGGGAAAAATTGAGAATGGAAAGAAATTGAAGATTTCCCCATCTTTCTTCAGTCATAGTTATGCAATTACCACTTCCTCAGAGGCAAATTGCTGGATCAACACCATAACAAGTGAAGTGGACAAAGTTAGGCTGATGAGGAGGAGTTCATACAGATCCCTCCCTTTTAAATTTTGGGAAATGCATAGTATCCTTGTCTGTGGTACTCTGAACTATCCCATGTAGCTCTCTTGTGGTTGTCTATAGAAGCCCTAAAATCCATAGCTGTCGTAGTAAGCTAATGATTGTGTTGATAGTGGCGGGGGGGGGGGGGCAGGAAGAATTTGCCTCTCAGCTCACTCCACTAACTAAGAAGCTTTACAACAATGAAAAGAGGCTTTCTTTCCATTATCTGAGATTTATTTTCCATTTCATGATACTTACACAAAGCTACTGACAACTCAGCTCCCCTCTCAGGACTGGCATTTCTCTAAGTGATAGTATATTTAAGGCTAAGTTTGAGAAACATCATTTGCAGAAAATAATAATCATAAATACTTCATTTCATTCCACACCCTCCCCAAAGAAAAAAGAGAAATGTTGGGAACATTTAGCAACCAATTGCCCAGTAAGAACATGGTTTGTCCAGTGATGGCAACTGCCCCAGTTTGTTGTAGCTGCCAACACTCTTTAATATTCTGAGTCTGATGCCTACACAGTTATCAAAAGCAGACGCTTGTTCTTGCTCAACCAGGCAAAACAACATTTGAGCTGATTTTACAGCCCCCTCTTCCTGGGCTTTTCAAAATTCCTCCAGATAAATATGCATGTTGTCAAGTAAGGGGGGGGGGGAACCAAACAGCAACTTTTTTCACTGACAAGGATTTTATTAATTAGCATTTAATAAACCCTGCATTTTTGACAGAATATTATTTTGCACCTCCTGCATAGAAGAAAACAATCTGACCTGCATGGAACACTACTGTGTCTTATAGAGGGTTTTTTCATAAATGGATAAAAAGATGGCAGGAAATCTCTAACCCAATCCCGAATTACTATATGGAGGATGTTAAGTCATACAAAAATCAAGATCTAATCAGGCTACAAATGCCTGAAAATTATGCATTAATTTCTCTCAAGTATAAAGGCCCTGATCCAGCTGTTAGCCATAACTTCTGTTCCATTAAAAGCAATGAGGCTTTAATTGGTCATGACTATTTTTTTGTATTTGACTCAGTTAGACACCAGATGCAGACCTTCTAAGCCCATCCCAAGATAAATAGATTTTCCTGGCAAAGGAAATGTTGCTTCTATGGACAGTAGCAACATCCTTATTGACCCCATGGTCTAGACTGGTGCCGCACCAAGTAACCTGAAGGACAGAGCTGAGGTAGACCAAGGCCACCCAGTCACTTATACGACTCATTATTACATGCCAGGTCTGCCCCTTCATCCACAATCATTTCAGGGATGAGCTTATTGCACTCAATAACAGGACCACCAAACCAGTGAGCTTAATGGATAAGCTACCAGTGGAGTAGTAGTAGGGCTGAAATGGGGGACAGGGACCAAACCTCTAGGCCTCCACCCCAGTGGGAAGCCACTTCACTCCAAATATACATTCCCCAACCCACCACCAAATCTCCCTGTTACATGTCCACCCAGACACACCCTTGTACCATCATCCAATGTCATACTATAGAGTTGGGAGTTTAGTGCCATAGGAAATTAAAAAGGTCAAGGAGAAAGAACATCCCACGCTGCCAGGCGGAAGACAGTAATTTCACTACAACTCTCCTACACCCATCTCACACTAGCAGAAAATCAAACTCAACCTTCCCCAAGGCTCTAGTCTTGAATAAGGATCACAGGCCTACAATTACATACTTTGACTGTTGGCATGTTCCACCTGTACTGCTCCAAGGAGACAGCAACCCTCCACCAAATGGACCAGCATCTGCTACTGTAGGAAGGCAAGCTCTGGACCACATAGGCATCCCAGCTGTATATACTTGGCCAATACGAATCATTGCAATCAAGCACAAATACTCTCTTGCTCGCAGGCAGATATCTATCAAAACAAACAAACTGGTGCAGGCAGAATAGACATGCGTAAGTTTGTAGTTGGGGTGATGCATCCCGTTTTGCCACTTGAGGCTCTGCTGTACTACTTGCCACACCACCTCTGCTGCCATGCTGCTTCTGCTGCTGGTGGAGAAGGGGTGCCAGCGTCAGTGATGATTTCTCACAGTTCATGAGATTTGGGTGAGATCTCATCACTAATCCTGGTGCTGCTTCTCTGCCAGCAGTGGCAGGGCAGGTGGGGTACCTGAAGGGGTTCTCCCTCAGGGGCTTCTGCTGCCTCAGGCAGCTGCTTCACTCTGCTTCATGTAGTTACAATAGTTCAGTGGATCATTTCCCCCTGGGGGAGCCACCTGGCATTATGCTCACTGACACTATCGCTAACTTCCCAGGGACTTTGTGAAGATAGAATGGCCTCTTGTGTATGCTAGCCTGAGCACTATGCTGCCACTTGTCCTTAACTTCCCAAAAGTTTTCTTTTCTTATGAAAGAAGCTTCGAGTTCTCTTCCCCTTTCTCGGGGAGTTTCTTTATCATTTCAGCAGGTGCAGGACTGAGCTCATTGTTGTGAGATGGTGGCGGGTGGTGTCTGTGTTGTTTTGTATTTCTAGAACTCTGCAGCCTCCCCAGCTTCTTGATCTGAAACAGCCCATGCTAGTGCCAAGTTATCCTGGTGACATTTCCCACAGAGCTTTAATTAACACTCAGGAAGCCAGAGAGGTTGGTTACTGAGCCCTGAGATTAGTGTAGCCTCTGAGTTTGTTTCAGAGCAGTCCCATGGCTTGTGTGTGTGTGTGTGTGTGTTTGTGTGTGTGTGTGTAAGTGAATGCTGATGTATTTGTACTTTTAAAAAGGTAATGTCTTTTTTTAGGTCTGTAAAGGTTAAAAAACAATGAACAGCTGTTAAGCACATATTATTTTAGCTTTCCCATGTGTAATGATTTTGGAAAGAGGAATGGCTTGAAACAACTTTATTCTCCAGAGCCTCTAAGACAAATTTCTAGGGTCTACCTGGGTGATATGAACTTAGGGCAAGTCTTCAAATTACCAACTTCTTTATACTAAGAGAGTGTCTCTAAATTAAGAACACCAATGTTACTGCATGTTTAGAGGAAAGCCCAGGTGATGATGCCATAGGTATATTTCCAGGAAACATGGGCACCCAGGAAGGCTCCTGCTGGCAGACAACTAAACAGGTAAGTTGAAGAATGAAAGGAAGGAAACTCACATGTGGCTCTTGGCTACCTGGAAAGTGAGATAAGTACAAAACAACAACAACAACAACAACAACAACAACAACAACAACAACAACACACCACCATGTCCCATCCAAACAGATTCCCCCCCCCCCACTCCCCTTTCATAATTTTCCAAATACAATTTCTGATTTCATAAAGAATGGTCAGGTTAAAAAAAACCAGAAAAGCTACAAGAGAAATTTTGGTTCAGCAGTGGTTTGAGCTCCTTGGAGAAAGTGGTAGGGTGCAAATGTGATAAAGAAGCAATATAGCAAGAGATTGAGGTAGTTATTACTGTATCAGCCTTCATAACGTGTATTTAGTGCAAGGATTTCTTTTGGAAAGATTAGCTAAGCAGGTTGCTGTTAATGTTTAACCATCCTTGAATTTCGCAAATGTGCTGATCCCAAAGGAAACTTCCTTTTCAACTTTTAGTTTCTCTTTGTGCCTTGCTGCTCTTCTCTCTCCTTTATGCTTTACTCTTGGCATTCCAAAGCTAATCTGCATGAAGCATAGCAAGTACTCTTGAAAACCTTAAAAGAATACTGATATAATCCAAACATTTATAATGCTATTGCTTGCAGTGAGAGGAAATTAAATCATTTTTTCCCTAGCAAAACTAGGCTCCTATTAGAACACCAGCAAGCATGTAATGTTGATTACTACTTAGAGACTTCAGCAAATGTCTTTTAACTGAAGTTGTTTTGAAGCTGTCCCCTAGCAATTGTCTTTCTTTTTCAGCTGTAATTAACAATTAGCCACCCAGACAGTAGCTGTATTGTTTTTTTCAGTGTGTTGAAAATGTGTTTTTTAAAAACAACAACATGGCTGTCCTTTTAAAATTAGTAGTAAACTTAACAGCTTTTCTAAAAGCAGTTGTTTGCAGTCCCTAGAGCCAGGGGTGGGAAACTGTTTGCAGCTGGTTGATCAGATACTAATGCCCCCCCAACCTCTGTGAACAATTTTGACATATAGGTGGGACTGTATGTTTGCAACCATAGATGTTCATGGTGATGCTTGCAGAAACATAGAACTGTGCAGGCATTGTCAATAAGATGATAAGGGGTGCTGGCAGACCCCCGCTTCTGGCAGGTTTATTTACCTGCCACACACTTGATGTAATACATAGTGTCAAGTGGGAATGGCCTGGAGAAAATGGCCTGATGTGCCAAATTAGGCTCCTTGCCAGGTCTAGACCTCTAGGTTCCCCACTGCTGCCTCAGGGGATGTTAGTCAAACGGAGCAATAATTATGTTTCTCACTTTATGTTTCCAATGGAGGAGCTCAGGTTCTTCCTAGACTGACTTGTAGCTCCAAACAACTGGGACAATTCTTGGATTGGGAGAAACGACAGCATAGACTTCTCCTGTGTCGCCAAGATCTCCTAACAAAGTTTTGCAACATGGAAAAGAGTGTTCTGTAGAAATTCTCATGACTGTGGTGTGAGAAGGGACCAACAAGGGTGACACCACTCCAAATTTGACTTCTGTTTCCAAGTGTGCATTTGATAGAACAGAATCCAAAACCTTAACTCAGATTTTATAGGCACCAAGATCTGCTTGCTGGCCGTATCCAGTGCAGGAGGAAGTCTGACTACTAAATCACATGGAAGGCTGTTTCGTGACGCATTGTAATGCTCCATTTCCATACTAGAAGGAAATGCACAAAATAGATTATTATTCTTTAAACAGCAAACTGAGGTGATAGGATGATGGCAAGATTGGGGCCAAAATAGAGCCTCTGGGAAACAAGAGGTTGGTATCAACATGTTCAGGTTATTTACTCAGATAAAAATCTTTAAATTTAAATTTCAAACACCCCCACACAAGAGGACTGATAATGCTGAACTGGACAAGAAAAATGGGATGGGGTGAAGTAAACTGGCCTGTTTGATCCCCTTACAGCTTAGAATATCATGAAGGAAAGCATAGCTAGCTGGAAGTCTGAACAGGAGTGTTTCTGTTAGGCATTAGGGATAAAATGCCCTATTTTGTTTCAGGTCCACTTTATCTAGCCTAGGCTGTGTATGCACATTATACCTTTAAATCACATTCTTTCCTTCAAAGAATTCTAGGCATTATAGTTTGTTAAGGATTGCTGGGAATTGTAACTCTGAGAACTAAACCACACTGCCCGAATTCTTTGAGGGAAATAATGCACTTTAAGTGTGCTTTAAAGGCAATGAAAGCTGGGAGGGAGAAGAACCTTTCAAAGTCAATCTACTCTTCACATATAGCACATACAATCCAGCCCTGTTTTGCCATTTTTAACTTCCATACAGAAAGTTGTTTGCAATCTGTTAAGTTTCTTGAGCAACTGCATATTCTAACCCACCACCAGCTGAGCTTTTCCATTACAGAGGTTTTTGCTGCCAGAAGTGCAAAACTATATAGGCAAATTTTGCATATGGGCACTGCTTTTCAAGTGGTCCATTAATACAGTAATGTTGACAGCTGGGGGAAAAAATCATAGTATAATTTCCTGCAGTGCTTTGGAAAAGAAAAAAAAACCCCTTTCAGTCAAGTAGTGATTGAGCAGCTCTGTTTTTTTGTGAGGCAAACACAGCCTCTTGCTCTGCTGTTGCTTTTAATTTCTGCTAAGTCATCTCTGTATTTAGCCACCTTAGTCACCAGTTTTTCAAATGCACCAGCTCAGTAACAAACAAAGATGATTATATTCTAACTACAGCTTGACACCTGATTAGTAGACCAAATGTTTTAATCCTGCTACTTGAGCCACTAGTAGAAAATGTTGTCGAGTCCAGGAGACTTGAAAAGTGGAAGAAGGGGAAAGTACAGTTGGAAGAGTACAGTTGGTCACTGCAGCAGGAAGGAGCCAGGAGATGTTACCTCATGATGTCTTCCCATGAGACACCAGGAACCTAGGAATGCTGACCCCTAAGTACTAGAGTAGGCTTCCTCAACCTCGGCCCTCCAGATGTTTTGAGACTACAATTCCCATCATCCCTGACCCCTGGTCCTGCTAGCTAGGGATCATGGGAGTTGTAGGCCAAAACATCTGGAGGGCCAAGGTTGAGGAAGCCTGTACTAGCGAATGGTGCACTAACTGATTTGTTTTTAAGGAAAGTTCTCCATTTTACTTTTTAAAAATAATATATATTCACTTGTACTTCTTTAACAGTAAAAATAATTTAAAATAAATGAACAGCTCTCAGGCCCTGTTACTGCAGCATTGTGACTTATCAATCCTAAAGACATACGAAGGGCCAAAATGCATGGAGTAGAAGCTGAACTTCATACTAATCTGACTTTAAAAATTATTCTTTGGCTGCAAGCTTCAAATACACAGAAGCAGTATAATGAATATATCTCGGTATTAATCTGAACACTAGGTAACATTTTGGGAAACCATAAGGAGAGCATGGAGACTGAAGGCAGCTTTAGATGCTTTTAGAAGCAAGGACACTAGGTTGCTTGAGTTACTTGTACATTAAATTTTTTGCTTCTGACATAAACCCGCCCACCTGCAACAAAAAGGGATTTTAAGTTACAAAGATGTGCAAGGTCCCATTTGAGGTGTTAAAGCATCAAACATTGTGCAACATCCAACACTTCCTTAATAAAGTCAACTTATCATCTTTTGTATCTCTGGCCTGTAATAATGGTGTGGAACAAGTTCCAGCACTTAGTTTTATTCCATTGATGGAATATCTTGAATTCCAGTATTTCCTCCAGTAGTGATTTTGCTGTTTACTACTACCTACCGTAGTGTATTACCTACAGTCCACAACTAAACTCTGGCTTGCTTCTTGAATCTGAATATATCAAGACACTATGGTGTAGTTTGGGGTGTCCCAGAACTAATGGCATTCTGGTCGGTGTATGGACCCATTGAGCATGCTCACATCAGTAGTTCCATATCACAGCTATATAATTATTATTTTTTAAAAAGTGGTTGCACTACAATGACAGTGCCTGCAGATCTGAAGAATTATGTGCCTTTTGAGAGAGTTTATGTCTTTAAAGTGTGCCAACATAGGAATAAAGATCCCAAGCCAAGATATGTAACCTAATACAATTCATCTGCTTCTGTTTTGCGCTATGCTTCAGTAATATTCCATAGGTCTTGAAAATTCATGCACGTCAAGGAAACTAGAGCTGGTTTGGTAAAATACATCAAATCTTCTTTCCCTAATCTGTTTCATGCCATAGAAGCAACAATATAGCAGAACAGCTATAGTCATACCTTCCACCATTTCTCCAATGAAATTAGGGACATCCTATTCCGTAATAATAATAACAAAAGTAATATTTATACCCTGCCCATCTGACTGGGTTGCTCCAGCCACTCTGGGCAGCTTTTAACATGTATAAAAACAGAATAAAAAAATTAACTTTAAAAACCTTCCTATACATGGCTGCCTTCAGATGTCTTCTAAAGGTTGTATAGTTACTTATCTCCTTGGCTTGGAGATCACATAACTCTATACCTTCCAACATTTCTGCAATGAAAGTAGGGATGGCCTAAGGAAAAGACAGATCGTGAAGCTGAGGCTCCAATACTTTGGCCATCTCATGAGAAGAGAAGACTCACTGGAAAAGACCCTGATGCTGGGAAAGATGGAGGGCACAAGGAGAAGGGGACGACAGAGGATGAGATGGTTAGACAGTGTTCTCGAAGCTACGAACATGAACCTGACCAAACTGCGGGTGGCAGTGGAAGACAGGAGTGCCTGGCGTGCTCTGGTCCATGGGGTCACGAAGAGTCGGACACGACTGAACGACTAAACAACAACAAGGAAAAGTGGGACATTCTGGGGTCAAATTAGGAACTGTAACAGCTTCTGTAAATCTGGGACTGTCCCTGGAAAATAGGCACACTTGGAGGGTCTGGCTACAGTTGCTACTTTCACTACGAAAATCACTGGGTATAGTGTTCGCAGCAGTGATCACTTGGACACTGAGGTCCAGCTCCGAGGCCCTTCTGGCGGTTCCCTCACTGCGAGAGGCCAAGTTACAGGGAACCAGGCAGAAGGCCTTCTCGGTAGTGGCACCCGCCCTGTGGAACGCCCTCCCATCAGATGTCAAAGCGATAAACAACTACCTGACATTCAGAAGACATCTGAAGGCAGCCCTGTTCAGGGAAGTTTTTAATATATGACATTTTAGTGTATTTTTCATCTTTGTTGGAAGCCGCCCAGAGTGGCTGGGGAAACCCAGCCAGATGGGCAGGGTACAAATAATAAATTACTATTATTATTATTATTGGAACTTTTTTAGTAGGAAATGTCAGTTGTGTCTCAGCAAAGCTCATGCCATTCCTTTGTTGCCTGGACACATGCATGGTTGTTGTAATGTCTTTTCCTTAAAAAATAAGAATGAATAATTGCTTTTAGGTAAACAGGCATGGCGAGAAAGAGGTCGAAAGGCCCTACCGGCCGGTTATTTATCCTTCCCCTGGGCATGGTGCCAAGCACTGCTAGTGGTCAGTAGGCACCATGCCCAGGTGACACCTCCTACATACCTGCCGCCATTGGCCAATTTGGTGGCAGGGGTACAATCCGGCCAGCCATAGGCTGGTTCATAGGGAAGACACAGTGCCCGCCCATGAAGCCGCCCACCTAGGAAGGGCCAACAGACCTACCCTACTCCTATATCTGGCAAACTATTCACATGTAATCTTCAGGAATATGAGATAAAAGGCACAATATTGTTGAGAATGGATGGGGAACCTCGGGCTTGGAACCCAAAGTTGGCCCTCAATACATTTCTGTCAGGCACTCAAGACTCTCACCTGGCCTGCTATTCAGCCTCTTTGTGGGCTTTTTCTTAGCAGGAATGTGCGCTGTGGTAGTTCCTCTTACTTGCGTGGATGAAGAGGTAGAAGGGCACATGTAATCCTCTGATTTTGCATGGGTTCAGTCACATATATTAAGCTGCTCACTTTTGCCTCTGGCTTTGACTATCACTTGTATGTGGCCCCTCAAATGTTGCCCACAGGGGAATTCGATCCTTTGCCCTAAAAGGGCTCCCTGCTACTGGTTTTAGAATATACAAGCCTCTTTGGGGTAACAAATGTTGAAGCACAGCCCAGGCAGCCATTTTGCTTCCTTTTGAATCAGCCTAATAGAAATGAGATTTTATTCGGTGTTTTACTGATGCTCCCATTATACACCAGGACAATCAAGAAATGTCAACGACAAGAGAATGAAATGAATTCAATCCCGAGCTCCAGTTCTGAAGCTGCCTGTCATTGACTCTTTGTTAATATATAAATCATTTAGTGAAATGCAGGCATTCTGAGGAGGCTATCATTTGTATGCACATGAGTGTCTGCCTGTTTTTGCCAAGAATGAGTCATGTTTGATGAACATCAAACAAATACTTGGTCAAAAACTGACATTTCAGGCCCCAATTCTGATTATAGAATCAGTATCTTCAAAACCATCACCAGTATACACTCTGTGTAACCTGCTAACAGAAAAATTATATACAGCATATTATATTATGCTGTAAAAGTTACCAAAAAATGGGATAATGCAGGGAACTATTACGGATGATTTGGATATAGGCAATTTGAGAGAATGAAGAGGAAAATGGTAAGCTTGGGTGGGGTTTTGTTTAAAAAGCACTTCTGTAACATGACTGTCTCCAGGTATTATTAATTTTTATCCATGTAGGGGCACAAAGACATACCCACTATCTTTGCTCACTCACATCTTACATTTCTGCATTGAGTAAGGTCTAAAGGAGAAATGTTATGAAGTTTGACTGACTGTATACTTATAATCCTTCCAGCAGTTACAATCCTGACCATACAGGGCTCCTGATTGTTAGTACCACCTGATCCTCCCTACATGTTTGTTCTTGTCCTATCAGTGCTCTTGACCTCTAATGTCAGGAGGTATGTTCAAGGCAGCTACATCTTAATCTTCTATGTAGCAGGATCTCAGAGAATAACAATGTTCTCATAGATTCCCTACATAATAATGACTGTGCCTTCATACCAATGATATTGATACTTGGAAGCTGAGCATTGAAGAGCATTTCTCATGTCTTTGAATTAGAAGACAACAGGTACAGATCAAGGGTGTGTATTGTGATATATTTCTCCATTACTAACATTTTCTATAAACTCGCCAAGCTCTCTGCTGACATGAACTGAAATATCCTCTATGCCGACTTCCACTCTTCTGAAAGATTTGAAATAGCACTTCCTCTTGAAATTCATCATCATTTTCTGCTAAATAAAAACCTGAGGGGAAAGAAAAAAGATGATAAACTTTGACTCCTTCTGACAGCTGACCTTTCAGGATTTAAAAAGGATGATAATAACAATGCAAAATAAGTCTTGACTTGGTCAAAACATTATCCATCATGTCAGCCAAGGTCCTTCTTGGATTGCCAGTGTTTAATGTTCTGTGTTCCATAACCCCCATAATTCAAAGATAAAGCTAAGTACACTCACTTGCCTCTTTTCTTCTCTTCTTCCTTCTATTGGTGTCACCAAGGGTTACTGTAATTAATACGGAACTCCCATTCAAGGGAATCTTGCAATGGTTGGGATATGTCACTAAAACAACTAAACTTGAAAAAAATTAATAAAGAACTATCAGGGCATCAGTCCTGCTCAGATCAGTTTGTAGGCAGAAAATTACCAAACAAACAAACAAAAAACCCAACTCCTCATAAAAGTGTTCATTTTCGTGACTTGACTCTTAACAAAAAAAAATCCATCCTAAATGCCCTACTGATTAGGAAAGGAAGCTGCAGCAACCTTAAAGTTATTGCCCTGAACACTCACACTTTCCACTACATCCTCTCATGTACATGATCACAGAAATATGAGAAAAGGTACAGCAGCAGTAATTTGTGAGTGTTGTAAATAATAATAGTGTGAAGAGGCAAAGATGTGCCTCCATGAGTCCCCACAGGAGGCTCCACTGACAAAAAAAAACAAAAAACAAGCAAGGCAAGGCTAAAGGGCACAAACACCAAGAGGGGTGTATCAGCTTGAGCAGGAACACTGACTTAGGCCCCAGATGGGTGCCCAGTGGTGTGCATGAGGTAATGTGACAGCATGACATCACATTGTGTCATGACATCATGACATCATGTTACGTCGCGTGCAACAAAGCGCCACCTGGGAGTCTTGGAAGCCACATCGGAGGCCCTGTGAGGCCTCCTGCAGCCCTGCAAGGCCTCAGATGCAACTTCCAGTGCTTTGAGGTGACCTGGAAGTCACGTCAGAGACCCCACAAGGCCTTGGACACCATCTGTGAGGCCCTGTGAGGCCCTGGACATGACTTTTGGTGCTTCGCGAGGCCCCAGAAGTTGTGTTGGAGGTCGAGGTACCAAGCACCCACAACAAAATTTTGTATGTGCCTGGCCCCCCAGGGCCCCCTATGGTTGACACCAGTGAGCTTGAGGGAGAGAGTAGAGGGAGAGACAACTGCAGGAAAATCCCCAAAGCATTTGTAGCTTACTACAGGAGCCAAGTCAGGTACGGACAGGCAAGGATTAAGGTGGTCCTTTCTATCTCAATGCTGCAGAAGACCAAATGTTGCAAAGCTAAGTGCTGAGGGTAGCAACATAAATTCCTAAAAAAGAAACACTGGGTGCATATTGAAGGGTGGCATTGAGGGAAGGAACAGTAGTAATTTCTGAAATAGTAAGTTGGCACGGGGGAGAACCTAAGAACAGGAAGCTAGGAGGAGTCCATAACAGGGTTCTCTGGCGAACCTGATTCCCAAGTTCTAAGAACAAACCATATCAATTCTGAAGCAAGAGTGGCATGGCATTCTTAGGAACCTCAAGGTTAGAGGGGAGACTATTCCATTGTGAAGTGTAACATAGAGCTACTTCTACTAATAATTTAATATTAACATAATCTTTTTCAACATTTTCTCTTTTTTTCTAAGGTTTGTTAGATAATATGTTGCCATGCTTGAAGGCCATGCATTTCCCCCTTCATTGTGAATCATAGAATCGTAGAATTCTATTGTATGTGCCTGGCCCCCCAGGGCCCCCTATGGTTGACACCAGTGAGCTTGAGGGAGAGAGTAGAGGGAGAGACAACTGCAGGAAAATCCCCAAAGCATTTGTAGCTTACTACAGGAGCCAAGTCAGGTACGGACAGGCAAGGATTAAGGTGGTCCTTTCTATCTCAATGCTGCAGAAGACCAAATGTTGCAAAGCTAAGTGCTGAGGGTAGCAACATAAATTCCTAAAAAAGAAACACTGGGTGCATATTGAAGGGTGGCATTGAGGGAAGGAACAGTAGTAATTTCTGAAATAGTAAGTTGGCACGGGGGAGAACCTAAGAACAGGAAGCTAGGAGGAGTCCATAACAGGGTTCTCTGGCGAACCTGATTCCCAAGTTCTAAGAACAAACCATATCAATTCTGAAGCAAGAGTGGCATGGCATTCTTAGGAACCTCAAGGTTAGAGGGGAGACTATTCCATTGTGAAGTGTAACATAGAGCTACTTCTACTAATAATTTAATATTAACATAATCTTTTTCAACATTTTCTCTTTTTTTCTAAGGTTTGTTAGATAATATGTTGCCATGCTTGAAGGCCATGCATTTCCCCCTTCATTGTTGCCATCTCACATCACACTTTGACTGATTTAGGTGGCTAGAGCCTCACATGGCCTATGGCTGTTTGGCAACTGCTTTCAGGTGGCCAAAACATGCAGGAAGAATAATAAATTTTAATTTCCAAAGCATCAGAAAATGCCTTTGGAAAATCAGTTGGATTTAAGCCATAATATCACTCGAGCACTTTCAAAAAGCCTACACTGTTTGTAAGCCATGTTGTTGATGCTGTGTGCAGAGAATTCCCAGTACTGAGCATATTGTGAATGTCTTGGCAACATTCATAAAGCAAAAGACAAAACTCTAAACAATTCAGTTTGCTGAACAAAATGCACCTCCCGTGTTGCTTGCTGTTGCAGGTATGTCATGCTCCATTACTGCTTCAGTAGAACATCAATAGAACACAACAGCAGAGAGAATGCAATGGAAAACAAGCTGAGAATGTTCAATAAACCCATAGCCATGCTCTAGGCTGTGGTCAATAAAACTGGATGGGAGGTTTTCCTATTCTGCTTTTCTTTCCCTCCTTCTTTTGAATTTGAGAGTCACTTCTCCCTAGGAGGTCAGTCTAGTTCAAGAAACATAACACACCTTCAGAGCAGCAGTGCCAAATTTCTAGAAAAGGCAGAACTAAAATGTGTCATGGGATAAAGTTCTCTGTGCCAAATGCTGCAGCCCATGAGGTTGGAATGACATAGCATGCAACATGTTATATTTCCAAAGCTACACTGCAAAGAAGGACACGGGTGGCACTGTGTTCTAAACCACTGAGCCTCTTGGGCTTGCCGATCAGAAGGTTGGCAGTTCGAATCCCCACAATGGGGTGAGCTCCCGTTGCTCTATCTCAGCTCCTGCCAACCTAGCAGTTCGAAAGCACGTCAAAGTGCAAGTAGATAAATAGGTACTGCTCTGGTGGGTAGGTAAATGGCGTTTCCGTGTGCTGCTCTGGTTTGCCAGAAGCGGCTTTGTCATGCTGGTCACATGACCTGGAAGCTGTACGCCTGTTCCCTCGGCCAGTAAAACGAGATGAGCGCTGCAACCCTAGAGTCGGCTACGACTGGACCTAATGGTCAGGGGTCCCTTTACCTTTACCCTGCAAAGCAACATCAGAAAGGATTGATTTTTTGGGGGGGAGAGGAATGTGGGAGCTGGAAATATTCTTATCACTCAGCCTGCCTGCTGCTGTCCCTTCCCACTTTGCCACCCTGCGAGGGTTCTGTCTATGCAATATAAGCCTCCATGAGAAATCTCACCTTGGGGGAAAGTAGTGGGCATGGGAGCAACTAGATAAACTTCCCCCTGCATGCCAGTTATCCCCTGGAAATTGCCAAAGGACACTGGCAGCATTCATAAGAGCATATGAAGAGCCTGATGAATCAAGTCAAGGACCAATATAGCCTAGCACTCTTTTCTCATATTAGCCACCCAGATACTTGTGGGAAACCTACAAACAGGACCTGAACATAAGAGCAGCCTCTCCTGCTTTGGTTTCCAGCAACTGGCATTTAGAAGCATACTGCCTCTGACTGTGGACACAAGGCATAGCCATCATGAATAGTAGCCATTGGCAGCCCTCTCCTCCATGAATTTGCCCAGTCCTCTTTCAAAGCCACCCAGGTTTATGGCTGTCACTGCCTCCTGTGGGAGCAAGTTCCATAGTTTAAGTATGTGCTGTGTGAAAAAGTATTCTTTTATCTGCCCTGAATCTTCCAATGTTCAGCTTTGTCGAACCTTTTCTCTACCTACTTTCTCCATGTCCTGCATTTTTTTTAATAACGTCTATCATGTCACCTCATACTCACCTTAAATTCCCAAATGATGCAATCTTTCTTCATTGGGAAGTCACTCTATTCTTTGATCATTTTCAAAAAAGGGTGCTTATAAGCACCCTTGTTCCTATACTTCCAAGGAGGATCAAGGACAACAGAGCCCTTCTTGTCGTTTTCCTGTGGGCACAACTGTTTTCTCCGCTCTCCAAGTGGCAGAAAATTTACCTCAATAAGAGAAGCCAATGGGGGAGGGCTTTATTCAGGGAATTGATATCTCATTTTGTGTAGCAAAACCAACGAGGAAGGTCTTTTCCAGACTGGACATGTCTTTTTTTTCTAAACTAAAATGCCACAAATGTTATATATAACCTTTCCTCATAGGGAGTTGTACCATCTTGCTTACACTGATTTTCACCTGCCATTCTGCTGCCCATCCGCCCAGTTTGGAGAGCTCTTCACAATCCCTTTTGTTTTATTCACCCTGAACAATTCGGTATCATTGGAAAATTGGGTTTCCTGAATTTCAATCCTAGCTCTAGATAATTTATGAACAATTTAATAAGCATAGGTTGTCTAGGCAACACACTGTTTCCTCCAATGTTTTCAAATGGCAGTGGGAATCTGCACATATATTAAAAATTATAAAGCAAATTGTTTTTGATTTAAATTTTATTAGATTTTTCAAATGTGTACAATTTAAACAACTTACTTACCTCCCACATCAGCTTACATGGTTGAAAGAAATCACAAATTCTCTGTCAGATCCATCATTGTTTTCTCAGTACCAAAAACTGAGCGCACCTGAGAGTTACAGTCTCAGTTAAATCAATGTAAATGAATGTTCTTTCCAGAGTGAAAGAGAAATTGTGAAAACCAGCTAATTGTGTCCAGGGTCAAGTAGATGTTGGTGGAGATGACAGTCCATGATCTGCTATGCTAACAAGCATGTACCAAAAAGATTTAAAAGTTTCTTTTTCTTCTTCTGCCCACAAGCAAACTCTTAACTTGTGTGTTAGCTTTTCAAGCAAAGACATCTGCTTCTAACTCAACAAAATAAAGTTTGAAGACCTGATCATTTAAAAATGAAGAATAATCAGAGAACACATTTCAACCAGTTCTGCAAGATTTTGATTGAGCTCATCAATTGTGTAAAGTAGCAATCTTTAAGAGTAAAGAAATGAAGAAACAAAAACATTGCTTTCCATCCACTCACCAGGCAAATGCTATGTGAAAAGGCACCTTGTTTTCCTATTTCATCTCTGCCTAGTGTTCTCTGCTTCATTGCTGGTGTCACAATTTTTGCTATCTGGGAATTTCACCTTTGTAATCCTCAGGGTTAACAACAACCAAAAGTGCAGCTTGACACAGGGCTTTTTCTCTCTTATCTGTTCCATTTCCCTCTGCTTAAGCATATGCTTCTTGTTTTAGAATATAGATTTTAAGTCATTTTGTCCCATGATGGCATTATTAGCTGTCTCAGAGATATGCTATCTCTTCTATTAAATCTAACATCTCCCAGGCATTCTTCTCTTGCACACATAGACAAAGCCAAATATTCTCCAATACATTCTTATTGCCTTTCAGCTGAGCAAGCAATATAACAGCAGAAGGGGGGGGGGCTGGCAGCAGACAATTGCAGAACCTGTTCTATGTTTAGAAACATCATTGCAATTGCATATTGTGGGTGATAGGCAAATAAGTGGTGCTCAGAGTAGACTCACTGAAATCAGTGGATTTAAAGGGTTCTAAGTCTAAGTTGGTTAAATTGTGCTGTTTTACTGTATTTTTTTTTATTTATTGCATTAATAATTCACCCTTCATCCCAAAGTAACCTAAGACAGCAACCATATCAGCATAAAACCATTTTTAAAATCTTTAAAAGAAATCCCAATACAGATGCAGACTGGGAAAGAGCTCTGGTTGTTGGAAGAGGAAGAAGTTCATTAGGCACCAAAAAGACAACAGAGATAGCAATATTCCATTATATTCTTCTCAAAATCCCTGGGCCTGCAATTTGGCAGGTTTAATCCACTCTTGAGGGGCTCATGTGCCTGCAAATTTAATCTGCTTCTGCCAAATAGGGGAAAAAAGTTATACCTTACTTATTTTTAGATTCCTCAGAAGAGTGAATGTGGTGTACTAAAATAGGTTGCCATTCAAATAAAGTTTGAAGATATGATCATTTAAAAATGAAGAATAATCAGACAGCGTATTTCAACCAGGTCTACAAGATTTTAATTGAGCTCATCAATTGAGTAAAGAGGCAATCAACAGTAAAAAGTCAATAATCTGTGGGCATTATTGAATAGGCAAACCCTTTTATATGAGCTGAGGAGCCCCATAGTCACCAGAGCCCCTGAAATCAAGAAAGCTTGCTGTAAATATTATGTTAAGAGAATGGGTCTCAAAACATCAGTATGCAATGTCAAATTATATGCACATGTATCAGAGTGGAGGGGGATCTTCTTTCTATATGTTGATAATGGCTTATCCATATGCTCATCCCACTTGTTAAAGTATATCACATCTGAACTCTCTCATGCACATATTATGATATGTAATATGCACATTTCTTTTAATGGTGGCAGAATTGACAGTCAGTAGATCTGAGTGGTATAATTATTCTGGCTAAACGCAAAGCAAACAGTTTCCTATTGCTACTGAAAGCACTTGAGCCAATTAATACAATAGTAACATTTAATCACGGGAGAAAATTACACCATTTCATGTGCTGAGAGCAAGCCAAGGAGAAAAACAACAACAACTGTGCCATATGGCTTATCATGATGCTTCCTGTAGTTTCACAAAACACTGCAGCATTAAAACTGCATGCTCTGTTTAAAGATGATAAAAATTAAGGACGACTATCTTAGATGTTTCCTCTGTTCGTCCACAACAGTGATGGGGGAACGTTGGCCCACCAGATTGTTTCTGAACTACAATTCCTATAATCCCTGAGTACTGGCCATGCTGGCTGGTGATGATGGAAGTTTGAGTCAGGCAACATCTGGTGGACCACAGGTTCCCGATCTGTGAAGTGAATTATACCTGTGGATTCTGCACTTAAAAAATTAAAAAAAATTAAAAAACAAGCACTACATCTAATTAAACTCAACCGAGTGGCCAAATATTATGTTCCAATTACTCTGGGTAGCAAGTGAGAAGTGACATGCATCTTACCAGTGCAGTGAGGGGTAATAATAAATAATAATAATAAATTTTTATTTATATCCCGCCCTCCCCAGCCAGAGTCGGGCTCAGGGCGGCTAACACCAGTAAAATTACAATAAAAACATAATGGAAGAAGAAGAAGAAGAGTTTGGATTTGATATCCTGCCTTTCACTCCCCTTCAGGAGTCTCAAAGCGGCTAACATTCTCCTTTCCCTTCCTCCCCCACAACAAACACTCTGTGAGGTGAGTGGGGCTGAGAGACTTCAGAGAAGTGTGACTGGCCCAAGGTCACCCAGCAGCTGCATGTGGAGGAGCGGAGACGCGAACCCGGTTCCCCAGATTAGGAGTCTACCGCTCTTAACCACTACACCACACTGGCTCTCAGTGGGAGGAAAAGAAAATGGGGGGAAAAGAAAAGAAAAATTAAAATACGGGTTAAAAAAGAATTTAAAATGCAGCCTCATTTTAATAGTAGCCCATAGATCAAAACCATAAGGGGAGGGAAAAATAAGTCCAAACCAAAGGCCAGGTGGAACAGCTTTGTCTTGCAGGCCCTGCAGAAAGATGTAGTACATGTAGTTACACTAAGATGGATAACTCCCATTTCTCCGAATTTTTATAACAGTAGTACCATGAAACACAAGTCACTGTATTTGATGCAGGGTCTGTCTCAGAGATTCAAGCAACAGGAGTCACTATTGTGGATATTCTGATAATAATCACTTCCATGCTCACACTGTGGCTTCACTGTTCCCAGATCCTTCTGGTATATCACAATTTATAACTTACAAAGACTGTTGGAGTTTCAGGAATGTATTGCTAGCTATGTGAAAGATGCAATTGCAACAAAGTCTTTCACAGTATCACTGTGTGATCAGAAGTTCTCTACGTGACCCTAGGAATACAGTCAAAATGTGATGGGGCCGTTAGTGGACACTTTTAAAGGGATAACTATTGACAAAATCTATATTCTTATTGGAAGGCAGATTTATGTCCCTATTCTCTCTGCTTTCCTCTTATGCAGAAGTTTAATTGTGTGGTGTGTTTTTTTCCTATGCTGACTATCATTGATTATACTGGTTGTATTAAAAAGAGAGTAGTGTAACATACTACTTCCACTGCCGGAGGCAGTGGAAGACAGGAGTGCCTGGCGTGCTCTGGTCCATGGGGTCACGAAGAGTCGGACACGACTAAATGACTAAACAACAACAAGTGTAACATGTGGGCTGTAGTTAGCAGCTCTTCTCAACTTCTGTAAAGCCAAATGGGAGGACGTGAGCTGTTGCAATATACTGGGGTAGCAAGGGCTTTTGCTTTTCCTCTAATCTAGTTCTAGGAAGCAAGGGTGAGGCTCTGAAGAAGCAGAAAGGTCGCCTCAGAAAACACATTGAAGCACTGTGGCTCAGTGGTAGAGTAGGTGCTTTGTATGCAAAAGGATTTCCATGTAGGACCGGGAGAGACCCTATCTGAAATAGTGCCAAAGCTGGTAGGCATAGGTAAGCCTTCCTCAGCCTCATGTTTTGGAGTACAACTCCCATCACTCCCAGCCAGTATAGTCAATTGTCAGGAATGAGCAGAGCTATAATCCAAAACATCTAGAAGTCACCAGCTTGGAGGAAGGCTGGTGTTGACAATACAAATATATCTGGGTGAATGTTCTGACTTGGTATTAGACAGATCCCTTGGTATTAGATCCCTATGGTTCTGTTGCAAGACACCAGCCTTGCATTATAATATAAATTATATAAGATTAGTAATATAAGGGTTTTTACAACCTCCCTGTTCTGTTATGCGTGACAACTAGATGGAGTGGGAAGTTTCATATGTCTGACAAGGCAACTTTCAACCACTGGTCATGAACAGAAGCAGTGGCAGATGGTATCACTATCTTATAGATTCAGCTAATAGCACCTAAAGGAGCCTTCCGCTGTGTGCATGAGTCAGTGTAAGATTTGCTGCTTAACAAATAATAATAATATTGACTGTGACAACCATAGTACCTGGAAATAGATAGTCAGATCATGTATCCCAAGAATGCCCAGAAGATAAATGACTGCTAGGAGGAGTCAGAGAGCTGCCAACTTGATTGTAATGGGGTCTATGGACATCTATAACCTTTTTGATCATCTAAGAAAATTAAAGTTGTATATCTTCAAATTTCTACCTTCTCAAATTCAATAATTTATTAAACTTCATGTAGTGTTGTTGTTCAGGGGTTGGGTTTTTTTTTGGGGGGGGTCATTGCTATGAAAAAGAAAAACATCAAGGATAGGATATAATTATTCAGAACAGAAAGTGCTGAAGCCATTTTGATAATCAATAGCCTAAACCAAAGGAGATCAGGGTGTAACAATTTTAATGTGTTCAAAGTAGATTCAGAACTATTGATTTGATTTGACTCTAGCACTGCGGTTCTCTTTGAGTCATATGGTATAATTATTCTGTCCTTCAGGAGATTGCATTGGTTAAAAAAGAGACCACACAACTCTCTCCCCCCCCCCCTTTAATTGTATTGTCACTTAATACTGCGTAGGAAGGTGTGTTTTTCCCCTCTCCATCATTTGTTCTGCATTCAAGAAAGAAGAATGATTGCAAGTGGGTGGCTCTTGACAATTTCCAAGTAGGCTTAGTCTCTTACAGACTGTGAATCTGATGCTTTTATATAAGCTTCAGAGAAGCATTTAGTTGTCAGGGACATCCCTAGCAATGTTGACACAGGCAGAGTGAATAAAACTTTTTCCCGATCTAAAAGAGAGAGTTCTAGGCAGTGCTTACTTACAAAAGAAATATATGAGATAGGTAATGGAAAACCTTGATGGTGCACACCTCGGTGAACATTCTATTTGTCTGTTGCCTGCTGGAACAAGTGTTGTCTACATAACAAAAGTGTGAAATCAAGGAACAGATGATGCTAAAAAGGAAAAAAAAACCTTTGTCCGCAGCTAACGATGGTTCATATGGGGGAGGATGTCAGTATATGGAAACATCACAGCTGCAGACAGCCAGATTGTTGACATCACATGATGCACCTATCTGTGGGAAAGAAGAATTTCCCCAGACGTTCACAGGCTGGATAAGTCTCTGTGAAGAGTGTAATCTGAAACCTTCCGTTTGCGCATGTTCAGGAAGTTTGTCAGACGTGCTGGAAGAACTGAACTGAAAGGACGTGTTTTTCTTTAGTGCTGTAATGTCAGAAATAAACATCATGTAAATAGATTTCTGACTTATTTTCTTTCCCCTGCGGAAGCAGGAGGGAGGGGGTTGTGCATTTTACCCACGCTAGGGAAAATGTTGCCTATCAAAATCTCCCTGGTCTGTCTGGATATCAGCCAGAGGAGGTTACTGGTATGCACGCTCTGAGGACAGTGAGAGGGGCCAGCCTCTGCTTGCAAACCAACAAACCTTAGGTGGTTTCCAGTTGTGTCCCATCAGCACAATGAATTTCCCCCTCCATTCATGTGAACCTGGTGCCCTCCCCAAATCTGATATCCAGGATTGTGGAAAGCCTTCATTGCAGGGGCCACATGTGGGCAGAGTACTCTTGTGCAAGCTGAAATCCTTGCCTTGATGGGACGCATTAGTTGGCTATTGTCCCCTTCTGTATATAGCAGAAAAAGAAGCAGGGACACCATCCCCTAGGGCACAAATAGGCAAGCTCGTCTCTCCAGATGTTTTGGGACTACAATTCCCATCATCCCTGACCACTGGTCCTGTTAGCTAGGGATGATGGGAGTTGTAGTTCCAAAAACACCCCCAAGTCCAAAGGCCTCCTGAGGAGGCCAAGCATGGGGCTGAGTATGGTGTGGCCTCAATGGCCACAGCTCCCCCTCCCCTCCCCCTCCCCATCCTGCCTCATCCTCTCTTGCAATTTATGTATCTACTACACAGCCTCACAGGACTCAAGACTTCTTTAAGTTAAAAATAATAATGTGCCAGGGAGAATGTAATTCCCCTCCGTGTGTAGCATGTAGTTGGGCCCAACTATTTGCATTCTTTCCTTCCTAATGAAAGGGAAGGTGTGTAAGGAAACAAACTTAAGTTGTACTTCTGTTTTGGTGAAATGCAGGAATAAAGTGGTCCTTATTTTTAATGAGGATTTAGCTTCCATTCTCAAAGGGATCTTGGAAGCCCAAACAACAGGAAAGACGGAGGTCTAAAACAATAGTAACAAGGCCAAAATGACTTTCTACTTCATGAATTTCCAAGAGCCTACTTAGTAGGAAGGGATCACTCCGTCCTCTTTGTTTAGTAATGAGCAAATGGCAAAACCTGGCTAGTTTTGCCAGTAGACAACAAGCAACCTTCCAAGAAGCAAGCGGGGAGAGTTTCAGAAAGATTCCAGCTTCTGTTCTACAGGATCATTTTATTAGTCAAGTCCAACTCTACAGGTGCTTCATTAAAGTCTCTCACACCTTGATGTGTATCTGAGAAACTCTCACTGCAATTGGCAGCATTCTTTTTCCAAATGTTGTGATAAATGGCGAGAGCATCTATGAAGAAAGAAGAAGAATTTCAGCAACAGATTAAACAGGAACTGCAATTAATGAACTACTCAAGTATTTCCAGCAGTATTCTGGCAACAGCACTTGAGCAAACTGTGCTCACAGAAATAGGGTCCTAGAGAGCTTCTGTTTTCCAGTAAACGTGTTGCCAACACACCTGTGTCAAAAGGCACTGAAAGCCAAAGAGCAATAGAAAGTCCCCACAGTGAAACGAAAAGCAGCTGAAGCTGTAATCTTATGGCCACGCATATGGAGAAGATCCTAGTAAAGTATAGTGATGGGTAGGGAAGCGGGGGATTAAATTCAGTTTGTATTTGAAGGTGAATGTAAAGGTGAATCTTCACTTTCTAAAACAATTCATGAACCAAAACACAGCCGTCCTTTGAAATGTATACTTCTCCAAATGTTGCAGTGCAGTTATCCAGCAAATAATGTGTATAAAAATGGATATATGAGGGTTATGTGTGCATCGAAATGCATAAATCAGTGAAAATTACATGCAAAAATTAGAGGTGTGCAAGGTCATCCTGCTTCACTTCAGGACCCAACTCAGCACTTTGGATTGGACCCATATTGAGTTCAGATTGCTTCGGGGTGGGGGGGGGGGTCGCCTTTGCCCTTGAATATGAAGCAATATTCCAAAAATTGAATCTTAGATCCTCCCAATGAGCAACACTAGGAAACCCAAATGGCCATGCCAGTGCTTCCACATAGGTGCATGTAATGTGCAGTTGTGATAGCCTGCAAAGAAGGGATTAACCCTGCTGAATTTCAGACAGGTAGATCCACAGGTGGTGATGCTGGTGCTACTAGTAGCAACTCTACCAACTCTGCCTGTGGTTACACCATGGTTGCTTCATGGAGGCTCCATCATGCTACTAGTGCAAACTTATTGAGTTTGCTTTGGGAATGTGCAATGGACTCAGCCAGCTCTGAAGTCCCAAACTGAATCAGGCAGATTCAGAGAGATTTGGGTGTCACTTCATTTGCATTCGGACAGCCTCAGATTCTTGCAGGTAGGGCAGGGTAGTTCAGATTCGGATGCAGGGGTTAGGCAGGAAAACAGGCACCAGGGAGGAGGGAAGTGGCTCTACCTAACTATTATTGATAAAGAGTAACAGTAACTAAGATACCAACAAAAAGCAACAAATGATATCTAAGACGGAATAAAGAAGGGAACAGAATGGATTCGGTAGGGTGGGAAAGAACTGAGAGAAAGCAATCCAACCCCAACTGGTCTTTGCAATATTCAGAGGACTAGTCAAAAAGTGAAGAAAACAAGGCGTTGGCTAAAGGTTTTATAGAATCACATAAGTGATCAGTTTATGGACCTTGTTTGTTTGAAGCGACACAATGATGCTTATCATAGAACTGTCTTTTAGAAGGTGTAGCCATACTATGAGTGAGAGGGAAATGTAGAGGGTGATTGGAACAGCAACACGGGCAAACATCTAGCACCCTCATCCCCACTACCCCATATCATGTGTCCACTCCAGGCGTCCTGCATCTTTGGTCCTTTTCCATACAATGTTCTGTATGCTGGGAAGGGCTAAGCCATATGCTCAGCGCAATTGTAATCACCAGTTAAAGTATATCATATCTGAACTATGGGTATGCATTAGCAATGACTAAACAGATATATAGGGATGCAGGTTGCACTGTGGTCTAAACCACAGAGCCCAGGGCTTGCTGATCAGAAGGTTGGCAGTTCAAATCCCCGTGACGGGGTGAGCTCCCATTGCTCGGTCCTTGCTCCTGCCAACCTAGCAGTTCAAAAGCACGTCAAAGTGCAAGTAGATAAATAGGTACCGCTCCAGCGGGAAGGTAAACGGCGTTTCTGTGCGCTGCTCTGGTTCGGCAAAAGTGGCTTAGTCATGCTGGCCACATGACCCGGAAACTGTACGCTGGCTCCCTCAGCCAATAAAGCGAGATGAGCGCCGCAACCCCAGAGTCGTTCGTGACTGGATTTAATGGTCAGGGGTCCCTTTACCTTTAAGCAGATATATGATCACAGAGTTAAGCCCAGTGCCACCAGCCCTATTTATCTGCTTGGTGATGGGGACTAGTAATGCAGTTTACCACTTTCCCATGCCACCATAAATAATCACATTTGTTTGTTTGTTTGTTTCATTTATCTACAAGGTTTATACCCTGCCATTCATCACATGTGATCTTACAGTGGGTCACAGCAAACAAACAAATATAATTTAAAGCCAGAATTCATAAAATGTTGCCATCCCTCAAGCAGAACATAAGTGATCAGTTTATGGACCTTGGTTGTTTGAAGCTACACAATAATTCTTATCATAGAACTGTCTTTTAAAAGGTGTAGCTGTACCCTTAAAATTGTGTCATACAGACTTAGTTTTCTTTAAAAACAACTACTACTACTCTGTGTACCCAATTACTTGCATTGAGATGGATTTGGAGCCTTATCACAATGGTCACTGAACAGTGTAAGTTGTGCTGAAGTCTAAATAATGGCATGAGTATATACAGCCAACCCTTTTTCTTTTCTTTCTTTTTTATCTGCAAAAAAATAAAATAAAAATGGATCTCTTTATTGCCTAACAGGAAAAGAAGAAACCACCAGAGCTCTGCACAGAAGCTTCTTTTATTCTTTTTATATTCTGTGTAATTCATCTGTTGTGCTACAATATAAAGCTCAATCCCTGACTGAGTCTAAGTGTGTCTTATTTGGGATTTTGGACCTGAGCATTCTGGGAGTTGGGATAAAGAACCAAAATCTTTATTCCCACATGGCTCCATCTTTGGATCTTCAGGCTTAGCTTTGTGTTCTGTTTGGTGCTTCTAGGCTGAATCAGTGAAAATAAAACTGTTTGAGAAAACGGTAAACCAAAATGTAGGCGCAAACATACCAAAGCAGAGGTTAAACATATCCCACAAAGAACAGTTTTAGATTTATTACAGCAAAGTTAACTGATGGAGAACTGGGGCTTTATAAACTTCAATCTCCTGTCTGCAAGTCTATTTCAACTATACTATCAGACCAACAAAAAAAAATACCAATAGGGATACAAATGTGGCACCCGTGGATCAATAATGTATCTTTGGGCCAGGGTTGGTTCAAGACTGCTTTATTTACCGTATTTAATGTATAGCCCACTCTTCCTCCCAAAGGAGCCCAGGGTAGCAAACAACAAGTGAAAAAAACATTAGAAATATCTTTAATAAAAATCCAATATAGATGCAGACTGTGGAAAATCTTAATTTAAAAGGCTCATTGAGAGAGAATGGGTCTTTACTACGTGCCCAAAGCAACACAAATGTTATCTGTCTAATATCAAGGGGAGTGCATTTCAAAGGGTAAGTCCGACAATGCTAAAGGCCCAATTCCTACCTTGCGCCAAATAGACCTTCTGATAAGATGATATCTGCAGGAGGCTCTCGCCTGCAGAGTGCAATGTTGAATTGGGTATATAAGGGGTAAGATAAAATTTCAGACTCATCCAAGGGTTTGACAGTAGTTTATTTTAATTTATTTTACTTTGATACCCATTGCATATTCCATCAGACTACAGGAGAGAGAGATGGGACTTCAGGGCCACTCTATCAGCTCTGCCAAGATACCAGCTATGTTAGACTTTTCTCTCAATTGTAATCTAGCACCAGTCTCTTCACCAGGGAGAGATAGGACTGTCAGTGCCTCTCAATAAATTCTTCTTAAAGAAAAGCTTCATCAGGCTTCTCCCTGAAATGTTGTCTAGTAGCAGTTGTTCCATTGGATTGTAGCACATCTCGATTCACTCTGGTAAAAGACAAGCAACTTTGGGCTCCTTCTCCCCCAAATCTTTAAATTCTAGCTGGTCAATACTGTTGAATGGTTACTTTAAATGTAAAGGTTCATCATTGTTCCACTCGATGTGTATATCTTTAAGGGGCCAGAGCAAGGGCCAGAGCAAAATAATGAGACCCAGCTTTACAGCTGTGAAAACATAGCAGGTGCTGCTGAGTTGCATTGATTAAGCTGTGTCAGGAATTGGGTATAGTATATAAGGAGCAGCACCTAGCTCTGCCATTACCCTGGGGGGTGGGTTAGTGGTTGGGTCGTGTTTGTTTATTAATGTATTTAGTGTAAAAGGAGTTTTTGATTTTCTTATTACAGCCTTGTTTAAGTTATTTTTGAGTCCCTTTTTAATGCATGGTCTCCCCAGCAAGCTCTCTGCAGCGTTACTATACTGCAAAAACCCAACAAATACAAGAATTTCATGACTAAGAATGAGTTTCTGAGCTTGGTTCCCCACTGCCACCGCATTCTCCTCTCCCAATCCCTTTTCTTTTTAAAAAATTATGTGCTACAAAGATTTCTGCAAACTTGACCTGAAGGCTGGAAACATCAAGCCTGTCATGTGGGAATCCCTTGCAGATGACTGCAGTGCCTGGAGACAGTCAGGTCATGTATCCATAGCACTGAGGAATGACCGCTGGGAGGAGTGCAGAAGAAATGCCATGGTGCATCTGCAGCAGCACAACTGGACACCTTCATCTGCCCTAGCTGCAACAAAACATGTCTCTCCCGTAACTGTCTCTACAGCCACAGCAGACACTGCAACCTCCCAACATTTTGACCTCAACCCCAAGGCACATTGTATCCCAAGACAGACATGTGCCAATCAGCCTATGGAAGGGGAATCATGCTTAGTGGATTAATTGTGGTATTATCTTAAGAGCAATATCCTTAAAAGAAGCATTCTCTTTTCTAGAATATAAGGTGTGCAGTATGTTATCTGGGTTGACTAAAGCTGAGGACAGCTAGCACTGCATCATGTCACAAGCCTACAATTCCGCTGTCTGAGTTTGCACGAGATGCAAGGAGCCTTTCTTCTCTGAGTGTTTTACATTTCTGCAATATTAAGTTGAAAGCAGATAATGGAGATTATTGAGCAAGAGACTGTAATTAACATGTTCTGTCAGACCTCAGCACTTCAAGCAATTAAAGTAATTGAATAGAAGGATGGTGTGTGGTTTTTTTATCCGAGTCTGGCAAACTTGAGCAATGCATACTGTCAACCAAATAACATACACAGCAGCGGCAAGGAAATTGGACATCAGATGAGGCAATGAGATGATCGCTGAGGATTTCAAATTTTGATTTGGGCTTTAACCAGAAGGTTAATTTTGATTCTTAATACAGTGCTGCCAGCTGAAAGGAATCCAAGGCTCTTGAGAGTGTGGGGAGAGGTAGGGGAAACCCTTCCTGGACACAGCTTGGAATAAGTGTGCAAACTGAAATTCAGTGTTACTACAATGATGTTTAATGTGGTCACATATTATTACTAGAGAACTCAGAAACTCAGTTGATTTATTATAAGCTCATAGTAGGGATGGAGGAAAAATTCAATTCAGTTTGCATTTAAATGTCAACTTACCTTATCAGCACTTTCTGAAACAGTTTGTGAATCAAAACACAGTCATCTTTCAAAATCCACGCTTCTCTGGCATATCCTATAGGACATCCTTGTAACTTTCTGCTGAACTAACTGCAGTGTGGCAGGTGGCATCGTGGTCTAAACCACTGAACTTCTTGGGCTTGCCAATTGGAAGGTGGGCAGTTTGAATCCTTGTGATTGGTGAGCTCCCGTTGCTCTGCCCCAGCCACTGCCAACCTTGCAGTTTGAAAGCATGCCAGTGCAAGTAGATAAATAGGTACCACTGCAGTGGGAAGATAAACGGTGTTTCTGTGTGCTCTTGCTTCCATCACGGTGTTCCATTGTGCCAGAAGTGGTTTAGTCATGCTGGTCACATGACCTGGAAAGCTGTCTGTGGACAAACACCGGCTCCCTTGGCCTGAAAGTGAGATGAGTGCCACAACCCCATAGTTGCCTTTGACTGGACTTAATCATCAAGGGGTCCTTTAGCTTTTTTACCTATCTACATCTACATACAGTATATACATTATCCTCTAATGTTTGATCCATAGACAACTGAATTTTTATTTGAAAGGGGACACAAACTGTAAATGGTAATATGTTAATTTATATCAACTGACAATGTACATGAAGACTGCTTTATACTGCAGACTGCAGACATGCAAATGACGTCTTTTCAGGTGCCAGGCAGACATATGGTTGTATCAAGTCCCACGATGAAGAAGCATAACAGTGACTGACTCCTCATCTTTGTAAATACAAAACCCCCTGGCACTTACCTTTAAGGCAAAACACAGAGGTTCTTTGATATGTAGGAAACAGGAATAAATAGAAACTAAGCAACCTTTATAGCAGAGGTGGAAATGAATTTTAGATGGTGTGTCAGGTTGAAAAAACAATAGGAATCAAACTGGGTAGCTTTATCTAGTGTTTGGGTGGGATGTTCCCTTAGATAAAATTTCCAAGTGATATAAGATCTTCTTCCTCCAGTGTAGGATCCCACAGTTTAAATTGGTATTTTTTAAGTAACACAAAAAGTAATGATAGCTGTGTGGACCCATAAGCAATCTGGAGAGCACTCTCACTCTTCTTTGACAAACAGGGGAAATCAGGTCACCTTTGGTACTACACAAGATTATTTAAAATCAAACATATCACTGATTCTTTCCAGGAAAGTGAAGAAAGAGGTGTGCTTATAGTAGCAACAGTCAGGAGCTAGAAAAGGAGAAAGAGTGAGAGCACCAAATAAACTAAGGAGTGAAATAGATACTGTCAGTAATATTTCTGTAAAAGTTCTTCATTTGCCTTTTTTCAGAATTGTTCAATGAATCATGCATGTCTGTTATTACCAATTTTCTGGGAAGTTTGCAGCAAGATCACTGGCTCATACTTAGAGTTGTGGCTTGGGAGCACCAAAGTACATCTCTAGATCTGTTAAGCTGGTGTTATGTGCAGTGAGACAGAAATTGTAACATTTTTCACCAGGATGATTCTGATGGGCAAACCTAGTTTCATTAAGCAACTGGAACTAGCCGAGTGCTTTAGGAGAGTGTCAGTGGAGATTCATCACGCTGACTGCTTAACTGTTCAATTCCTCTGCCGTTTTCCGTTTGCTGAAGTATATGCAAATAGATAGATACTGTGTGTGTATATTTTTCCTCCTAATATCATTGCATGAAATATAATATAAAAGGGAGCTGAGGGTTCTGCAAAAGAACAAATAGATTTGTCTACTGCTATTCATTCATGAGCTTTCTGTTGTTTTTTAAATGTTCCAAGCAGAAGAAACAACACCATGTGATTTAAGAGGCCAATCCAGCACTGTAAATAACATACAAAGAAACAGCTTTTGTGAACACTTTGCAGATAGCCCAGGGGCTGAAATGTGTTTGCTCAAACTGTTCATTAAATAATCATAAATAGAAAATAAAAGTCAGAGTGACTAGTTCATCTCTTTCTTGTACAACATGCAAAAGTGAATGCAGAACTCACACAGTAAGAATAAGGTATGTGAACCATTTTAAGGCTTCCTATCCTATGTTTGAGGCTTGCTTTTCAAAAATAAAGCAGTATTTCCCAATTATAGCAATCATGTTTTTTTAAGTGAGTAAAAGCTTTTGGCAAGTGCTCATTAAGGATGTGCCCTGCAATGTGATTTGTTTCCATTATTTAGATTTTCATTTACTCATTTATACAAATTACATTTATTCTGTTATTTTATTTGTTTTCATCACATACATTTTCTTTCTGCTATTTTTTTTTAAAAAATAGTTTTATTTTCAACATTATAATGAAAGTGTGTAATACTAAAATATGCATAAATGAGCACACTTCTAATGCACAGATTTACTAATAAATATATATCAGTAAATACTGTAGCATACCACCCTAATCTCTGAGTGGTATGATATTCAAGGGGTTCCAGGCACTTACCCCAGGTCTGTGTTTCCCTTCAGAATGAGGTGCAGTGGAGACTGTGTTGTCTTTATGTTATATGGTTTATTTAATCATATATATAACTTGAGGGGATGGATGTGTTCAGAGCACTACCACCCCTTGCTTCTCTCATCCCTTGCTTCTCTGACAGCCACAGCCTTGGATTCAAACAGAAATCAACCATTGTGCTCTGACTCTCTCTCCAGCTTGCTGCTTTTCCTCTAGTTCAAATCACAGCCCCAAACCTCTACTCCTGACTTTGTCCGTTGAGGGAGGAGCTGCCACCCATTTTCCATCTCACACAAAGCCCCTGAATACAAATGGACCACCACCCAGGCGATCACCTAATCAAGAAGCCAGCCTGGATTATATTTTAACATTTGGATCCAGGGGTTAGAGGTGTTATAACACACCCGAATTCATACTTTATCAAGCCATTCTTAAATAAAATGTGTGGCTGAGCAGTATGCTATACTTTCAGATTCCAATACTATTTCTGAACAAACCCATCCTTCCTTATTTTAAGAACACAAGAAGATCCTGCTGGATCAGACCAACAGCCCATTTAATCCAGCACCCTGTTCTTAGAGTGGCTAGCCAGATGCATAAGCAAGACTTGAGCTCAATAGTGCTCCCTGCTTCTGCTGTTTCCAGCAACTGGTGTTCAGAAGCAACTGCTTCCAACAGTGGAAGTGGAATATATCCATTAAAGTTAGTAGCCTTATTTTCCCATTTGTGCAGTCCACTTCTAAAGCCAAGTTGGTTGGCTATGATCAGCAATTCAGGTTCCAAGCACAGTCTATGTAAAATGAAGCTCTGTGTTCCCCATTCTTTCATTTTGGACAGGCTTTTTGCAGAGTCCATGGACCTACAGAAACAAAGAGATGAGAGTGGGGTGTGGGGTGGAGATAGAGCTATAAACTACTGAAAGACAGAAAGAACAGGACTTCTGGGAATGCTGCTCCATCTCAGGGCACTTTATTGACCCTACACTTCATTTTATATACTTCTAAACGGTGAACAACCTTGAGTAAGGTAGCTGGTAAGGCATCTATGTAAGAGACTGTTAATTAGATGTGTACAAAAGTAAGAGCAGGGGTTGAAGATAGCTGAAAAGATGACTCCGCCTAGGCATAATGATTTCAGAAGAGAAATAGAATTACATTTTTATAATGGTCCATTTAAAATAAAACTTTTCTGAGGTCTTACACTGTTGGTATATCTTTGGTAAACTAAAACAAAACAAAACAAGATAACAGGTAAAGATATACCTTGATGTTAATAATAGCTGTAGGAAAGGATGCTGACTCCATTCACATATGATAGTCCTCCTTAAAAAAAGATAGCAACTTTTAGAAGAATGTTGTAGAACAGATAGTGTGACTGGACACTCTGTCCCCATTTATCCTTTGTACAATCTAATTTGGGTTTCTGGAAGAAATAATAAAAAATGAGAACTTAGAGCCTCTAAGAAATAGTATATAATTACTAAATGGCTACAATCTAGCACTTCTGCTATAAAATAACAAATGAATGAAGTATGTTACATAGCCCCTATCATTAAATTGAGATAATGTATCTACCTACATGAAGATAAGGACAAAAGAGAAAGGGTGAGATCCAAAATAATGTTAGTGTAATTAGCTGGAAAGCATTGTTGCTGGCACCAAGTACAATACAGTGGTACCTCGGGTTAAGTACTTAATTCGTTCCGGAGGTCCGTACTTAACCTGAAACTGTTCTTAATCTGAAGCACCATTTTAGCTAATGGGGTCTCTCGCTGCTGCCGTGCCACCGGAGCATGATTTCTGTTCTCATCCTGAAGCAAAGTTCTTAACCTGAAGCACTATTTCTGGGTTAGCGGAGTCTGTAACCTGAAGCGTATGTAACCTGAAGTATGTAACCCGAGGTACCACTGTAGTATTAATGGTTATAAGGATCCTGCTGACACAGGTATGAGAAACCAAAGAAGCAGGGGCAGAATGTGGCCCTCCAGGTCCCCTTTGGAACTCATCTAATTCACACACTTTTCCTCACCAGAGAGCCAGTGTGGTGTAGTGGTTAAGAGCGGTAGTCTCCTAATCTGGGGAACCGGGTTCGTGTCTCTGCTCCTCCACATGCAGCTGCTGGGTGACCTTGGGCCAGTCACGCTTCTTTGAAGTCTCTCAGCCCCACTCACCTCACAGAGTGTTTGTTGTGGGGGAGGAAGGGAAAGGAGAATGTTAGCCGCTTTGAGACTCCTGAAGGGGAGTGAAAGGCAGGATATCAAATCCAAACTCTTCTTCTTCTTCTTCTCACCAGGCCACCAGAATGTGTCCTTGGACTCTGGTGTCCTTGAGCCTCTTACTTGTCTGTATTGAAAGATAGAGAAGGGTGTGCAAATGTGTGCAGAAAGTAGCCTATTGTGCACAGGTGAAATTTACATTCATTGTATATCAGAAAGGCACCACAGTAAAAACAATCAAAAACACCCCTTGGCCATCTTGGAATTAACATCAGTGCAAGAAAAACCATACACAACACCTATGAGAATCTACCTAGAATGTTATTTCCCCTTTAAAATTTTAATGCAATATATTTTCTCATAACTGATAGAATGATTGGAAAAAAAGACAGCGGAAATGTCGAGCACAGCATTATTTCCAACATACCAGCATACCTATGAGGTTATTTTTATTTAGTATTTTATTTTTTATTTATTAAATTTGTTTTTCACTCTTCACCCAAATCTCAGGGCAGTTCACAATGTAAGAATAGAAGTTAAAAACACAAATACACAATAAAAATAAGAACAGAAATAAGACAAAGCAATAACCCCTTTCCTTTTGCCTTCCTATGAAATTTGTTCATTTTTAAATATCTCTGTTACCCTTTGGAATGTTGTTTCTGCTATATCATTTTGCACATCAAATCTTTGTGTCATTCATGTGCTCTTAATTCCTAATAGAAATGTCATACACACCACCATGCAGATTTAAATCTTGTTGTGACACTGGGGGCTGTGTTTAGATTTATTTGCTTCATCATATTTCTCTCTCATGATACTTGTTTTTAAAAGTCACTGGCAATGCAGGGTGTATGTGTGGGAGATGCTTTGCCATTTACCGTATTTTTCGCCCCATAGGACACACCGGCCCAAGGGACGCACCTAGTTTTTTGAGGGGAAATAAAGAACCCCCCCCCCCCCAGGCGCGGGGCTGGGGCGGGGGAAGCCTGAACTCCCCCCCCCCCCGACCCCAGCCCCCAGAACAGGCAGTTCTCTGCAAGCCTTGGGAGACCGGTGCGACTTCCCACCAGGCTCCCACGGCTTGCGGATATCTGCCTGAAGCCCAAACCAGATCGGGGGACAGCGGGATGGCGGCCCAGGCTTCAAGATGCAGGCTGCTATCCGCAGGCCTAGGGAGCCCGACGGGAACTCCCGTGGGCTCCCAAGGCTTGCTGAGAGCTTCCTGAAGCCTGGAGAGTGAGAGGGGTTGGTGCGCACTGACCCCTCTCGCTCTCCAGGCTTCAGCGAAAGCCTGCATTCGTCCCATAGGATGCACACACATTTCCCCTTCATTTTTGGAGGGGATAAAGTGTGTCCTATAGGGCGAAAAATACGGTAGTTCTTGAGACAGAAAAAAAGTATCGGTGCTTGCTATCCTGCAGGGTAAAGCACTCTGCTTTGGGCCACACCCTGAGGGAGGACAGAGGAAAGCAGGCGGAATTGGTGTAGCAAGACTTTGCAAAATGCATTTGGCTGACCCTGGATGTAAATAATTCCCATTTTTAGAAAAAGTGAAAATAGATGAGATCCTCTTTAACGAGGGTCCTGGTTGTGCTTGGGCCCCTGAGACAACCCCCACCAGGTTGAAGGTGCTGGGCATGGCCCAGGCCTTGTCTGTGTGGCCCCACAATCACACCAGGCTGTTTGAGCCAATCAGTGCAGGTGGCGTGATTGGCGTGGGCCTATAAAAGTGGAGGCAACGTGGCTGAAGCACTTCCTTCATGCTGCCAAACACCCTCCCTCCTGTCGCTATTTGTAGGTGTTGCTGCTTTGGCCTTGCTTTGGATATTGGTTGGTCGCCTGTTTTGGAACAGGGGCCAGATAGGAATTTTTCCATTTGGCAAATTGGCAGTGGCCACTTGGTTTTTGCCTACTCCTTTAGCAATCGTCACAACTTTGTAAGGTTTGGCGATTAGGCATTGGCTTAATGAAGTGTGTGGGAGGGGAGGTGCAGCCATTACCTGCCCATCCATGAATAAGGGTATTCCAGTAAAGGAATCTGGGAGTCTTGGATCTCATCCAAAGTCCACTTGAGGGGCTAGGGCCATGCCAGGACCACAGGAACCCCGGGGTGAGCTTCAGTTGGTTGCCATCAATGGAGCTCCCTCATTTGGTGTTTACCCTTTCAGACTACCAGCCAGAGAGGCAGGAGTCAGTTATAGTCTGTTGCCAATGCCTAAGCCAATTCCACTCACTTTGCTGTAATCAATAAAGTTGTGGCCTAAATTTTGCCCATTAACTTAAACCAAAATGTGTCAGTGTGAAGTTATTTACTTGGGGAAGGGCTTGGGGGCCTCGGGACACAACATTGATTATATATATATATATATATATATATGCTTTCGTAGATTTTCACGGGTACAGGAATGCAGGTTTTGGTGTCCTCGGGTGTCTTCCCGTGTAAAAGTTGGGGTGTCTAGGCGACGTTTCGACGAGGTCTCACTCGTCATCTTCAGGCTGGTGCTTTCGGCTTCTTGTTACTGGAACAGAGCAGGATCTCAGTGTTTGAGTTCCTATAAATACTGTTGAGGAGGTGTGGTGTATAGCCTCCAATGTTCTGGGCAGAGAGGAGGTTCCCAGGCTAGTGTGCCTTTTCTTCTTTTGTTCCTTAATTACTTGAGGGATATCTTGGGTGATTTCTTGAGTGATTTCCTGAATCCCACTTAGGTGGGTCATTAGGTGTGGATTAGTTGCTAAAGCCTTCGTGTCTTGAACTCTTGAACTTTGTGAAGAGTTTTTCTGAGAAGATGGCTGTACTGCACTTGGTTGTGCTCTGGCTTGGCTTCGTGTATAGGGGCGAGCTGTGGTTTTGTGGCCTGTGCCAGCCAGATCTGTGTAGGGATTGCAGGGGGGTGCAGCATCCGGAGGTGCCACCCTGGTTTGGCTACTGGATGGTGTCTGTAATTTATCTGTGGAGAGGGTCTGGGTTTGGGTCTGGTATGGTTGATTGGTGATGGCGTTCTGTGTGCCTCTGGATCTGGTGTCAGATTTTGTGGGGAGGGCTAATTTCCAGATGTCTGGCAAGCGGGATGTGTCGTCACGCTTGTTCATGTTGTGAGGGTGTTTCTCTATCTCGATGGCTTCCATGATTATTCTCTTGTGGTGATGTTCCATGTTAAAGAGCAATTTGGAATCTGCAAAATTAATTTCGTGTCCTGTTTCTTTCATGTGTTGGAAAAGAGAGGAAGTTTTTTCTTCTTTTTTGACGGCATTCTTGTGTTCTGCGATCCGTGCATTTATTCGTCTGTTTGTTTGTCCAATGTACGTGGCTGGGCAGACTTTGCAGGGTATTTCATAGACCCCTTGGTTTTCCAACTGAATTTTATCCTTGGGGTTTCTGAGGATATTGGCTATTTTTTGGTTGGTGCAAAAGGCTGTTTTGATATTGTGTTTATGGAGGATTTTGCTAATTTTATCTGTAGTGCCCTTGATATAAGGAAGGAGGGCTATCCCATTGTTTTCTTCTGTGTCTTGGTTTTTGGGGGGTGTTTCTTTTTGGATTAGCTTCGTAACCCTGTTTTGCTGGTATCCATTGGCAATTAACACATTTGAGAGATTCTGTAACTCAGTTGTCAAGTGGTCTTCGTCAGCCAGGCGTTTGGTTCTGGAGATGAGAGTCTTGGCTACGGAGTTTATTTGTGCAGGGTGGTGGTGTGATTGTGCATGTAAGTAGCGGTTGGTGTGTGTTTTTTTCCGGTAGATAGTGTGTCCTAGGGAGCCATCAGGTTTTTTGTAGATTAGGACGTCAAGGAAGGGAAGTTGGTTGTTGGCTTCTATTTCCATAGTGAATTGTATTTTGGGGTGTAGGCTGTTGAGATGTGTGAGGAAGCTATCCAGTTTTTCCTTCCCGTGTGGCCAAATTACAAAGGTGTCGTCAACATATCTGAGCCAAAGTTTGGGTTTGTGTTCTGACTTGTCTAAAGCATTGGTTTCAAAGTGTTCCATGTACAGGTTAGCGATGACCGGTGAGAGGGGTGATCCCATAGGTGCTCCTTCTATCTGTTTGTATCTTTGTCCATTGTGGATGAAGTACGTGTTGGTTAGGCAGTGGTTGGTCAGGTCCAAGATGTATTCGGGGGGATTGTATTTGTTTTGAATGGCTGTCAAGGCTTCATTAATGGGCACTTGTGTGAAGAGAGATACAACATCGAAGCTCACAAGTAGGTCATTGGGTTGTAGGTTTTGCTTCTTTATTGTTTCTATGAACTGGAAGGAGTTTGGAACGTGTGAAGAGATGGATTCTGCATAGGGCTGAAGTTGCTTGGCGAGAAATTTAGCGAGATTTTGTAGAGGTGAGCCTATGGAGCTGACTATTGGTCTGAGTGGTGTTCCTTCTTTGTGTATCTTGGGGAGGCCGTAGAGTTTGGGGCATCTGGATGATTTTTCTCTGGGGATGATTCTTAGCTGGATTTCTTCACTGATAGGAGAGGCTTTTATTTTGGATTTGGTGGTTTTTTCCAGATAGGTGGTGGGATCTGTTTTTATAGGTTGGTAGGTAGGGTCTTGGAGTAGATTTGATAGTTTTGCTTGGTAGTCCGATGTGTTCATCACAACAGTGGCATTACCTTTGTCTGCTGGGAGAATGATTATGTTGTTGTCTTTCCTCAGGTTGGTGAGTGCTTTCTGTTCTTCTTTGTGTAAATTGCTTCTGGGTGGTTTGCTGGAGCAGAGGATGTTGGTGACTTCAAGTCTGATTTTATTGGCTTCATCTGGATTGATTTTGGTTAGGCTAGCTTCGACTCCGCATATGATGTTTTCCGTGGGGATGCGTCTCGGGGCGACTGCAAAGTTGAAACCTTTGGAGAGTACTTTGGTTTCAGTTGAGGTGAGGATCCTGTCTGATATGTTATGTACTGTTTGTTTCATGGGTTGTTGTGGAGGGTGGCTGGGCTTCTGGCGTTTCTCTAGTTTGTGGAGTTTGTTGGTGTGTGTGTCTGTCTTGTGTGAGGTCTCCGTTTCAGCTCTCCAGACGGCTAGTTGTTTGCATTTGTCCCAGAGTGCAGGGTGGATTTTGTTACAGAGTTTGAGGTGAAGAGTGAGTAGATCTTTGTTGGTTTGGTTTAGTAGGTATCTTTTCTTGTGTAGTTCGTTTCTGATTAGAGATAGTTCAGTTCGTTTCAGGATCCTTTCGGTAGCTGGGGTTTTAGAGTGGAATTTAAGTTGGAAGCATGTGGGAATTAAGTTGTTGTCTCGGCAGTTGCGTAGGAACAAGAGATCACATAAGATGGTGGCTCTACGGATTTCTAGTTTCTCGTAGGTTCTTGTCAGCTGGAAGGTTTCCTCCCCGTAGAGGTGAGATATTTGCTTTCGTAGATTTTCACGGGTACAGGAATGCAGGTTTTGGTGTCCTCGGGTGTCTTCCCGTGTAAAAGTTGGGGTGTCTAGGCGACGTTTCGACGAGGTCTCACTCGTCATCTTCAGGCTGGTGCTTTCGGCTTCTTGTTACTGGAACAGAGCAGGATCTCAGTGTTTGAGTTCCTATAAATACTGTTGAGGAGGTGTGGTGTATAGCCTCCAATGTTCTGGGCAGAGAGGAGGTTCCCAGGCTAGTGTGCCTTTTCTTCTTTTGTTCCTTAATTACTTGAGGGATATCTTGGGTGATTTCTTGAGTGATTTCCTGAATCCCACTTAGGTGGGTCATTAGGTGTGGATTAGTTGCTAAAGCCTTCGTGTCTTGAACTCTTGAACTTTGTGAAGAGTTTTTCTGAGAAGATGGCTGTCCTGCACTTGGTTGTGCTCTGGCTTGGCTTCGTGTATAGGGGCGAGCTGTGGTTTTGTGGCCTGTGCCAGCCAGATCTGTGTAGGGATTGCAGGGGGGTGCAGCATCCGGAGGTGCCACCCTGGTTTGGCTACTGGATGGTGTCTGTAATTTATCTGTGGAGAGGGTCTGGGTTTGGGTCTGGTATGGTTGATTGGTGATGGCGTTCTGTGTGCCTCTGGATCTGGTGTCAGATTTTGTGGGGAGGGCTAATTTCCAGATGTCTGGCAAGCGGGATGTGTCGTCACGCTTGTTCATGTTGTGAGGGTGTTTCTCTATCTCGATGGCTTCCATGATTATTCTCTTGTGGTGATGTTCCATGTTAAAGAGCAATTTGGAATCTGCAAAATTAATTTCGTGTCCTGTTTCTTTCATGTGTTGGAAAAGAGAGGAAGTTTTTTCTTCTTTTTTGACGGCATTCTTGTGTTCTGCGATCCGTGCATTTATTCGTCTGTTTGTTTGTCCAATGTACGTGGCTGGGCAGACTTTGCAGGGTATTTCATAGACCCCTTGGTTTTCCAACTGAATTTTATCCTTGGGGTTTCTGAGGATATTGGCTATTTTTTGGTTGGTGCAAAAGGCTGTTTTGATATTGTGTTTATGGAGGATTTTGCTAATTTTATCTGTAGTGCCCTTGATATAAGGAAGGAGGGCTATCCCATTGTTTTCTTCTGTGTCTTGGTTTTTGGGGGGTGTTTCTTTTTGGATTAGCTTCGTAACCCTGTTTTGCTGGTATCCATTGGCAATTAACACATTTGAGAGATTCTGTAACTCAGTTGTCAAGTGGTCTTCGTCAGCCAGGCGTTTGGTTCTGGAGATGAGAGTCTTGGCTACGGAGTTTATTTGTGCAGGGTGGTGGTGTGATTGTGCATGTAAGTAGCGGTTGGTGTGTGTTTTTTTCCGGTAGATAGTGTGTCCTAGGGAGCCATCAGGTTTTTTGTAGATTAGGACGTCAAGGAAGGGAAGTTGGTTGTTGGCTTCTATTTCCATAGTGAATTGTATTTTGGGGTGTAGGCTGTTGAGATGTGTGAGGAAGCTATCCAGTTTTTCCTTCCCGTGTGGCCAAATTACAAAGGTGTCGTCAACATATCTGAGCCAAAGTTTGGGTTTGTGTTCTGACTTGTCTAAAGCATTGGTTTCAAAGTGTTCCATGTACAGGTTAGCGATGACCGGTGAGAGGGGTGATCCCATAGGTGCTCCTTCTATCTGTTTGTATCTTTGTCCATTGTGGATGAAGTACGTGTTGGTTAGGCAGTGGTTGGTCAGGTCCAAGATGTATTCGGGGGGATTGTATTTGTTTTGAATGGCTGTCAAGGCTTCATTAATGGGCACTTGTGTGAAGAGAGATACAACATCGAAGCTCACAAGTAGGTCATTGGGTTGTAGGTTTTGCTTCTTTATTGTTTCTATGAACTGGAAGGAGTTTGGAACGTGTGAAGAGATGGATTCTGCATAGGGCTGAAGTTGCTTGGCGAGAAATTTAGCGAGATTTTGTAGAGGTGAGCCTATGGAGCTGACTATTGGTCTGAGTGGTGTTCCTTCTTTGTGTATCTTGGGGAGGCCGTAGAGTTTGGGGCATCTGGATGATTTTTCTCTGGGGATGATTCTTAGCTGGATTTCTTCACTGATAGGAGAGGCTTTTATTTTGGATTTGGTGGTTTTTTCCAGATAGGTGGTGGGATCTGTTTTTATAGGTTGGTAGGTAGGGTCTTGGAGTAGATTTGATAGTTTTGCTTGGTAGTCCGATGTGTTCATCACAACAGTGGCATTACCTTTGTCTGCTGGGAGAATGATTATGTTGTTGTCTTTCCTCAGGTTGGTGAGTGCTTTCTGTTCTTCTTTGTGTAAATTGCTTCTGGGTGGTTTGCTGGAGCAGAGGATGTTGGTGACTTCAAGTCTGATTTTATTGGCTTCATCTGGATTGATTTTGGTTAGGCTAGCTTCGACTCCGCATATGATGTTTTCCGTGGGGATGCGTCTCGGGGCGACTGCAAAGTTGAAACCTTTGGAGAGTACTTTGGTTTCAGTTGAGGTGAGGATCCTGTCTGATATGTTATGTACTGTTTGTTTCATGGGTTGTTGTGGAGGGTGGCTGGGCTTCTGGCGTTTCTCTAGTTTGTGGAGTTTGTTGGTGTGTGTGTCTGTCTTGTGTGAGGTCTCCGTTTCAGCTCTCCAGACGGCTAGTTGTTTGCATTTGTCCCAGAGTGCAGGGTGGATTTTGTTACAGAGTTTGAGGTGAAGAGTGAGTAGATCTTTGTTGGTTTGGTTTAGTAGGTATCTTTTCTTGTGTAGTTCGTTTCTGATTAGAGATAGTTCAGTTCGTTTCAGGATCCTTTCGGTAGCTGGGGTTTTAGAGTGGAATTTAAGTTGGAAGCATGTGGGAATTAAGTTGTTGTCTCGGCAGTTGCGTAGGAACAAGAGATCACATAAGATGGTGGCTCTACGGATTTCTAGTTTCTCGTAGGTTCTTGTCAGCTGGAAGGTTTCCTCCCCGTAGAGGTGAGATATTTGCTTTCGTAGATTTTCACGGGTACAGGAATGCAGGTTTTGGTGTCCTCGGGTGTCTTCCCGTGTAAAAGTTGGGGTGTCTAGGCGACGTTTCGACGAGGTCTCACTCGTCATCTTCAGGCTGGTGCTTTCGGCTTCTTGTTACTGGAACAGAGCAGGATCTCAGTGTTTGAGTTCCTATAAATACTGTTGAGGAGGTGTGGTGTATAGCCTCCAATGTTCTGGGCAGAGAGGAGGTTCCCAGGCTAGTGTGCCTTTTCTTCTTTTGTTCCTTAATTACTTGAGGGATATCTTGGGTGATTTCTTGAGTGATTTCCTGAATCCCACTTAGGTGGGTCATTAGGTGTGGATTAGTTGTTTCAATCTGTGTATTACTGTTCAGCATTTGTTTAATATTAATTGTTCTGGTTTACCCATTTGGTATTGATGTATGTCATCACAAATAAATATATATATAAGGAATTGCTTGGAAAAAGAACATAATAGTAAATGCCAGTGTGAAATGTGTCCACTTGGATGTGAAATAAATTTTTATGTTGAGTTTTGTAAATTGATGATTAGATGCATTCCTTAGAAGGCCGAAAGATAACATTTCAGTATTTGAAATGAGAGAGGAAAACAAGATAAACTGATTGATCTAGATATTTTTTCCTTGTATTCTCCAGTGGTAACACACATAAATGCAGTATAGGATAGATTACAACAGCAGGTCAAGTCTGCCAGCAAATGCCTGTTTAAACTAGTACAATTTCTGAAAACACTGAAAGAAATATGCTACAGTCTTTGGGACTTTGGGTCCAACCATCTCGTCCTCTGTCGTCCCCTTCTCCTTGTGCCCTCCATCTTTCCCAACATCAGGGTATTTTCCAGGGAGTCTTCTCTTCTCATGAGGTGGCCAAAGTGTTGGAGCCTCAGCTTCACAATCTGTCCTTCCAGTGAGTACTCAGGGCTGATTTCCTTAAGAATGGATAGGTTTGATCTTCTTGCAGTCCATGGGACTCTCAAGAGTCTCCTCCAGCACCAGAATTCAAAAGCATCAATTCTTTGGCGGTCCAGAATATTAATCATTAATAATTCAGACAGGCATCTACTTCTTATAAGGTTCATCATTTCTCCATCTTTTCATACTCAGACAATAAAGATTTCTCCACAGAAAGTGGGTTTTTCCTATATTTCTCTCCCTCCCTCTCTCTTTTTGTTTGTAAAATTTGCTATTTTGCTTCTTGTATAACTTGTTTCTGAAACTGCCAGTTTCTCTTGAGTTTTCTCTTTCCCCCACCCCACCCATCTCCTGTTTGATGTTGCTTATCTCTTCACAGGGCACTGCTTACTAACTCTCTGAATTTGTTGATGTTCTGCAGCAATCTATATAAAAGCCAACCTTGCATTTTCTATTGATATTTGATCAATGGCTCTGACAAAATATGTGAGTGATTATTCATAGGCTGGCTTGATACAGTGATTGATGTATGGCTATATTTAGATCATAAAGATGAAACAGTGCCCAGATAGACTGCATCTTGATATTGCCCTGAATTTGGAAAAGCAACAGATTCATATTTCAGCAACACAACTGAGCATTTCAAAGGCTGCTTTGGAATCGAACTAAAATTACTTTGCAAGGCATTTCAGGTGGCTCCATTTCCTGAGCACCAGATTTTGGAATGGCTTCACTCCAACCAGGTTTCATTCATGTTCCGCCCCATTTCATACTACTGGGATGACTTTGTTGGGAATGCTGGAAGTGAGGAATATGCAGAATTGTGATTCCTCTTTCAAGAACTGGCTCACCATCTGCATAGAAGCATATGAGAAGATAGAAAAGAAGACTGCATAACTGACCATGCATCCCATTGAAATCAATCAGCTGACTTTGTAAAAATGAATTATTTTGCAGTTTGCTAAACTAAAGCTTTATATAAGGATATGACTAACTGTTGGCCTAGAGATTGCTAGAGAACAACAATTATCAACCCTGACTATAGGCAATGTTGATTGGGCTGGTGGGAATTTTAGTCAAACATCATCCAGAGGGCCACACTGTTTTAAAGGTGAATTTGTCTGTTTATAGATGTCAGGGATCGTGCTGAGGAGAGCTGCACTGAGGGAGAATGGTGGGAGCCATTCCTGAATCTTCTCAGGAGCAGGAGGACAGCATAAATTTGGATGAGTGGTTTGCAGAGGGGCATAGTTCAGAAAGTGGAAGCTGGGAAATACTGGATGGGGAACAGCTAGCAGAAGAAACAATAGAAGAGAGAGTTAACAGATTCACAGTCTCTGGACAGCATTCACTGACACCCTTCCCCAAAGACACAGAGAGCTCAGAAGGTGTCAGAACAGAAAGCGCAGAGGGTGCAAACTCAGATTAGAAGATGTAGGAGTGACATAGATTAATAGGGATGGGGGGAGTGAGCCTTAATTGGGAAAACCGCCATTTCTAGGTAGACGTGCTCTTTTCTCTCTCACTGTGATTATTAAAGAATCTAACTGGTAAGACGTTCCTTTTGATTGATCTTCTTATTTACTATCATGGGGGAGGAAGCCGATTCCCCAAAGCCTGACAATATAATATATACCACAAGGATGGTCTAGTGGAACAGATATTTTCATACTGTTCAGATCCAGGATCCACTTTCAACCCAAATATGCATTTGGTGACTTGTTTCTTTCCTTTGTTTCTCCCCCCCCCCCCCACACAAACATATAATGCTGTTTTTCAGTCTTTTCCATTAATTTGCATGGTGGTGCCTCTGTTCTAACCGACCTTGAAGCAGACCACAACCCACCAACGGGTCCTGATCCACCAGTTGAAGACCTGAGTGTGAAAAAACATGCAGTAGTAACTCGGGTTAAGAATTTAATTCGTTCCAGAGGTCCATTCTTAACCTGAAATTTCTTAACCTGAGGTACCACTTTAGCTAATGGGGCCTCCCGCTGCTGCTGCACCACCGCTGCACAATTTCTGTTCTCATCCTGAAGGAAAGTTCTTAACTCGAGGTACTATTTCTGGGTTAGCGGAGTCTGTAACCTGAAGCGTATGTAACCTGAAGTGTCTGTAACCCAAAGTACCACTGTATGTATGTGTGTGTGTGTGTGTATGTATATATATATATATATATATATATATATATATATATATATATAAACATCAACAGGATAACGCTTTTATTGGAAACAACAACAACAAAATCACCCAATAGTCAGCAAGTTTTGTTCGACTGTTCGACTTGGCTTCAGGCTAGATGTTATGTTAAACAAAAATAAAAATAAATGTTTCTGTGGTGGTGGCGGCAGCAGCAGCATTAGGTCGTGGCAATAAAGCCCCAGTGTGGGTGAAAGTATAATTTCAGAAATATAGAGAGGGTAATTTCAGAATTAAATTATTCAGGAGATGACCTGTGAAATGGTACTGTAGGAAAAACTTGTGACACAGGGGTGGCAGGAGGTCCATATTACAAGTTTGACCTGGGTCCCTAAAGTGATTTGAGCCCCGGATCTGTGTGTGGAAACGTGAATCAACACCTGTCCAAAAATAGCTACGCAACAGCCTCAATATTTCTTGTTTGCAAACGGAATCAGTTATAACCGTCTATATGAAAACATACCTAAATAACAAAACAGATGTTAAATTCGTTTCTAACATAACAAAAGATGTTTAACGTCAGTTATACATCTTTAAATGTAGTCCATAGGGCTTAGTGGAGAGGCACATGTGGAGAGGCAGTCCTTAAAGTCTGCATGTTTATGTGGTGGGAGGAGTTGTCCTGAGGAGAGGTTTTATGAAGAAAGAGATAGAGCAAGAGGTCTAGATTTTGGGAGCAGACATTGATAAAGAAAGGATCTTTTGTTTACTGCAACTGAATCACTTACTTCCCTGGAAGATACCCGCTTGGCTGAGTAGACAGAGTAGGTTTCAAAGCTACTTAACACACTCTACAGGATAATGCTTGGCAAAGCCTTTAAACACAGTCCCACTGCTACTGGCTGAATAACATGTTTTGAACAGGATCTTCAGCTGAACAAAGACCATCATTATCTAAAGACCCTCTGCCAAAATTGGTTTGAGAACAACTGAAATTATCAAGCGTGTATCAGTCACGAATGGTGGGAATGGCTTTGCTGGTGCATTTGCACAGCAAAGACTTCCCAACCACCTTGTCCCTTCCACTCTACCTTCTAGTAAACAGCAGGGACTCCATTGTCAGGAGGTCAGGTAAGCATTGCCTTCCCAACCCATCACCCACTACATGCTGTGTTCAGCAACAGGCAAGGGAAAGGTCTTAGCTCTGTTGCAGAGCACACAATTTGCATGCAAAAGGCTTTAGAGTCAAACCCTGGTGTCTGCTGGTAGAGTAAGGTTTTTCCCGAAACCTTGGAGAGCTTCTGCCTAGGCAGAAAAATGGTCTGGCTTGGTATAAGGCAGTGTTTTTATGTCCCTATGTTCAAATAATAACTCTTTGTTTGCAAAAAGTGATTCGGCAGATGAATGTATTCTACTAATCACTCCTGTTTCAAGGACGGGATGTGTTAGAAACCTGAAAGCTTCACATCATGTTTAAAAGGATAGAAAGGTTGAGCCAGGATTGCTCTACCTCTTAAAAGGTTATTCCCCCCAGAAAAAAAAACATTGTCAGATGAAAAGGAATTGTGTTCTAAATTAATCTGTCATTCTGCTGTTGTTAATAAAGGTTTAGCTTCCGACTGTGCCTCCTATTTTATTAATACTTTCAAATTTCACTTTGATTTTGAGGAACAACCAAACACTTCCTCATTATTCATTGCTGTTTGCCATTCTTTAGATGTTACAGAGCTTATTCCTGTCATATGCCTTTGAAAAGAGATTTCCCTCCACCCTTCAGCATCAGATATGATGAAGCAGTTCAGTTACAGCTGCACACTTTGACGAACAAAGGGAAACTTCTCTTTTACCACCTGTCTAATAATTGTTCCTTGCACCTTCAGCATGTTTAGGGTTTCCCCCCCTCTACTGTGTGAACATTGTTCTTTTAGTTTAAAAATAGCATCTCCCTGCTTTTTGCTTAGTTCCCTGCCATTTTGCAACAATGTGAGGCTGCTGCTATTGCTAGAAAATAGACAACAAAGCATTTGGGCTTAGGTTTCATTTATCTCCAGGAATTTTAATACATTTTAGAGATTAACCTTGAGGCACCTCGGTTCTGTCAGTTGTCTCATGTGATAGTAGACTAATTAGTGACTTCTACATAGAAATGGACAATCTGTCAATGTTGGTTTCTATCATTTTCCCGATCTTCAGTTCTTTACTTTCCCATAAAAAACCCCTGTCCTCATGAAAAATTGTCAACATTTCAATGTGAATTTATCCTAATATTCATATTTTTGTATGCAATTTCCCTTAACAGAATGCATTTTTAATGCTATCTGCAGGACCCTATTCTCCCATATGAACCTACATGGGTTTTGAGTTGGTTGGAGGAGGCCCTTCGCTTAGTCCCACCAACCTCACAGGCACTGGAGTGGGAACACAGGTTAGGGCCTTCTTAGTGGCTGCTCCTGGGCTTTGAAACTCCGTTCCTAGAGAGGCTCCCTGCTTGTTGTTCTTCCTCCAGCAGGTGGAAACTGTTTCATTCCAGCAGACTTTGGGGAACTGACTGCTTTTAAAGAAATGGTTCTGAACGGGGTATTGTACTGTTTCCTCCACCTCCCACCAATTATCTGCATTTTACTAGAATTTGTTTACATTGTTTTCATTCTATAGATTGCTTATGTATTTTTTAACCAAAACCTTATACGTTTTTAGCTAAATTTTTATTTACTTATAATTGTTTTAATTTTTGTGAACCGCCTTAAGTCCCAGTATTGAGAGATGTCAATAAATGTAATAAAATAATTAACGTAATGCATTTTTTAATGCACACTTCCCCCTAATATACTCATGCTTGTGCACATTATTTGGTCAGGGAATGATACTACAAAATTAAAAGAAGTGTGGATTTAGAAGGATATCTGCATTTCAGCTCTCATATTGTTTGGGGAAATACAAATTACAGTGGTACCTTGGGTTAAGAACTTAATTCGTTCTGGAGGTTCGTTCTCAACCTGAGGTGCCGCTTTAATTAATGGGCCTTCTTGTTGCTGCCTCACCGCTGATGTGCTATTTCTGTCCTCATCCTGAGGTAAAGTTCTTAACCCGAGGTACTATTTCTGGGTTAGCAGAGTCTGTAACCTGAGGTACCACTGTAGGTTTGAACTGACATGCAAACTAAACAGAATTTCTCCCCTTTTACTCCTACAGGTGCCTCTTGCGTTTTCCCAGCCTTTCCAGTTTCCCAGGAAACCTCTATCTTGTTGCTATGGCCAGCATAGATCCTACTCCCTTCAAAGATCTTCCCTAAACTAGCCAGAATGGTGAAATGTATTCAGCTCTCATGGGAGAGCTTTTTGCAAAAACTGCAAAACGATACTTTGAGCAGGAGCTTCTTCAGAATTAAACATTCCCTGATGAATTACTGCCTCTCACTTCATCAATGCATTAGGTTTCCTGTTTTGTGATATATTGAATTTCGGAGGTATCACTACTCTCTTCTGACCTTTAGTGATCAAGCATTACTGTATTTTGTGCCACACCAACACTAGATATGCCAGCTGTGCCATGGACAGTGTTTCTTAGTATTATCAAAAGGATTAGAGCCATCTTTAAAACTCTGTGTGGGGCTTCCCTTGCACTTGGTCGGGAAACTGTGGTTGATGCAGAATGTTGCAGCATAATTATTGACAGGATCAAAATTCAGTTTCCATATTTCACATCTTCCCGAAGAGCTGTAATGGCTGCTAATTTTTTTTTTTTTTTTTACTGGGCCAAGTTCAAGGTGTTACTATTAGTGTGCAAAGTCTTCTGTTTAGTTGAAGGATCACCTTAGCCCATACGTGCCCATATCTGTGGAAGTTTATTTGTTTTGTCATTCATAAAATTTACAAACTGTTTGACTGTAAAAAAAGAAAAAAACAATACCCTCAAAGCATCTGACAAAAAGTTAAAACAAGAAAATCAAGAAAAATTCACAACCCTATTCTAAAACGTACAAAAGTTAAAATGCTGTAACAGATTAAAATCACCTCAACTTTCTAAGCATTTGAGTAAAGGTAAAGGGGACCCCTGACATGGCTGTCTCTGGGGTTGCAGCACTCATCTCGCTTTATTGGCCGAGGGAGGCGGCGTACAGCTTCCGGGTCATGTGGCTAGCATGACTAAGCCACTTCTGGCGAACCAGAGCAGCACACGGAAATGCCGTTTACCTTCCCGCCGGAGCGGTACTATTAATCTACTTGCACTTTTAATGTGCTTTCGAACTGCTAGGTTGGCAGGAGCAGGGACCAAGCAATGGGAGCTCACCCTGTCGCGGGGATTCGAACCTCTGACCTTCTGATTGGCAAGTCCTAGGCTCTGTGGTTTAACCCACAGCGCCACCTGCGTCCCATTTGAGGAGGCTTACCTAAATAAGGAGGTTTTTGGCACAGGCTGAAAGAGTACAATGAAGATGCCTCCTCGATCTCAATAGGCATATAAGGTGCCATATAATGTTTTTGCACTTGTGAGAAAATGATCTTTTTAGTGTGACAGCACCCATTCTCTATAACTCCTTGCCTATTAACATTAGATAGGAGTCATGGTACAGTTTTCAACATACTTCAAAAGGGATTTGTTTTTGACAACAAAAGACATGTAATTTTATTAAGAATTCTTGTATAAAATTGTGTTAGTTTCATCTATATATTTTTTTGATAATGTCATTATATATACTTGTATTCAAATTCTGTTAACTTTTGTGGCACTTTTCTATAAACACTATTTTATGCAAACTGTTTAGAGAGTTTTTATGGAGACTCCATTAAACAGTCTATAAATTTTGTTAACTAAATGAATAAAATTTATATATGACACATTCGATCTCCAAATGTCAAAGTTTTCTTTACCTGTCAATGACTTCATATTTGAAAATATGAGAGGAGAAGATGAGAATACAATTGTTCTGCACTTTCTATTGTTCGTCATTTCTGAATAAGTAACCAAAAAATAACATCATGTTCTGTTATTTATTCATTTATTTTACAAACCTTTTCAAACATCTCTAGATGCCTGTCTTGATACATTTATACTGCTGAGAGCTGCATCACAACATTTGGAGAAGTGTGGAATCTAGTAGCCGAGTTCTGATCTACATATTAGTTTGAGAAGTAGAGATTGGGTCATTTTGGATTGGAATTCATTATGGACAAATTATTCAAGTATCCTTGCAAGAGATAACCAAAACTTTCATGTGTCAATAGCCACGTTCTATGGCCTCAGCGCCTAGGGCTTGCCGATCGAAAGGTTGCCGGTTCGAATCCCCGCGGCGGAGTGCGCTCCCGTTGTTCGGTCCCAGCGCCTGCCAACCTAGCAGTTCGAAAGCACTCTCGGGTGCAAGTAGATAAATAGGGACTGCTTACTAGAAGGAAGGTAAACAGTGTTTCCGTGTGCGGCTCTGGCTCGCCAGAGCAGCGATGTCACGCTGGCCACGTGACCTGGAAGTGTCTTCGGACAGCGCTGGCCCCCGGCCTCTTTGAGTGAGATGGGCGCACAACCCTAGAGTCTGTCAAGACTGGCCCGTACGGGCAGGGGTACCTTTACCTTTATGCTTGTTCTTAGACTCAAAGCTATTCTCAGTGGCTGGAAGGGCATCAAAGCCAGCTGACAATATGAAATTTGGGGAAACAGGTTGAGATAAAGGGCCCCTCCAGATTGGTGTTTTATTGTGTACATTTTCTGAAACATATTCTTATCATAATAATAGTGCATTAGTGGTGGATGTAGTCTGCTTTAGTTTGTTCTGCAATGCTTCTCCAATACCACTTTTTCTGTCCAAAGCAGGGCAAAAATAAACCAGAACATCTGTAGCATAAATGTTATGTGATTTAAGCCAGAAGTTATAGGATATGCACTGACTGGAAATGAAGGATCTGTATAATGGAAATGAAGGATTTGTGTAAATCTATGCATATCCACAGGCCCCTAGTGTATACATATGCATGCAAGGACACACTTCAAAATCATTCCCTCTCATGCAACCACTTGAAATACCATCAGTGAAACACAGTGCAAATATTCTCTGTGCTAATTTAACTATTCAGATGGAACGGGCAAGGACATTTGCAATGCGCATTGCTCGGCAGTCAGTGGACATGGATTACCAAGCGACAGGGTCATTAAAACAGTTCCTAAGGAGAAAGGAAGAAAATATACCTTACATTAGCATTAATCTCCAAAAGATTTTTTAAAAATAATAATTTGGCCATAGGCACTGCCTTCTCCTATTTTTACAAGTCATTAGGAACAAGTCCTGAATTGTTTAAGCCTGCAAGGGACAATGGACGCATTAGCGATAAACTGTCGTGGCTGCGGGAAGGATGAGGAAACATAATTGTAGCTGGGGGAAGCCCATGTTTTGCAATAGTAATTCCACTCGCATGCTTGCCCGTTTTTATGCATGCAAGGAAGATGACTGCAGACAAGGAAGATAGGTGTTGTGATGGTTTAAAGCAGGGGTAGGCAACCTAAGGCCCGTGGACCAGATGCGGCCCAATAGCCTTCTCAATCCAGCCTGCAGACCGCCCAGGAATCAGCATGTTTTTACATGAGTAGAATGTGTCCTTTTATTTAAAATGCATCTCTAGGTTATTTGTGGGGCCTGCCTGGTGTTTTTACATGGGTAGAATGTGTCCTTTTATTTAAAATGCATCTCTGGGTTATTTGTGGGACATAGGAATTCGTTCATTCCCCCCCCCCAAAAAAGAAGAAGTCCGGCCCACAAGATGGTCTGAGGGATGTTGGGCCGGCCCATGGCTGAAAAAGGTTGCTGACCCCTGGTATACTTGAAGGAGTGTCTCCACCCCAATCGTTGTGCCTGGACACTGAGGTCCAGTGCCGAGGGCCTTCTGGCAGTTCCCTCACTGCGAGAAGTCAAGTTACAGGGAACCAGGCAGAGGGCCTCTCAGTAGTGGCAACCGCCCTGTGGAATGCCCTCCCACCATATGTCAAAGAGAAACACACCTACCAGACTTTTAGAAGACATCTGAAGACAGCCCTGTTTAAGGAAGCTTTTAATGTTTGACTTACTATTGTAATATTGAAATACTTTGTGGCTGGGGAAACCCAGCCGGATGGGTGGGGTATAAACAATAAGTTGTTGTTGTTGTTGTTCATAGAATCATAGAGTTGGAAGAGACCACAAGGGCCATCGAGTCCAACCCCCTGCCAAGCAGGAAACCCCATCAGAGCACTCCTGACATATGGTTGTCAAGCCTCTGCTTAAAGACCTCCAAAGAAGGAGACTCCACCACACTCCTTGGCAGCAAATTCCACTGTCGAACAGCTCTTACTGTCAGGAAGTTCTTCCTAATGTTTAGGTGGAATCTTCTTTCTTGTAGTTTGGATCCATTGCTCCGTGTCCACTTCTCTGGAGCAGCAGTTGTTGTTGTTGTTGTTGTTGTTATTGTTGTTGTTTATTTCAGATCAAGCATAGCAGAAAAGAAATGATGTCACAAGGTACCATCCTGCACATGTTCCATTAAGTATTGGGGACTATAGTTAGTGCAAATACAGCAGGATATAAGCTCTCTAGATACAGGGCTTTTTCTCAGCACCTCAGTTCCAGCACCTCTCAGGTAGGCACCATTGCCATTCTAAGAGAATGAGGTGGGTGTTCATGGTGAGTTCCAGCACCTCTTTTTCTAGAAAAATAGCACTGTATAGATAGCTAAGTAAATAAATAAATATGTAAAAATGTGAAATAGTTCCTCTGTCCTTGCTTGGTTGGTTGGTTGGCATTCATCTGCCTCGGACAATGCTTTGCTGCTTCTGCTCTCATGTGTCTTTGTCACATGACAGAATCATGCACCTGTTGAATTAGAAAGAAGCACTAAAGCGCTGTGCAAAAGAGGCAGGAAAACGTAAGCTCTTTTCACAACACATTTGAGAAATCGGAGGACAGGTTTCAGTACAGCACCAGTCTCTGTTTATATGCAGAATGCTTCATAGTGTTCTCTGTTTTCAGCTCCCTCTAAAATTCCTCCTACATTTTTTATGATGGAATTCACTCTTTTATCTTGCCAACTAAAGATCCCCACGTTGGAGTGGATGTAAAAGTGGGAAGCCTGGCTATATACAATCCTAACAGGAAAAAAAGTGGCAGCTTTCTTCAAGCGATGATCTAATCACTGAGATTGTACTATGGGTAAACCAAGCTTTGAGGACAATCTTCCACAGAATTAAAAGACAAGAATGAAATATTGCAGATGGGCAGATAGTAAAAAAAAAAAAGTCTATGGAAACAAATTATCTCCAGATAATCCAATTGCCTGTTGCTTGCAGATATCCAATCTGTTAATTATTTCCATTCATCCTGAATCAGATATCTGCTACAGAGATTCATTAAAAGCCCATCCAAGTCTGCAGAACTATTCAGCATCTTTTATTTCCATCAAAGCTCCGCATCATCTTCATTGCTAGGAAAGCCCTGAAGGCCGAGTTGCCTTCCTCAGATATATTGGCATAAATCTTTTTATTGAAGTCAGTGGAGCTTATTGGTGTGCATTTTCCAGTGCTCCCTGTCACATCTGCTGCACCTCATCTGGAGGCAAGGAAGATAGCTGGGGCAGAGGGACTCAGAAGTCTACCTTACAATGACAAGATTTCACACCTGGATCACCTGCAGCTTTGTCTGCCCCAGTGTTTGCCCCTGCCTTTTTGAAGCCAGCAGGTAAAAAGGTAAGCACCAAAGGAACTGTGGCTATGTACATATTAGCAGCTTAAAATGCAATGTGATCCCCACCACCACACACACTGATTTCAAGTTGCTTTACAAACCGGAGAGAGGGCAGGGATGTCTTCACCCAATGCATATTACCTGTTTTGTTTCTTCTTGCCTGACCCTCACACCCTAACTCCTATTTATGAAGCTGTTATCTGCCCATGAGTCGCCATCTGCACATGTGCAATGGGTATCTTGAATGTACACACCTCAGCTTAACAATGAAGTGAATGTGGCTTTCTTTTTCATATCAGAGACAGTTAGTGCACCATGCTCAGTTGGAACGAGTTGCTTCTCTTACACTCAAACTGGAACCCTGTACACCAGTCACTTCCTGTCACACAGAGCATCCAGTCCTCTGAAACCTAAATTTGATGGAGAAAAATCACAAAATCACATTGATATTAAATGCAACTTCTGGACTATTTTTATTCTAATAACATAGCTGCTGAAAGATCAATTGGATTTTTTTCTGAGGTCAAAAAGGGCATGCATTGCTATGTAAAAAAGCTTGTGAAAGTATATCCCAAACCACAGCCTTGTTAAGTTGAAGTAGGGAGATTTAAGATGATTTAACCGCGTTGGCATTAATCTGTTTAAATTGACTTAAATCAAATTATTCTGATTTAATGGATTGGGGATGGAGTGTGCAAGTAACAGCCACAAAGGAGTGCAGAACCACAGCTAATTTATGGTGTCTTTCAATATAAATGCAAGGCTAGGGCATACAGGGCAGAAATCCTGAGGCACTATTCCCTGATGGAAAACACTAGAACACTGTCAATTAGAATAAGGGTTCAATTTCTTTAAAATAACGCACAGACTCTCTCTCCAGTCATATCCAGTGCACAAGTGTGATTAGTTAATGACTGCAGATCCATTGCCTACATGCTCTTATTTCTATTCACATTTCAGCTGTGCTATAAGGGAAAATTGGTGACCCTTGTTTTAATAGGTTAATCAGCACCTGAAAACCTGATTTGTGGCACTTTTTTCCCCCTTCTTCTTCTTCTTCTTCTTCTTCTTCTTCTTCTTCTTCTTTTTTTTTTTTTTTTGCTAAATGAGAAATATGCACAAATGAAACATTTCAGCATAAAGTTTGTGTGTATGAAAATAAAGCCAGGATGAAAATGCCCAGGGGTGTCTCCAAATGGGCAGTACAGTGTGGGAAAGATCCAAGCACATACTGGAAAAATTAGGTTGGTACATTTAAAGCGAAAAAGTGCTTGTTGACATAGTGCAGGAAATTCACTCAGGGAAAAAGAAACAGATCTTTTGAGGTTAGGAAAGGGATTGGGGAAATGCATTGTGTGATGAATGAATAAATGAATGAAAAGTATGGCTAATAGTTTGTGGAATGCTCTCCTCAGGGAGGCCCACTTGGTTCCATCCCTATCTTATTCCCCTAGACCTATGGACCTTAATTTCCCCATTAGCAGTGGCAAAGCAAGGTCAGGTGGTACTCGGTGCGGAAAATTTCTTGTCACCCCCACCCCCCATTGAATATGGTTTGACTTTATTTCATATTTTGGGGGGGAGCCAAAGTTGTTGAGCTTCTTTTGGGGAGATCACATGCCTTGGACTACTGCAGTGTGCTCTACGTGGGGCTACCTTTGAAGGTGATCTGGAAACTACAACTAATCCAGAATGTGGCAGCTAGACTGGTGACTGGGAGCGGCTGGCGAGACCACATAACACCGGTCCAGAGAGATCTGCATTGGCTCCCAGTACGTTTCCGAGCACAATTCAAAGTGTTGGTGCTGACCTTTAAAGCCCTAAACGGCCTCAGTCCTGTATAGCTGAAGGAGCGTCTCCACCCCCATCATTCAGCCCGGACACTGAGATCCAGCGCCGAGGGCCTTCTGGCGGTTCCCTCCCTCCAAGAAGAGAGGTTACAGGGAACCAGACAGAGGGCCTTCTCGGTAGTGGCGCCCACCCTGTGGAACACCCTCCCTTCAGATGTGAAGGAAATAAGCAGCTATCCTATCTTTAAAAGCCATCTGAAGGCAGCCCTGTGCAGGGAAGTTTTTAATATTTAATGCTGTACTGTTTTTAACATTTGATTGGGAGCCGCCCAGAGTGGCTGGGGAAACTCAGCCAGATGGGTGGGGTATAAATAAATTGTTGTTGTTGTTGTGATGAGAAGTCTGCCTGCCACCCTACAGCTGAGGGGGAGGTGGCGGGTGGACAGTTTTGACAGTGGGAAGCCTGTGCGTGCCATACCCACCCACAGCATCTCTCACAGACGTTGAGTGCCGCACTGCAATTTGTCACCTCCCTCGGAGGTGACACCTGGGGCAGACCACACCCACCTTGCTCCGCCCCTGCCCCTTAGTGGAGTGAAATTGATTTGGTAAGCATTTTAGTTTGTTCATATACTTGTGTTTGATGTTTATTTTAAGCTCACCTTTCTTGCTGGGGGGGGGCGGGCTAATTTATTGTTATTATTCCTACTGCTACTTCTATTACTACTTCATTACAGTTGCCTGTAAAATCACTGATGAGGATGTATGAGCGAAGGCAGTTCATGAAGTGCCCTAATCCCCAACTGCATTTCAAATTGAGCCCAGAAATAAATAGGCAATCAGTGCAGCTGGTACTAGATGACTAATTTCGTTTCTGTATCTCCTGCATGAATCTATAACGTTTTAATCCTATGGTACCCAGAAGGATGTCCCAAAGGTCATAGGATCAGTTAGAACAAGCCAGTTAGGGAAATCCAGCCTCAGGTGCTTCCTCTGTAAGGCTACAAAGAGGCCTGCAGTTATTCCTCTCTAGTGTCAGAGAGGAATCCCGTTGGTTCCAAAGGAAAGAAATCTGAATGGGAAGAGAAAACGCAAACAAACAAGCCTTCTCTCCTTTAAATACAAAACCAGGAGATTATTGCAAAGGTATCTTTCAACCTTCAGTAATCTCTGTTTTTTGATTGCCTTACCCATCAGTGAAATGCAATAATTGTTGCACTTTGGATTGCTGTTTGCAGTTAGACCAAATCTAAAACTGCAGGATACAATATTTGTATAAGGTTAATGAAAACGTCAATATGCAATTAACGGCATTAGCTTAACAGATCTGACCTATAGTAAGGAGACAAACAGCCAAATGGGCAGCAAAAATGAAAACTGGTTTTATTTATTTTGATTATTAAAAACATTTATATATTTATTTCCATTTCCAAATAAACACCCAAGGTGGCTCAGATTTTTTCCTTTTAAAGAACATTAGTAAATAAGTAAACAGCACTACCAATAACTTGACAATAAAACAAATTTAAAGCCACAGGTATGATAAATTGTGGTGTAGTGGTTAAGAGCGGTAGTCACGTAATCTGGGGAACCGGGTTCGCGTCTCCGCTCCTCCACATGCAGCTGCTGGGTGACCTTGGGCCAGTCATGCTTCTTTGAAGTCTCTCAGCCCCACTCACCTCACAGAGTGTTTGTTGTGGGGGAGGAAGGGAAAGGAGAATGTTAGCCGCTTTGAGACTCCTGAAGGGGAGTGAAAAGGCGGGATATCAAATCCAAACTCTTCCTCTTCTTCTTCTACTAAGGAATAACTCTCAATGAAATACATAGGATGTGCTTCCAGGTATATGTGCATAGGACTGAGCTGCTAATGTGGAAGAACATGTCCCTTCTTGTGCTGATTCCTTATCCACTGCAAGCTTCAATATCTTTTTTAAAAAAAAAATCCTGTGATTTATTACTTCTATTTAACTGCCAGCTGTGGTTGGTATGCCAGCTTCATCTGTTCCTGGACCACAATGGCCTGACCCAATTGGTAACCCCAAGGTTTGATTACTGTAACATGATTTAAGTGGGGCTACCCTTGTACATGGTGCAACAGCTGCAGGTAGCACAGAAAACAGAGGCCAGACTGAGAATTGTCTTTTAATCAAGCAGTGTTTCTGGATTTTTAAAATGATGCTTTTATCGATGTTTTCTTTGTGGTTCGAGGACCCGACCCCCGCGGAGAAGAAATGAATAGACCAGGACACGTGATATATGGTTTATGGGCATGAAAAGGCCACAACTTTATTGATTACAGCGGTGAGAAGGTATTGGCTTAGGCATTGGATGTCCACCACAGGGGTTGAATCACCAGTAGGCGGAGCCTGTTGATGCTAATTCAACTATAGGCTCTCCCCTGATGCCACCGGGGGTCGTGCCATGGCCTCCCGCCAAGCAGGCATCGGACGGAATACACGACCGCCGGATTCCTTTAACGGAATACCCAAAATTGAAGGCGTAGGCGATGGCCACACCTAGCCTTCCAACACACCACACAATAATCCAATGCCTAACCTACCCACCAATACCACGAAAGTTGTGACGATTGCTACGAGGCAGGCGAAAAAACCAAATGGCCTAATGCCATGTGGAAAAACTCCTACCAGGCCCCCCGACTAACCAGGGCGACCAACCTAAGGTCCATAGCAAGGTCGAGACCCTAAGCTAAAGGGAGTGGAGGGTGGGTGACTCTCGGCGGGACGAGGTGAAGTGAGGCCGGGGAGAGGGCTGGCGCGGTAACTTAAAGTTACCTGGGTCACGCCCCCTGCCGGCCCCCGATTGGGTGCCGGCCAGTGGGCGGAGCGCCAGCCCAGAAAGGTGGAAAGCAGGGGGCGGCTGCCCCCTGCCAGGAGGCGGTGGCTCGGGCTCCCGCCCACAACCACTCCCCTCCCTTCCAGGGAGGAGAGTCTTTATCACTGCATAGCTTTTGTATAGTCCACACCAGTGGTTCCCAATTAGTGATCTCATACCCTCAAACATTCCTCCAATGAAAATAGGGATGTCCTATTCCATTTATTTATTTATTTATTTATTTATTTATTTATTTAATTCCCCGCCCATCCGGCTGGGCTTCTCCAGCCACTCTTGGTGGGTTCCAAATCTGTTTAGTTCAGATTTTTTTTCTTGTTTCCTCCTCTAAAAACTAGGTGCGTCTTATGGAGCGAAAGATACGGTGATTGGGAGCACCACTTTGTCTAGCGTATGTTTTCATAAAAGTGCAGTTTAGAAATAAATAAATCTGCATAGAGGAAGTGGCAGCATCACCTCCCTATCCTAGCCAGAATTGGTCTGGAGCAGTAGGGACTCATTAGCAAAAAGCATATGAGAATTTTTCCGTGTTTGCAAGCCCTCCTCTTTTGCAATTGTTCTGTTGGCAGACTGTTAATAGCAACAGTGCAGAGGTCTGACATCAGTGCTGCTGAGGTTAACAGCATAGTAATTAGTTGGCAGGTGTGCATAAAGCAGAGGGCATGGCAGACGTGGAGGAGAAGGCACTGTCGGTGGAGAGGCCGCATGGATTTTTTAAGCTCAAAAGAAATGCAGGTTGAACTTTACTTATCCACATCACAGCCATTGTTGGGAAATGGGAGAAAGGCTGACAGCCCCCTGCCAAGTAGTTGTATTCTGTCTGGTCTCTTTAAAAAATGCAATTAGCTGGAGGGTGAAGAAAGCAGAGAAAAAGAGGCACACAAAAAAAGAGTTTCCTCATGCACATATTCTGGAATGGTCTTCTCACTTTAGTGGTGAAGATTCGAGATCTTCAAGGTTTTCTTGATATAACTATACAGTCATACCTCGGGATAAATGTGCTGCAAGTTACCGGTAAGTATTTTGGGTTGCGCTCCGTGGCAATGCGCAGACGGTCAAAATGGTGTCACATGCTTGCGCGGAAGTGGTGAAACGCGACCCGTGCACGTGCAGACACGGGTTGCGTTCACTTCAGGATGTGAACGGGGCTCCAGAACAGATCCTGAGGTACCACTGTATAGCTAGGAGGTGCATCACATCTAGGTTGCAATGCAGTCTTAAGTATTTAATAACCTGAGAAGAATTGGATGGATCTAAACATAATTTGATCGCCATTTACAAGCTAAGAGTGTAAATGTCCATTAGTTGTGGACATAAACTATTGGTGATGTTCTTTTTTTTATTATTATTTAAATATTTGCTTAGATCCCAATATCCAAAAAGAGGAGTGAAAGTTGCTTTAACAATAGCAATAGCAATAATACACATGGACAGCAGGAGATCTTAGTAACTTTATGAACTTGTTAGGTATAAGAAGTTCATGGGTTATCTGTTCTAACATGCATGTGACGGCTTATGATGATTTGTTGTTTAGATGAATTTGTTTTGTTGTCCAAGCTTTTGCTGCTGTTTCCCTAGTTTATTGTATATTTCTTTTGTAATGTGTTATTGTTTAATCTTCCTGATTGGTTTTATGTTATGCTTTATGTTTCAAAAGTAGCTTAGACCTTTTACTAGGGCTACACAGAGGAAATGTTGTAGAAATGGGCGAACTAGGTACCTTCATGTAAACTGACTAGATTTGTGTTCCAGTCTTGACAAACAAGTAAAATGTATGAAATACCTAAAATGACAGTGCCCCAGAACAGCAATTCATAAAAATGACCAGAGAAACAGCAACTCTGAACTTATTCATGAGTGGTGTCTGGGACCTAGTATAAGATGTAAATATTGTTGAACCAACTGGGAGCAGTGGTCATAGTGCTATTAATCTAATATGCACATATAATAAATAAATAAATGGCCAATTGTCAAGAAAATCTAACATGGTCACATGAAGAACTGTAACAGTTACTATGAAGTAGCACCACACAGGTTTGAATCCTCTGCTCGGTAGCTGTTACATAGCAACTAATAATAGCAATAATATTAATAATAATTTCCCCTAATCTCAGTTAACAACTCTTTAGTGGTCTTAGAGTGTCAGCCTCAGAAGTATGCTGTCCGTTTGTGATTCTGGACATAAAAACCATTTGGCTAAGAATTATTTCTAGCCCTGGTGACCAGCAACTTCAAAAATGTGAACACAATTCCATATATTCTTGTGTCTTGTGTAGTGTAATACGACAGGTTTTTAATAATAATAATAATAATAATAATAATAATAATAATAATAATAATATCTTTATTGTCATTGCCCCCTTCGGGGACAACGAAATTACTTGACTGCTCCATAAAAACACTAATTAAACAATACAGTATAATACAGCAAGGGAGATTAGATGACTTTCAAAGTCCGGGCTTCCCATTCAAGGCCAAAATCGCTCTGGAGAAGAAGCTGTTCTTAAGACGGCTCATTCTTGTCTTCATCATCCTGTATCTCTGTCCCGACGGCAAGAGCTCGAAGAGACAGTGACCAGGATGCGATGGATCTTTTACTATGTCCAGTGCCTTCCTATGGCACCTTGTGGCGTAAATCTGCTCTAAGGTGGAAAGTGGGCAGCCAACAATGCTCTCTGCTGCCTTAACAACCCTGCACAACCCCATCCTGTCCTGGGTAGTACAGCTTCCGTACCACACACATAAGCCATAAGTGAGCACGCTCTCAATGGCACAGTGATAGAAGGAAAGCAGCAGTTTCTCTAATATTCAGCAAATATTCAGCAAAGCAGGAAATTGGTTGCTGCATTTCCAGATCAGTTATTCCACAAGAGCTTAAGAAGAGACTTTACTCTGTTCACTGAAGTTTTGTCTCCAGCTAACATGGTAATGCACCCCACATCAAGCCTTTATCTACGCACTTCATAATATAAAAGTTCATTTGCTGCACTGAATAATGGGCACATTATATTTCTAATTAAGATTACTCATCTGTTCACACCCACCCAGATTTCCACAGCTTTTAATTTATCATTGCTTAGTTAAATATACCAAGTTTAATCACAGTAATGCCAGGAATAAGGTTATTATAACCAAATCTGTAGTGAATCAGTATATTCTTTTGGAAGAGATGAGTAGATTTGGAAGATCCCACCCCCACCCCCCACATAGTGTTACTCACCCAGCTCCTATTATATCCAAATGCTAAATTACAATTGTCACGCCAAGGTACATTTCACCGTTTTCTTTTTTTAAAATTTAACTTTCACTTCAATGCTGCATATTAGTTTAAACGTACAATGTAGGGTTCCTTGGTAGCAATGAGTCAGGCTCTGTAAAAGCATCCTTCCCTTACAGAACTCTTCACGTGGAAAGAACAAAAACAACAAAAATCATGCTCCATCCTTCTGTAAAATTCTTTCCTTGAACTGATGGAAATGTTCACGAATCCCTTCTAAATGTTAATACTCCATGTTTGACTGTATCATTTACATGGTATGTGCATGGAATGCTTCTCGGGAGTGCATATGGAGGGTGTCTGTTATAAGTATTTTCAGAAAAATAAAGTTAAACAAAGAATCCCTTCTAAATACATTTTGCAAAATAAATCAGCTGTGCTCAAAAAATAGTATGGTAGGTTTTGTGTAGATTAGTTGTTGTGCATGCTGAAGAAAGCCATAAGCAACCTTTTGAACTGGGAAGGGGGAGAAGGCCTGTTATCAACATTTAAAGAAAAGTGCTTAAGGGGGTTGGCATATGGCAGCAGACAACATCCTGGATGGCTACAAAAGAGAATTGGGAGGAGAATCATGGAGGCTAAGGCTATCAAAGGCTACTAATCTTAATGCCTGTGTTCTACCTCACCTGTCAGAGGAAGTCTGCTTTTGAATACCAGTTGTTGGAACCACAGGAGTGCTGTTGTGCTCTGGTCCTGCATCTGGTTGGCCACTGAAAGAACAGGAAGCTGGGCCACTGCCTCATCCAGCAAGCTCTTCTTATATTCCTAACACTTCCGATCTACATGTGCCCATTTGTGTGCACAGAATGCCCATGCATACAGAAGGCTCACAGTGATGCTTTCTCAAGGTTCCTGAGTGCAATGAGAGAGCCCTCCGAAGTTGTAGGCATATGCTCAGGACATTCTGTGCATGTTCAGATGGAAGGACCAGAGAGGAGCAAAGCAGTTGCGGGTTCTTCTCCAGGAAGCTTCACATGGTCGTGCTAAGTCAAGGTTTAGCTTGGTGTCATGTGAATCAGGCTACTGCCATGGAGTATCCAAAAGAACTTGAAGATTCAGAAGCAATGCAGAGTTTTTATAAAGTTGTTTATATCTGCATTAAAATGTAAATATGCCCAATATCATCCTTGTGCTTTCATTTAATCATAGTTGTTTTGCAGTTTGTAGAACTTAGACTCCAATCCTACCATGCCTGACAATAAGACCCATTGCATTAATGACTGGACTTCCTTCCAAATAGACTTACAGTGGTACCTCGGTTTACAGACACTTCAGGTTACATACGCTTCAGGTTACAGACTCCGCTAACCCAGAAATATTACCTCGGGTTAAGAACTTTGCATCAGGATGAGAACAGAAATCGTGCTCTGGCAGTGCGGCCGCAGCGGGAGGCCCCATTAGCTAAAGTGGTACCTCAGGTTAAGAACAGTTTCAGGTTAAGAACAGACCTCCGGAATGAATTAAGTTCTTAACCCGAGGTACCACTGTATATGAGCTTGCACTGTAAGTCCCCTTGAACCTATTGAGACTTACTTCTGAGGAAACATGCCCAGGATTGCACAGCAAAGCATTCAGGTTTGGCAGATGCCTCCAAAGGCTAGATGTAAAGTTTAAACAATGTGTTATTATTTTGACAACCTGATGTGAAACTATGATAACACAAATAGACAAAATGCCAAGCAGCCATGCCATGCTTATGATAATATTTTATTCTCTTGTTAATTTTGCTGTTTTAAATGTGCATATTATATTTGACTTCACTTTGCAATTATTTTTTTTAGAAATGTTTAAGTTTTTTTGTTAACTCCGCTTGTGTTAGATATATATTCTGTAGTTGACCTTTGTAATGTTTTATTTTGAAATCTTTAAGATAATATTTTAGTTTTCTGTTAATTATATTGCTTTGACTATAAACTCTATATTTGACTTTCTTCAGATTGTTTTATTGATGTTTTATTGATGTTTTAATATTCTGTAAACTGCTTTGAGATTTTTCTTAAAAATATAAAGTAGTATAGAAATGAAATTATTATTATTATTATTAATAATAATAATAATAATTTGTGCTAGCATTGCCACCAAAGCTTCACCCAAATTAAAGTGTTCACAATTATTGTAGGTTGTGTCTTTGGGTGAGAGTGGGTTCCACCTCAGGCAAAACCTCTGAGAAATTTCAAGGAAAGATAAAAGGGTTTGGTAACCCTACTGACATTTCTGAAAGAAGTTCTGCACTTGCTGAGGTTGTAATTCAGAGTTTCACTAATGGGACATTTACAGCTAATTTGACAATTTTGCATGGGTTACTTTACTTCTCTTTAATTGCTTGAAATTCTTCACACAGTATTCTGTGTTTCAGTCATCCCATTCCCACCTTCTGAGTCTCTCGGAACAAATTAGCACTCCATAAAATATGCAATAGCTTACCACAGTTCTTTCTTCTCCATGATGACCATTGACATCATATTCACCTCCAGAAGTTTCTCCACACCCACCATCCATTTGACTGTGGCAATGTTACAAGCACTGACATCATATATAACTATGTTCAGGCAACTAGCAATACAACTTGTCATCAGGTAAATGTTCTTACCATTTTAGTTAAACACAGGTATCCACAATTCTGTTTACCACTCTCACCTTGATAAGTGTTCTTTCACCCTTTAATAACAATGATGAGAAACCCAAGCATTTTCCTCCAGGTTAGAGCTGACGAAAGGGCAGGGATTGTCCCTGAAGCTTGGGTGAACTTCAGATAATTCAGCATCACCACATAGAAGAAGAGCCTTATTTCCTTCTCTAAAACCGAGATGGAGAAGAGCCCTGGGCTTGCTATTTTAATACAAAGCTATTGAGATGCATGGAGCACTTCAGCTGTCTAATGCTAATGCTAATAATAATAATAATAATAATAATAATAATAATAATAATTTATTTATACCCTGCCCATCTGGCTGGGTTTCTCCAGCCACTCTGGGCGGCTTGGCTTCCAACAGAATATTAATAATAATATTAATAATAATTTATTTATACCCTGCCCATCTGGCTGGGTTTCTCCAGCCACTCTGGGCAGCTTCCAACAGAATATTAAAATACAATAGTCTATTAAACATTAAAAGCTTCCCTAAACAAGACCCTGTTTTCCCTACTGACTTCAGAAAGGAAGGTTGGAGCTGGTTGTTGTCATCTAAAACAAAGCAATTGGCAATCTAGCACCTTCTCCCCCCCCCCCCATTAAGGTCTAAAATTGGAGGTGCAGAGGGTGTGGAAATCATCTCACATTTCTGCTGAGCTTGTGATGTTCTAGCACTTTTGCAGTCTAGTGCAACTGCATCAGCAGTCTCTAGGATATTTGCTAGTTCCTACCTTGGAACAGTGGAATGGGAACAGGAAAGTATCCCGTCTTCACATGGAGATGCACCATGTGGTCAGGTACAAAGGAGAAGAGCAGGGTTACAAATTTAGCTTTGCAACATTGCACTTAGAGTGCAAAGCCAGCGAAAGGTTGTGGCCCATTACTTAAACATAATGTGGAAAAGCAAACTTAGCAAAGCCTCGGGATATGCCAATGTATAAATTTCCAGGAAGGAATGAGAGTGGTGCTGTAACTGGGATAGGATATTTGACTTCTTCTAGAATGGTTTCCAACACAGCTAGGAGTTTTCGTTAAACTTGCCCGATATTTACCTTATCACCAACTCTTAAGGTATTAATTAAAGGCTTTCAGACACCCAAAACTATAGCTATCTGCATTCTTTTTTCTTCAGGCTTTGCATGGTCACTACCCTTAGCAGCAGGCTGCTCAGCCACCATTAGTTCTCACACTATCAAGCTCAGTCAGCGTTAATTACTTATGGTAATGAATAGTTGTGTTCCCTCAGAGTTATTTCCTCTGGGTTCTTCCATGCTTGTTGTATCTGTATTGAATCTCTTTGGCTGTGTAATAGTTGCAATTTCCCACTCAGCTTGTGACTTTTCCAGCCAAAATACATTTGGCAGCATCTGGGCCCAATGAACTGGGACTTTTGTTTTTAAATCCCCCATTGCAGATGTTCTTCAACCACTGGAACACTTCCAAAAGTCCCCATTAAAGCATGACCAGAAGACTTCACTTCTGTCCTTGGCAGACATGTGAGGATTCTTGTAGGATAACAGCTACAATTTTCCTGCTTTGAACCACTCAGAACTGAACTTCAGGATCTACGTATGCAGAAATATGGTAAGAATGGCATGGAAGGACAAGGTGGAAGAGCCCTGAAATAGCACAAATGACTGTGCAGAAATGACAGAAATGACTGCCAGAGGCTTACTAGGCTTTCTAGCAGAAGTATTCCCCGTTTTCACCTGAAGAAGCCTGGAGTTGAACCTGTGACTTTCTGCAAATGAAACACGTGTCCTACTGAACTATCACCTTTTCCCAAAGACAGTGTAGTATGTTAGACAGCTTTGACCGTATCTGGATCAGGTTAATCTGACCACTGTCATTCATGCATTGGTAACCTCCAGGCTGAATTACTACAATGCACTATATGTGGAGCCGCTCTTGAGCTTGGTCTAGAAGCCGCAGCTAGTGAAATGTGGCTGAGATGGCTGAATGAAATTAAAAGTTGACCTTTAGAGGAGACTCTTATGGGGGGGAGGGGTGCTAGCTCCACAAATATGAATGCATACCCGAATCACACAAGTGAATATTCAATCAGGCGGGGGATTTAACTGAATTGCATGGGACAAGGGAAGTCATACTGAAATGGTGCTAATTAGAGTGCATTGTTTTAGTGTTTTCCATTTCGGAGTGCAGACATACAGGATGGTTCAGTCCTATTGTAAGATAACACAGTCGACAGAAACATGCATTGAACCAACGTAGGATAGGAGTTCAGCACAGGCACAGCTCATGCCTTGCAGCAAAAGGTACTCCAGAATAAGCGGAATCTGCTTTCCCCCCGGGACACTTCCTCTGCTTCTGGCTGTGTACAACAGAAACCCAATTAGGAAAATCATAAGCTGCCAACAAGATAGGCCCCAAGGCCTCATATATATTCCTCCAAGAGAAATGCTTTCCAATTCCAGGTGTTCTAGGCTGCAGGCTATTGATCAGCTCTGATGGTAATTGAAATATACTCAGAACTCAGTACATAACACCAATGATAAAAAGATGGTGTATTTTATGAAATGTGTTTATGGTAGAAGTGTGTTTGTGATAGAAAGAGGCCATTCATGTATGCTTTTTGTTTTACATGGTTTTCCCCCCCATTCCCTGTTGCTCTCATTCCCACTTTTCACATCAGGTTGGAATCAAATGAAAAGGCCAAATTAGTTTGTTTGTTCTGGGTTTCCTCCCTTGTGTTGTGAAAAATTTAGCTCCAATGAGCTAACCGTGGGGTATATAGTCTTCCCCTGCTTTGTTTAATCCCCACAACAACCCTGTGAGGTAGGATCACATCACTCTGTTCCACCACTGCATTAGGAGTGACTGAACATTTCAGGACTTCCAGTGCAGAGAGACATCAAATTTACCCAGAGCTGCAGGGCCTGCAAATATACAGTTAGCTGCCTCCCCTTTGGGTTGCTGGCAGTCACTAGTTATTTAATGTATCTGCTTCTCCTGGTGTTCAGGGGCAGATCTCTAATAGCACACATGTGTGCCCTGGCAAACACATCCTAGGACTGTCTGCATTAAAGACTCGGTATTCCATATTCCAGGTACCTGCAGAGATTTGTGAGTTCATAGCGTACTGTAGAAATCATGATGATACAGCTGCAGAAATACCGTGCTCCTGCCAACTGCATCATTCCATCATTTTGAATGATACCCATGGAATTAATAATCATTTGAATGGTTTTAGGGTAGGCCCAGTGTATCACTTAAAAAAACCAAAAACCTGTGGATTTTAAAATCCCCTCTAGGTTTCCTATTGCTTAAGTGCTTCTTGATACCAGGAACTTGGTTAAATTGCTTATATGGAGAGAGCGGTGATAAACTGCATGTTGCATTAATTCCCCTAGCTGCTGAGGGATCTGTACCATAAGGGGGGGGGTCATACAATAAAACCTCAATACTAATAAGAAGCAGCAAGAGATACTTTCAGTAGGTTTGGTGTTTCATTCTTCCATTTACACGTACATGTTTTATCACTGACTTTGTGTCCTTTAGTAAAAGTTGCCTCTCTAGACAACGTAACCTTTTATTGTTTTCTAACACTTAATGATTCTCTGCCTCTTCCATTAGGAGCTGGTGTTTATGAATGACTCCTGTATCTCACCAATGTCGTACATTTCCAGATAAGCAGGCAGAACTCTTTATAGGCAACTGGACATGCGGGTATATAACAAAGGAGTGCAGGTACAGTAACAAGATATCCCAAGGGCTGTTGTTTCCTTTCAAGGAAAGGGTAATGAAAGAAAATTGGAAAGAGGAGTCTGAAAATATCAAATAAGAATCTAGGAGTCCAGAGATGAAATAATACCTATGCTAAGGGAGCGTGCATGTCACTGAGGCAAATTAAGAGTGGATTGGAACCATAGCAAAGTCAAAGCGAGCCTGGAAGATCAGATGCAAAAATCCCAACAGAGATTTCTATATCAATGTTGTTTACTGCTATAAAATTACCCATAGCTGTACTCCTGCTGTGTCAAGAACTTAATTAGGATACCTAAGCTGGTCAAAGCTCCAAAGGAAAAAAATGGGGGGGGGGGGTGAGATAGAGTCTAAATAGCCAGGGAGAAGTGGGGGACGTACTTAGAGCATGTCTTGCTGCTGGGTTGGAAACACTAGAAAGGTTTGCAACTCCATGATTATCACCAGTGCAAGAGGAATTCTCCCTCTGCTCCCCACTGCACTCCTCCCACCCTCAAATCTGGTTGTGGGGAAACTCATAACGGATTTAGAGGGTGCACAGGGTGGGAGAACATTCCGCTCCATGAGGAGATATTATTGCAGAATGTCCACCATAGCACAACACTGAATACAACCCAATGTACCATACAGATATAGGTCAGATCTTGTCTTTAAAGTATTGGTAGTTGGTTGTGTGTGTGTGTAATATCCTTGATTGCCGCTTGTTTGATGTCCAATAGCAAGTTATTGTTACTTCATATTTTAAATTTTGCAGTACTCATAAGCCATCCAGACTTTGATTTCAGATATCCTAAATAACTTGGGCTTTCTATATATGTAGGAGGATTTCCTTCTATTTAGGGGTTCGCATATGCAAGGGAGACCTTCTTGGCAGTTGCTGCATACCTGCCAAATGCCCCATTTTAAGTGGGATGGCTCTGCTTTCTTTAAAGGCACCCTGGGCTCTGCCTTCATCCCAGAGTGCCCTAGTTTAGCATCATTGGGTAGATGAAAAAGAGTGGCTATTATGTGGGTGGATGGGTGGGAGAAGGAGTGTGGAGACTAGGGTGCCGATGGTGGTGATAGGAGGACAGAGTTCCGGCAGGTGGGCAGGGCAAAAAAACATGGAGATTAAGCAGCATGGTTGGAGAAGGAACACAGAGATCAGGTGTGTGGTTGGGGAAAAGAGTGAGAGAAAGGCAGACGGGATGGCATGGGGAGGGATGTCCCACTTTGCCTTTCCAAAATGTTGGAGGGTATGTTGCTGTGCAGTTTGTGGTGGTGTGTGAGAGGGAGAAGACCTTCTCTCTGGTGGCCCCTGGGTTGTAGAATGCCCTCCTTTCTGAGGTACATCTGGTTTCATCATTGTATTCCTTTTGGCATCAGGTCATAACATACATGTTTGCTCAGGCTTGTAGGGTTGGAGGAGATCAGAATATTCCTACCATTGTATTTCTGATTTCTATTTCTGATTGCAGTTCAGTTTCTTTTATAGGCTACTAATGCCTCTTTGTTACATAGTTTACTTGTAATGAGCTAAATGTCACTTTCTTTGAACTCCATGGTGAAGGATGGGAAAGAGTCCCCAAGCACTGTTATCATGGTGAGGAAAATGAAATTCCATACTAGTATGTAATCAAAGTTCTAGCTTTCATGAAAATAGCAAGCCAGCTTCTTTTATTCTATTAACCTCTTAAGAAAGAAAAAAAAACTTTTAGCAAGTCACCTGCATATGTAGACATCCATATAAGCTTCCATGATTTAGTCTATTGTCCCTTTAGTAGTTTTATCATTAATTCCCAGCAAGATATTTTAGTCTGCAAATGAGATAATCTACTTTTAGACTCCAATTATCTCTTAATATCTGCGGTAATTTTGGGGAGCCAAGTTCTACATAATTTTTTTTATTTAAATGTGATATTCAATATACCATCTGTGATAACTTCAGCATATCTTTTTGAAAAGAATTTAGGGCATGTGAACAGTGTGGGGGTGAAAGTGTTTCTGTGACTGCAGTATTCCAAACTTCTTTTATTCAAGCGAGAGCAAAGAATTATCTGAAACTGTTGTTGCTGGCATCCATCTGTATCTTTGTCATTCTATTTGGAGGTATTATTCCATTTCCCAAGTTTGTTATATTTGGCATGAGAATATTTATATCAGCTGTTTTGACTGCCAATAAACCAGCATCTATTCTGGCCTACTGCTGTAGAAAGACAACTAAAGCAGCATCTTTTTTTCCAATTTTGTCTTAGTTATACAGGGTGGAAGTCAATAGAGCACTAAGTGGGATAAGTGTATGTGGAACAAGTTCTGTTCACTCAAAGGGACTTCCACTCCTCCCCCAGCATGCCACCTCCTCACCTCCTAAACCTGTTCTGTGTTTCCCCCCAACCATCCAAAGAAGATATAGGGATGCAGAGGAAGGAACAGAGGGAAGTCATGTTGCACATGCAAAAATTTAGTTGAATCCTGCCCATAATCAATGAGCTTTGTGGGAAGAGAGCCCATCCATAGCTACTAGAGAAAAAGATAAAAATGCCCACTTCTACAAATTGAAGTCCCAGCTTTTGGTGACCATATGCAAAGTAGATCAAAGTATGCATTTAATAATTGCATAGAAGAGAAGGCATTTTGGCCAGTGCAGCTTGGGGTGCAGGTGTCAGAACATCTGCACGTACTGAAATTATATTTCGTATCCTTTAAAGATAGGCCCAAACTGACACCTACACCCAGTGCTTTTTTAATTGGGGGGATGCAGAGGGACGCATACCCCTAAACATCTGGTGAATCTAAGTTTGGCCTCATTAAGGGGCAGTATTTCAATTGGAGTAGGAAAATGAGAGTACCCCTAAACATTTTTTTAGAAAAAAGCACTGCCTACACCAATACCTTCACACCTACACCCATGAAAAGAAAGAGTGGTTCTCTGCTGCTTTCAGGGCTGTTTGGGAGAAATTTTCCCTGTATATTCTTGAGATGAGGAAAGTAGCTGCTTACTTACTAACATTATGAAGTGACCTATATCTATCATCCATCTATCTATCTATCTATCTATCTATCTATCATCTATCTATCTATCTATCTATCTATCTATCTATCATCTATCTATCTCTATCTATCTATCATCTATCTATCTATCAATCATCATCTATCATCTAGTTCCCGCCCTCCCACCAGATGTCAAAGAGAAAAACTACTACCAGACTTTTAGAAGACATCTGAAGGCAGCACTGTTTAGGGAAGCTTTTAATGTTTAACAGACTATTGTATTTTAATATTTTGTTGGAAGCCGCCCAGAGTGGCTGAGGAAACCCAGCCAGATGGGCGGGGTATAAATAATATGTTGTTGTTGTTGTTGTTGTTATCACACATTTTTCCCTGACAGGGTCTCAAGGTGGCTTACAAATTTAAAATAAAAAAACACAGAAAAGCCATCATTAAAAAACAATTAAACATTGATAGAATTAAAAAGTGCCCCACTCCAGCATTTTAAACTAAAAAAAAATAAAATAGTATCACAACCCCTTACAGCGACATGAGGCTTCCTTGCCCACTCAGCACTTCCTGGAATGCCCATGAGAAAAAACACTACATCATATTGTAAAGCTACATAAGGCAAGCAACAAAAAGACTGTTCCAAGAAAATTATGAGAAAGATAGAGAAAGAGAATTTTCCTGCCTCCAATGTTTGGGGCAAGGGAAGGCAGTGTCATCTTAGAATGAATGGCTGAAAAAACTGGGACTAAAGCTTCAGCCCTAGTTATACTATCAAAGGTAGAAATGTCTTATTTTCCTTTGCATCTGCTTTTTTCATGACCTACTTTTTATACAAAGAGGCCAGACTACTCCCTCACATGAGCCTCTAAGTCAAACGTCTCCAGCCTTCCTGGTGTTTTCGACTACGGCTCTCCTCAGCCACAGACATCAGATTCTTAGTACTAAAAATGTTTGAATACTTTTTGTGGAGTTCTGGAAGTGTGCCATAGGATGGACTGGTAGCTGCAATGCTCATTGTGGTTTGAAGGGCTTAAAGATGTGGTAGTGAGCGTTTAGGATTTATTCTGTCCTCACTTATTGGCAACTTCCCATGGCACTGCCATTTGAATTTTATTTTATGTGAAAATGTGAATCTTCTGTCTCGCCTTAGCCACAATTTGTGGCTTATTTACACAATGTTTGGTATGATCCCTGTGGTCAGAGGCGCAGCATGGAGGGTGTCGTGGCCCGGGCACAATTTTGAGAGGTGGATGTAAACAGACATCCCCACCGTAGGCTCCTTCATCGGAGCCTGGTTTCACACCAGAAGGAGCTGTGCCTTGGCTGCGATGCTTGTGCCTGGTGCAGCTCTGCCCCTGGGTCAGGTTTGCTGGTGATAAGGGAAATCTAAAACCAACAGAAGGCATAGGTTGTATTTGAGTAAAATGTGCACTAACTAAACAGAGAGAATTTCATTATTATGCACTGGCACCCAGGAAAGTGAAAAAGCTTCACTTGGTAATGCAAAACTTAGAATACAAAGGCTGCAGCCTGGCCGTAGCAGCTCCACTGTTGGTATATACATTGGTATATACATTGAGTCCACAAGGTTTCAAAGAATCAAGACAAAATAAAGATTCTTCGAATATAGATATAAAAAGGATAGTTTGCTAGCATGCAAGCAGCATCCCATTTTAGCAAAAGAACAGAATAAGGGTTAAGCGCAAATCCTCTTTCCTTGTGGGCAAAACTCCCCGCTGCGTTGCGACTGTTCTTCTCTATAAGAACTCAGTATGGGCTCCTTGACACTTTTCTCCCAGGCATATAAAACCTTTGTGCTCATCTGAGATCCACCTTAATCTAAACTCTCAAAGGCAGCTACTCCCAGAAATAGCTTCTGGTATGTGACTTTCAATACATACACACACAAAAAACAACAACAAGGGAGATAGAGGTTTTCCATTCACAACTCCAGATAGCCAGCCCCCTGTCTATCCAGTCCTCAATGAAATCCACCATATTCCAGTTTGTTTTTGTTGCAGATAACAAGTTAATCCCATAACCCCCAACCAACAAACATGCAAGATATTAGATTGTCTTATAATACATAGCAGTTTATAAAAGTAGCATCCATTCACATAGCCCATATAAGAACATTTCCTCCACAATCCCCCAAATTAATGACACCTGTCCAATACAGAAATGATGAGTTGAAATGTCTTGGTGCGGAGAGAATTGCCTTCTTTTGCGCTGATGCTCAGCACAATTCCTTTGGGATTTTGCTGTGGAAAAGAAGAGTGCTTTTTAAAAGTAAAAATAATAAATGTATATGTAAACCAGCCACCTGCCTCCTCATTGTATATTTTTTGTAAATTAAATTAGTGTTGTGAGCGGGGGGGGGGGGGGTTGGGGGGAGTTAGGCTGTATGCCTGAGTCCCTTCTAATTCCTGGATCCAGCAAATATTCAATTATTGAATTAACCAGGCAAGGAGCATAATAGCCCCCTAAAGTATGTTAAGGTAACAAACGAAGTGGCTCTGTACCAAAAGGCAAATAGGTGGGCCCCATTCCCTCAGCTGGCTGGTAGTTAGGAGTTGAGTTGTGTGAGGGAGCTGGAAGCTAGAAGCAAGCTGTAGGCTGGGTAGCTGAGAGACAGGGCCATGCATGCCAGAATCCAAGGCTGTGGCTTTGGGAGAAGCAAGACCTAAGTGTGTTAGTGCTGTGAGCCCCTCCATTGTAGGTTCAGGTTGTTTATATATGTAAATAAACCATACATCCTAAAGACACCACAGTCTCCAGTGTCCCTTATTCCAAGGAAATTGAACCCTGAGCAAGTGTCTGAAAATTCTGGAAACTTGCACCGCTTGGAAATTGGGATGCTGTGCAACATTATAATATAATTAAATTTAAATAGAGGAAGAAGAAGAAAGGATGATGCAGCACTCAGAATCTGCCCCAGAGGGTGGGACCAGATGCAGTTGTCGGACCTGTTTCCTACTGACCCCACTCATCTGCAACTCTCACAGTGGGCATTGTGGGGGTGTATTAGGCTGTGCGGCAGTAGACTTTAGCCACAAGCTCCAGCTCTATCTGTACCAGTAAATATGAGCACTTAGGCTTCATTTTACAGCCCACAAGGTCATTGCATTTATAAAGAAAATAAAGGCTTTCATCCCAGAAGTGCCAATAGGTGTTACATGATTCCCCCCCCCCTTTCATTTTTCACAATGAGCCACATAAACTAAATAAGAGATGTGCAGGGCACATGATCAGCAGGAGGTTTGCTTAGTCAGAGACCAGAACAATCCTGCTGTTCTGCTTCCAACAGCCCTTTCTATCCTTTCCTCATTTTGACTCTTTCCACAGCTTGCAGCTGTTTATTTCTGTGCTCTGAGTTTGGAGTGGGGGTTGTTTTCATAATGTTCAGTTTTTAAATTGGCATTTTTAATCTCTACTGTTGCTTAATATTGGATATTTTTATATTGTTTATCACCTCAAGGGTTATTGTGGACAAAAACAATGTTTTCTCCGGATAACCTAATCAATGTATTAAAAGTCTACCAAAATTGAAATGGAGGAAGGGAACCAATTTTTAGGATGCTGCATTTGACCATTACACCAAATGAGATGAACTGAAGAAAAGGCACGTAACTATAATTCTGCTGATGCAACTACAGATGAGCAAACGTTTATTGACAGAATTTATACCCAAGATAGTATCTTGAATGATATACTTTAGGAAAATCATAGACACACTGAGAAAACAGATGTGTAATGGCCTCTTAACTTTTTCCATTATAGCTTTAAATATGCTGGAAATAGCAGAAAGATGTATGAACATAAACTGAACTTTCTCTCACTACCCTCATGTCTATGATAACATGTGTAGGTTATTGTATTGCTGATACTGTATTTTGTTTTGATGCTTCTTGCTTTATGTAGCTACCATTGTAATGTATCCTGGAGTCCATAATCATTCTTTCAGTCATATTCTGAAACAGCTGGAGTTCCTTTCTTTGAACAACTGTCTTCAAAGGCAGCCCCCAACAGACCATGTTACAATAATCTAGTCTGGACAGTTGGACAATGTTAGAACCAATCAATTCTTTTCAGTTGAATTTAGTTGATTACTGGGCTCTGCTCTACCCAAATGCATCACAGCAGGAATGGAGTACTGCAGAAATAGTTCACTTCCCAATTTTGGTTGCTTGTCCTGCCCTGCAAATCAAAGAATTAGGGAGTAAACCAAACACAATGTCAATTTGGTCAGCTTGCTCACATGACCTAGGAACCCAGCTATTGGCACAAAATATGGTTTAAGACAAACTATTTTATTTTATTTTATTTATTTTTTTAAGAAAATTATACAGACAGCAAAACGAAGAATCCTGAATTAACATTGCCTTCTACCTATAAGAAATAATAATAACTATTACAATAATGAAAATACTAAAAATACATTTACTTCCCCTTTTGAACTTCTATTCTGGTTACAATATATTACTATTCTATAAGAATCTATTATATCTTTTGCTGTCCCATATATTATTTTATTTCCCAAATTCAACCTAACCCCTCCTCCCCACTGCTTCCCTTCACCTGTGTGAGATCTTCCCTTCATAATGTTTTTTTCTAGTTGCTTTAATAAAATAGAATAACATGAAAACTGTTAAATTATAATTACTTCTTTTGTCCTTACACTTAACAATTGCCTAATAAGAGTTCTGCTTTAACTCCATATTTCTTCATGTATTCCCCTATGCATTCCCATTCTGTATAGAATTTTTGATTGGAGCAGCCCCTGACTGATGCAGTCATTTTTGCCATCTCAATTTGGTCAGCTTGCTCACATGACCTAGGAACCCAGCTATTGGCACAAAATATGGTTTAAGTCAAACTATTTTAAAGACTTGGGCTAGCTCAGTCAGCAATAGCCCTATTCCTGAAGAGAGTTTGGAATTGGTGTAAGCTCTCGCAGCATGAATTTCACTGGCTTCCTATAGTTTGGCTTGCTCTGCACATGAGTCAAACCCTTTTAAAAAATGCTAAGTGGACTCCAGCAGCCTCATGGAATTTGCATTTAGATGCAGAACCAGGCTAGACTTGAATGAGTCCTTCAGAAGTCTACTTCAGATGATGAACAGAAAAGAAACGATCCTGAATTGTCAGATAAATATGTTGTGCTCTCCAAATGTTGGACTGCAACTTCCATTATCCATGAAAATTGACTATGCTGACTGGGGCTGATGGGTGTTGGGAGTCCAAAATCCGGAGAGCACCTTTTTGGCTACAGAAAGGAGCAGAACACAACCCCTTGCCTGTCTGCTGAAAAGTAAAGCAAGACCTCACATAAATCACCAGCTGCTTCTACGTGTTGGGTTGGGCAGTCGGGTTTAAAAGGGACAAGGATGTCTATATGAGAAACGGTACTTCAGATACAGTGCATGGTGGAGAACATGTCACACCTTAGTTTTTATAACTCATTCTTCCTTTTAGCTGCAGCAGGTTTGCTGGTGATAAGGGAAATCTAAAACCAGCAGAAGGCAAAGGTTGTCTTCGAGTAAAATGTGCACTAACTAGAGAGAGAGAATTTCATTATTATGCACTGGCACTCAGGAAAGTGAAGAGGCTTCATTTGGTAATGCAAAACTTAGAATACAACGGCATCTCCTGACCCATAATATTATGCTCTGTTGTTGTTGTTGTTGATGTTGTTGTTGTTGTTGTTGTTTTCAGTATGAATTCACTGAATTTCTGTACTTATTTGTTTTTATATGCCTTTGTACTACCATATTACTGGCTTTATGTGATATTTTTGTTTAATGGCATTGTTTACTGTTTTTATGTTGTACATCACTTAGAGATTTATAAAATATTAAGTGGATCATAAATATTTTAGATAAATAAAATAAGTATTATCAAGTGCAAAACATCGTACAGCGCCCTCCAAAAGGAAGTCCAAAGCAAAACATTATCTGACAATTCATTTGATAATCAATATAATATGCAGGATATATATCATGAGCTACTCTAATGAAGACACCAATAAATTACCTTCAGACTATACTGCCCTTTAAAATTTCTGTACACACAGAGAGAAAAATAGGGACAGTTTGGTTTAGTAAGATACGCAAATTTAGGATCAAAAAGCAAGGGTGGGGGAAATCAAATACTCATTTCACTATTTTGGGATCATGAATTGAAGCTTGGTGGTTGAAGGATAGGGCAATTCCTGTTGTTTAAACAAGCAAGCCAATATTCTCTTTCCCCACATTCAGAAGGCTATTTAAGTAAATGGCCTCTAGAAAATGAACTGTTCATTGATCTTCTGCAGACTGGTTTGTACTCATTTAAGTGGAACTAGAAATGGTGGGAGAAATTCTGTTAATGACTGCAGCTATATAAATCTTTTGAGAATCCATTTAAGGACTCTCCTCCATGAGCAATTCTCAGATTAACTCAGAGAAAAATGATGTGCTAGAACCTGGACATATTATTTAGGCCTAGATTGACATGGAGGACTGCCTCTTTTCATATCAACCTGCCTAAGTGTTAAGTTCAGCAGAACTGATTCCCTCTATAGTACATTAAAGCGTCTTCTCTATGGTAGTCCTCAGGTTGTGGAATGACTCCCCTCCAAGGTGTGCCTCAGATAATCATTATGTGGAGTTGTCGTTTTTAATTGGTCAAAATACACTTCTTCCTCTATGAGTGGATATTTTCCCACCTGCTGCTACACTATTATCCTGTACTACCTGTTTTGTTGATTTTTAATTAGTTAATAACAATTCTAATGATGATAACAATAATAATAATACAGTGGTACCTCAGGTTACATACGCTTCAGGTTACATACACTTCAGGTTGCAGACTCTGCTAACCCAGAAATATTACCTCAGGTTAAGAACTTTGCTTCAGGATGAGAACAGAAATTGTGCTCCGGCGGCGCGGCAGCAGCAGGAGGCCCATTAGCTAAAGTGGTGCTTCAGGTTAAGAACAGTTTCAGGATAAGAATGGACCTCCAGAACGAATTAAGTACTTAACCCGAGGTAACACTGTACTAATGTAGTTTTTAGGTGGCAAATCACTGTCTTGACTGCACAGCTTCAGACTAAGGAGTTGTAGCCCACTACAGAGAGAACAAGGGTCTTAGTGGCTTTTATGTTCCTAAAACAGATAACGGAAGGGTGATTGTTTCTCTTTGAAAAGCTGATAACTCTTGTTGTCTGCTGCTTCAAGATTTAAATTACACAAGTGTTGGAAAAATGTGAAGGGGCTTGAAAAGTGGTTCTCTCAGTCAGCACTTTCTGTGTGGAAGCATTGACACACACACTGCTATGAGCAATCACCATTCAGGTTTGAAATTGCTGAAAATGGAAGGAAACTCTACTTGTGCGTCTAATGTAACCAAAGACTCTGTGCAATAACTAGCTCAGGTCTAGCAAATGTTTTTAAACTGGAAATACAAATGATGGTGATGATTAAAATTTGTATACCACACTTCATCCGGAGATTTCAAGGGGGTTCATAGCATAAAAGTACAAAATAAAAACACAAAATCCGTAATAAAAACAATCACATTAACAAAGCTATAGCCCCTCCCACAAACACATTTAAAAGGACATCGAATTTTAATCAGCCAATGACATGGTTGAAATGTTTTTGCTTGATGCCTAAAGATATGCAATGAAGGCACCAGGCGAACCTTCCTGGGGAGAGCATTCCACAAACAGAGAGCCACTGCAGAAAAGGCCCGTTCTCATGTTGCTGCCCTCTGGATCTCTCATGGAAGGGGCTCGTGAAGAAGGTCCTCGGATTATGATGGCAGGGTCCGGGTCAATTCATATGGTTCACAGAGGTGGAATTGGTATTGAAGATTGTGTATTTCAGTTATAGGATTCCCTAGAGCTGAACCTTAGACGGCAAGCCAATGTGATACAATTGCACATGCCCACTATGATGGAAAGTGTTAGGTGCATTTTTTCAAAGCCATGAATAGGTAAAGGTAAAGGGACCACTGACCGTTAGGTCCAGTCGTAGCTGACTCTGGGGTTGCAGCGCCCATCTCTCTTTACTGGCCAAGGGAGCCAGCGTACAGCTTCCGGGTCATGTGGCCAGCATGACTAAGCTACTTCTGGTGAACCAGAGCAGTGCACGGAAATGCTGTTTACCTTTCTGCTGGAGCGGTACCTATTTATCTACTTGCACTTCATGCTTTCGAACTGCTAGGTTGGCAGGAGCAGGGACTGAGCAACGGGAGCTCACCCCATCGCGGGGATTCGAACCACTGACCTTCTGTTCGGCAAGTCCTAGGCTCTGTGGTTTAACCCACAGCGACACCCGCGTCCCAAAGCCATGAATACTTGCATACAATTAAGAATACCTTACTCATTTGTCTCCTTGCTCATTAAGTTCCGCTGTGTTGATTCTCCATTCTTCCATGTAGATAGAATGAAGAGCAGGGACTTCCATGTTGTGGCCCTTTCATTCATGTATGTTTCAATGACAACTTTGGAAAGCCTTTGCCTAGCATGTGCTGTGGAGCTTTATCTGCTGCTTGTTTCACATGATGATGGTTTGTTGGAAAGTGAGGACCATGGGATTGAAAAGGGTTCATACTCTCAGCAATTGCTTCAGAGTTCCATTTGGACAAGGCCAGTCAGATTCTGCTAGACTCAATCCTTGGCATCGCTCTTTATACCCAGAGTCTCCCTATCTTAAAGAAGAAAAAGAAAACCAGTGAATTATGAGTAGATGCCATTAAATCTTGAAGCTCTCACCTATTCTCACACTGCATGTCTTTCAATGGCATGCAATATCTTCACAATCTCTAGAAACTGTCTGCTAGAATTAAGCAAAAGGTCTTAAGGGTTTTTGTGGGGGTTTTTTTACTCCTGCTTGCCTAGGATAGTGAACTGAACCTCGTTATATAATGAGCCACATTTGTTACAGTTCCAACAAAACGGAACTGAAATATCTTTTGATACCATAGCTTTAAAGGGAAGTGACTTCTGACTGTAGAGCTTTAGCCCCCTTGCCTCCTGGCCGTTTACTGAGCAGCAGCAAATGAGTCATTTTGAAGAAACCAGATTCACCTTGCCTTTCATTAGCTTGGATTATTTGGATGGAAAACATTTGGGATGCAAATGCTAGGATGGCAAAAGCAAGCAGATAACCCTGCGGCTAAAGCAACAAGATCAGCGCCACATTTTAAAGTCCTATTTTCCTCTTTTAATGCTCTGACTGCTGGTTCCCGATAATGACGTTCTACCTCCTTGCATTTGCTTTTTTTAAAACTCATGAAATGGTGGTAGCTATATTGTCAGAAAGCCTACGTTTTTGTGTTGTTGTTTTTTTAAAAAAAATAGTGATCTCGTAGAATTTATAAATCTTCTGTTTAGAAAGAGTTGATGGGAAAACCAAGTCATTCTGTAAACAAATAAGTCAATATTCATAGCATGTCCTGTATCCAAATTCAAAAGCAAAGGCTCACTCTTTTTTTGACTTTTATAACTTCCCATGAGTATTTACTGTATTTTTTGCTCTATAAGACTCACTTTTTCCCTCCTAAAAAGTAAGGGGAAATGTGTGTGCGTCTTATGGAGCGAATGCAGGCTGCACAGCTATCCCAGAAGCCAGAACAGTAAGAGGGATTGCTGCTTTCACTGCACAGCGATCCCTCTTGCTGCTCTGGCTTCTGAGATTCAGAATATTTTTTTTTCTTGTTTTCCTCCTCCAAAAACTAGGTGCGTCTTGTGTTCTGGTGCGTCTTATAGAGCGAAAAATACAGTACTAACACAAAAGCACACACACACAGAAAGAGAGAGTGAGTGAGTGAGTGAGTGAGACAGGTGGGGGGTTAAGTAGAAGAAATGGAGGAAAAACAAAAAAGGAACCCCAGCAGACTCAGTATATAAACCCCACTGACAAATTATAAAGCCACGGTAAGAAGTGAGTTAAGCAGCTGAGCAAGTTTTGGCAGTGTGGAAGGGAGACCAGGGCAGATTACTCCTTTCTGACCTGACAGATTTCAGACTTCTAAGTAAATTAAGTAACAACAACAGCAATGATAATGATAGATGTGGTGCCATAAAAGATATGTAGGTAGAAAGACAGTGGGGTGTGGAGGCTACCTAATTTATTATCCAGACTGTCCCATGTGACTACTGGACATGGTATAATGAGCTCCTGGCTCCCAGGAAATGAGTTCATTCCCTTGAGACCAAAGTGGCTAACTTGGAGAAGCTGGGAGACGAAAAGAGGTTGACGGATAAGGCCTTTGGGGACGTGAAAGCTGTGTCACACTTTCAGAGGGCAGTTTCCACACTGCCGTTGAAAATAAGAGTCTCTGGAAAGGAGGGAAATGCTATCTCAATAGTGACCCATTCCTTGAAAGAGAGGCAGTTATCCTCTCATGCTAAGGATGCTCATCTGAGGGGTAGAGGGTTCTTGGTGATTTTATCATTATGGACATAGGTAGCTGGGTTTGTGGCATCTACTTTGCAGTGGCATAAGACGGGGGGTGCAGTGGGTGTAGTCCACTCTGAGACTAAGGGGGTGACAAAATGGCAAAAATATGTGTTTTTAAAATAATAAATTTCCATCTCGAAAAAAGGTTTTAAGTGCTTATGCTTACAATGTTAAGTAAATAAACCAGAAAATAACACTTGGAACTGTAAGTATCTTATTTTTCCTTCTTTTAATAATTTCAGTGGGGGGCGTGACAAGAAATTTTCCACACTGGGTACCACCTGACCTTGCTACGCCACTGCTACTTTGATGAACGTGGAAGTTATGGCCATCTTTAGATTCCCCGTTATAATAAATGAGGGAGGCAGATCTTCATTATATTCAGAGCAGCTTAGAAGCCGAACTGCAGATTAAAGCAAAGATAGAACAGAGCAACTCACAGACAGATTTGTTTTGTTTCGTTTTTTTAAAAAGCCTAAAACCTCACAGATACAAGGCAACACCAATTGTGAGACCTGAGCACATGTCTCCCATGTACACATATGGCATTAATTATGAAGGAGTCTGTGTGCATAGGCGCTGTTCATGTAATAAATGACCTTCCCAAAATCTCACACTCTTTTTCAAGTTATACTATAAAGGTAAAGGTAAAGGTACCCCTGACCGTTAGGTCCAGTCGCAGACGCCTCTGGGGTTGTGCGCTCATCTCGCTTTATATGCCGAGGGAGCCGGCATTTGTCTGCAGACAGCTTCCGGGTCATGTGGCCAGAATGACTAAGCCGCTTCTGACGAAACCAGAGCAGTGCATGGAAACGCTGTTTACCTTCCCGCCGGAGCGGTACCTATTTATCTGCTTGCACTTTGACGTGCTTTCGAACTGCTAGGTTGGCAGGAGCTGGGACCAAGCAATGGGAGCTCACCCTGTTGCGTGGATTCAAACTGCCAACCTTCTGATCGGCAAGCTGTAGGCTCTGTGGTTTAGACCACAGCGCCACCCGCTATACACATGTACAAAAGGACCCATCAAGGACAATCCTACTTGAAGAGATATTTGGCAAAGTGAAAGTTTTATTTGTGGAATTATATCTGAGATGTTCCACCCACACAAAACATCATTTAATGCTGCTTCTAAAACTGATGAATGTGTATGTGAGATGATAGTGATAATTATATTATTTGTACCTCTCCCACCTGACTGGATCTGATGAAGAAAATAAATATATCTAGGTGGTATGATCAGTTTGAAACCTCATTCCAGGTTCTGATTCCATACATACTTACCTTTGAGTAAGTCCCACTAAACTGAATAGGACATACTTCTGAGCAGGCAAGCATAGGAAAGCACTATAAATAGCTCTGAACATTTATTTATTCACAGCATTTATATGCCACCCTTAACAACAACCACAGTTATCTGGGCAGCTTACAAAACAAAGATAAAGAAATGTTTTAAAATGCAAAGCCCACCACAGTAAAACAATAAATCATATGCACCATTAGGACTCAAACAGTGGTGAATAAAAAATGTGCCTGGCTATCACAGATTTAAATAGACCAAGAAACATTTTAAAAGGTTAACTCCAAAATAACTCCATGGCCTCACAGTTACTTTACATATGCATCAACCTAGGACAGGTGAGCCTCATAGGAAATATGAGGGAAATCACTCAGCCTCCCTCTTTGGGAGCATTTTCTAAAAAACTGAGTAAATTAATTTGAGGCAGCAACCCCACAAATGCCACTCAGGTCCTACCATTGTAATTTCCACCTTTTCTCATAATTTACAGTATCAAAAGACACTGAAATATCTATGAGATCAATAGAGACCCAAAATCCCCCTGCTGATTTCTAGTTGAAAATCATTGACAAAGCCGCAAGAACTGTCTTACTGCCAGGGGCCATGAGCCAGAATGTTAAGGATATAACAGCTCAGTTTGCCAGAATGTGAATGAGGGCAAAGGAGACAAAGGAGAACTGTCAAGTAATCTCAAAATAACCAGATATTTGGATTTGCAAATATAATTTGTGGAAGAGTGAAGTTCTGCAGCAGCCCACCACACTGACAAACCAGTGTGGCCTAATAGTGACCAGATATGGTGCCTGTTTAATATTTAATGGAAGGGAATTCCAAAGGGTAAGTGACAGGACACTAAAGGCCCAATTTCTATAAAGTATGGAATGGACCTCCTGATAAGATGGTATCCTCGGGAGGCCCTCATCTGCAGAGAGCAGTAAGGTTGACTGGTTATATGAGAAGTAGGACTCTATACATCCAAATCAGTACCGGTACCTTAAACTTAACCCAGTAACTAACTGGCAGCCCCTGCAATTCTTTTCCACAGCAATGACATCATATCCCAGTGAGCAGTCGAGCTACCACTTTTTGCACTAGCTACAGCTTCTAAACCATTGGTGGCCAAACTTGGCCCTCCAGCTGTTTTGGGACTACAATTCCCATCATCCCTGACCACTGGTCCTGTTAGCTAGGGATGGTGGGAGTTGTAGTCCAAAAACAGCTGGCGGGCCAAGTTTGGCCACCACTGTTCTAGACCAAGGTCACCATGTGGGGGTAGAGTAGCACATGTTGAGAGAAGGTGTGTGCCATTCATCTGAAGAAGATTAATGGAATCCATAATTGTTTCCCTTATCTCTCTATGGTTGATGCCATGGGTCTATTGACAGAGGATCAGATGGACAGCACAAATGCAAAATTTTCTTGACAGCGGCAAGAGCAAGAGAAATTCTTCCAAATATTTCAGTATGTGCTTATTTGCAAAACCGTAGATACTAGAACATTAATCTGGAAAAAAGAAAAGAAAAGAAGCAAAGCCATTTGGAATGATAGGTTTGAAAAGCCTCTGTGTTCAATGTTAGTAATTAAAATAATACCGTAGGCACGTTAATATTAAGCAGTAGCAGAGCACGGAGAAACACCACTGGGAACATTATCCTGTGCTATTTCTTGCTGCTTATGTTTTGCTTGAGAAAATTAATGCTAACATTGATAAGCTAGACTCTAAAAGGCTCATAACAAATTCAGGTCAGACTGAGCTTTGCAGTCATATTCTGAGAGTGGAAATCATTTCAAAGACTTAGCAGCTCTTTTCTTAACATTCTCAGAAGCCTGAATAACACCCAAGGCGATCAGATAGGTGTCAACAGGGTTTCACCAATGGAACTTCAAATTAAGCTTTTATTGTAATGCTGATTTGGGAGGGGGTGGGAAGGACGTGACCATCTTACTTGATGTTTGGTTTCGGTAAATAACAAGTGGATTCGGCTTTTGTTTTTTTCCAGGGTATTTTTTGCTTTTAAAGTTGGGCTTTCAGCAATTTGGGAGAATTTATCTTCCTTTAGAGGTTCACTCAATGGAGAGCAAACAGATAAATCTTTTCTTTGTTTGCAGACCCATCCAAAGAAAGCACATCTCTCAAGGTAAATAATTTCTTGAATCACAAATGGATTTTGCTGGGGTAATCTTAGGGGATTGGTAATAGGATTTGGAGCCTTTCACTTCTAGGATGATCTTGCCAGTGGCACAGGTGAGCAGTCATCAAAAGTAATTTCTGGCTGATAGCTGCCTGGTGGACAATTCAAAAGGAACTGGCAGGGCTCTGGTAGGCTGTGAGGCACAACAGGGACAACCATATAAAAAGACAACTGCAGCAGTACCCTCACAACAACTTTTGAATCAATGAAGAATTGAGCGCTCAGGGTGCAATAACGATGAGTAGTTTGCTTAAGTACTTATCAGATGTTGCAGGACAGAGAGGTTTGCCTGGTTGCAAGTCCCTTTGCTTTGCCTTGGGCAAGCTAAAGCGACTAAAAAATTTAATAAATAATTAAATAATAGCAATAACCATGAGCCCAGAGGCCAAACACAGCCAATTGTGCATCTCTGTTTGACCCTTGGCACTCCTCCCAGGCCGTACCCTCACAGACATCCTTTCCCCAGATGACACACTAACTGTCCCTGCTTTGCAGTCTCCTTCAGGGCTTTTACCTGGCTTGAAGTATCTATGAATTCTGATAATGCTTCTTGTTTGCCTGGATGAATGATAGAAGGGGAATACGAGTACCAGTTCGCTGAAGAAATCACATCAGTTGCTCTGCCCATTTTTGTGTCTGGCCCCATCCGCTTCTGGCATCTGGCTCCTGGAAAGTTGTCCAGAAGTGAATACTGAAAAGTCTTTTGTTACCTTTTTGTAGGGGCTTAAAACAAACATATATGAGAGCGAGCTGCTGCAGAGAACTGTTAGGAAACCCCTATCCCCCTCAGAGTTAACAGTTCCCAGAGTTCCCTGTGAAAAGGGATTGATTGTTAACCTCAGTCTGGGAATTAGCCCTGAGAGATGAATAGGATTTTCCTGACAATTCTCAGCACCCTTCACAAACTACAGTACCCAGAATTCTTTGGGGAAGCCTCGGCTGTTTAAAGTGCTATCAGTGCATGCAGTAAATGTGGCCCATGTAAGAACACAAAACAGCCTGCTGCCTACGGCCACTGGCCATATAATCCAGCCTGGGATGTGGGTGGTGCTGTGGTCTAAACTACTGAGCCTCTTGGGCTTGCCGATCAGAAGGTCCGCGGTTCAAATCCCTGCAACAGAGTGAGATCCAGTTGCTCTGTCCCAGCTCCTGCCAACCTAGCAGTTTGAAAGCATGCCAGTGCAAGTAGATAAATAGGTACCGCTGTGGCAGGAAGGTAAACAGCACTTCCATGCACTCTGGTTTCCATCACGGTGTCCCATTGTGCCAGAAGCGGTTTAGTCATGCTGGTCACATGACCCGGAAAGCTGTCTGCGGACAAACGCTGGCTTCCTCGGCCTGAAAGTGAGATGAGCACCACAACCCTATAGTCACCTTTGACTGGACTTAACCATCCAGGGGTCCTTTACCTTACTTAATCCAGCGTCCTGTTCTCACAGTGCCAACTATGTGCCACAATAAGAACCTGGGTGCAGCAGTATTCTTGCCCCTTATGATTCCCAGCACCTGGCATTCAGAGGTATGCTGTCTCCTACAATGGAGGTAGAATATAGCTGTCATAGTACTTTGAAAATGTTGTACATTTGTGTGAATATTATTATCTGAAGGAAGGAAAGAAAGAAGCAGCAACTGACTCCATACTGTTAATGTAAGATTATTGCCTGTCTGGGTAGAAACACTATATACTTACAAGAGTGTTAACATGCCTTTGAAAGGGGTTTTGTTCAAAAGGTAAACCACAAAATACTGATGAAAGTTGAATGGAAATGAATCATCTTGCTTAACCCTTTGATTATTGGCATTTGAGAATCTGCCAACAAGGCAATTGCATACCAATAGCAGAATTAAAGAGCCCAATTAGGAAGTGTGTTGTGTAAATAAAATCCCACGGGAAATCAGAACAGTATTAGTAGCTGCTCTGTTGGCAACTCCCACAGTAGTTTTCCCCCCTTGCAGTTCACTTTATTTTTTATTCAAGACTAGATTATAACAGAGTAACTTCTACATTTATTTATTTCAAAGTAATATTTGCAGAGGTTTCTGAATGAATCTGCAAAATGAATGCCCCAAACAACAATAATGCCTCTTTTCAAAAACAAACTTTCCGAAGCAAAAACAATGGCGAGATCAGACCACATCACTTTGAGAATACCATCCTAAGTCTCCAAATGAAAGGTAATTGTACTTTTTAAAGCAATTGCAGATTGGCCTGAAGCCTGGGCACAGCAAGAATTTGTGTGAATGTTGTTTAATATTATAGATAGAATGACTGGCACTCAGGTATTCTTAACAGACAAATCACATTCCTTTGTAGGGTTATGTAGAGGTGATATTTTTCAAGCAGCATCATTGTTCCTAGAGCTTTTCTGATCTGCATGTGACCTGGCTCCATATTGTCTTCTGGGCACAATTCAAGATGCTTGCTTTAATTAATTAAGCCCCAAACACACCCAAGAAATTGGAACCACTATTATATCCCACTATTATATATAACCACTATTATATCACTGCAGATGGTGACAGCAGTCACGAAATTAAAAGACGCCTGCTCCTTGGGAGAAAGGCGATGGCAAACCTAGACAACATCTTAAAAAGCAGAGACATCACCTTGCCAACAAAGGTCCGTATAGTAAAAGCCATGGTTTTCGCAGTAGTGATGTATGGAAGTGAGAGCTGGACCATAAAGAAGGCTGATCGCCGAAGAATTGATGCTTTTGAACTGTGGTGCCTGAGGAGACTCTTGAGAGTCCCATGGACTGCAAGAAGATCAAACGTATCGATTCTTTAGGAAAACAGCCCTGAGTGCTCACTGGAAGGACAGATCCTGAAGCTGAGGCTCCAATACTTTGGCCACCTCATGAGAAGAGAAGACTCCCTGGAAAAGACCCTGATGTTGGGAAAGATGGAGGGCACAAGAAGAAGGGGACGACAGAGGATGAGATGGTTGGACGGTGTTCTCGAAGCTACCAGCATGAGTCTGACCAAACTGCGGGAGGCAGTGGAAGACAGGAGTGCCTGGCGTGCTCTGGTCCATGGGGTCACAAAGAGTCGGACACGACTAAACGACTAAACAACAACACCACATTATATCCCAGTGTGACTGACAAGCATTAAGCAGTGATAAGAGAGGATGGAACTACATGACCCTTCAAATACAATGCCCTTTAAAGGCGTCAGAGAGAAAATCTCAGCAGGAATGTGCCTGATGGGTTCTGTTCCTTCATGTGTCTGGAAAAAACTTATAAAAGATGCGGGGGACATGTGACAGAAGGAGAAGGTGAAAGACCTATTGTGCAAGCAGTAGTCTTCCACTGACAGGGCTGGTTAGGTGAAACCAGCCCCCTAATTTTGGCAAGGTCCCCAGTCACATGGGGACATAGATTCTTCCATAATTTATGTCATATATGTGTATGGGCTGCACTTGCATAGAGCACAAGTAAGCACACTCCCATCTCTAGGCATGTTTAATTCTTCCACGTTGCTGTGGATCATCAGGCATGCAGTATTACTATCTGCTCATATGATGCTTAAATTCCTATACAAGCTCCCTGCCTGCTACCAAATCCAGAACAAGCAACTTGTCCTGCAGCATTCTTCATGGCTCCCACAGCCATGTCTTCCACTCTTATATCCCTATAAACCCCCGTCCATCCTTTTCACACCTCCAGTACCACCACCCTCCACCAGAGTGTGTCTTCTTTTTAACAACAGGAACAATGGAAGCTTTGCCCATCTAGATCAGTATTGTCCACACTGATTGGGAGAGATTCTCAGAATTTCAGAGAGGAGACATTTCCAGCCCTTTCTGTAAACACCAGGAATTGAACCCAAGATCTTCTGCATGCAAAGCAGATGCTCTACCACTAACCAATGGTCCTTCCCCCAAATGTTATACATGACAATAAGGTGCACAAAGATGGATTCTTGGTGCAGTTCCTGCAGATATGGGAATCCCTTCCTTCAGAAACCTAAAATCCAAGCAGCTCTTCATAGTACATATTTATTCCACCCTCAGCCCTCCTTTTTAATGCATGCAAACATTCTGAATATATTTACGCACTCCAAGGTTGCTTGATTCAATGAACTTACACTGCAGCTTGTCCTTGTTTAGCATCTACCCACTCGTTCCTTGAGCTGTGTATTATGAATGTCTCACCCATCAATGAGAAATACACGAAAAATCCTGCCGCTGTAAGTCAGGAATGCCCTTATTAGGATGTTGGCTTTGTGTGGGGAAACCCAAAGTTCAGTTCCTCACTCAATGGCAAAACACATTGGTCTTTTTCTAGGCCAAACCAACATCACAGACCGGATGCAGGGCCAAATATTACCCTGGCACCCTTGTAAAAAGGGCAAGATATCAATTTAACAAATACATACAGAAAAATAAGCTATGGCTATGTTAGCTATTAGCCCATTCTCCAGAAGGGTAAAGGAGTCTCACCACACAGCACAGGGCAAGAGGTGTACCTAAATCTGGAATAAAGAGGTAAGACACAGGTGAGTGGATTGAACTAGGTTCATAATTTATTAAACATTATTATGATAAAATGTACTTTATGTACTGTGTGGGATACCAAGGATGATATTCAACTAGATTTTATTCCAAGTAGACCCATCGAAACTAATGAGCATGTCCAAGGTTCATCAATTTCAGTAGGCCTACTCTGAGTAAAACCACCCTAATTTCAACAAGAGTAACCACATGGCTATAACCTGCCTGAAATTTGAGCAAGCCTGCCCCTGCCTTCGGTTAGAGGTACTTCAACAATTTATATACTGCTTAGCATCACAGTCACTAAATGGTGTACGATGAGGTTAAAGAGATACAATAATGTTGAAATCAGTTAAAACTATCCATACAATCAGGGGGGGAAATGCTTAAAATGCCTGATGAAAGAAAAATAAAAAAGTATTCAGCAGGCCCTGGAAATTCAGCAGGGATGTCTGACTTCAGCTGGAAGGAAGTTTCACAGAATCGGGGCCAGAATACTTGAACATATTGTTCCTGGTGGATTCTAGTTTTGTGTCCAAGGCATGGAGGAATCACTAACAGCAAAACCCGCAAAGGCCTCAGTGATCGGGAAGAGATGTAAGGAATCATTTAGCCCTTAAGATATCATGGACCCCGGTTGTTAAGGGCCTTGTAAATGAGTACAATTATGTTGAACTTGTCCCTTGGAGAACAATAAATAAATAACCAGGCACATCAGTGCAAATTTCAAGTACACAATATAGAGGCGGAAATAATAATAATGATAATAAAATCCTGCAAACTACAGCCAACCTCATATACAACCAAACACCATCATTATCATGTTTGGCCCATTAGTGACCACCTAGCCCTACACTGGGATGTGGGTGGTGCTGTGGGTTAAACCACAGAGCCTAGGACTTGCCGATCAGAAGGTTGGTGGTTCGAATCCCTGTGACAGGATGAGCTCCCGTTGCTTGGTCCCAGCTCCTGCCAACCTAGCAGTTCGAAAGCACATCAAAGTGCAAGTAGATAAATAGGTACCACTCTGGCGGGAAGGTAAACGGCATTTCCATGCACTGCTCTGGTTCGCCAGAATTGGCTTAGTCATGCTGGACACATGACCTGGAAGCTGTACGCCGGCTCCCTCAGCCAGTAAAGCGAGATGAGCGCTGCAACCCCAGAGTCGGCCACGACTGGACCTAATGGTCAGGGATCCCTTTACCTTTACCTTTAGCCCTACACTAGGATGAAAAGGTAGCTGGGTGAGTGCTGCAAAATCAAAAAAAGAGTGGCTCAGGACAGAGTGAACTTATGCAGCCTTGTAGGCTCTGACCCTGCCCAGTGCCAGCATGGCATACATTTGCATGCTAGTGCCAAGTGTGCCGCACCCAGTTCCTTCAGATTCAGCCTGACTTGAACCCCACCCAAACCCTCCTGAGATGGGCAGGCAGACCGGCTATGCTGTTACTTTCTCATTATGCAAATCTCTCTGTCTTTCTCACTCTTTTTGTGCCTAATTAAGTCTTTCCTTGTATGTCAGCCTAAAGCAAGATAATCTCTACTTTATAAAGATTAACCCCATTTATACCAATTAACACATGGTAAAGAAGGCTTTTAATGTTTTACACCAACAGAGAAAGGAGAATGCTGTGGAGCAGGATTAGAGTGGATCACCTATTTCTTTAGTTTGAAACGTCTCATTAAATAATATATTATATCTGCCAAATCTTTTGTACTTTGGAAATTGCAAGTGTTTAAAGCTGCAGAATCTATTGCAAGGGAGTTAAAGAGAGGAGAACACATAGTCACAACTGCTATTCGGGAGTGGGAAGATGTAGGAGGCATTGCAGTAAAACGTGATGGCTGCAGCTCAGCATACAGGATTCTGGGTTAATGGGGTGCCGCGACTCCATTTTGAAAGATGTATGGGAACTAATATTTCTTAGTGATTTTTACCAAGGTAGAAAGGGTAACACTCATTCCAATATGTGATATTACACAAATTTAGATAGCTAGACTCAGGTGTTGAGAATATTTCCAATGGTTATTACACAACTGTGGAACTGTGCAACTGTTTCCTTGCAAGATACCTAACATATAATGGCCTTAAATGGTCAAGAATCAGCCAGTAGTTAAGAAACGATGCATGTGAGGAAATGATTATGATCATATGTTTGGAACCGGAGCGGGAAAGCTGATTTTAAGAAATTAAATTAAATTAAATTGGTTTGTAATAATTTGTAAAATTAATAAAAATAATTTGGAAAAATAATCAGCCAGTAGTTGTGAGCATGTGTGTGGGAATGGGGCTCAGTGTTAGCAATTGTCATAGTTTTATGTGTTCTTCAACTCCTGGTGAGCCACATATGGAACTGGGGCACATAGAAATCTACAATGTTTTATGTTGCCAAAATACCACAAAATCCTGAGATTTGCCAAACATGTTTTATTTTGAGCATCTCAAGTACATTTTAACAAAATACATATTTACTTATGGGTAGATATGGACGAATGCATGCAGCATCCAGCCTTATAACAGAACACTCACTTCAGCAGTGTTCATCTCTTCTGAATGTGATTCCATGCAATGGTTGGGGAGCTGTATCTGCTGGTCCCAGTTCCATCTGTGTCTCAACATGAACCGTTGTTGTTTTTTTAACAGACTTTGTAGTGTGATAAAAATAAACTAGCCTTAGGCTGCAGCTTTCTAAGAGGGAAGGGATTCTGGACTAAATCTTGCTTAGAATTTGTGAGCTGCAAGGACTAACTGTGTGTGTGTGTGTGTGTGTGTGTACTCTTGTGTACACATATTGTGCACTCTTGTGTACTCTTTTGTCACTTGCTGTGGTGCCAGTGTGATATATCTCTATCTCTATCTCTATCTCTATCTCTATCTCTATCTCTATCTCTATCTCTATCTCTATCTCTATATCAGTGGCGTAGCGTGGGGGGTGCAGGGGGGGCCGGCCGCACCGGGCGCAACATCTGGGGGTTAGGGTTAGGGGGCGCAAATCTACGGGTTAGGGGGTGCAAATTACTTGCCTTGCCCCGGGTGCTGACAACCCACACTACGCCACTGATCTATATCTATATCTATATCTATATCTATATCTATATCTATATCTATATCTATATCTATATCTATCTATATCTATCACTGGCACCACAGCAAGTGACAAAAGAGTACACAAGGTTGTTGTACTTCAATGCAATTATGAATAAAGAGGTTATCTGAGTGTCAAGCTCTGGAGAGAGAAATGATAAAAAAAAAAAAAGTACCAAGGTGGCTGAAGTTAGTGGCAAAGTGACCAACTCAATCTAATGGGAACTGGGCAGCTAATTGTTCTTTCTCATTCCTTTGAAAAGCGCTGTGTTCTGGCAGGAACCTCAAGGTCTTAAACCTCTTGGATGGAAAATGAGCTTGACTGTGTTAGTACCTGGCAGCATATTGACCGTTATTAATCAGCAGCATTAGTAATGAAGATGCTACTTCATTATGTTGACAAATTTTCAGTGCTGCATTAGAAACGCAAAGGGCTAAAAGCGTAATCCAATCCATGCAGATGTTGGGAGGTGAGGAGCTATGGGTATAGTCCTCTCTCCGGACTGTGGTGCTTTTTAAATGTTACATTAGCAACTATGGGGTGTGTTTTCTCTGGGGTTTCGTCCCACATAATTACTGCACTGCTGAAAAATCAACAACCTCATGTAGTCTTTAAACACTACAGAATATAGATGGAAAAGCACATTCACTCCTTTAATGTTTAAGGGGCACCTCAGTATGTGGAAGCACTTGTGCCTGAAAGCACTCTTGAGTCAAAGTCTCTGTCCTGACACGGGAATACTGACTAGTGAACAAGTCACATCAAATATCCCTGTATTTGGAATTTCACCACCACCTCTGCTCCTGAATGCTCTGAAACATAGGAAGTTGACTTAGCCTGAGCCAGACCCCTTGGTTCCTCTAGCTCAGGAGTGTCTACATTGACTAGCAATGGTTCTCTAGGCTTTCAGACAGGGCACATAACTAGCTCTACCAGGAGATGTCAAGAACGAAACCTTCTGCATGCAAATCAGATGCTTTACCAATGAGCAATGTGACCCCTTCTTTGTCTGTGGCCACTTGTATAGGAGGAGTCACAAGTATTTTCAAAAATATTGATACACTTCCCAATAGTGCACAATACTTTAGCTTTATGAAGGTAATGTTCATTGAAAAACAAAACTAGAGAGAAAAGCAATGTGCCTGGATGATGATTTTCACCAAGTGTCTCTTCTTAGACTTTTCACTCTTGAAAAAGCTCAGTGTCAGTGTCATCTGAACCAGTGAGAAGTTTTCCTGAAAAAGGCATCTCATGGATGGTTTAAACATGCATGTTAGTTACTTGGCCTCACATCAGGATATTGACCTGCATATGTGAATGAACATCACAGGTCATCATGGAACATTACCTCACAATTCCTCCAACACTATGAAAATTGTTCACTCATGCAGGTGTCTGACATTCACATTTGAACCATCTTTTAGTTCATGTTCTGCTCCATAGTTATCTCTGTCACCAGGAAGAAGCAATGGCTCAAACAAGAGAATGAGAAGCAGGTTTACGATTTCCCAAATGCTGGATTGTGTTTGTGGTGGACAGGAATAAGAGTTTTAGGTCAGCAATGCAGGGACAGGAGCCTCAGGACCATGGACAGCAATCCTGCTACTGAGTGAAGAAGCTGCCTTATAGCAGGTTTGTTGCAACTGCTAGAATTTTATAGTGTGGCCTAGATTTATCAAGACCAAACCCCTGCCTGAATGCTACAAAATACCAGTTAAAATGCTATGCCCTTTTGGGGAGCAGTTTGCTCCTTCTAAATGGCAGCTGTGGAAGCATAGTGACTTGACTGACCACCAGAGAAGTTCATCCATTCCTCAGGGCCCATAGTTAGAGGTGCACCCTCAGGTTCAGGCTAATTGTAGTTGTGCTTGCGGGTCTACTCATGATGGTTGTGGGTCCATCTCTTCCTTTGAACTACTGATATACATAAGCAAAAGTTTGTGCAATTATTTTTCTTCTTCTAAGATGAGTAGTTTCTACATGGAGTGATAATAACAGTAGGATATTGGGAGGATATTACCAAACCCTTTCTCTTTTCCTCTCCTCTTCCTGGAAACGTAGTCTGTGTGTAGATCCTTGTTGTGCCACTTCCAAAAATAACTGGTATCACACAAGTATCAGCAGTCAAATATGCAAACAACTCACACATGAATAAAAAAAGGATACAGTCACCTGTTGGTTGTTGGCACATTCTACCTCTTGCATGGGCAGTTTTATTATGGGTAGGATGGCAAGTATGTATTGTGTGATGTGAGCCAAATTTCTACTCCCCTTTTTTTTTCTCTTTCTCTGTCTCTCAGGTTATACCAGAGCCCTTGTTTACCATCTATAGAAAAAAGAACCAAAAACCTGGTTATTGAAAGCATCTGGTTACCCTTTCAGTTTTCTGCTTAGACTGGTTGGGTTCTAGTTCAGGTTGAAGATAAATATAAGATGCTAGGTTTTGGTCCTGTCTGGGTTTCAGTTCAGAAACCATCCTATTTGAGATGGTGCTTAAGGATACATTGACACCAGCTTGCAGAGAGGAGCACCAAAGCAAAGTCTTGGATGAATAAGACCTTGTTAAAGGGATTTGAATGAGGACAAGGAAGTGGTCTGATGGACAGGGGGAACTATCTCAGACAAAATGGCTCAGAAGCAGGAGCAAGAGAAGGAGATCAAAGGCCATACAGAATGCAAGATTTCCCAGAATAGGGGACTCAGAGAACCAATGTTAGTGGAGACAGAAAAGGAAGCAGATGAGAACAGAGAGCTTCAAAGATAATGAAAAGTAAATCTTAAAAACAAAAGTGAAACCAGCTTATTCACCTAAACGTGCTGTACTCTTCAATATCAGCAGAGGGGTAGAAAAACAGTCTTTCCCCTCCATCCTTTGAAGTTACTGAGCCATAGAGCTCTGATCAACAGCTGCTACTAGCTGTCCACAGAATGCCTGCCATTGTTCCATTTCAATAACAGTACGAGTACTCATATCACAGAGAGGCATAGAACACATCTCTCAATAAGAGCCTTGAAGGCCCCAGGGCAGTGTTGCTTTCATAAAAGGAATAGATTTGATTTACTCTGCTATTTTTAACAGAATTGAAAAGGAGCGGAGGGAGAGTGTCTCATCACTGTATCAGTCCTGACATGCTGACACCCCAAGCTTCATTCGATGAACAGCCCTCAGTCAGCTGGCGTATGTCAAGAAAGCATGCAGAGTGGGGACATTTACCTTCCACTCCCATCTATTTTGCCTAAACTAATATCATAGTTGTTGACACATCCTTATTGATTCAGACCCAGCTTGGTCTATGACAAGCTTCCTGTTGGTTGCCTGGTAACCAAAACAATCTTGCAAAGGTAGCCAGGAGCTGGCATTCCAATTCTAAGATGTAACTTTTAAACTTTTGTTAAATTAAGCATTTGATTGCTTTTGGGCAAACCACACTACTGGAATGTGTTTGTGGGGTATGTGTGTATTTGTGCATATTTATTTTTAATGACTGGGAGAATGAAAAATATAATTCCCTTATAGGTACAGAACAATGCACACAACTAGAGAAAGAGCATTTATGCCTATTTGTGCAATATTTATTAGGTAGAATTAATCTAATTTATCTCCACTAGCTCCTTCCCATAATTCCCCTGTGATTTTTGAGTTCAGTGAATGGTCCAAGTGTCACATTGCATAAGGGGGCCTCTTGTGTTATAATGGCTAGGGGAATAGCTATGAGGTTTCTTCTTAAAGTTTGTGTTGGGGGTTAGAAGTTCATTGTGCCTACACTTGTAGTATTGTTCATATGAAGGACATACATTTGTCAACTGCACGAGAGGAATGTGTGGTCATTTCGGTACTTCCTACCCACCTCAACTTACCAGTAGTGGAGAAAGCTGGGAAAATGTTTTGAAGCCAAGGGTCCCAGTCCTCTCTAGGCAACCTCCCCAGATAAAAGAATGGATGAAAAGGCAATCAATGGCTACTAGCCATGATAGCTATGCTTTACTTCAACTGTCAGAAGCAGCATGCCTCTGAATGCCAGTTGCTGCGGAATCACAGGTGACAGGAGAAGTGTTGCATTCAGGGCCTGTTTTTACCCTTCCCATAGGCATTTGACTAGCTACTCTGAGAACAGGATGTTGGACTAGATGAGCCACAGGTCTGATGCAGCAGGCTTTTCTTATGTTCTTGTCCCTGGTCTATGCTCACAAGCTCATAGCGCTTGCAGAGCATACAGAAGTAAGGGTGAGGGCTGCCTCTGCTACTGTGGTTCCTCTTTCCCCCTCCTTCATCCAGTCAGTCAGTGAATATAAGAAGCAGACTTGTCTGGAATACTCTCAGGTGAGCAGCAACAATTCCGTTGATGAAATGAGTAGTTCTCTATGAATAGGAAACCCAGAACCTGGTTTAATTACCAGTCATACAGAATTTACCTGGAATAGGCAGAGCAAGAGAGACCTGTAAGAAAATGTTGCAGTGTGCTATGCTCCTGACTGGGGAACCAGCCATACTGGCTTCCATGATGCTCCATTCTATTCCCCCCCCCCCACACACTATTTTCTGTTTTCCTTTCCCTACAACAGTCAGCTAGCCTTTTGTCATGACTAAGCATGCACATTCTATATTGGGCTTGTGTGTGTGCATGTGTGTGTTTGTACTTCAGCAAAATCTGAGGTTTTCCCAAGCCTGCTTCTACCCCCTCTTCTGTGTAGACGGTGCCATTCTGCTTTTCTAGGAATCAGCACTCAGACAATCAGTTCCCCAAAAGTATTTAGGGTTAGCCTGAGAATAACATCTACTCGCAAAAGAACAGAATGTACTGAACCTGACTATTGATGTGACGAGACAGGATTGAATAGTAGGTTGCTCAAAAGTGGTTAAGCCTTGAGCCTAATGAAAGTTGCTTGCCTTGGAAGTTACACTCTTTGTGCCCGATGTGGTACCAATACAAACTCTATTTGTAAAAGGCAGACATTTTTCAAACCACCAAAAGTTTCCAGAGGTATTTCTTCCAAAGGAAATCAACCCTGTAAATCAGGGGTCAGCAAAAATGTTTAGCCACGGGCCGGTCTACTGTCCCTCAGACCTTGTGGCAGGCCACGGAAGTGGCATGGGGGGGGGGCTTGAAGAAGAGGCAAGGGGGGCAAGTAGTCCTCCTTCTCACCCCCCAGCCCCAGCCCCAGCTGCTGTGCTTACCTTCCCACTACCACCACTGCTGCTGCTGCTTCTCATGGGTAGGCAGAGCAAGCTTGTCTGCTCCGCTCTCTGGCCCACAGGAGCACCAGGGAAGTGGCGGCAGAGGGAAGATGAGTGGCGCAAAAGGGCTGGCTTCAGAGAGGGGCTGCTTAAAATGATGCTCAGCCAGCTCAGTCCAGTCCCCTTCCTCCTCTAGGCAGGGCCGGGAGAAGCTAGGAGGGAGAAGGCGCCGCTGCAGTGTCTGTGAGGGAGAGGGGGGGGGGAAATGGAATGGTGGAAGGTGGAAAATGGCACAGCCCTAATGAACAGAACCCTCATGCCGATCCACAGACAGTCCGTGGGCTAGATCCTGAAGGCAATTGGGCTTGGTCCGGCCTTAGTTTGCCGACCCCTGCTATAAATGTTCTATGTATATGATTTTGTTGTTGTTGTTGTTGTTGCTTTTCACAATAACATTTCAGCGTGGGTTAACATGATAGAATATAAAATTATAAAATCAGATAAAATTTTTCCATTTCTACAGCTGGTTCCAAATGGGACAGAACAGTATAAATTCAGCAAAAGAGATGGGTACCATAAAAAAAAATATCTTGCCTGTCAAAGGCCAAGGTAAAATGGTGCGCTTTCCAGCATATGGCAAAATCTGTGCAGTGAAGAGATTTCCACTGTTCAGGAAAGGAAGAGCCAGACAAACTCATGGGTGGTATTTAACTAAAAAAAAATGAGAGAGGGAGGATCCACCCCTGTGTGTATCCTGCACTGCCCCCCGCCCCAAATCTGTTCCAAAGGGTTGGGGAAAAACCAGAACAGATTTCAGGCACATTGGAGGTGGGGGTGGGAGTTGTGCATGTGGAAACTGAGGGACAATCAAATGAAGAATCCATTCATAATCACTTGCTACTGTGGCAAAACAAGGTACTAATGGATAGCTATGTAGTTAATTTGCTGTAATGCTACTGGTCACAGAGACCGTCACACTATGGACCAAATGCTGTTGTTTCTTCTAGACTGGCATAATAAAATTTGCGGCAATGGGGAACTGAAGCTAACACAGGGCTTTCCCCGGTTTTTACTCGTCATCACGTTTTGAAGGCACCTCCACTGCAAATCCTCTTTTAAAGGATACTCTCATGTTTCCTTTGCACCCACTGGCCTTTATTACAAGTGCATAGACTGTATATTTATATTTAGTACCAGTTCTTAGAAAGTGACAAAAGGTTAAGTGCAGGTAAGAACATATGGCACTGTTTGCTTAAAACAAACATCATCCATATGTAACACACTGGTCCATGCAGTGTTCTGTTCAAGTTTACTTTCCCAGGCATAATGATTAGGTCTACGTTAAATGGCATCTTTGCAGGGACTAACACATTATGCTGCTAATAATATTAATCCATAGCACTCTCGAAGAATTAAGTATTGTTATTATCGTCACTGCCTGAATTTGCGAATTGTGTGTTTATTCACTAAAGAGACTAAGGATATTACTACCAGTTAACACAATATTCCACAGTCTTTCCATCAGTTCTTCTACCTTATTTCAAGGGAGGTGACTCAGACATTTAAAATAGCAAGATGTGGGAGGTAGAAAGTTTTGCACCTCAGAGCTCTTGGTAACTGTGGCCCAGACTCAACTACCGGTAACCAAGTGCACTAGCAGAAGTCAGTGCAAGGATTCCCACTAGTGCAGCAGGATCCCCCCTCCCTGTGCACCCCCTCCTCGCCCCCAGACCTGCTCTTTAGGGCCAAGCAAACCCATATACCAGTGTGTGGGAGGAGGCAAACAGAAATGCTTGCACTGACAGAATGATCAAATTAGTGCTGTGACAAAAGACCTATGAGACACCACTAGAAACACAGCTTATATCACAAATCTCAAAATGTGGGTCCACCTCACTGTCTTTAGAACTATCAATGCTAATGTGAGGCCTTTGATAATGGAGGGCTTGGTGAAAGAGAGGCTTGCACCAATAGTAAACAGCTGAGGCTAATAGCAAGACCATGAAGAACCAACAAATAATGACTGCTTTTTCAGAGCCCTTTGTTGCCCTCTGCTTTTATCCCTTAGACACATACCAAGATGCTCAAATCCACTGTTGTTATTGGGCTGCAAGGACAAGGCAAACACAAGTAAGCAGTGGTGAGAGGAGGAGAAGAAGAAGAAGACGAGTTTGGTTTTGATATCCTGCTTTATCACCACCCGAAGGAGTCTCAAAGCGGCTAACATTCTCCTTACCCTTCCTCCCCTACAGCAAACACTCTGTGAGGTGAGTGGGGCTGAGAGACTTCAGAGAAGTATGACTAGCCCAAGGCCACCCAGCAGCTGCATGTGGAGGAGCAGAGATGCGAACCCAGTTCACCAGATTACGAGTCTACCGCTCTTAACCACTACACCACACAGGCACATCAGGGAATAAATCAAAGTTATATGTCAGGGTTAGGATACATTTGTGTGTCTTTTCCACTGCATGCCTTTCCTCCAAAGTTCTGGCACAACTGGTTGCAGGGCTCCAACAATGGAATGGCCAAAGGGCAGATGTTCCAGAAAGTGATTGGGATCCAAAGGATCCTAAGCACACCATGTACCCCAAACCAGGGGGAAATCCAGGCATGCTTCTCTATGTTGTCTAAACCTGCTCTTCCCCTTTCTCTAACATTGCTTCCAAAGGGAAGGAAAACATCAAAAAATAACAACAGGAAAACAAAAGAGGAATGGAGCCTTGTTCTTCTACCCTGCCAGCCTGATAGGATAAGGAGTTCAAATTTCCTTCATATTTCTACCACTTCCTTAGGATTTCAAGATAGTGGGTGATAAACTGTGGATTAATGGCTCCAACCCACTATATATGTGGTGTGTGTGTGTGGTATAATTTCTGTGACAACGCTGTGGATTCTTGATGATCACTGCATGTTGATTAATGCATTCCATGCACGGGGGAATTATCAGCAAGCATGGTTGTGCCTGGTGGATGGTGCTGGAATTTTGAAGGAATTTTGAAGGACGGTTGTCAATGTTACTATGGTGACTTGTTTCTGCTGTAAATTGCTAGCTATTCTGTTTAGCTTCTGAAAGCACATAGGAGGTCTACTGTTATGGCCATACAGTGCTGGCTGTGGGACTAGCCTGTTAATATGTTCAGTTTTAGGTGGGGGGAAATAGCAACAGCACACAAGTTGTTGACAATTTTCAGAGATTTTGATGTCTGAACAAACAGGAAACAGGGTGGTTCTCTAAACACCTGCTTCTTCAGGCATTACACATGCAAAGAAGGAAAGTATGCAAAGAAAGGCTGTAGCACATGTTTTGTTAGGTTTTTTATATTCTATTGGAAGCTACCCAGAGTAACTAAGTCAGATGGGTGGGGTGTAAGTAATTCATTATCATCATCATCATCATCATCATCATCATGTGTTTCACATCACCCACAACAATGCACAGCTTCTCCTATTCCCTCTCAACGTTTGAGGAAGTGGAGTCTTTCTACACGGATCTCTCTGCAGATTTTCCCGGGTCCTGAAATTCTCTGTGATCAGGTTTGCAGGATATGGGAAAGCCTATGCATGTTAGAAGTCTATGCATTAAGGCCTCCTTGCTTCTGACATTCATTCTGACACATGGATGGCAAGAGAAGTCATGTGCTAGTTGTATGGAGTGGAGAAAAACTTGATTCCATTTCCATTTAAAGGCATTTACACTTTCTGAAGTGAAATAAAAGCACAGCTTTCCTTTGAAATTCACACATCTTTGAATTTTGTAGTGCTGCTCACCATCCCCTGTATTTGTACAAAAGTGCACATTAGTGTAAAATGTACACTAAAATGCATGTTAGTGAACAATAACATTCAAAACTGTGTTGTATTAGGGGGAATCTTTTACAAAAATGTGTATATTCGGAGAAGTTTAGCGTTGAATTGGAAATAATTTTTTTAGAGGGGGGAAATTCAAACTGATTTGAAAATGTGGGGAACTGAATTTTGAGAAACTGAGACAAACCAAAACCGACAGTTTTGTCCATCCCTAGCCAGGAGTGGAATCAGAGGGGCAGGTCTCCACAGACCAAGTTTAAAGGAAAGTTATATGTGGAGAGGGCTACCATCGTCTAAACTACTGCTTGAGGAAGCCAAATTTTTTTGTTGGGTTTTTTTTTAGTCTTTTGAGATTTTTTTTTACAGCCTTCTGGCCTGTTCTGTTCTATCTGCCTTCTGTCTTACCTGTTCCCTGTTGGCCTTCTGGGAAAAGAGTAAGGCCAGTCTGTCACGGCAGCTAAAGGAGGCATGGTACAGTGGATCCTTCATTTTATCCAGCATTCTAAAATATTTTTGTTCAACTCATCCCTTATGGAGGGGAAATTGAATGCAGCTAACATTGAGCTTGCAGCAGGGCAACCTGGGAATAAGTTCCAAATGTTCCATATTACTAAGTGCTTAAATTTTTATTCATGGTCTTGGTCCACTGAACTAGTGGAGGTAATCAGAAAGAGACATGAGTCAGACCAAATATAATTAAAAATTTGAAATGATTCATTTAAATCAAAGCAAAAAATGATGAAAATATCAAAATTCTGCAATATCTAAAAGATAAGAATAAAAAGAATGTACAAATGAACTATAAGAGAGCATTTCATAAATGTAATATGATATTCAACTGGCAAATAAAAATAGGTAACCAAATAGATACTGATAACGCATACTATTTCTAAGCTCTAAATTGTATTCTCTTAAACTTAAACTAGTTCAAAGCTTACTAAATTCCCAGCCTTATAGCAGTTTATACTAATGATTAATTTTGTAGCTGGGGTAGGCAATATTGGTCCAAGGAATTGACTTCTGTGCCCAAAGTGGGGAAATTATTCCAAGATCTAGTGCATAGGCTCCAGACTGGTTCAAATGGGAAATAGGTTTAGGTAAAAGTACAGTGGTACCTCGGGTTACATACACTTCAGGTTACATACGCTTCAGGATACGGACTCCACTAACCCCAAAATAGTACCTCAGGTTAATAACTTTGCTTCAGGATGAGAACAGAGAAATAGTGCAGCAGTGGTGCAGCAGCAGCAGGAGGCCCCATTAGCTAAAGTGGTGCTTCAGGTTAAGAACAGTTTCAGGATAAGAACAGACCTCCAGAACAAATTAAGTTCTTAACCCGAAGTACCACTGTAGAGGGGAAATTGTTTCAAGTTGGAATAGTGAAATAAGAGCCTCACAAGGGAATAAACAGAAAGTATAATTAAGATTAAAAGTATCTGGGGAAAGTTAAAAGGCAGGATTCTACATCTGTTCAAAACTGTTCATGAGCCAGATATTCAGGTCCAAAAAGACTGGCTCAGTAAAAATGACTTTAGAAACTGAAGGAGGGACATGCTCAAAATTAGAAATCCTTTCTTCTCTCAGAGGGCAACCAAAAACCTTTTAGAAACATTAAGCATAGAAGAGAGCAGTCAGGAGCACACACCTGTAAAAACAGAGGTTTTCTTTCCTTTTTAATTAATTATTAGGATGGATTGACATATTCCCAAGTCTTATCAGCGTACAAAGACTCTCTTAAAGGTCATTCGGAGCTGCTAAGAAGTCTTGTTCCCTTTTCATTCTGGTACATGATCTCAGCTTCACTAAAGCATTGCCAAGCCTTCTGTTTCTCATGTTCCAGCAGGGTCCAGGCAGACAAGAGACGCTTTTGCCCTTAAAGCAGACATCCAGGCATTCTTAAATCATGAGCCAGAGTTTGTTCATTATTTTTTTTTTTGTCCAGAGTTTGCTTCCATTTCACATTGTAGTTCTCTGTGACGAACATCTTCACCATATATGCCAATTCCCTGCTGCCACCCTCAGAATGAGCAGGGTAAAAGCTTCCAGGAAAATTGATGATAAAGAATAGCATTGTTGTTGGCATTTGCCTGTCTCAAGAGAAAACAGAGTGCGCCTCCGAGGGTGAAGCCAAACCGCTGTGTCATGAGCACCAAAGTGACCTCCCTGGGGAGCAAAACTGGGCAGTGTGTATGGAGGATAAGAGTTTTCCTTCTCCTAGATGGGCTATATTCCCAGGTTGATGAGCCCCATCTGCTCCTCACTTCCCTCAATAGCATATGCAGAAACTGCCTTCTCAAACTTTGGAACCGCAATTGATATTGTCCACTCAATCTGCCAGAGCCTGTCTCTGCCTGCAGGGGACATCCCTAACTAGTAGAGGGTATGAGACCCATCAGCTATCCTCACCTGGTTTAGCTGACTAGTCAAAGTGATATGTACATCCTAGAACAATAGGCAGGTAGGACTGTAGAATGCAACAACTGATTGGCCTGCAGGAGAAGACCAATCAGGCTCCAGGAGGGAAGCAGAATCAGCCAATCAGACAGGACTCATTGTGTAAATAATGTATATAAAAGCCTGAGGTTGGGGGGGGGGGGAGAGAATTCAATTACTGTTTTACAAGCTACAATAAAGAGCATGAAATTACTGCAGGACTCTGAGTATATTTCACAAAGCAAACATCTGAACATAAGAAGAGCCTGCAGGATTAGGCCAATAGCTCATCATGTTCTCACAGTGGCCAACCAAATACCTATGGGAAACGTCCAAGCGATTTCCCTTCCTGTGGTTTCCAGCAACTGGTTCTCAGAAGCCCACAGGATCCTCAGCCCTGCTCTATAGATAAGTAAGTAGGAAGGCAGAAAACTAACAAAAGGAACAGGTAAACAAGGCTATAAATATATCTTAAACGTATTTCCGTCTTAAACCCCGCTAAGAATTAGCTGGTGCCATTATGCAGGCCTTTTTAACAGAATAAATTAAATTTAAATTGGTTATATGATTCCCCCCCAAAAAACAAATTTCATCAGAGTTTCCTTTAAGGAAAACAATTCATTGTTTCTGTGCTTCATATCTGGCTGAATAGGACTCGCGTGGCTGGGTATGATGTAAAGCAAGCATTGTACGGATGACTGCAGTTGCCAAGGGGATCGTGATGCAGGCCTTTCTTCTCTTGGAGGTGTATAATTGCAGGTACTCAGAATAGATATAAATCCTTATCCTACTTTCAGTGGTGCTCAGCAACCCACCACTTTCTTTGGAGACAAAAGTAGGAAGATAAAAAAAAAATTGAAATTCAAAGCAGGTGGGGTGACATGGCAGGGCCAACGTGCAGAACCATCCGGTCACATCCCAAACATATTGCAAATGTGTTAAGTCTCTGGGGGAATTCAAAGGGTCTGCTCATACTGTCACTTTCTCCCTACATCCCAGAAGCCATATGCTTGCAATAGCATGGGGAAATGTTCTCGGGAACCAGGTTGAATAAGGATACACTGAAGAGTGATTCCACAACAAAGTGTTCCCTAGCATGGGCATTGCTTCTGGCAAGGCTCATGCTAACTTTTCCTCCCATTTGATCATAGCCATGTGCAGTGCCAATGGCAGACAACTGTTCGCACTACAAAAACTCAGTGTTTGAATTGGCCTAAAGATGTACGATGGAATGAATCTATTTACCATGTGTTTCCCATGAGGCAAATTGGAGCTACACGGAGGGCAACAGAGATCAGGAAAGCTGTGTGAAGAATGAGAATGGGGAATAGATTCAATGCAGTTCACATTTAAAGGCAAAATTATCTAATTTACACTTTCCAAAACAATGTGATACAAAGCTATCCTTCAAAATTTGCACTTCTCTGAATTTTGCAGTGCCGTTCTCCAGCCAAGTATTGTGTACAAAAATGTATCTACTAAAGTAAGATGTGCATGAATGTAACTTACAAAAATGTATTCCAGGGGAAATTGCTCTGAAAAAAGACATCTATTAAGATAAAGTGATGCTAAAATGCTGACAAGTTTTCATGGGGATTTTAATTATGAAAACAACATAGACTGATGTAGAAATATGGGTAACAGGACCTAGGATTTGAAAAATGATAATCTTAGAGAGATCTAAATTGATAGATTTACCCATTCCTAGTAAGGTACAATGGCTAAACTCTTTTCTTCTTCTGAGGCCACAGTGTTAATCCAAATTAATTTAGCTTTTAATTTAAAATAAAAATGGTGCAGAATAAAGCACAACTTGACTGGCTTAGTTACATGGTTACTAACAGAACACGTGGGGCCTGGAACAAAATATTTCAATGCGGAGTACTGCTGTTCAGGGTTCTATCCACTCAGCCACCTTTTCCAGCACACTCCAATCCACACACATCCCAAGCCAAACCAATTAACATTCCATGCCAAGTCAACATGCTTGGTCTTCATTGAGCTGTAGCTTTCTGTTTTTAATGAAAGGGCTGGTGCGATTCTGTTTTTATTGCAATTAACTGTATGCATTTAATTGATTTTGTTTGTGTGTGTATTTAATTCCAGTAAAGGGTAAAGGGACCCCTGACAGTTAAGTCCAGTCATGAATGACTCTGAGGTTGCGGAGCTCATCTCACTTTACAGGCCGAGGGAGCTGGCGTTTGCTCCGCAGACAGTTTTTCTGGGTCAGCATGTGGTCAGCATGACTAAACCGCTTCTGGCACAATGGAACACCGACACCAGAGCAGTGCATGGAAATGCCATTTACCTTCCCACTGGAGTGGTACCTATTAATCTACTTGCACTTTTTGGCGTGCTTTCAAACTGCTAAGTTTGTCTCATTCTTAATTTGTACTGAAAAGCAAATATTCATGTTTTAACTAAATGGCAAGCTAGTATAAGCACACTCTGTCTAACTGTTACTGGTGAAAATGGTATCATAACTGCTTTATAATATGCAGCTATTTCTTAAAGCATTGTTTAGTACAGTACACTGTACTTCACAGAAGAAGAAACAGAAGAAAAGCCTGTTTCAGTTGAGAGGTACATTGTCTCTGTGTGGGTCTTTTTGAGATCTGTGAATGCACACCACCCATTTTAAGGCCTATCTGGTGGGAAATGTCATTGGAAGGAAAGAGCATATATGGCCTAGATTTGGAAAAGAAAAGAAAAAGCTGATAAGCTACTGAATATATCTTGCTTTGTTCATAAAACCTGGTTATAAATTACATTGCTTGAAATTTTCCCTTTCAGTCTCTTCACCATACTATAGAGGTGGTTATTTTATTTTATTTTGCTACACTGCCCCTTTCCTTCTTCACATGTCCTTCTCCTCTCCTTCCCTCCCTTTCTACTTCACTTGTTTCCTTTTTTCTTGACAAGCAAGGTTGTTTGATGTTGTTTGGCTCTGAAGTGTAATAATAAACACCTGGATAGCTCAGTTGGTTAGAGCATGGTGCTGATAATGCCAAAGTTGCAGGTTTGATACCGTTTGGGACAGTTTCCTGGTCCTGCTTTGCAGGGGGTTGGACTGGATGATCCTTAGGGTCCCTTCCAACTGTATGATTCATTATTAAAATAAAATAAACTGCAGCAGAGGTTGGAAGAGCATGGCTGAGGTGGTTTTGCTGTACCAGCTTCCCACCGCCATGCTTCGTTGCTGGTTACCAAGAAGGGAAGTGAGGCTCTGCAGGCATGGTGGCAGATTCAATCCAATGTTCCCGATGCTGTACCTCCACTGTGCTCAGCTCCCCACTGCCTTGTCCCTTCCCCCCTCATTAACTGGCAGTGACATGCAGCTTGTTAAATAGCAACACAGCCCCACCCATGGCATGGTGACAGCAGCCCCTGTTTACTCGTGATAGCAATTATTCCCTGGCCTGAAAGGTGGGTGTCTGGTCAATTCACAATGCCTGTGAGCACTCAGATTCCACCATGTTAATCGTCTATGATTTCCATTATGCAGGGCTACGTTCTTCATGCAAATAGGTGGGCTACGGTGTCTTTACTGTGTGGCATTATGACACCTTCCTGGCTTGACCTGGTCCCATTTTCCCATATTAGTTGGCATTGTTTCTGACCTTTGTTTCTGCTTTGTTTAATACGTGAGGCGTATTAAAGTTATGAAAACACATACCTAGAATAATTTGACTTCAGAATAAACCTATTATGTTCCTTAGGCAGAACTGGTCATACGCTCTCAATAGGAGAAACTTTAGTACAGTGGCTTTGGAAAGGATTTCTTCCCAGCTGGCTCATAAACTTGTGGAGGGAGAAATTCTTTCCTTTCCTCATTTGGATACTTCCTCCTCGCTTCTTGATTTGTAGCATTCATTTGCTGGCTGCCATGACTCACCTTGTCCTGAAAGCTCTTGCTAAATAGTACTATGTGTATTAAAACAGCAGCTCTGTGATAACTGTTCTTCAGCCAAGATTCAGAAGCTTTCAAAACAAAGTATGACCCAAAATGCCCAGTAAAATCAAATTGTAACAGGGTAGAATAAAATGCCAGCATAAAACAATATAAGCATACTAAAGGTTAAGGGTGTTTCCAGATGGGCTCTTCTATTGCAAGTTGGTCATTCAGATCTGATTTTTGCTGTGTGTGCGTCTGGCCTATGAGCTTCCAATACATTCCCCTTTCCTGAGATGTAATATTTATTGCTATTCTGTTGCTTGCTCTTCAAACCAGTGGGAGGAGCCTGACCAAATATATCTGAGATGCATTTTCCTATCCTTTGCCTCAGACACTCTTCCCCTGCCCTCCACTATCTTCTTCCACTCTGGAATTTCAGTGTCCAAGTGCACAATAGCTAACTACTAGCCTTCTCCACAATGCACACAGTAGAAGCTTGGGTTCTTTTTTCGGGGGGGGGCAGGGAATGTCCATTTGCATTTTTTAATACTGAGGTCTTGTGCAATATTCAAATCCACATGTACTGTGATTATACTTTCCAAGTAACCTCCTACATTTACTGTGTAGCGATCTTGAGAGACTATCTTGTCTCTTCCAAACTTGGCATGTAGCAATCAACGGAAATCCTGTAGGTAACAAGTTTCCACTCCAGCAGTGACTGCAGATGTAAAATGTATTATTTTCTACTCAAGTTACATTAAGGGGAAATGTAGATTAAACATTTCTAAAATTAAGGATTATCATTTTAATGGCAGTGACAAAGGGTAGTATTCATCCCATCAGCACATGAATTTTCACTTGCACAATGAGACACCCTCTCCCCTCTACACCCCTCACAAATCTGGTCCAAATGGTACAGCAAACCCCTAGAACAGATTTAGGAGTAAGTGGGGAAGGAGGAGAGGTGAATATTCCATTGCTCAAGGGGAAATCTTTCTTCTGACAGAAGGTTCCTTGAGTGCTACATTGGATTCCACTCGCTGTGTGGATGCCACAAGAAACTTGTGAGAGTGAGTGGTATTGATTACACAATAAGCTTCCATCTGGAAGCACCTTAAAAAGATTGGGCAGCTATAGCTATATTATAATATATAATATACAACAATACAATACAATACAATACACAATGCAACACAATACACTACAATACATTCAAAGACAGTTTACTTATTGCCTCTTTTCTTCCAACCTGCATGCTACCTTCAGTGAGAGACTGTGGCAGGCTTCAGTATCACATAAGAGCCTGCTGGATCAGGCCAAAGGCCCATCTAGCCCACCATTGTGTTCTTACAGTAGTTAGCCAGATGACCATGGGCAGCTTGCAAGCAGGACCAAAGCTCATCCTCACTCACTTTGTAAGTACCAGAAACCAGTATACAAAGGCATAGGGTAGAGGAAGAACACAGTCTCCATGACTAGTAGGCATCAATAGCCTTATCCTCTAGGAAGTATAATAACATATTTATAGGAGACATATAGAAAACCAGTTATAGTGGTACCTCTGGTTGCGAACAGGATCCGTACCAGAGCCCCGTTCACAACATGAGCAGAATGCAAGCCGCATGTGCGAGGGTCGTGATTCACCACTTCTGCGCATGTGTGTGATGTCATTTTGAGCATCTGCGCATGCGCAAGTGGCGAAACCCAGAAGTAACCCTTTCCGGTACTTCCGGGTCACCGCAGGACACAACCTGAAAAGATTTAACCTGAAGCATCTTTAACCCGAGGTATGACTGTATCAATTTAGCTTCATAAAATGTGTGATATAATTGGTTTCATTTATTTCTGTACCACCTTTTCACAGTGACCTGTGACCAAAGTGACTTTATTATACATTATTATACATTATTATTATTATTATTATTATTATTATTATTATTATTATTATTGAAACAAAAAAATCATTTACAAAACATAGTAAAAAATTCAAATAGGACAAAATCAACTATTCAGAAAACATAAAAGAAATTGAATATCACAAAAGAAAACTATCTATATTTAACTATATACAGTAGGTACAGAGCAAAAAAGAATGTTAACAAGCAATTAAGTCAACATTCAGGTTTGACTATTGTACTGGTAAAAAGAGACCAACACATCTCTCCTATCTTTTCTTCAGCCACAGCTTCCGAATCATTCTGCCTCAACAGTCCTGATGTCACAGTATATGCTAGGAAGCTTCATGCTAGAATATAAGGTGAGAATGAAATGAAGGTGTCAGAGTGTATCACTGACAGGCATAGAGAGACGGTATCAAGGGCAGGGAAGCCAACGCAATTTCTCTGCTCTCCTCCACTTCGGACAACTTATTTTGTTGTTTTTAAATATAACTATTCACATATGGTGATACAAAAATACTCTAGGTGTCTTAAAATGAAAAAGCAAAATGCTTACAAAAGGACAACCAAGAGAACATAGATAGCTGTCAGGGAACTGCCATCAGCTCAGAGGCAGGAGGTGGAAGGGCAGTTGGGTTACAGGGAGCCGCCAAAGATCATGAGAAGTGGCTCATCCTCCGGGGAGGAGCGAAGCCACGCCTCCAGTGGGGAAGGGATGCAGGGCTCGGAAGATGCAAGGGAGAGCCGCAACACTGAACCTGAGCAAAGCAGGGGGGGAAGCAGGTCCCCCTTTGCCCATGCCCTCTCTGCGCAGAAGGCTTACACGCAGAGAGGGGAGGCATAGGATGGGGGTCAAAAAAAGTTTAAGGACCTCCCACTCCCAGATTCTGCTAGCGACTGAGCAGACATGGAATTGAGTCGATCTGCATTGTGAACGTTTTGGACAGATAATAAAGCCTTGAAAAGACCTTGCCTGATTGCTCTCGAGAAAATACGCCAGCACACATAACAATAGCCATTGAAATTCAAGCCAAACAAACTAACACAACAGAGGAAAATAGTGAGTCTCTTGGTCTATTTAGCCCGATGCTATCAATACTGACAGTGGATTTCCAAGGTTTCAGTCAGAGACCTTTCTCAGCCCTACCTGGAGATGCCATGGACTGATCCTGGGAACTCCTGCATGCAAAGCAGATACTCTGCCACTCATCTTGTTTCTTCCTCTTCTTGTTCTAGCAGTAGCACACACAAGCCATATATATTGTTATGGGTTTGGGGGAGGGGGAGCAGGCTGTATGCAAGATTCTTCTAATGGTTAGGCTGGGCACCATCCATTCCACTTCACTGTCCAGGCGACTTGGGCATTTAGTGTCTTCTGTATAGTTGGCACTGTTTTGTGAAACAGGAGGAAGACATGTAGAGAAGACCTGTCAGGAAAAGAGAAAGTGAAGGAGACAGCAAGACCGAGCTCCCTCAGAGACTCTAGGAAGCTTCATTTGGTCAGGATCAAGTTTACACTTCCAGAGTTAACACTAAATACATGACTTCTGGTAAATGAATCACAATAGGTGCTAGAGGGCCGTGAAAATTTGCATCCTGGGCTTTTTAGACTCGTCTACCCATGTACTCGGACGTCTACCCATGTACTCTGACGTGGGTGGCGCTGTGGGTTAAAGCCTCAGCGCCTAGGGCTTGCCGATCGAAAGCTCGGCGGTTTGAATCCCCGCGGCGGGGTGCGCTCCCGTCGTTCGGTCCCAGTGCCTGCCAACCTAGCAGTTCGAAAGCACTCTCGGGTGCAAGTAGATAAATAGGGATCGCTTACTAGCGGGAAGGTAAACAGCGTTTCTGTGTGCGGCTCTGGCTCGCCAGAGCAGCGATGTCACGCTGCCCACGTGACCCGGAGGTGTCTTCGGACAGCGCTGGCCCCCGGCCTCTTTGAGTGAGATGGGCGCACAACCCTAGAGTCTGTCAAGACTGGCCATGCAGGCAGGGGTACCTTTACCTTTACCTTTACCTTTACCCATGTACTATCTGAAACCAAAGGGGCACATTGGTTGCCAGATGTGAAATATATTGGCATTCTTTTCAGCTCTCCTACTGCAGTAAAGTGATAGAACTCACAGCCTAAACATAGAAGGAAATAGGAGAAATGATACAATTATTCTGTGAACTAACATAACAAGTAGGAGAAGACCAGTTATATAATGCTCTCACTATCGCTATCCAGTTGCCCCTAGGAGAATTATCAGCAGTTAGTAGTTAACCTTTGCCCTACTACAGCAATGAGTCCCAGCCAGCAAGTGGTCAAGGATGATGGGAATTGTAGTCCAGTAACATCTGGAGAGCCACAAGTTCCCTGATTTACAAATCAGGTGAAATTGTATAACCAGTGCTTTTTTCTGGGGGGATGCGGGGGGATGCATACCCCTAAACGTTTTGTGAATCTAAGTTTGGCCTCATTGAGGGGCAGTATTTCAATATGAGTAGGAAAATGAGAGTACCCCTAAACACCTTTTTAAGGAAAAAAAGCATTATGTATAACTCAGTTGCAAATTATACTATTATACTTTCCTATTAGATGCCCAGGGAGAGAGAACAACTTTTTCCTGCATGGCAACTCACAATTTTCTTGTACCCTCTTGGGCAAAGATTACATATATGAAACAAGCAATAATGGATTCTTATCACTCCCCCCCCATTTTCTATCCATAGATTGAAGAGGATGTGACATAATTGTGTTATTTCAGGCAATAAAACAAATCATCCACCGCAGAGAAGTAATCATGCAATTTCAAATGGGTGATTAGGCACCTGGATTTTGAAGCTGGTTTTTTATGTTTTAAATAGATCCTACTGTATTTCCCCTTTCAATTGTGAAATATATCTAAAGAGATGTGGGAAAAAGAGGCTTCACATAATTATATATATTTGTTTTCTGTGGGAGGGAAGATATTTTTTCTGCCCTGTGCATGTATTTTTATCAATTTACAGTGTAATTCTATGCACATTTGGAAGCCAGTCCAACTTGGATTCATTTGCAAGTAAGCAATATACGTAGGTTTGCGGCCTGTAAGGATATTGGTGAATTGAATTGTGCATGTATGGTTATATGAAAGAATTGGAAGGAACACAGAAGGTGGAGGTGGGAGGAAGTTCCTTATGAAACTTTTAGGAGGAACAGATTGAGCTTCCCTGCCTCCCCCCTCCTTGCTTTCCCTTTTCTTTGTCCAAGAATTTCATACTGTGGGCTCTCTTGTTAATTTACTGTGATACTTTAAGAAGCAAGGAAAGCTGTTATAAATCCCACAGACAAAAGAGGAGCTGTAGGAGGCTGGAAGACAGATGATGATTATATCACAGAGTAGTGTGCAGTGTGGCAACCTATTTATATTATTTTGAAAAGCCCAAGGCAATGAGGTCAGATCAATTTGATTCAGTCTACATAAGGTCAGCTGTGAAGTTATGATCCACATCCAAATTCATCCTAAACTCTTAGGGCTGAGGGTTTCGATCCTAATTCTTATTCATTTGCACTTCAATAAAAAGAGTTTTTTTTCATGTTTGGGATTGAGTGGGGGAGAGGGAGAGGGAAATGGAAAGAGAGGTGAAGTGATTGCCAACTTGACCATGCAAAGGCCTTCACTGAAGGTTTTTGGGTCTAGGAATGGAATAGTAGCCAAGGCAGTGCCCTCCAGATATTGTTGTACTCCAGCTCCCATCGTCCTTGACCATAGGCTGTGCTGGTGAGGGTGGATGGAGGTTGGAGTCCAGCATCATCTGAGGAGGCACCACATTGGGCCACCTTGAGCAACAACAATCAGCAATAAAGAATTTCACATAGAAGAAAACTCAGGACTGGGGTTACAAAAGTACAAAGCTGTTCTGTAGCATGACAGGTTGTGACTGGTACCTCTAAAAGGTGCATATATTCTGCCAAGGTCATGACATAGTTCTGCCCATAAGACAACCCAATGGTTCTTTGACCTCACATGACTATAAATACTTCCAGGTCAGGTTTGAAACTTTGTTTTGACAGCAGCCAATCTCTGGCCCTCTTGTGGCTTCCTAGTTTTGTGTCTGTCTGTCTGTTTCTCTTGTATGTCCTTGTCTTCCTGAATTATTTCTCCACCATTTTTTGCTGGATTTCAGATTCTGACCTTTATTGAAGCTCCTAGGGATCTGCCTCCATAACTCCATCCATTACTCTCTTGTCTAAATTCTAGCAAGATTCACTTTTCAGCTTGCTCTGGTGATAGTCATTAAGGCTGCAGATGAAAAACAGCAACTGTGGTCATTAGATTGGAATATAGTTAGCTTGCTCTTTTGCACGCTTCAAATCTTTCCCCCTTGCACTTGAGAGCTGTAGACCAAGAACAATTATGTGTCCCTTCCCCAGCAATGCATATGAGCTAAAAGCAGGTCTCAACAAAAGCAAAGCATTTTTAAAAAATCATTGAAATGATCTATAATCAAATTGTTACAGAACAACAACACCATCTCATATCAGTAAAACAAAAAACAAGAACCCAAGAACAAACAATTCAATAAACAATAAGTTGATATCCATGTATTAATTAAGAGCAATCCTGGATCAGTTAAAAGGGGATAGTGGAGAAATCCCCCCCTTTCCCAGTTCATCAAATGCTAGTGGTCATGAAGAAGCAGACTGACAATCTGATTTATACACCTGGAAGTAATATCTTGGAATCTACTGTTTGTGGAAGAACTACCCATGGCAAAATTAAACAGTGACTGCTGTTACTATATCTGCTGGGCATGTAGTAGCCTATTCATAATTAATTTAGCCATCCAATTTCATGTCTAATAGACCCATTCAAGAGTCATCAACATGTCTGCCACTAATCACCTCATCCCCTCAGTTGCACAAGGTCAAAGCAGAGAAGGAATGGAGACTGAATTCCTCTCTCCCCTACAGGTGCTTTCTTCAGGTTAAACAAACAAAAAAAAAAATTCTTTGGTGCCCATCAAACACATCAGTCATCTTTGGTTGGCAGTTAGTTACATTCCATAGAAACACCACTGTCTATCACAGTTATATCCTTAAGGTGGTGTACAGTTGTGTTTTTTCTTGTTTTTCATTTTATCCTTACAATAACCCTGATAGTGACTGGCCCAAAACTCACTTCATGAGTTTCTTCTCTGATCAGTAATTCCAATCACACTCTTTGGTTCCATGCTCAACAATCAAACCACTACATCACATATTTTTTTAATAAGTAATAAGCTGAAGGAGCATCTCTACTCCCATCGTTCTACCTGGACACTGACGTCCAGCGCCGAGGGCCTTCTGGCATTTCCCTCACTGTGAGAAGCCAGGTTACAGGGAACCGGGCAGAGGTCCTTCTTGGAAGTGGCACCCGCCCTTTGGAATGCCCTCCCACCAGATGTCAAAGAGAACAAGAACTACCAGACTTTTAGAATACATCTGAAGGTATCCCTGTTTAGGGAAGCTTTTAATGTTTGATGCATTACTGTATTTTAATATTTTGTTGGAAGCCACCCGGAGTGGCTGGGGGAGCCCAGCCAGATGGGCAGGGTATAAATTATTATTAATAATAATAATAATAATAATAATGGCATCTGCTGCCATCCTGCAGTACTAGAATCCACCCCAGACATCAGAATCATTGGCCATAATAAATTAAAGAAGGTCTTGGTTATGGATCTCAATCTATCACAACAAATACAGTATGGTGCGCTGATTTCATTGCAATTGCTGTGTATTTGTTAACTACTAAGATATTAAGGGTGGAATTTAACACTGCTCTAAGGAGATCATTCTGTCAGTGGAAATGTGTTGTGGGCGTGGGAGCCAAGTTGCATGATTCAGTTGAATCCGGCCCTTAGTAAACAGAAAAGGGGAGAATATTATCAAAGCACAAAGAAATCAAATGTTGCAAAACCACAGATGCTGAAATGAGAGTGACTGAAGTTGTGATAAAAAAACCATTCAGACTATTACCTTATGTATTGCCTTTAGATTATAATCAGAACATACAGCTAACAAGCATAGAAGTTGCATTAACTTAAGCATTTGCATTTTCCTGCCAGGAATACAGTAGTACCTCGGGTTAAGTACTTAATTCATTCTGGAGGTCCGTTCTTAACTTGAAACTGTTCTTATCCTGAAGCACCACTTTAGCTAATGGGGCCTCCTGCTGCCGCCGGGCCGCCGGAGCACGATTACTGTTCTCATTGTGAAGCAAAGTTCTTAATCTGAAGCACTATTTCTGGGTTAGCAGAGTCTGTAACCTGAAGCGTATGTAACCCGAACTACCACTGTATCTCTGTAAGGATAAAATACTGCACCTATTTATTTGGGAATGAATCTCAGTGAAATCAGTAGTAACTGGCATATGGCCTTGCCTAATGTAATGGATGGATTCCTATGTAAATTTGAAGGTTGTTGCTTGTGGTGTATTCAGACACAGTGAATTAATGGTGCACTGTCCTATTAGGAGAAGACCAGACCAGCTTCCAGCTACCTATTTCTACTGGTTCTTTCCTTCGACTAAGTCAGAGAAACCCTGCCGTAGGCTAGGAATGTACAGCCCTGCCAGGGGGAGGTATATAAAACCTGGTTTATCAGAACAAAATAAAAAAAATCCTTCCAGTAGCACATTACAGACCAACTAAGTTTGTTATTGGTATGAGCTTTCGTGTGCATGCACACGAAGGCTCATACCAATAACAATAACCAATACTGGAAGGAATTTTTTTTATTTTGTTTTGACTATGGCAGACCAACACGGCTACCTACCTATATCTGGTTAATCAGGTGAGTTATGGTAACCTTTGAATAAACAACATTCATCAAACATCTCTACTAATCTGTGAAAGCTGTCAACCTTACTTTTAAAATACCAAGGGGAGAAGAGGTAGATTAAGAAAGTGTATTGATTGATTGCTGTATGTTATTCTAGTCTTATTGGATATAGAACAACAACAACAACCTAAAAACCTCTAAGTGAAATGCTGGGGTGACAAATTCTGGCATGACAAGTAAATATGGATCAGGATAAGATTGAACTTCAAGTATATGTGCTTACCTGTTTTGTTTTTTTACAGGTTTTTTTTTGTAAACTTGCTGGTATTGACTAAAAGCTATTTTGCTCTATGTGAAGTGTCACTACTGCTACTTGTACACCTAGACATTTATTTAATACCAATGTTTTAGGCACCAAAAGAACAGTGATCCTGTTGTCCACTAGTTTATAATCTACATTAAGTGAACAAAATAGAGAAGGGGATGAGAGCTCTGATATTGACAAATGACAGGAGGAAGTCATATGACAGTGGAAGTGTAGGAAATTGAGGCTATACCCGAGAAGAAAAGCTTTGCTGGAAAAGTGAATCTCACTTTGAGGAAGGGCACACAGGAAGTATGGGGCATCATTTCATGAGAAGTAATAGCTACGGGAAAGGAAATTGATGGTGAATGAGCTTCATACGTTTTTGGCAGTGATAAGTGTTCAAAGGGGAGACAGTCTGGACTGCAAAGCAACACACTAAGTTTTAGAATATCTATCAAGGGTTTTCTTCTGGTTTGTAATAAGAAAATGGGTGCTTCCAATCACACATTGTAGCAAATGGTTATTTTGCTATTAAGAGACTGGGCAACTGCTTCTTTCTTCATTGCATGTTGACTAATGAACTGACGTGAGACTGGGTATTCTGAACAGAGAATTAAAGAAAATAGATGTAACAGAGGAGATAATGGACAGACAAGGACTAATGGTGCCCGAGTGTGGTGCTAACCAGAGAACCATTTTCTTTTTAGAAACTGCTTCTAGGTAAAATGTCAGGTATGGTGCTCTTACCATCGGTGGAACAAGACTGACAATATTCGATCTCTGAAATATTCGATCTTTGACAAGACTCGATCTCTGAAATCAGAGACCTTTATACATGTGCTGATAGCAGGCACCCATCTTCAAAAATCAATCCTATCATAGGAATAGATACAGAGGTCTAGAAAATGTTGATTGTCCCTCCAGTTTCTATCTTGAAGGTGTGGTCTTTAGTAGAAAAGGATATTTTGTGGCCTAAGATGGACATGGTAAGGAGGTAAGACAGGCTAGGGAAGAGGAGTAGGGAAATAAAATGGAGAAAAGCATAGGAAGTGCAATTTCCTGAGAGCAAAATCAGAATATTCCTGAAGTATAATGTACCATTTAGCAATAAAGCACATGAAAGACTAACTAGATTGCTTTTTTGACCAATTTGCAAAATCGGTGAATCATAAAAATAAGAGATAGGAAATGTCTATTAGATCATCTACGTCATTCCCCCTCCAATGTAGGGTGAAATTAAGAAATGGACAATATATGCTGTATGTTTGGAGAACCTTTCTAAAAGTTAGAACTAAGACTGAAACAATGTTCCGTGGGAAATGGTGGAAATGACATTGTTTGAAATAACTAATGTTCTGTAGAAAAAGAGAGGTGGAGAGAGAAAACCCTCTGCCATCCCCAAATCTGCTCCAGAGGGGTTGTAGAGCTGCCAGAACAGATTTGTGGGGTACACAAGGGAAGGAGCAGAGGAGATTGTTCCATTGTGCAAGAAGAAATCCTTGGGCTGACAAAATGTTAGCCTTAATGCTACATTGGATACAACCCATAAACATTAGCCAAATAACGTTGCAAACAGCCTGAGCTTCCTATGACCATTTCCCTGCAGTAGGTCCCATTCAATTATTATTGTTGTTGTTGTTGTTGTTGTTGTTGTTGTTGTTGTTGTTGAAGTAGAAAGCTTCTAGAATAGCTACGACATAGCTATTATTTTCAAACATAACATGCTAATGAACTTGTCAGGGAACTGCCATCGGAAGGACAGGAGGTGCAAAGGCTCACTGAGGTTGAGAGAGACGTAGCAGCTGAAGAGGGAACCAGTAGGGGGAGAGCAGGAACTTCAAAGGGAAGAGAGTCGGAGGGATGGCTCAGAGACGCTTCCAGCGAAAACAGCGGGGAGGTCTCAGGACCTCCTATAGGGACACCCATTCCTCACCGGAAACTGTCACGCCGAGAGTCCAGAAGATGTGTTTCCGTTAAGGAGCTTTTATGTTGGAAACGATTCCGAAAGCAACCACTTTCGGATTCTGCTAGCGATTGACGCAGCCATGCCGGAGGGGCTCCGTCACAGGGAGAGGTTTGAAAACCTGATTAAACTCTGAGGGACTTGCATTTTACGCACAAGCAGCTCATCATCCCATCACAGCAATCCGAAAGTCACCGAAAGCCAGCTTGTGCAGGGAGAGGCATCATGAGCGACCCAGCCGGAACCGGAGGAGCAGGAGCAGCTGGAGGGGGTCCAAGCCTGGAAGAAAGGTACAGGGCGTTGGAAATCCAGCTTGCCATGCAAACGGCGAGGCTTGAGGAGAGGAGGGCTCAGGATGCAGAAAAGGGGAAGGAGAAAACCACCCCGCTCGCCAGAAAGGTGCCAGGATTGGTGCAGAAATTCGGGGGGGATCCCAGAAACTATCATGCCTTTAGAACAGAGATGCAATACGCTCTCAACCTGCAGTTTGACGACTTCCCCGACGAGGAATCGCGAGTGGCTTTTGTAATTGGCCATCTCGAATCGGGGGCGAAGGACTGGGTTAGACCCCTGATGGCAGTGAATAATGAGATCCTAAAGGACACGAGGAAGTTTTTTCGTGCCATGGACCTGATGTTTTCCAGCGACATTGAGCAGGGAGTGGTGCGAAGGCAGTTAATGGCTTGCAAACAGGGGAGCCGATCTGTCCGTGAGTACTGGACTGAGTTTACAATGTTGATTCATAAATTGGGGTGGGACCTATCGGCGGAACCCATCCAGATGCTTTTCGAAGAGGGGCTTTCTTCGGCCGTTAAAGATGAACTTTCCCGGGGGCCCAGGGCGGAGTCTATGGACCAGCTGACCAAATCCGCGCTGGCCATAGGAGCGCGCCAGGAAGCGAGGGCTTTGGAAAGGCGGGAAGGGAAAGGAGAACGTTGGAGGGAGCTCCGCATTCCAGACATTCCAGAGCCACCTTTCCCGCCGGGAGAGCCGATGGAGGTTGGAACAGCGCGGGCGCGCGCAGTTTCAAATCCCAGTGAAGGGCGGAAGAAGGAGGGAAAGAGCGCCAAGAAAGGTTATCTCTGCCAACAGCCAGGGCACTTTGCCAGAGTCTGCCCACAAAGAAAGGAATGGCAAGGGATGGCAGGAGCTGTTGGGGAAAAGGAGGAGGAGAGCAAGGAGCAAGTAAAAGCCAACGCCTGGCTGCCACCGTCGGGGCACAGCAGCCAGGCCAAAGAGCAGTGAAAGTGCCCACGCCAGACCCTCCCAGACCTGCTTTAGTGATAGAGGTGTTGCTAGAGCTGCCCAACGGACACCCACTACAGATCAAGGCGCTTTTGGATTCAGGCAGCTCCTGTAATTTCATGAGTAAGGAGTTTGCAGCTGAGCACCAGATACAGACCATCCCTTTAGGTAACCCCTTGCAGGTGACCACGATTGACGGCAGAGAGCTGTTGGGAGGAGAAGTTAGCCAACAGACAGTCCCGATGATAATGAGGGTGGCAAGGCACACCGAACGGATAGCGTTTAATGTGGCCACCTTGGGAGGAGCTCCCATCATTTTGGGGATGAGCTGGCTGGCGCTACACGATCCGCTAGTGGGCTGGCATCAGAGGGTGGTCTCCTTTGGGTCAGCGCATTGCCTAGAACACTGCAAGCAGGGGAAGGTTCCGGGAGGAGCCAGAGTCACCCTAGCCGGGATGGAAGTATTGGATAAAGGGAAGGTGCCCCCGCAATACGCAGATCTGAGCAACGTATTCAGCGAAAGGGAAGCAGACAAACTGCCGCCGCATAGACCCTTTGACTGTCAAATCAACCTACTCCCTGGGGCCCAACTCCCAGTGGGCAAGCTGTACGCCATGTCAGACAGGGAGATGCAGGAGTTGAGGGAATTCATTGACAAAAACCTGAAGCGAGGTTTCATCAGAGAGTCCCGAGCGGTGGGGGGCAGCCCAGTGTTTTTTGTGGACAAAAAAACCACAGATAAGCCGAGACTTGTAGTGGACTTCAGGGCCCTGAATGCAGTGTCGGAACCCCTGGCTTTTCCTATGCCCCGAATTGATGACATTTTGACCAGGGTGAGGAAGGGGAAGATTTTTACAAAACTGGACCTGCGGGGGGCGTACAATCTGATACGCATAAGGAAAGGGGATGAATGGAAGACCACCATGTTCACCCCTTTGGGAGCATTTGAATACCTCGTTATGCCCTTCGGTCTACAAGCAGGCTCGGCGTGCTTTCAAGCTTTTATGAACCACGTCCTGGGACCTTTGCTCTACAAGAATTGTGTGGCCTTTTTAGATGACGTGTTGGTGTATTCGGAAGATGAGGAGCAGCATGTGAGGGACGTGCGAGAGGTGTTGGGCAGGCTGCAAGCCAACCAGCTGTGGGTGAAACTGGAGAAGTGCCAGTTTCATACCAAGGAGGTGGAATTCCTGGGGTACCGCTTGTCAGACAAGGGATTGGCCATGGATCCAGGCAAGGTCCAAGCGGTACTGGAATGGAAGACACCGAAGACCAAGAAGGATGTGCAAAGGTTCCTGGGGTTTGGGAACTTTTATCGGAAGTTCATCAAGAACTTTGCACACTTGACGGCACCCATCACCGACTGCCTCAGCAGCAAGAAGAAATTTGTTTGGACGGCGGAGGCGGAGCGAGCATTTGAAGAACTGAAAAGGGCTTTCGCCTCGGAAGAACAACTTCTGCATGTGGACTTACGAAAACCCATGAGAGTGGAAACCGACGCGTCCGATCGGGCGATCGGGGCGGTACTTCTTCAACCGGGAAGGAATACGTCGGAGTGGAGACCGTGTGCCTTCTTCTCGAGGAAGCTGAATAAGTCCGAGAGGAACTACACGGTGTATGACAGGGAACTACTCGCCATTCACGAAGCGTTCCGGAGGTGGAGACATTTATTAATTGGGGCACAACACAAGGTGCAAGTGTGCACCGACCACAAGAATTTAGAGTATTGGAGAACAGCTCGAGTGCTCAACCAACGACAAGTGAGATGGGCACAGGAATTCTCCAAATTCCACTTTGAAATTTGTTATGTGCCAGGCCCAGAAAACGTCAGGGCGGACGCTCTCTCACGCAAACCAGAGTATTTGGAGGGGGAGGGGGCAATCGAAGAGAGACATGTCATCCCTGAGGACCGCTGGGTGTGTGGGGCGGCGCTGGTGGGGCGACAAGAACTGGTAGAGGAAACGGAAAATGATGAGTATGCCCAGGATAAGCTCAGAGGTCTCAGGGGGGAGGGCGAGAGCCCCGGAGGTTTTGAGGAAAGAAATGGGGCATTGTATTACAAAGGGGCGCTGTATATACCAGAAGGTGAATTGAGGGGAAGAGTACTCAAGCAGTTGCACGATAGCCCCACGGCGGGACATTTTGGGCAACACAAGACCATGTGGATGGTTACCAGGGAATTTTGGTGGCCCAAGGTGAGGGAAGACGTAAAGGAGTATGTAAGAAGGTGTGACCAATGTCAGAGAGCCAAAGGGGAAAGAAGGGCGCCGGCAGGGTTATTAGAACCATTACCCACACCAGAACGGCCTTGGGAAGCGGTATCAATAGATTTTATGACGGATCTGCCAAAGTCCAAGGGGAAAACAGCCATCATGGTAGTAGTAGACCTGTTAACTAAGATGTGCCACTTTGTAGCATGCTCACATGCAGTCACAGCGGAAGAAACAGCGAAGTTGTTTGTAGAACACATATTTAGGTTGCACGGAGCCCCCTTGAGGGTGATCTCAGACCGCGGCAAACAATTTACTTCCAGGTTCTGGAGGAAGCTCATGAGCTTGCTGCACGTGGAAGTCAATTTTTCGACTGCCCGGCACCCTGAAACCAACGGGCAGGCGGAAAGAGCAAATGGCATCCTCCAACAATATTTGAGGTGTTATGTCAATGACAGAGAGAACGATTGGGTCGAAAAGTTGGCGCTGGCAGAATTTGCCTACAACAATGCGGAGAATGTGTCCACAGGGATGAGCCCCTTTTTGGCTAATTACGGGTGCCACCCCAGGGCATTTCCAGGGGAGGGAGGGGAGAGATGGAGCGTCCCAGCGGCCGAACATTTTGTAGAAGAGATGGAAGCGATCCATCATCAGCTCCAGCTCAACTTAGAAAGGGCCAAGGCACAATATAAAAAGCAGGCAGACAAGAACAGAAGGGAAGGTGAAACCATAAGGGTGGGGAATCAGGTGTGGCTGTCAACCCAAGGGTTGCCGTTCAAAGGGGGTTGTAAAAAATTAAGACCCAAAAGATTGGGACCCTTTGAGGTCATTCAGCAGGTCAACCCAGTGGCTTTCAAACTCCGGTTACCCAACCACATGAAATTGCACCCAGTGTTCCACAGGTCGTTACTGTCACCATACAGGGGGGGACGTGAAGGGGAGCACACCAGGGGACCAGCCTTGGAAGAAAGGGAAAGCAGCAACCATGTAGCGGAAATCCTCGATTCCAGGTGGAAGGGAAATCAGGTGGAGTATTTGGTGGCGTGGGAAGGGGAACCGGAGTCAGAAAACACCTGGGTGACTGCAGGGGAGGTCAATGACGAGGTTTTAACAGAAACGTTCCACCAAAGATTCCCGAGGAAACCACAGCTGGTAGCAAGGTTTAGGAGGGAGTATTTCGGCACCACCGATGAGGAAGAGGAACTGGAAGGATTCGCGGAGTCGGAGTTGGAAGAGGGAATGGACTCCGATGACGAGGAGTACCGAGAGACCAGGGGCAGCAACAAGTGGAGGGAAGTGTTTGAAACTTTGGACGATGAGGAAGGTTCTTTCAGGGGTTTTACCTCCTCACCGCCCGTAGGGGAGGAGACGGGAGGGGGTGAAGGGGGCCCTGGAGGGGAGGTGGATGTCAGGGAACTGCCATCGGAAGGACAGGAGGTGCAAAGGCTCACTGAGGTTGAGAGAGACGTAGCAGCTGAAGAGGGAACCAGTAGGGGGAGAGCAGGAACTTCAAAGGGAAGAGAGTCGGAGGGATGGCTCAGAGACGCTTCCAGCGAAAACAGCGGGGAGGTCTCAGGACCTCCTATAGGGACACCCATTCCTCACCGGAAACTGTCACGCCGAGAGTCCAGAAGATGTGTTTCCGTTAAGGAGCTTTTATGTTGGAAACGATTCCGAAAGCAACCACTTTCGGATTCTGCTAGCGATTGACGCAGCCATGCCGGAGGGGCTCCGTCACAGGGAGAGGTTTGAAAACCTGATTAAACTCTGAGGGACTTGCATTACGCACAAGCAGCTCATCATCCCATCACAGAACTCTTGTCCTCATGAACTCTTGTCCTCATGGGAATAAACAATTGCACCATTTCCCATAATGTGAAGTGTAAAGTGTTGGCACATGGAGGAATAGATGACAATAAAATAAAAATATTTGAGTTCCTTCCGCATTAAACCTCAAATTGCTTAGCATGGTTTACAAGATGTCCTTATTTCATTCTAGTCCCTCAGTAATATTTGCTTACTTATATATTTATTTACAAAAATATTTATAAAACAAAAATATTTATAATACAAAAATATTTATATACAAGTATTCATTTTTTTAAAAAAATAAAAAGAGTGGTTGACAACAAATCTACTTAAAAGTATACTTCCCCCTCTCTCTATATATATATATTATACATACATATACATACATATATATATATATATATATATATATATATATATATGTAAAAATTGAGAAACAATGGACTGCTAGGAAAAGATTTAATCAGTTTAGAAGCTGAAACAGAGGATTCCTGCTGAATCTTTATTGACACAGTATTCCAGAATACTGAGGACAATGACAAAGGCTCAGTTTTTTGTTGTCAAATGAACATCACCAACTCAGGAAATGGCCAGTGATGTTCCTGTAGATGATCTCAGTGAATGAACTGGGATACAATATCATGAGAGAAGAATGACATAGCAGAAGAAGTCCTGAACCCAGGTCACACTGAATTCACTATAGCAACTGGTATTTAAAGGAGAGATGTAGCCAATCCTTTGCACATTAAACAATTTTCAGATGAGCAGTTAAAAATGCATATCAATATCATGTAATTGTTGGTTGCTTACACACCTAAAGCTGAATTTCAAAAACTGCAAATAACTAACAAGCTTTCTAACCTTTATTGGAGAAAAATAAACTTAAGTCTGCAGTGGTATACTTAGCAAATATAATGGATCAAAGCAATGGAAGACTGCCTTCCTTGAGATGTACTTACCCATGGAGCGATTCTGAGGGCGTCTCGGACATCTGAGGTGTTGAAAGTAAACAAAGACCAATGGGTTAATCAAAAATAACAGTCAACAGTTTCTCTATTGAAAGACCAACTCTTTCTCAACAAAAACACATATTTGATGACGTGTACATTGAGCTGATGTTTCAGCTAAATCTAATTTTAGTGATTGCTGTCGGGTTGGGAGGGATATGCCATCCCTAACATGTATTCTGTGCTAGCTGCAGCTTCTATGGTGTCTTTAAAGGTAGCCCCATATAGAGGGCACTGCAGTAATCTATTTGGCTGGTTACCAGAGGATGGACTGCTTGTAGCCAGGCTGTCTCTGTCTAGGAAAAGTCCTAGCTGACCTAATGTGCTCTAAGCCACTAAAGCCACTAATCCCTTGAGCTTCAAGGGATAATAAGGTTGAGCCTAGGAGCACTCCCAGACTATTTATCTGTTGTTGCTGCTCCACCTCTTTGAAGGCAGCGTATACCACTTTTGGCACAATGAGGCATTAATCACTCCATGAATTCACCTAGTCAGTTGATCCACCTGCTAGCTCTTCTCAGCTGTGAAGAGTCAAGTGTGTGGATGGATTCCAGCATCTTGTCTAGCTCCTCATGCCTAAACAAGTGAAACTGAATATCAAGAAGCCTGACTGGATACCTCTCAAGATACTGCCCCCAGTTCTGGTGTCAAGTTGAAGTCTTATTCACCAAGGAGTTCTTTTTGAAGAAACAAAAACATCATGGCAGCTGTAGAATTGCCTCAGCATTCCCTCCCTCCCTCCGTCCCTCCCTTCTTTCTTTCCTTCCTTCCTTGGAGTTGACCTCATTGAAGTGACTGAATGGGATGAGTGTATGTCTGTTTCCTTCACCTCCTCGGCAGCATGTTCTGCTCCATCCTGTTTCTGTCAGGCCCTAATCCTATCACAGATTTTTAAGCTGAGGTGGGGAGAAGAAAGCATGGCTACCTCATTTAATAGTAAAGCAGCCCTACCCTGATCCTCTGTTGCAGCCAACCAGGCCGTAATGGCAAAGAGACCCCTGGTGCAGGCCCCGGCCAAGTTGCAGGGCACCAGAGGTAAGGCAGTGGCCAATGGTTGGCACACAGCAACAGCGGGGGGATGGAGGCCAGGCACCCACACAAATTGTTTTATGGATGCCCGGGCCCCCAGGACCCCCTGGAGATGGTGCCCTGTTTGTGGAATGGTCTCCCCAGGGAGATGCAGCTGGTGCCTTCATTATACACCTTTAGGGGCTGGGCAAAAGCATTTCTCTTCAGTTAGGCCTTTTGCTGATTCATCTTTTACCCCTTTTAAATATTTGTGGGAAGGGGTGAGGGGATGCGGGGTATTGGTTTGTGGTTTTGTTCTTGTTTTTATTGCGTATTTTGTGTTTTTACATTGTAATTTTATGTTGTGAATCAACCTGAGATCTACAGACGAAGGGTGGTATGCAAATGAAATACTAATAATATTAAAAAAAACAAAACACTGCCACCCTGAAATCCCACCCCACCCCCCACCAGGTCCCCATAGTAGCAGAAATCACCCTGCTCTCTCATTGGGGAAGGGGGTGGGAATGATCCCAGGAAAGAGTCATCTAATTTTTCAGGACAGCAAGAGTTGAAACCACATCAAGGGCATGAAGTATTTATCTTAGGTTGCAATTCATACACATTTACTTGGGAGTAAGGCCCCTTTTCTCAGTGGAACATATTTCTGAGTAAATATATATTTGGCCACATAATCCTTCACTTTTAATATTAAAGTAGCCAGGCTTTGAGGGGATAACTGCTCATTTCTTTTCCAAAATAATTAGATTTAGTGATGTATGTTTTAGAAGTCAGATGATGGGGATTTTTTTGTTCACCAGTGTGGACTTCAAAGGGAATGCAAAGCGCGATGTACCAGTTTCCTGGGTATGTATGTTAGAAATGCAGAAAACAAGGTTACATGTGTAGGAGGGGAGGGCATGTTGTCAAGGGAGACATCTGTGTTGTTATGGAAACAATCCTAACACAGCATATGGACAAAGAAAGATATAGAGCTGCTTTATACTTCGTCAGACTGAGACATAGCATAGCCACAGAGTTTCACTTCCTCACAGCTTCATCCCAAACCTCCCCAGCAATCTATGCAATATTTAAACCACATGGGAAGGAAACTCTTGTGCAGTTTTAGGGCACATGATGGGGAAGGAGAAAAGGAAAGCCCCACAGTACTAGCAGGAGCCCTTGCACTGCCTTCCACTAGCATGCCAGGTTAGTTGAATCTGAGACAGTGAATCTATAAACACAGTAGGAAAAGATATGTGTCAAAATAATTTGAATAAAACAGATCAAGAAAAGTTTAAGAGAGGTTTATGAGATGGCTAAACACTGAATCATGGGGATAATGTGGTTTAACAATAAATGTGTTGAACTGAACATCACAAGCAAATAGAAAAGGGGCACTTTCACTAATGCTGTGCTCATATTAGTGAAAATACCGTATTTTTCTCTCTATAAGATGCACCAGACCACAAGATGCACCTAGTTTTTGGAGGAGAAAAACAAGAAAAAAAAAATTCTGAATCTCAGAAGCCAGAACAGCAAGAGGGATCGCTGCGCAGTGAAAGCAGCAATCCCTCTTGGTGTTCTGGCTTCTGGGATAGCTGTGCAGCCTGCATTCACTCCATAAGACGCACACACATTTCCCCTTACTTTTTAGGAGGGAAAAACTGAGTCTTATAGAGCAAAAAATATGGTAATTTAGAAAAAAAAATACTAGGGAAATTTGCTTGCAAAAAAGGACACGTTGGCCAAGATTGTATATAAGAATGATTGAATTAGATAAAATGAATATAGACAGATTTCATGCAGAATTGCATTTAAAAAAGAAAGAAAAGAAAGAAAGAAAACAAATGTGAAAATGAAGAGAAGTAAACCTAATACTGGGGAAATGAGAAATCAAGTCAAACCAAAATTATGAGATTCATCCACCCCGGTGTGTGTTTGAGCTGTTTCAGACAAAAATTGTTTGATTATTGTTGTCAAATCTTGAAATTAAGTACTTGGTGCTGCCTGAGAAAAGAGCCCAAAGTGGATTGAAAGGTGGCAGGTTCAAAGGTTTATTCATAGATCCAGCAGCATAGTTTAGCTTGAGGAGGAGCCCAGTGATTTCAGCCAGAGCTTTAATGCAAAGGTTTCTTGGAGGCAAACACTTTTAAGAGGGGAACTATATAGCCATTTGCTTTTCAAGCAACTGGTCAAAAAACAATTAAACAAACAAATTGCTGGGGACACTTTTTGAACTGTTAGTTGTAAATTGAGAGGAAGGACCTTCTAGCTACAATAGCTATGCTCCCCACACATGGTCAGAGACAGTATGCTTCTGAATACCAGTTTTTGGAAATAATAATAGAGGCGAGTGCTTATGGGCTTCCCATAGCATCTGATTGGCCACTGCAAGAAAAGGATGCTGGATTACATGGGACATTGGTCAGATCCAGCAGGCTCTTCTTATGCTTTTTTTCTAGAAAAAAGAGGTGGTGGAGCACCTTCCTTGTTCTCTTATAATGGCAATGGTTCTCACCTGAGAGGTGCCAGAACTGAGTTTGAGTGAGTTCCGGATGAAAAAACGCCCTGCCCTTAAGCCAAATGTGATTTGGTTATTCAGATCTAGGAAGTGCAGTGTGCAGCTATTCTGAGGGATAAATATGATTTCATAGATAGTCTGCATGCCTGTTAAATTACAACCAGCCCTATGAATGTAGAGGAGAGAGACTTGAGACTGCTAAATCACATGTTCACATTGTTCTACTAGCACTATAACACTTCTTCTTCCCTCTCTCTCTTTTTACAATAAAACAAATTTCTAATTTAATGCTGCAGTTGTAGAAATACTACAGTGAAGTTTGCATTTTGTAGCTTTCCCTAAATCTGTGTCATGCAGATGCCATAGTAAATAGCAATATAAAAACGCCTCTCTGATATATATCTTTCCATGGCAAAATACATTTGATCAGAAAAAAGAGAATAGAGCGTCATGCTGGGTTTTGCCTTCCTGTTTCAAAGTCAGGAAACAATGGATTATTACGCATGCCAAATATTTTGTGCAGAAGATGTGCCTCATAATTATTTGATCTCTTCCATCTTGTGACATGACTTCCAAAACATAATTATAATATAATATCATTATAGGGTCTTCATTTAAGAGACTGATTGACATAAAGCAGCATATGTTTGGTGATGTAATGTACCCCTGCCAAGCACCTGCAAAACCATTCAGCCAAAAAAATCAGTGCCGATTGCAGGATCAATCCATCGCAATGCTACACTAAATTGCCCATGCAATAAACTGAAAAAAGGATAGCCCAAACTATTTTGGCTGTCATTGGTCTGTGATTGTGATGAGTCCAATCATCACTGGAAGCAGATGCTGCAACAAATTTCACATTTGATTTTGGCAATTTTGGAAATATCGGCATATATTGGCAAGCATAGGTAAAAGTGGAAGTGTGAAACTTCCATTGGGTTTTGGGTTTCTTTTTTATGTAGATGTTACATAGGTAGGAAAAATGGGTTTGTCACATGTGGAACAGGCTTTCTGCAGCAGATGGGTCCCACAGTTCTTAACATCTCATCAGTCTTGAAATACCATGACTAACCTGGTCTCCCAGGTTCTAGTACAACCACTACACTACTCAGGTTTCATAAAGAAAAATAAATCACCAAATCCAATTGGCATTAACTTGAGAGTTCTTAAATAACTCAAATGTGAATTTGCTGATATTCTAACAAAATTAGGTAGGTTGTTCCAAAGATCTAGACTCTAAACCAGAGGACTGTAAAGTGGCTTATGTAAACAGAGAGAGATTTGGGGTGATCTCGGAAATTATATACTAGTTAGCTTAACATCTGAAAAATTGGTGGAAAGTATTATTCAAGATAAAATAAAAAGGGTGTGTGAAGAAATGCCCAAGGATGGATTGACATTATGATGACAAGTGCAGTTCAATATAAACAAGTGTAAAGTGATGCACAATGGAGGGGGGGAACCCACCCCTAACTTCACATATATGCTAATGGGGTCTGAATGGGTAGCCAACCCAGTGAGTGGGAGCTGTGAAGAAAAGCCAATTCCGTGTTAGTGGTTATTGTGAAAGGGACTGAAAACAAAGCCACCACTTTAAAACAAATCTGTGGTGTGACCACATTTGGAAAACTCTACAGATCTGGTTGCTGCACATCAAAAAGGAGATTGAACAGTTGGGAAAGATCAGAAAAGGACAACCAAGATCATCAAGAGGCTGGAGCAACTCCCCTCTGATGAAAGGTTGCAACATTTGAGGCTTTCTAGTTTAGTAACAGAGGACATGATCGACCTATATAAAATTTTGTACGGCATGGAGGTTTTTTGGCCTCTCTCATAATAATAGAACTTGGTGTCGTCCAATGAAGCTAAGTTATGGAATATTCAGGATAGTAATTCACCCAGCACGTGGCTATGAACAATGGAATTCACTACCACAAGCTACAGAGATAATCACCAACTTGGATGTTCAAAAATATCAATGGAAAATGATGGTTATCAATGGGGACTATCATAAGGGTTGTCTACTACATCCAGTATCAGTTTCTGGTGCACATAGTTAGGGTGAATCCTACCATACTCATGTCCTACTTGCATATCTCCCCCTGATTGGTCACTGTGAGAATAGGTTAGATTTTGATCTGATCTAATGCAGCTCTTTCTCGTGTTCTTATGTTGTAAAAATGGATCAAGAATGGTCCATTTTGCACCACTGCTCCAGAAAGGCCCCAAGTGGGGCAGAGAAATGTGCTGATCTTCTCACTGCAAATTGCTTCCTCTCAACTGACAAATTAGGTTCCACTGCAATATGCTAATTGAGAGTCAGCTCTCAGCCAGTGCACACCTGGCTACAGAAATGGTCCCCAGGTCCAATGAATAAAACCCATTCTGGGGAATCATAGTATCTCAATTGTAAACACATATGTGCACAAAGATAATCCCAGGTTCATTCCTCAGCATGTGTAGTTAAAAGGATACTGAGCAGCTGATCCTTAGGGATTAGCTGCCAGTAACAGTACATAATACTGGACTAGATGAACTAGTAATCTGATTCAGCCTAAGCAATTCCTTGTGTCAATATGTCTATTCACTTTTACCGGTATTCTTTGATGCTTCTATAAAAACGGAACTTTGTTGAGCCTATGGGAAATTCAAGGTGAAAATAAAATAAAGCAAATAGAGGAAGTCTTATCTCACTTTCATATATATATATGTCTATGAGGTAAGGATAGAGCAGTCTCATTTTCAAGTTAACATTGTCTACTCTGTGTCCAATGTCTTTGTTCTGAGTACTACATCATGACAGCAAGTCACAAGCTTGTAATGGAGTGAGGGGGGTTGCATCTCTTAAAGGTTTTTTTGTCCTAGAAATTAGAGGTTTGGCCCTTCAGAAAATGTATTTTGAAGCATGGATACACTTTGATTCTCAGACTGTTTAGGAAAGATCAGGTAGATTCATCTTTAAATGTGAACTAATTCCAATTTCTCTTCCATCCCTTCCTCACATGCACAAAAAGGCATAAGAAAACTGTTAGAAAATATAGAGTTTAGTCATATTAAAAGAAAGAACTTTCTGAGATGGCTAATTAGTTGAGAACTGATGAACTGGAGTGAATCTCAAAAGGTAATATGGTTCATCTACCTGAAATTGGGATATACAGATCCATTGAAGTCTGATCTGCTCCAGTTTTCCAAGTTTTTTTTTTTAAAGGAAAGATCCATAGAAATCTACACAGCACATAATGGGTAAAAATACAGCACATATGATGTGGTCGGAGGCGTGTAGTGCTGTTTCCATTCCTTTTCATTTTTTTAAAAGACAATCCAGCTCTTTAGAACTCCAAAAGGTTAGTGCACTCATCTCCTTGCATAAGGTATGTAAGAAATGCTCCAAGTCCCTTTAGAAGTTATGGGATTTGATAATGAGCTGGGAAACGTATGCGGAAAACATGGCTGGCAGTGCTACAGCTCTCAGATCACCCCATAAAAGGATCCAGAGGACTGGGATTCAGAAGCAGATTTATTACCTGTTGTAATTTCGTGATCTGACCAGATGGAGTCAGGTGAGTCCTCTTGAGTTTGGCAGATTCCTTCCACATCCCCAAACTGAAGAAAATTCAGGGTTTATTGAATGGAAATAGCTCCTACTGACATGTGTAAACAGCAACAGCACTGCCAGATTTTCCCTTTGCTCAAAAAAGTTGATCTGTGCACCAAGCTTTCACTGTTCCACAGACCGTAGTGAAAGCCCCTCATTTTAGTGCACTTCTCCACCATGGAGTAGTTAATTGAGCACAATATTTTTAAGAATAATATTTCACTCTCCATTTTGTAGAGAGAACATTTTTCATGGGGCACCATGAGGAGCTTCTCTTAGGACCATATAAAGATACTAGTAGTACATCTCTCCATTCTTTCTAATCCTGTGATGCCAAAGCATTACCTACCAAAATGCTTTCCCATACGAGGTGGATGCAATACTGGGTGAAGGTATCTTTTCCACAGTAGGTCAAAAAGAACTTGGGAAAGAGAATTGTTAGTATGCATTAAATACTTCATCTACTGCTGGTCCAATCAAATTTGGACCACACCACACCATTAACATGTGTGTGCGTGTGTGGTGGTGGTGGGGGAATCAGGAGATATTATTCATGTGCCCCTGACATTTCATCTAGTATGACCCTCACAGCACCCTATCAAGTTCCAGAAATTCATTTTAAGGTCCATCTCAAGGGTGAATTGATGTTCCCATTCCCATTTGCACACTGAACATCAATTGATGTTAAACATGAATTTGTATATTAGTGATGTTATTTGAAAATGAAGTTTCAAGGCTACTTTATTATGCTGTTCCTTCTGTCACATAAGACAGTCTGATGAAAATAAAAAGCAGGAATCTTTAATTAATTATAATGATAATCAAGAATTAATAATAAATTGGGAGATAAAACATTGAAGATTTCCCTTTCATTTTCATCTTAATGAGACCAGAGAATATACAATTCAATTTGAGCTACAGAAATTTATTATAAGTTATTATATTTTTTCTACCTTAGTACAGCTGCCAAGAGATAGGGAATGAGTCTGAACTCATTCAGCTGAACCTGTCAGAGGCATCTGTTCACTTGCACTTGGATAAACCAGTAACATCATTTGCCATATACTGGCTGCTAGAACCTCTGGGCAGACACTGCATAATTGTAGCTGAACTAATCCTGGGCCACCTCTACCCATCTTTGCACTTTGCTTTCTTCTAGTGGTGCCATTAGGTTAGGAGCTCAGGAGCTCAGTAGAAGCTCAGGGTCACACTCACAAAAATGATCAGGGGAGCTCCCAGATGCAGCAGAGCTGGTGTACCACATTTTAAAATAAGTGAAGTGGATTTTCTGCATCGACAGGGGGCTGGACTTTGAGGTTCCTTCCAGCTCTTACAAGTTTGAGTAAGGTAACAACCACACAATATAATTAATGCACATCTCATACACATTTAAAGCACATGGCCTCCCCCAAAGAATTCTCAGAAATGTTTGTTAGATGTGAGGCCATGTGCTTTAAATCTGCATCAAACAGATGGTGTGGGCAGGACCTAATACACATTACTATCGAAAAAGAGCACATTGAGTCCTAGGTCTTAAATGACTTCACAGGACCACCATCTCTTCCTAGTGGTTGAGCTAAATCTTGGACCCTCACTGCCCTTTGGGTTGCTGTTTTAAGATGGTGTCTGAGAAGAATATCTGCAGGATTCTTATGTAAGTGGCTCTAAATGCATTCGTTGTGTCTCTCTAAAATGACTCCTAAAGATCTTTCTCTACAACATGGGCACATTGTACACATTAGAATTTTCTGCATTTTCTCAATTCAGCGCGAGCTTGTATATATGTAGAAAGAGTCTGGGATGCTTAAGAGCATCCACAAACTTAAAGGTGCCTGACAGAATCCAAGCATTAAATATTTTCCTGATTATTAAGAAACAGACAAAAAACCCTTTATTTCATTCTCACGTGAATATTAGGAAAATTAAGGAAGCAATGGCAGTTTAGACAGAAAATGGTTGAAGTAGGACAGGGATCAGTAAACTTTTTCAGCAGGGGGCCGGTCCACTGTCCCTCAGACCTTGTGGGGGGCCAGATTATATTTTGGTGGGGAAATGAACGAATTCCTATGCCCCACAAACAACCCAGAGATGCATTTTAAATAAAAGGACACTTTCTACTCATGTAAAAACACGCTGATTCCCGGACCATCCACGGGCCAGATTGCCTACCCATGAACTAGGAAAAAGGTTTAAAAGGGAGCGGTGATGGTATTTTTTCCCTGGAAATCTCCCCGGTGTTGGATAATGCAGCTCAAAGTACACAGCCTGTCCTTTGGTATAAATCCAGTTATTTGGACAAACAGCAGCCCTGGGATGAACCAGATATGTTGAACAAACTACATCTGCACTTGCTGAGTAGACTACATCACAATGTTCTATTGATTTTGACTGGGGCTGCAGGAAAAATGTTAGCAGTTCATTTTTAATGGTGAACCAGCAAATAGACAGGTCATAGGAAATCTCTCTACTGAGGAATTAAGTACATTGATTCATATGTCTCTCTCTCTGTGTGTGTGTATACACACACTCTCCCTTTCTTAAATTCCCTTAGTCTTTAATGCTATTTCAGGAAAAAGAGAAAACAACAATATTTTGCAAAATGTTCCTGGGAGAGTATTACAAATTATATTTCTTGTGTCCCACACAGAGGATGCTTCCTGGTAATCCACACTCGGGTCCTTTTTACAGGTTTGCCCTTCTGCCTTTAACAGTCACTTGGCAGTCTTAGGAGCAAATGCAGCCCCCATCACAGCTGTGTTAAGCGTTTCAGTTTGCTCAAGAGACCTTCCACATAACAAGCAGGTCAGTTCTTCTACAGACTGTTGATGTTGCTCACTCTTAAAACTGAGTAGTATGAATTAAAATTCTTTAGCAAAAAAAAAAAGTCACAAATTATAGACTAGTTTGCGGAGAAGGAAAAAATACTTAGATAAATAAATTCTGATTTGACATACAAATCATTGTCCTCAATTAGATTATTAGATTTTGTTGCAATAATTTACCGCATGAGGAAGGGAGCCCATCATATGTAGATAATCTTACATCGTTGACAGGCAACATTGGGTCTCAGCATTGATTCAATTAAACTCTACGTAAACCCCATCAAAGGCATTTGATTTCAATTAGAAATGCATCAGACTCATGTTTGTAACTGAGCTCCATTTATACACTCTTGGACCTCTGCAGTCTTCCTCAAGTTCTGTTTTTAATATATCAACCTCTTGTGACCAAACTCATGGTTCTATAATTCGTAAATGTAAAACAAACAAACAAAGTTCAAACTAAACTTATATTAATTACATGGCTTCATCAGCAGCCACCTCAGTTTCTTTATTTAAAATTTAATCCTAAATGGGAACTAATTTTCGTAAGGAATGCAGTACAGGGATGGGAGGGTAAATCTTCCCCAAGCCAGTCATGATCCTGGAAAGAAAGAAAAAACTCTCAATAAGTCAATTATACTTAAAAAACAACAACACACAAAAAAACCCCAGTTTGAGCCAATAGGAGCTTTTCTTCTTAAGGTTAACTGCAACACAGAAGGGAAGAGTAATGATTGGTTAAGCCTGTTTTCCCTGTGTGATATGGTCCCAATGAAGGTCACCCTAATCTGTGCCAAGGATTAAATGTTTTGAAATCTGACGTGGATGTTAGCTACACCATTAAAACAGCAACTACTTTGGCCCCCAAACAGAAGACTTGTGAATGGCAAAGCCACTTCTCAAATTTTGTTCTTCATGAGTATCCTCTGCCAACTAGTGGATGGTATACTTGTATCACAGTGGTACCTCGGGTTAAGAACTTAATTCGTTCCGAAGGTCTGTTCTTAACCTGAAATTATTCTTAACCTTTAGCTAATGGGTCCTCCTGCTGCCGCCACGCCGCCGGAGCACGATTTCTGTTCTCATCCTGAAGCAAAGTTCTTAACCCGAGGTAATATTTCTGGGTTAGCGGAGTCTGTAACCTGAAGCATATGTAACCTGAAGCGTATGTAACCTGAGGTACCACTGTACACTGGAATGAATATACATGAGTTTGGTTTTCAAATATCTTTTGAGACAACTTTGATTTAGCCCCTCAAAGGGATGAAGATGTGAATTCAACTTTCTTATAAGAATATAGTGGTCCAGTTGAAAGTAGGAATGAGATCCTTTTACTTCTTTCATGCTGTAGTTTTGGATTCCATTCTTCAGCCAGAGCTCCAAATCTTTAAAATCTGGTCCAGAATAAAATATTTTGCAGTGGCATGGGGGATAAATAAGATTAGCATACTTCTGCAGACATGCAAAAAATAGACAACATTAACATATGCTGTTTGTCTTCAGTTAACTTTACCAGAGTAGCACAAAAGCCAGGCTCACTTCTCCAAATCCATCCCCACCAGCTGTTGAGAAAGGGAATGCGACAGATACTCTCCAGGAAAAGATGTAATAGAGACAAGAATGTGGAAAGCCTATAGGAAATGCATATGGGAGTGTCTCCTCCTTTTACCTATCCCTTTCCCCTCTCAGCTGGAACTCCCCTTCTCCAAGATTTCAAGTTTTCAGCCCCTAATATGTGGCGTTCTTTAGACAAATGTGCAAATACCCAACAGGAAACAATGTCAACACATATTCATTTTGTCTGGTTGCAATCAACTCACAGTAATTCCAGTAACTTTTGACACTATTAATTCAGTTAACAGTACAATACATAAAAAACCAGACTGCAAAGATATTTATTTCAGCAATAGTAATGTTGACTATTTTATTAGCATCTCAACCCCAAATCATGTTAATAAAAATGTATCAGTTAAATGGGTCATTCACAAGCCACTTTCTGGCTCCCATATTGGGTCTCAAAACCTTTCATTTCAAAACTTGTGAGTGGTCTGGACTCTGCTGCATACCCGTGACATTTTTGTTGTTTTAGTCACCAGCTTGATCCTCCAGTTCCTATTCTTAAACAGGCCACCAATTTGTTTTAACTCGGTCAACATATGCAACAAATGGTCCAGCTCTACTTAAAAGGTGCAGATATTACATTTCTTCTGTCTGAATCCTGTCATGGGGAGTATGCTATGGAGTTGGCCACTTTACCTGCTTGCCTTCTGGATTTTTTTCTCTTGCATAGATAAAAGGGCTAATCCTTAGGTAGATGGAAGCTGTCCTACTCTTAATTGGCTGATCACATGCCCCTCTTTTATAGTCTGTTTGAGGACCTCTCAGCTACCCATTAGACTGTGACAAAAGGGTCTGGATGTGGTCTACCAGTAGTGACTGCTTGCTCTGCAAAACAGCGGGACACAAGTCTTCATGGAAGTTGCATTTCCTTTCTCCCTAGCTGCTGTTTTCCTGAGAGAATTCACTCCTAGTGAAGTACAGAGTTTTCCTGGAGTTGCCCACATCCCAGTTTGTATACGTCCATTTTGAAATGGCTCCCTCTTAACTTTTGGAAATGGCTTGAAACCGAATGATGCTTCTAAGACTACCACTTTTGAGGACTCTGGTATTTCAGTTTTGCCAGCCTGTGTAGAAATGCATTTGCACACGTAACCTTTTGTTGTACTCTTTTAATGCTATTCCCAACTGCTCCTTTTCTGTAACAACTCTCTTTTGTTTTGATAAGAAATTGTCTGTTGGCACCCACCTTCTTAACGAAGGAGTCTGCCTATCATTTGGCTACACGTACTTTTCTTAAAAGGGGTTGCTTGCCCAGACAAACAAGGAGGACCAAACATTCCTACCTTGTGGCTTGTGTTCCTTTCCCTTTATTGTTTGGAACACCCTGAAAGATCTTCAATCTGTTGAAAAATAGTCCTTGCCACTTGCATAAACACTGGGCAAGTTGAGAAGCTTTTCTCCCATTAAAGGCACCATGGGGGTAAAAGGGTTTCAAAGGGCTAGAAACCCTTAACAGATGTCATGTACAAGTACCAGAAGGGGATCCTAACAGAACAACCCTGTGTAGTGCTTTGTCACTAGGATAAACTCAGAGACATGTGCAGAGGTATGTTAATGGCAGCTGGAGTTGGTGTTAGACATGGCAGAGTGTGTCCCGAGTCACCTCAGACTGGCTTGGTTTACTACCAAATTATGTATTTAGAAATAACTTTATTTTCAGAGGCTCAAAACATAGTCTCCACTCTCCACCAGCTTTCCATCCTCCCAAACATCTTCCAGTATACTCTCACTTCCCAAAATACCCCCTTTCCCTTTCATTCAAAGACTTACATGGAATGTGGAAGAGATACATTCTGTCCACTCCCCACCACCCAAGGCATCCTGGAGTCTGAGCTCATCAATGAACTGTGGATCAGCATATCATTGTGCCCTGTAACCCATGGGAGATGGAGTTCTCCCAAGAGCTACTGCTGGAATTGTAGTACATAGCATGCCTGCATGGTTGGGCTCTAGGACACTGGCTGTGGTGAGTGGGTGGGTGGTGGGTGGGGAGATATGCAAAAAAAACCTCCTTACTTCTGCTCTTGGTACACTGAGTCATCTAAGCTGCTTCCCGTTTCCCCATTTTTAATGCAGGAATATTATTTCACCAGAGGATGATTTCCACTAAGATCTGCTTCCCACACCACAAAAAAATAGACCCACACATTTCCACCAACACGTTGATTGTATCACTGCTGTAAAGCTGGGTGGGAAGACACGTCTTCCAAAAATGTTCCACAGGGACTCCACATCTGCCTTCTCATTTGGGAACTGTAGAACTTATGGCTTTTACTTTTTCCATTCATTTGACTCTAATCAAAACAATTTGTTAGAACATCTTAATTTCTTTGTTAAGCCCTTGATGTTGCAAGTTCTTCCTGAAAGTTATCAGTACCTTGATTGCATTTTAGCTCATCATGTTCAGACATCTTTTGATTGTGCTGGCTAGTTAAACAACTTTCATATTTGCATCCGTGAGTGTTTTCATTCAACCAAAGTAATGACCTGAGTGGATGTTTAGTTCTAGATCAGCAATAGTAAGTAAAACCATGGCCTAGGACCATTTTAAAAATATATTATACAACCAGCCTTGTCAAATCTAACTTCTCCCACCCTCGCTGCTGCTGCCACATGTCCTCTTCCCATTCTGGAAGATGTCCCCAAAGCCAGAAAGAATTTAAAATGTATTCTATGGTTAATTATCTTTATTTGTTGCAGAAGGCATCCAGAAGTATGGATAAATCTTTGGGGGATGAAATTTACACACTTTTGGTTGGGGGTTGGCTTGCATTTAAGTCAAGGTGGACTAGGGGTTTGCTCTCTTTTATTTGACATGGGGGGGGGGATACCAATGGGAAGCCCCCAAGAATCCACTTGTGAATGATGCTACATTATGACATAATTTTGCTGTACCAGGACAACTCTGTTGCAAATTCCAAAGGGAAGACTTCCAGGCTGCTGAAGCCATCCAAGCTTCCAATGGAAATGGCGATAAAGCCTGTTTGTTTGTGAAGAAAACCCTCAGCCACCTCAACTTTAAGGTTAAGCCCAGCCGCCACCCAAGCATTCTTCATTTTGTCTGTCACCCAAAAGCCACTGATACCCAGCCTTTTTTTGGGGGGATTAATGGTCCCATGAATATGGAGCATGGAGATCTCTGGCTCAGCTTGAGTTAAGACGCCTTTCCATGATAGGCTGGTGTTATGGCAACTGTTGCATGGCTTCTTCCTGAACTGTTTAAGTAACATTAAAAAAAACCCATATGTGGGGAGAAGCCCATTCTGCAAGCCTTTCCCCTTGACAGTGTAGGTGTATGAAGGGACCACAGCACGGGCTCCTTCCATGTGGTCCAGGACTTTTCACATTATCTGAGCAGGGTGGGATGGAATTATGCTGCAGCAGGTCGCAAACCATCAATACAATATGAACCGGGTTGATTTTGGCCACTATTCTTCACACATGGTATGCTAATGTTTACATAGGCTAAAAGTAAATATATTACTAATGATGAGTTAAAATCCAAACTGTTGTAAGTTATAAAGTTTTCATTTTTTAGGAAAATGCAAGAGAGGGGAATGTAGAATTTTTAACCACCTTTTGACATCAGAAGCCACACTAAAAATGATTTCTGTCCAAATACAGAAAAAACCAACAATATTTTATTTATAATCTTATTTTAGTGTTTGAACTACAAATCCTGGTTCTAGAATTGTTTAAAAGATCATGGGTTTTATAGATGCTCACATGAAAATTAATTTCTTGGATTGTTTTTGTTTTTGTTTTCTTCTTCCACAGAATGGTCCCTTCAGGAAATACAGAACAGGTCATTATGTGAAAAATAAAAATAAAAATAAAATATTTTGTTATTTTTGCTGTTGTTGTTCCTTGATTGTTCTTATGAATCTACCACTAACATCCATTTCCCTGTTGAACCATTTCAAAAAGGGCATGAGAAGAAAATGAAATGAAGAAAGACAAAATAGACCGAATCTCACCACTAGAATTCACCATAAAAATTCCCAAAGCGTTAACAGAATTCTTACAAAAATCCCTAGACCAGTTTTTTTTTAATCTTTTTTTTTAGAGAATCAAGTTGTTCTATGAAAAATATGGCAAATGGGCTTGGGAAGGGGGAAGAAGAAAGGGGAGGAAAGAAGTAGGGTAAATAAGTGCAGCAAAAAGAGGTTCTGAGGAATACACATAATTTTGTCTGCTTTCTCTCACAATAGAATTTTTAATAAATAAATTTCTTTTTTTTGTAAAGACACTTTTTTTGAAACAGTAGATTTAGCCCAGTCATTTGTGTCATTTTTTTTTTAATAAACTGTCTTGTGTTTTAAATCTGTAAATGTTTTAGATCTGAGTCTCTTGCACATTGTCTTTCGAGTTCATTCGGATCAATAATGGTTCATGCACTGAACTGTGTATTGAATTTATTGTGTTAACTGTTGTTGTGTGGTTGAAAGGAGACTTATAAGAGTTATAGTGATTTAGGTGCTCATGCTCTATTGCTGGCATGGGCAAATGACTTTCTATAGGTGTGTCACCTGTAAGCTCATCATCCACATTAATGATCTCTACAGTTCGTGTTGGAGCATGGTGGTTTTGCCGGTGATGTTGCTTTCTCATTTTGTAGAAAATGACCAACATCACCGCTGCCATAAGAGTGATTGCCACAAAACAACCAATTATGATTTTGGTAGTCTTCATAACCTCATCTATTCCTGGAATCCCATTGCTCAAATCTGTCACAGCGATGGTGAACGTTTTTTCCGTTGACCTTGTGCTCTGTGGTGTGAGAGAGGTTGTCACATTGGTGGTGTCCCATTCAATGACCGGTGTGGGCCAAACCTGCTCTGTTGTCCGCGCCTCATCCTGAGAAGGTTCCACAGTTTCTACTGTGATGGTTGAAAAATAAGTAATACACTCCTGTGCAGTTACATTGAGTGTTGCAGAAGCTGTGGTATTCCCAACAGAGTTACTCACCAAGCATGTATACAAGCCCGTGTCTTGCGCAGTCACCCTCGTAAAATTTAACGTGCCATCGCTGAGCACAGAAATCCGAACCCTATAAGCCCCATGTGTTATAACAGACCCATTTGGAGTAATCCAAGATATGGAGGTCAGGGACGTCGATGCTCGGCATTTCAGCTCTGCAGCCATGCCTTCAGTGACGTTGAGGTCTGTTGGTGGCTCCACAATCACAGGAGCGTAGCACGTGAAGTAATTCAGGTCCAGCTCACCAATGTACCTCCCTTTCAAGCTAGGAGGCGTGTTGCAACGGGCACAGCATGCAGTGTTCGAGGGCGCTTTGTCTTTAATCCACCAGCTGAGCCACAGGATGTCACAGTTGCAGTTCCAAGGGTTGTGATGTAGGTGGATCCTTTCTAGACGGAGAGGTGTAAAGAGGTCGTGAGGCAGTAGTGTTAGATTGTTGTGGGCCAGGTTGATCTCCACTAGCGACTGAAGGTTATCAAAGGCATTCCTTTCAATCACTTGAATCTGGGATTGGATCAGCCACAATTTCTGAAGGTGCATTAATCCTTGAAAGGACCCAGGCTTGATAGCAGTTAAGTGATTCCCAGAAAGGTCTAGCTCATCCAGTTTTACAAGTGGTGTGAGGTTAGGGATCTCCCGAAGGTTGCACATAGCAAGGTTCAAATACCTCAAATTGGACAGACCTTCAAAGGCACCTTCTGAGATATATGAAAGCCTTTTCAATTCCCCCAAGTCCAACCTTCGCAGGGAAGGGATTCTATTAAAAGCATAAGAAGGAATACTCTCAATGGGGTTGTTTCGCAACCAAAGCTCCTTCAGTTTTGACAAGTACACAAAAGCCCCATTCGGGATGGTGCTAAGACGATTGTCAAAAAGTTCCAAAGTATTGAGATTAGCCAGACCATTGAAGGCCCCTATTTCAATTGTTCTAATGTGATTTCTGCTCAGCTGCAAGACTTCTAGATGTCTCAGGTGTTTGAAGCTATTCACCTTAATGATTTGGATCTGGTTCTCATGGAGATTCAATAACCGTGTGTTTGTGGAGATGGCGTCAGGGACCTCTCTCAGATTCTTCCTCACACAAATTACTTTGCTGAACTGATTGCTGCAGGAACAGACAGACGGGCAAGTCTGAGCTCTGACCAAACCAGCCACCACAAGAAGTTGAAGAGCCAGTAGCACCACAAGCAAGGGGTCAAATAGGGCCCTGTTAAACCTAGGACCTATCATTATCTGCTGTGGATGTAAGGTCATCTTGTTCAACATTCATAATTTATTTGGTGTTGGTCCTTCAGGAGTTCCAATAGTCTGAAAGAGACAAATAAAGAAGGATCATGTTAGCTCCAATTGTTAATTTGCACTACAATTTCCTCAACTTTATATATTTTTAAAATGGTAATTTTATGAAATACTTGATACACATAATTTCCCATTCACCTGCCTACAAATTTCTGGGGAATGCATCTTAATATACTAATGGAGGCTTAAAATTGCTACTTGAGCCTTTGAACTCTCTGTTGAACTATCCAGTCTAGTCACCAAAAGAAAATAACACATAAAATGGCATACAATTCTAACTGAAATATAAGATCATTTCCGGTGGTGCCAATTCTTCCTCCCTTTTGCAGCACTCTGCACCCCTTCCCACACTGTTCTGAAGGGCCATTCAATCTTCTGGAACAGATTTGAGGGGGCCACAAGGAGGGGAGAGGGAGAATTGGCAAGACCTGCCTTCCTCCCCATTCTGCTGATGGAAGCCTCTGCTGTTTCTGGCAGCAAAGGGACACGATTGAATACAATACTGGAAATCATGAAAAAAATCTGTAAATGAATAATAATAATAATAATAATAATAATAATAATAATAATGATGATGATGATGAAAATGCAGCACCATCGTTGTTGTGATATATGCTTGTTTTGTTTTTGGTTTTGTTTTGTTTTTTATCAAGAAGAACTTCCATGAAACCATGCACAGAATGGAACTGGAATTTCATAGCCCATGTTTGTTTTTCAGTTGATACAGAAATTCTAACAATTAAGATGGGGACCCAACATGTCAGGGAATAAGTTCAGAACAAGAACCAAGAATGGTACAATTTGGAACTTCATTGCTGCTTAAAAACATGGAAAGAAGTCGAGACTATTGTTTGAATGCAAAACCAAAAATGGTGGCCAATGTAGTTTGCCTCTAGTTTACCAAGAGCAGTGATTAAAAGGCAAGCATGGGTATAGGATTGACATACGTGTATGGTCTATATGACACAGTCAAATCTGCAGACTCCTGTTGCCTTTACTTCTTGTGCTATTTCCCCTAAAGGACAGTCACCATGGTGTACACAACATAGAACTGAGGAATGGTGCAAGTAAAGCTTTTACTACTTGAATAGAAATGCTCACCAAATGCTTATTGTTTGCTTCTTTCAGGAAAGCAGATAAAAAGGAGTTTCTGTGAACTGCTGAGCTGAGCATCAGCTCTCTCCCACCATTAAGCAGACTCATCTGATTTCCTGATACACTCTCCACTATCCTCATATTTGGCCATAGCAGCAGAGAAAGTCTCATTAGTAAATGTGTGCTGAACACAGGAATAAAGAATGGCTATTTAAACGACAGAAAAAAATATATCTCCCATAGCTGCAGGGTTAGCAATTTCAGTGTTACCTCCAAAAATGTTTCTTTCGGATCTTAGTGTAAGTGAAAAAAGACCCTTCGACTCTGCAAATGATCATTACTATTCAAAGTCTCTCAGTGCTGATTCATTTGTGGTAGCTTCTAAAAAACCCAGCCCTGGCTTCATTTTCAATCTGCTACTCACTGCAAGGCCCCTGTGCTGTAGAGATTAATGAAATTTCCTATAAATCAGCCAAAAGTGAAGTCTTATAAATTACAGCAAGCGCCAAGCACATTTATAACCCAAAGCACACAGATGCATAATACATGCATTTAGTTGAACAAAAATACTATCAGCCAAAGGTTTTCCATTTTAAGCTTCAAATTGTTTCATTTTGTAGTAAGGAGGTGGAGGTGGAAATGGTATACTTTGAAAAACAGGGTGAAAATATATTATTATTCACATAGTAGTCTATTTAGTAAAAGGTGATTTTTATAATCAGATAATATATATTTATGAATTTACTTATGCATGTTTGACACTAGCTTCTTGCAGTAACAGAAAACTATTAAAGCTTTTGTGCAGCACTGTGAAGGCTGTATTCCATATGTTTCCTCAGAGACGAGAGGTTAAAAGCACTGGGTTAGAATGAAAAAACGTAAAGCAGCACCAAAGAGCAAGAGAAAAGAGCAGAAAGAAGGAACCTCAGCAGGTGCTAGGACACTGTTTAGTGAAATGAATCTGGTGTGTTTTGCCATTTCTGACACCACTGTCCTACATATGTTTACAATGAGCTGGTTTGCAGAGCCAAACTATGGCTTTGTACAAATGCAGGAGTGTGCAGGCTCAGCAGAGAGGAGAGAGTGGCCACTTTTCTCCTCCTCTGCCTCTGCTGCTGTGAGTTAAGTCTTAATTTGGTTCAGTGTGTTGCCCAAACCCAGGTTTATGGTTTATATTGCTTCAGCAAACCAAGGTTTGCCCCTGTGTTTACCACTCATGGTTTGTTCTGAGCAAGACAAACCTTAATCCACAACAGTACAGCAGCAGCAGTTGCAATCTCCTCTGCAGGAAACCTCAGGTTTGTGTGGTCACACCAAGCCATCGTTTGGCTTAGTGTCACACGGGAATCAGCTCTCAGTGTCCAATACAGCTTGCTCTCAGGCAGAGGTGGATTTAGGGGAGCACAACCGAACCAGATGCAGGACCTCAGGGGTGACACAGGGCATTCCACAACTATGAGGTAGAATGGAAGGCGAGAGGTGGGAGGGGAGGGTTACTACTGCATTGGGGGCCACTGAAATTTGAGTCCCCCAGATTCGACACCGTCCCAGGAGTATTGTAAATGTGTTCTGGCATGTGTGTTCAGGAACACTCTCTTAGTGTCTGCTGATGTACCCCTGTTTATTATTTTGTTTTAAAGCACAGGTTTAATCATCAATAAACTTAATTCAATTTGTTTTCAACCAACTGTATTTTTATACGGGGGAACAGGGGGCGGGCAGGTGGGGGGACTACTCCCTGATCCTGAATGAGGCAACTGTGCCCCTGAAGTACCAGGTGCGTACCCTGGGAGTCATTTTGGACTGTCCATGGAGGTGCAGGTCAATTCTGTGTCCAGAGCAGCTGTCTACCAGCTCCATCTGGAACGCAGGCTGAGACCCTACCTGCCCGCGGACTGTCTCGCCAGAGTGGTGCATGCTCTGGTTATCTCCCGCTTGGACTACTGCAACGTGCTCTACGTGGGGCTACCTTTGAAGGTGACCCGGAAACTACAACTAATCCAGAATGTGGCAGCTAGACTGGTGACTTGGAGCGACCGCCAAGACCACATAACGCTGGTTTTGAAAGACCTACATTGGCTCCTAGTACATTTCTGAGCACAATTCAAAGTGTTGGTGCTGACCCTTAAAGCCCTAAATGGTCTCAGCCCTGTATACCTGAAGGAGCATCTCCACCTCCATCATTCTTCCTGAACACTGAGGTCCAGCGCTGTGGGCCTTCTGGTGGTTCCCTCACTGTGAGAAGCAAAGTTACAGGGAACCAGGCAGAGGGCCTTTTGGGTAGTGGCGCCCGCCCTGTGGAACATCCTCCCATCAGATGTCAAAGAAATAAGCAACTATATGACATTTAGAAGACATCTGAAGGCAGCCCTGTTTAGGGAAGTTTTTAATGACTGATGTTTTATTGTATTTTTAACGTTCTGTTGGAAGCTGCCCAGAGTGGCTGGGGAGGCTCAGCCAGATGGGCAGGGTAGAAATAAATAATAACAACAATAATTTTAACAGGGTTATGTGAGAGCTGTTTCTGACCATGACACCAATCTAATGTCTGGCTCACCTGTATATGCATAACACTTGATAGGTCATCATTCAACAGTAAATCTCTCAATCATTTCTGCTAAATACTTGAACCGCTTCTGTTGAAAACTACTATTTGAAAAACAGTATTAGGAGCTCTGGAAAATGATTTGTGGTTTTTGATCTGTTGCAAGCAAGCCACCAAATGATGAACATGCATACGCAAATTATTAATAAAGGTACCTGCTGTACCCACCAGATATATGCCCATTTTCTGTTAACTTTTATACCATGCCTCAGGGAAGAGACTGCAGCACTTTGTATGAAAAAGTTCCCAGGTTCAAACACCAGTGTCTTCAGGCAGGGCTGAGAAAGGCTCTAATCTGCAAACTTGTAAACCACTGCCCCTAGACAATACTGAGGAAGAGGGACCAGTGGTCTGACCTGTAATACAGCAACTTCCTCATATAAAAAAGGAACATCCTTACCAGGGTCCAAACCCATCCTAGGGTCAACCACTAATAATTAAAAATGAATATTTCATATGATCTTTCTAAAACCCAAGCAGCTCATTCCAATATCTCAGCTGCAGTCATGTCTACAGAGGAAGGATGGCGAAACTGTTCATTTTGGTTCTCTTAGTATCCCACATTTTCAGTCTTAAGTTCCTCAGACGTCATCAAAATTCTTTTTGTGTCTGTGTGCAAATTTCTCCTATTATACACATTTTTAATACATTTCCCCCAATATACACATTCATAGTATTAATGCATTTCCACCAATATATGATTTTGTATGCAATATTTACCCCAGTATATGATTTTTGTGCTTTGGCTGGAGAGCTGCATTCCAAATTCAGAGAAGTATGAATTTTGAAGGATGGCTGTGTTTCAGTCCTCATAATATTTCAGAAAGTGCAAATTAGGGAGATTGGCCTTTAAATGTGTTTTGAATTAAACTTTCCTTCCATCCCTACCACAGAGTAGTGGCCAAGCTCCAAATCAGAGTGCCTCTCTGAGCAAAATTGAGATAAGTGAACTATTTCTTAATTTGCAACACTTGAAGTGAGATGAAGGTTGTGCTTGCTAAACCCCAGAAACTGTCTGGATGGCCATACTTATCTAGTCCAACCCCCTGTAATGTAGAAATCCCAGCTAAAGCATCCACGACAAATGACAATCTGCTTAAAAACCTCCAAGAAAGGAGAGTCCAGAACCTCTTGAGGTAGACCGGAACACTGAAAATTATCAAGCGTCTCTGTGCAAAGTGTTTTTGTTTGATGTGTTCTTTGTTTTGACATCACCATTAACATGTACATACTCAACACCATGGCTGCAGTAGCATCCCTTGCAAGGTTGCTGAAATAATAATTGTAGTTAATAGATAATTGTAGATAATTGTTCTGGGCCGGTAGTCATGGTTGCTGGGGCACACATACATGGTGTGTTGTTGTGTCCCTGGAAAAAGAAGGGATTGTTGTTGTTGTTTTTGGCATGGAGGTAGAGATTTAACACTTCCCTCCTCTTTCATGATCTTGATGAAAATCCCTCCCCCCCCCCCCCCGTGCTGCAGTTAGGTTTAAGGGGGAAACTTCCCATTATTGTCAACCAGAGTTTTTCGAGTTTTCTGTGTCTGCATATAAATTACAGCCTCCCCTGCAATTTAATAAAAGTTGAGCTCCATGCCTGAAATTAACTACAGAAAAACTAATAATGTGATTGCATGTGACACAATTAGCATCATGTATAGTTAGGTGCTGGGAAGAGTAGGAGATCTATGGTTGTATAAAGTGCAATCCTTGAGTGGATTTTGGCACAGGATGACACATTAAGGCTACATTTGTAAACACCCCACTTTTAACAGAATGGACCTATTTCCAAGTAAACACAAACACACACACACACACACACATTTGTGCTGCACAACTTTTATGTTGAAAGACTAGCAGAGAAGCAACTAAAAAGAATGTTGCTCATTTGTCTTTTTGTTTTGTCTTGCCTACTCTTTTCCCCTAAAGGACTATGCTTGAATAATGAATCACATTAGCTAGTGATAAAACAGATAAAGGAAACATGGGACCAAAGTCCTCTCTCAATTATTCTATATTTTTTCCATAAAAACAACAATGTAACCAAACCCAGCTTGCTACAGTTCATATCAGAGCTGGGAACTAGCAATCTTGATATGATACATCTTATCATTTGAATGGGGCTGTTATTCAGTAATGTACTTTACATGTAAAAGGTCTCAGGTTCAACTTTTGACATGTAAAGTACATTACTGTACTGAACAACAGCCCCGTCCAAATGATAAGATGCATCATATCAAGACTGGATACAAGATTGTGGGAGGAATTATGGAAGATGCAGAGGATACTTGTTTTCCTAGTGAATTGGGGGTCTTTAGATGAATAGGTTCCACAATATGAGTAGTGCTTGGCTGCCAGGCAATGATGGAATTCAACATAGCAGTAAGGAGATTGTTATGCTTCCACTGACCTATATCCGTGCCTGATGCAGTAACCTCCCTTCCTCTCTTCCTACACAGAGTGGATTTCCCAGAGTGGATTTGTGGGAGTCAAGGGGGAAGAAGAGGAGAGGTAATCCCCATCACACTTTCAGAAGTCATCATGAGGGCTTCTGCTTGTGGAATGGGTTGGTTGCATCTGGCCCCAGGAGTTTCAAGTAGTTAGCACGTGGTAAACTAAATTCTGGTGTGACATTCACTTTTGTAACTACCAAAGATGCTTATTTATCTAAAACTATAGTAAGCGAGGAATGCAGAATGCTGAGGACCTTCACTGAAGAAGCCATAGCACTGTTTATTCCAGTTATAAGAATATCTATAACAGAAGATATAACAACACTTTCAAGATGGTGAACATAAAATGGGGAAATGTATATGCATTTAGGTTGTGCTAAGACAGGGGTCAGCAAACTTTTTCAGCAGGGGGCTGGTCCACTGTCCCTCAGACCTTGTTGGAGGCTGGACTATTTTTTTTTTGGGAGGGATGAACAAATTACTATGCCCCACAAATAACCCAGAGATGTGTTTTAAATAAAAGCACATATTCTACTCATGTAAAAACATGCTGATTCCCAGACCATCCGCGGGCCAGATTTAGAAGGTGATTGCACCAGATCCATCCCCCGGGCCTTAGTTTGCCCACCCATGTGCTAAGGTCTACTAACTTATACACTTCCCTAAAGGGAAATGAGAATGCAAGTATAATCATCAGGCAGAGTTGTGCCAAAGGAGTTTAGGTTTTAACACTGTTTTATGATCTGCATTTTATTCTATTTCTGTACACCACTTGTGTATTCTCTGAATGTAGAGTCGTTTATAAATTCTAAACTAAACTAAACCAAAATAAAATAAATGTTCTCCCCTCCCAACATTTTGGAGTTTGAGTGTACACAGAACACCTTTAACAGAACATGTTCAATGGAAAAGTTATTTGCTAATTGAATACTATTTAGGGCTTATCCACACTTCTTGTCTTGCTGCTTCCCTCAGAGGAAATCTGCCAGAGTAGATGGCAATCAGGTTTTCCATGGACTGCCATTTGTTCTGATTTAAAGCTAAAGAGTGGGTTTTCCCTGGAAAAGGAGCAAGGCAAGGGGAAAACAGCTGATACTCATAGCTGTCAACGTTTCCTTTTTTTAAAAAGGGAAATTCCCTTATTCTGAATAGGATTCCTCACAAGAAAAGGGAAAAGTTGACAGCTATGCTGATACCCATGTCTAGAAAGCATGGGTCAAGTGGAACAACGCTGCTTGCACTCATGCTTTCTAGGCATGGGACAAGTCCTTTGAGTTTGACCTCTGATAAATTATCTATCATTCCAACTCATAACAATCTAGCCAAGTTACTTTAAATCAAGAGTTTCTAACTTGAAATTTCTACTGACCACTTTAAGATACAAATCAGTGGTTTAATGACACAAGGTTTTCTAATGGATTGTTAATCCTTGAGCTATCTAAGCCTCACGTCAGTAACTCCTGAAGGGAAATTGATCTTCTGAAGGCTTTTTGCTGTTTTTGAGTTTCCTTATTCTCAAGGACTACATCATAAGGAACAAACAAGAGGGAAATAAAGGAAGACCAGACAGCTAATCAAAGAAAAATCCAAAGTAACTCAGGAAATAGAAACCTCGTAAATATTCAGACCACCGAGTTTATAAACCACGTGTGCTCACTGAAGAGAATATATCAAAATCGCATCAGTGTATTCTGAATGCAGTGGTTTCATGCCAAGGAATATTTCACCTGGTAATGATTAAATAGCAACACCTCTGTAATTAAAGGGAGCTTCAGATACAGATTTGCTTTGTAAACAATTATCAACATATTACTAACATACCTGCAGGTTCGTTTCAATCTGAGAAAAATAAAAATAGCCTAAAAAATAGCATAAGCAAATAGGTATGCTATCTCATCTACCTCTGCATCCAATGAGTGTATTCTGAAAAAGTAAATGACAGTGTATGTATCCATCTATCTATTATCTACCATATCTCACTGAATCAGCCCTCAAAAGTACTATCAAGGTACCTCACACGAGCATTAAATTAAGTACATATCAACAAGAAGCAATGTCTAATTCTGAATTATTTTATTTTTGTTTTACTCATTAAACCAATATTCAGGTTTGAACACATATGCATGAGGTAGCACATAAACACAGCCATCCCACTCCACAAATAGTGTTGCTGGAGAGCACTATTCTGTCTCCATTTGTGAGTCCCATCATGAACACCTTAGCTGAAGATGTTTTTTTCTGAAAGGTTGGTTGGCAAGGATCTAGCAAATCACGACAATGTGAACTGGAAAGTTTCCTGCCAAACCCTCTATTAAAATGGACAGTAGCGTGGAACTTCCTAAAATTGTTTGTGCTCAATCTTACTCCAGTTCCTAATTTATTCAAAGCCTTTTGACTGGCAATGGAGAATGCTGCCATTTTGGATGCCCTTTACAAGAAGTTCTTTAAAGTCCACTTAAAGCATAGAACCAGTCTTCTCTCTCTGTTTTTTTTAAGAATAATTTTTTATTAACTGACAATCACATCAAATCAAACCAAATTACATAAATTCCAAATTACACAGCTGAATTTTAATTTTTTGTTGGGGGTACCCATATTTCAAGTTCCGAAGGGATCCAATCAACTTCTTGCTTCTTACTGCTGTTTTAATGTCCACAAATCTAACCTTATGATATTCACAGTACTATCCAGTCCTTTCTTATTATTTTTCCACATCTCTTGTTGTTATTTTCATATATTTTTCCTTTCTCTTTGTGACCTCTGATAGTCTCCGCAAGCTGGTTAGAACAGTTTGTAATCCTGCGTGGATATTTTTTTTTTTATCCAGTAGCCATATCCAGACGTTTTCCATATAACATCACTTCCATACATCAAAACAGTCTTAGCGTCATTAATCTTCACCAATCTGCCTCCTTTCTCAAAACCTCTGAGGAGATTCACTAGGAATGCAGTCTGAAAACAAGTCCATTCTTCCTCCCGGCTATAAATCCTTTGGCAAGATGGCGACTCCGAATTAATTGCTGCGCCATTCCCAAAAGCTCTTATTGCTTCTCGGTCTCCATAAAGCATACTTTTGGTTAAAGTTTATCTCCACACAGACCTTAATCATCCTGCTTGGGTCAGTTCAACCGAAGGTTCAAATGAGGAGGGGTTCTTGTAAATCACATAGAAGGAAAGTAAAAAAGGTCCCCCCCCCCCATTCAGCCCCGTTGTCAACATACCCCGCCTTTGGTGTATCTTCATCGTAAAATATTCCTGTTTCTCCAGCCCATCGTCTTCTTTCGCAGAGGTCACTTAAATTAGCAGACTTCACTCCCCTTCTTCACTTGAAATATGTGCATTTGCTTCTTTTGTAATTAATTATTCCAAATTGCTGCAACTAGTGCGCGATCAGAGACAGCGTCCAGGAGAGCCGAGGTCCACACAGGGGCATTCTGCCTAGGGCCCTCACCCCCTTCTTTCGAATTAGGGGGTGATTTATGGGCACAGCAGGCAAGGGCAGTGTTCCCCATTTCCTTGGGGCAACAAGGGAGGCTGCCTACTCCCATAACAGCCTCTTAATTACCCCATGTGGGTCAGAGAGATGGTATTGTCGGCCATCTTCCAATGCGCCCCCTAGTGGCCCCCTGTGGATTCATTAAATGCACCTTTAAACACAATCTTAATCAAAATTCTCTCCCATGCCTAGCTACAACTGTGGAAGATATTTGAGTCTTCTCTTAAGCAAGAACAGAAGACTTTAGTCATCCAGGGCTATAACTAGTTTTTGATCTATGGTAAAGCCCTGGCATGGTTGAGGAAATCACCAATGGAATTGGATTTACCAAAATACACACAGCACTAAGGATCTTGCTGTCCTCACCTATGTTCTGACAAAGCATAAGGAAATAAAGTTAAAGCTCTCCAGCATTTCAGTTCACACTGCAGCACCCCTCCCTTCCCTTTCTCAGCATCCAAGGAATCACCATGTAGCATCTGTGAGTGGCAACCCTGAAACCCCTCCCACTTCTGCCTTCAAAGTCAATTAGTAAATGGCCATTTTGTTTCCTTTCACAGTAGAACTTCATTTCTGTAATAGCTGTAATTTTTGTCACTGCCGCTTCCCTTAGTACCTTATGAGGGCACTCTGTTATTTTGATTAAATGGTCCAAAGTAATTCACATAGTGTTCCTTTGTACTTGGAAAGAGTGCTCCTTTGAGGGCCAGCAATTCTAGACTGACAACAGCCTATCTTCTGGCAGAACAGACCTAGGGTCGCAGTGGGAAACAGTTTTAGCACATTTGAACCAAATCTATCCAAGTTATTAATGCTCCAGGAGCATTCCCTTCCTTTTGTACTTTTGCTTCTAGGCTGGTAAGAAAGCATCCTGCAGGGGACTGATTTGGCCTAGGTTCTCAGATAGCAAAGGTTTTCAGAAATGACTGGGTATTTTTGTTCACTTATGCCTTTCCCTTTCTTCAAGCAGCTCAAAACAGCCGCATATATGGTTCCCCCTTTTTATTTTCACAAATTCTTATGAGGCAGGATAGTCAGATATAGTGACTAGCCCAGTGGGCTTCATTGCTGAATGGATGCTTGAGTTTTGGACTCTCCAGCCCTAATATGACATTCTACTCAACACAATACACTGAGTCTCTGTTACTTGACAAATAGCTTGTTCATCCAGGAGTGCAGTTTAAAATGACCCCTTTGTGTAAAATGACCCCTTTGTGTTGGCTCTTCATGTTCAGCCAGTCTTGAATATTTAAGGAGTTGTGAAAGTTATCTGAATTTGATTTCAAACTAAGATACTTAAGTAACAGAGGTGGGTCATAAGAGTATGCTGTTGAGAAATCAATGCTGAGCAAAAAATATATGTACAACATAACTTCAGTGAAGCCTCCAAAGCTTTGAACTCAGGAGTCTAAAGTTCATTTTCTGCACTCAGATGATGAGAAAACTTCATAGCAGGAGAGGGAAACATTTCAGGCAGAGGGCAACAATACCCCTCTGGCAAGTCATCTGGGGCCACATCCCAAAACTGGACAGGGCTATACACACACACACACACACACACACACTACATCCCACAGAGAAATTGTCGTCCATGGACATGTAAAAAGTCCTATCACTGCCAAGTAACTCCATCAGTGTCCATGCATTTGCACTATTTATTTTTATCATAATCTTCATTTTCATATCTGACATTCATTGCGAGGTTACAAGGCTGCTTACAGTGCTATAAAATACAATATTAAAGCCAGCTAAAACAATTTACAGAAGAATAGGGTTGGTCCTAAATATATATCTGATGTCAAAGGTCAGAACAAATAGGTGCTTAGTCAGCATTTTCTGAACAAACGGATCATCCACACGTTCTACATTTACTCAAAAATCAAAAGCAAGTCTCAATGTGCTCAATGGTTAGCTTGTAATAAGTTATCAGTCTGAAAATGCACACAGTTAGCTCCACACTAGCCCCAACTATTTCATTGAATTAAACCTACTCCCAGGGAAGCATATGCAAGTGGACTGGAGTCTGTCATGTGTGCCCAGTTGCGTGTGGAGTCTTGCAGAACATACACGAGGCCAGTTCTCAACTCACAGGAGGAGACTCCAGGTTGCAGGTTAAAGCTGTCAAAGGCTACTAGCCACAGTGGCTGTACTCTTCATTGATGATCAGAGGCTTCTGAATACCAGTGGCTGGAAACCACAGGAAGGGAGAGCACTGTTGCACTCCAGTCCAGCTTACAGGCATATGGTTGGCCATTGTGAGCACAGGATATTGGACTGGATGGGTCACTGAGCTGATCCAGCAGGGCTGTTGTTGTGTTCTTATGCACCAGAAACTGGGCTAATGCTGCTGCAACTGGGATGAGGCTGAGCAAGTGAGCAAAGCCAGAAAGTACAAGAAATGTGTGGGTAGCAGGAAAGAAGGGGGCCACCTGCGCATTCTCCCAATAAATCAGATTCTGACTTTGCTGGGGAGCTCATTTCTCCTGCTGCTGCTTGAGCATCCATCCAGGCACTCTCCAACTGCATACTCCTATGGGGTTAAAAACTGTATATCCCCATTCTTTTGAGCCATTATTTATCCTGCATTCTCACTTGACATTTGAATACTACTCTTACTACCAATTTAGCAACTCTAGAACCAGCCCCTGTATACAGGGTATGCAGGTATACCTATACAGGTATACCTTCTCTTTGCCCACTTCTTCAAGTCTCTTTCACACAGTGTGAGCCACCTTTCCCATGGTAGCCCCAGGTATTTCTCCCAAATCACTGATTATGCTGACTTCATAGCAGAGCAGAGTTTCCCCCACAGTTTGAGCAACAATAGTCTCATAAGAAGGGGGAATGTGAGTGGAGCACAGGAATATTTCCAAAAGTATATGTTGTTGTTGTTGTTGTAAATTATTACCTGCCCTTCGCTCTAAGGTCCCAGGGTTTGTTTAAAAATGAACAATTAAGAATTGTATCTGAAAAAAATCACAAAAACTAGGGTGAATGCTAGGTCAGAGTAGAGAGGTGTCTCTTCAGCATGTGCTAAAAATTGTATAATGAAGATGCCAGACACACGTCTGTAGGGAGGGAGTTCCACAACTTAGGGGCTGCCACAAAGAATACCCTCTCCCAGGTCACCTGTCTCCTCCTGAGCCTCTGAGGGGGTGGAACTACCATAAGGGCCCTCTTTGCCCATCTTAGCACCTGTGAGAGGATCTGTGGCAAAGGAGGCCATTTTTCAGATACTTGGTGTGTGAGTTATTTGGGGTTTAAAACTTTAATGTGAGCGCCATGAACTGGACCTGGAAACATACTGGCAACAAAGTAGAGAAGAAAACCTGACTGGGGCCTTACTGTGTCAGAGCACTTCTGAACCCTGAAGTGCTTCCTAGAGAGGATGGTAGCACACAGTGGGCAGACCAGAGCATGGATGGGAGCAACAACATACCCTCCACCATTTCTCTGATGAAAATAGCGATGTCCAATTCCATTCTATTTATACCCCACACATCTTATTAGCCCAGCAATCAGGGCAGCTTCCAACATATATTTAAAAAATAATCAAACATTAAACATTAAAAAAACCCTTCCCTATACAGGATTGCCTTTAGACGGCTCGGGGGTTGGATAACTCCATTTCTCCAATGAAAATAGGGACACCCTAAGGAAAAACGAGATATTCCAGGATCAAATCAGAAACCCAGGTGATGGCTTCTCTAAATCAGGAATGTCCCTGGAAAATAGGGACACTTGGAGGGTCTGCAACAGTAAAACTGAGTAACAAACAATTCTTTAGTAAACAGCAACCCATTCCTTTATCAGTAAACAAAAAGTTGGGAGCAACATTAAGCAGGAGGACAAATGTTTAGCATGTTTAACTGAGAGGCACGGCTGGATGGAAGCAAACTCTCATGCCACTGCTTCCCTGCTTTACAGTCTTGGGAGGCTGGTAGGGCTGCATGTTAAGCTGTGTGTGGCAATAATGCCATGAAGAGAATAAAGGGAGAGAATATTTTTAGGGTTCAATCTTATAAACCAGGATGGCTAACCTGTGGCCCTCCCTGCCTACTGGCTTTGCTAGTTAGGGCCAAAATGGGAGTTGATATCCCAACCACATTTGGAGAGCACACATATTTGGGGAAATGAATGGAATTTGCTTCCAAGTATACATGCATAGGTTTACTCCGTGAGAGAACTGTACTTGCTAAGTGCATTTTGGAATTTACACGAGGATCACCCAGCAAAGAATGATGGGGTGGATAAAGTTCAGTCACCCAGGTTATGAAATTCTGGTACATACTAGAGTGAACTAACATAGCAAAATACTTCAGATCTGAAACAGTCACCATTCCATTCTATTACATAATGTCACATTATCGAAGCACCCAGCCTGGAAACTCATTGTAGGGTACATATACTTGGGGGTGACGACCCTATATTGCATGAAAGGCCATGGATGGGAATGCTTAAAAACCTGCTGTCCAGCAAACAGTGACTATACCTCTTGTCCTTGGTAACTATGGAAACGTTCTGAATGCAAGATTGGAACATAGACATTTTGTGGTCTACAGTTTACAAGCTGTTTATGTAATTATGAATGAGCATTCGACTGTTAGGAGGGATAAAATTATTATACCGCTATGGCATTTTGGAGACAAAAAATAGGTATGGAGAAGCAAGAAGTTAATTTTTTGGAAAATTACTTGTTTTATTGACGTTTTATGTAACAGCGACACATTGTTGTTGGTTTTTATATTGGGATTTGGGGATTTTCTTTCTGTAGGAGGGACTTGTAAATCCAAAATTAGCAATATGACATTTTGAAATAATGTCTCTCAGCAGCTTCACGGCAATTATGTCCTTTCTATGCCCAGTGAACAAAACCAAGGTCAGAGTGTATTTTCAATTAAACTCCGGGTGTTACGAAGTACAGCACAGCCAGAATTTCAAGCACATTATTACCAGATCTATCACTGCTGAGCAATGAATAGGTCACAGGCACTCCTGCGTACAATATTTGTATCTGTTTCAATATTGCAACAGGGAAAACAGCTCAAGTTGATTTTAGAGGTGGCAAATGACATAAAATTAAGAAAGCTGTGTGATGACTCGGGGGGAAACTAGCAGCACTCAACATGGATTTTGTGAGTTAAAAGTTGAAGAGCCATGGACACGGTCTTAAGGAGTTGCACAAGAGACAGTATTAGCCACTGAAGCCAGTAAGAAGCTTGGCTGTACAAAGGTTGAATGAAAAAACCAGAGCTCAGCTATTGTTTGCCATTTCTCAAGTGAAGTGGGTAAGTTACAGCAACATGGAAGCTAAATTCAGTCCTGAGAACCTAACCAAAGGCTATATGAATTGCATAGTTATCAATTATCTTTTAAGTTAAATACCAGGCTTGGGGAAGGGGGAAATGACCCATGAGGGGTTTGCTAAGGCTTCCCTCCCTAGCCACAATATTGACGAAAATCTGTCCCCTGTAGCAATTTACATTAGGAGAAAAGTTTCCATTAGCACCAATGGGAATTTTTTTCCTAATGCAAATTGCTTCGGGGGAATTTTCACTGAGAATGTGACTGGGAAGGGAAAATGTAAAACTCTCCTAGCCTGAGGACAATTGTACTCCTGAGGACAATCCTGGCCCTGTGTCTGGTATTTGATGTTTTAAGCAACACAACATGATTGCTAATCACATCATTCACATCAAGTGCAGTTACTAGGCCTTGACTCTCAGGACAGAGACAATAAGAAAATTTTCACTGGAGCCAAGTCTTTGCTGGAGCAGCAAATTCTGATATGACAAAAATGAGCAGAAGCTTTAAATCATTAAAAAGCAGATGAGCACGTTACTAGATGGATTCAACTGCAGAGCAAAATAGGAATGCAAGGCTAAAGGATGAGAGGAAGCGACTAAGATTGTGGAGAGTAGGGACCTGGTAGTAGCAAGAGAAGCAAGGAAAAAAGGGCATTTGAGCAATCTCAAATTACTCCATTATGCTTCCCACTTACAAGAAAGGGGAAAACAAAGGGTTGCATCCAACAAAGCCTATTTGCACAATGACTTCCAGTTGAGAAATGAAACTCCTGCTGTCTTCTCTCTGTGGTCTCTAAGCATCCACCCCATCTGTTCTGGAGGGTTGAGGAAAAGCCCAGAACAGATTTGGAAGGTCCATAGATGGAGAGTGTGGTGTTTACACACCTTCCCATTAATTACGTCTTAACTTCATATTTTCCTAACCACAAAAAGTCTGATTTATTTATGTTTGTTTTTGTTTAAAAATGTTATTTAACGGTCTGAACCTAATTTTCTAGTGTTTATTTATTTAATAAAATGTATACATCGCTTGAATGTAAAAAGTCACCAATATATATATATATATATATATATATATATATATATATATATATGTTGTTGTTTAGTCGTTCAGTCGTGTCCGACTCTTCGTGACCCCATGGACCAGAGCATGCCAGGCCCTCCTGTCTTCATATATTGATTTTACATATATATATATTTGATTTTACATATATATATATGTAAAATCAAGAAAGATTCACAATCCCACTTTAAACCATACAAAAGTTAAAATACTAAAACAACTTTCTAAGCATCTGGGTAGGCTTGCCTAAACAAAAATGGTTTCAGCAGGCACCAAAAAGAGTATACAGGGAAGGCACCTGTTTGATCTCAATAGGCAGGGAGTTCCAATGTGTAGGTGTTGCCATACTAAACAACCAAGTTCTTACAAATGCAGAACAGGTATCATGTGGCACCTGTAGTAAGCCAGTTCCACTGACTGCAGAAATTGAGTGGGGATATGTAAGGTAAGCAGATCTTATGGGTAAACTGGTCTCAAGTTGCTAAGGGTTTTATATACTAAAAGTAACATCTTGAACTTGGCCCAGTAACAAATTGGCAACCAGTGCAGATCTCTGAGCACATGAACTACTGTGGCAAGGCCTCTTGGGTCCAGGAATTGGGATAGCTGTGGAATCAGATGCAACTGGTAAAAGGCACTTCCAGCACCTCTAACCTGAGCTTCCAGTGACACAGCCAGATCCAGAATCACCCCCCAACGTGAATCCCTTCTGCCAATTACTGACAGCCTGGAAATGACCACGGTTCTTTATCACGAAACAGTACTTGGGCCAGATTGTCCTTCAAGCCAAGGGCACCTTCAATTCTAAGGCACATAGCTTCTCCACATAATCCCAGGAACTGCAGTATACCCATCAGAGAGCTACATTTCCCAGCACTTCTAACAAACTGCAACTCCTGGGATTTTTTAAAAGTTACATGTTTACAGGTAAATATGCTTTAAATCAGGCTTCCTCAACCTCGGCCCTCCAGATGTTTTTGGCCCACAACTCCCATGATCCCTAGCTGGCAGCACCAGTGGTCAGAGATGCTGGGAACTGTAGTCTCAAAACATCTGGAGGGCCAAGGTTGAGGAAGCCTGCTTTAAATGAATGGTGTAAACACAGCCTAAGTAGGACACATGACCACCTTTCCTTGAATGATGTAAAAAAAGAAGAAAAACATAAAAAAGACAGAATTGTAGGTCTTAAGTATTCCTATCATGCATTTCCATTTTAAATTATTTTATCATTCATGTGACTAAAATCAACTTACAAACTTAACATTCTTAATATATATTTTTCAGCATAGATTGTATGGCTGCAACATCAGTGAAGTCTATCATTTGGGCTTCAATATGTGCTCATTTTTAGAGATATAATCAATCATATCTAAATATAAATCATTGGGGGGGGATTTTGAAGTGTCATATTGTCTCTCAAATCCAGTGATTAGACAAATAAAGAAAAGATATTAAAGAATGGCCTCTGTTATAGTTAACAATTATGGAAAGAACTGGTGCTATAAAACTGTTAGCTTTGCCAAAATTAAAACCACTTCTTTCAAACATTCACCATAACAATTGATTCAGAAGATTTGGCACGATGGCAAAAAAAAGTCACAAAGTTCATTTATCAAGGGAAAAGACCAACACTTGCAAAGAACCTGAGGCAAAAGCAATTAGATCAATGGGGATGAGGAGAACTAAGTGTCCATAAATATTATGAAGCAAATAAATTAAGAATCATGGTGTCATAATTAAGAGGCAGCTTTAGAGAAGCTGTGTGTAGGCATGGAAGTAATGGGGACACATTTACAATTAACTGAAATGAATTCCGATAGGGACAAATAAGTTCTGGACTCATGCAGGAAGAACCAGATGCACAAACATAAGATGGGGGACACCTGGCTAACTAGCAGTAAATTGTGAAAAGGATCTAGGGGTCTTGGTGGACCCCAAGCTTAACATGAGTCAACAGTGTGATGCAGCAGCAAAAAAGAGACAGCAAATGGTGTTCTAGGCTGCATCAACAGAAGTATAGTATCAAGATCAAAGGAAGTAATAGTACTACTCTGTTCTGCCTTGGTCAGACCACACCTGAAATACTATGTTCAGTTCTGGGCACCACATTTTTTTTTTTTTTAATGTGAAACAATTTATTTAAAAAAGAAAGAAAAGGAAGAAAATAAAGAGTAAAAGTAAAAGTAAATACAAAGCCCTCTAGCACCATTATTTTTTTATTTTATTTTTTTCATGTTTGATTTTACCATCTTGATATTTTATTAAGGATTTTCTTGTTTTACAGAAGTAAGTGTAATGCCTTGTCCCCCCCCCCATGTAACATTTTTACAAATCCATTTCATTTGTTGAGGCATTAGGCGGAGAAGAAAAAGAAAAGAAAAAAGAAAGGGGGGTGGAGAGAGGGAAGATGGATGGGGGTGGGGTCGGGTGGCGGTGTTTCTATTATGTTTAATGTATGTAGAGTTTGGTGTCAGCGTTGCTTGTGTTGTTCACTTGTGTTCCTTTGGTGGTGAGAGAGGTTGGGGTTGGCCTAGGGTGTGATTGTTTGCTTGTGATTGGCTGTGGTGATCTTTGGGCACCACAATTTAAGAAGGATATTGACAAGCTGGAATGTGTGTAGAGAAGAGCAACCAAGATGGTCAAGGGTCTGGAAACCAAGCCTTATGAGGAGCGCTTGAAGGAGCTGGGTATGTGATCAATTTATCATTGAAAATAGTTACTTCTATTACTAACTACTTGTTTTGTCAGCACCTGGAAAAGAGAAGACTAAAAGGAGATGTGATAGCCATTTTCAAATATCTAAAGGGCTGTCACATGGAAGATGGAGCAAACTTGTTTTCTCCTGCTCTGGAGGGTAGGACTCGAACCAATGGCTTCAAGTTACAAGAAAGGAGATTCCAACTAAACATCAGGAAGAATTTTCTGGCAGTAAGAGCTGTTCGACAGTGGAAGGAGGTTGTGGACTCTCCTTCCTTGGAGGTTTTTAAGCAGAGGTTGGATAGCTATCTGTCATTGATGCTTTAGCTGAGATTCCTGCATTGCAGGGGGGTGGACTAGATGACCCTTGGGGTTCCTTCCCATTCTATGATTCTATGAACAGAATTTTGGAGTGGGGGAAAAAGTAGATTTCAAATGGGGAGCAAACCCTTTGGAATTTTGGAGTGCTAATCAAAGAATTAAATGCAAAATATGGATGACTCAATGAAAGAAAACTATATCAACAAATCTTTTGGGAAAATTTAAAAGTATTACACCAATGGCACGTTATGCCAGTACATCTGGCAAGAATAACAAATACAAATAATACAGAATGTTGGTGAAATTGGTATCAATGAAGTCTATCTTTCTATCTAGAGAAAACATTTTGTGGTAATTTTGAGTAATCAATGGCAGGAAAAAAATGCTTAAATAGTCTGCTAAATCCGACACTATCCACAGTGATAATAGAAACAGAAGTAAAGTACAACAGGTCCCATGTAGTTTCTCCTTTGGGAGACATAATTAAAACATGGAATCCAAAATTTCATGGATCACTGTCAATAAAATTAAATGCTCATGTGCACAAAAATAGTCTTGTAACTACTGTAGTGTGTTAAACATGGGGTTATCTTTGTTGGCTGCTTATGAGCTTTACAGTTGCAAAATAGTGGCACCAGTGGCATATTTTACCAATACTAAAACAGCTCCACTGGCTTTCTGTTGGTTTCCAAGCACAATTCATAATGCTGCTGTTAACCTTGAAGTTATTATGTGGCTACTGTCCAGGGTATCTAGAAGTAGTACTGCCTTCTGAACCTGCACAAGAGTTGATATCATCATCAAAGTCCCTTGGCCAAGCTCCTCACCACACATCGGAGATGCCCAGTTGCTGTTAGTGTCCTATTTACAGAATAATCTGGCAGGGACCCTCAACTGCTGCCTTCACTCTCGAGTTTCAGCCTTCAGGTCAAAACCTTTTAACTGATTCAGATATTTTCAATGTGTGTTTTTGTTTTCTTCATACATTGAGTGATTTATTTCCATTATTTATATCATGTGCCTCTATTTTAAATCTGCAGGGTGTTTGTTTGTTTGTTTAAAAGGATTTCCTTGTTCTTATTTGTTGTGAAATAGTCACTTTTAGATTGTTGTTGTCCAAATTAGGCATTTTGTCCACATATTACATTGATATCTCTATCTATAGATAACATCTGTAAAAGGTTAAGGGATTGGGTGGAATCCTAGTTGTCAAACATTAGTTGAAGTGGTGCATCATCCAATACTCTTTTAGTATTGTTGACAGGGTACCCCATTGGAGGGGTCTCCTATCCAGAAGCCAAACATAGGGCAGATGAGCCATAGGACTTCCAGCCGTAGCTTTAGGATGGCCAACTCAGTAGATCAACATATTGGGGAGGCCCTAATCCATGGCATGATCCTGAAGCAGTTCCAGCCCTCTGGCAGGAGGGTGAAATGGATATACACCCAATGTCTGAGCCCAAGTTCCACTTATACCTGTTATCAATAAAGTTGTGGCCAATTTTTATCCAGATTGTTGTCTGCTTGTGTTTGTTCTGTCGCACGTGACATAGTATTAGGCTGGGGAGGGAAGGCACTGTGACTGCAGTAGTTGCCTTTAGATTGTTGTTAGGTATGTGGACATTAGGCATTTTGTTCACATATTGCATTGTTAATATCCATATCTATATATCATATCTGTAAAATGGGGATTAAATATCTCACAAACAAACAAACAAACAAACAAACAAAAACCTCATGGTGATGTTAACAGACCATACATAGTGAGGTTATAAAACTTGGAATATACCTAAAGAAGTCAATAAGTGACAAGTTTACAGCTACTACACTTAGGAAAGTCACAATCAGTAGCTTGGTGAATGAACTGTTGACTATGAAGTTCATTTCATGCTGGAAATCAGCAAGCTGGACCAGCTCAGTCCTTCATAAATATGGAAATAATCCATGAAACTGGCCTGGCATTTACCAGCACAAATTACACTGCGTCCACATTATCTCTTTTCTCCTTTATGAATTTCTCAACAGTGAATCTTTAAGGATAGTAAAAAGCTGAAATGTAACTGCTACTTTTCCATTAACGATAAAAAGAAAGGGAGGAAATGGGTAATTTAATGCGCAGGGTCATTCATGTGCATGGCCTAGCTGGCTGGACTCAAAAAAAAATATAGACAAGTTGAAAGAACAATTTATGCAGAAATTGAAAATTACAAATTTTTGAAAGAAATTCAGAACCAAGAAAGGGTGGAACAACAGTGCACAACCAATCCATGCAATATTGATTTTTTAAAAGGGAAATCTGTTTACTTGCTTGAAGATTACTAATATAAAGCAACTATTCTGCTGTTATTTTAGTCATATGACTACAAAACTGGGGGTGAGGGAATAAAACAATATATTAAAACCATATACATTTTAAAGCATTTTGCTACCTAAATAAATAAGCTGTAATTCCCCCACTTGATTTTATCACAATATGTTTAACAAGACACCTGCAATTTAAAGTATAGCAGAGTACGCATTTCCATGGATCATGTGCAGATCTTTACATGTACTTCATAGGATCTTGTCTGTCAAGCATGGACATTTACAGTGCAGTTCTAAACATGGCCATTCAAAAGATAGTCCCATTGAGTTTACTCCCAGTAAACATATATATAGCATTGCAGCCTGAGTGGACTAATTGATAATAATGACTTTCATTTATAGAGCCTTCTGAATCTGGACTCTTCTCAGTGGACTTGCAGTTAACAAGCATGTGGGACATAGACACAGCATGAATATTATGTATCGACTGCTCAAAATGCTCTGAGATGTGCTACCTGAAACCATTAATAATAATAATAATAATAATAATAATAATAATAATAATAATAATAATTTATTTCTACCCCACCCATACAACTTACAGGAGCATGGCAGGGGTTGATTAAAAATATAGGGTGGTATTCAACTAAGTTTTATTCAGAGACGTCCCAATGAAGCTATTGGACCTCACTTGGTAATGTTCATTAATCTCAATAGGTCTACTCTGAGTTAAATGCAGTTGACTATCACCCATAAGATAAATTGTCACAAATGTGTTAACAACTTAAAGCGTCTAAGGCGCTGTCTTTGGGTCTCGTTCAAATAAGTAGCCCTTCCGATGGCACAGTGCCCTCTGGCATGGAGCTACAGTGTTGGCTAACTAATAGAAAATGGGAAAGCTGCACTTAATGAATCAACAAAGTCATTTCCTGCAACTGTCTGCATTTCCCTGGACACCTTCCCCTCCAAGTGCTGACCAGGCACAATGCTGCTGTTCAGCACATGACAAATAGCAACTGCAGGATTCAAGGCTTTGTGACCACAATTCCATTACATGAGAGCAGGAGCAACATGCACACGCCATGTTACCTAATCTATCCATCAGTATCTGCAATGATTCTTGACAGCTGGCCTTTGCTATTATGGCATTTGTCTTCATGAGCCCAGAGACAAAGGATTAGCTGAAAGTGGTTTGGCTGTGAGTTATCCCGTCTCTTATCACAATTGTCTTAAGATAAATTGTGCGGCAAGTCAGCCATTGTGTACTATATGTATTGCAGGTTCTGTTCAAACCCTTACAGTAACGTTTTTGGGGGTACGTCTATGCCTTTGTGGGACGCGGGTGGCACTGTCGGTTAAACCACAGAGCCTAGGACTTGCCAATCAGAAGGTCGGTGGTTCGAATCCCCGCGATGGGGCGAGCTGCCGTTGCTCAGTCCCTGCTCCTGCCAACCTAGCAGTTCACAAGTACATCAAAGTGCAAGTAGATAAATAGGTACCACTCTGGCGGGAAGGTAAACGGCATTTCCATGCGCTGCTCTGGTTCGCCAGAAGCGGCTTAGTCATGCTGGCCACATGACCCGGAAGCTGTACGCCGGCTCCCTCGGCCAATAAAGCGAGATGAGTGCTGCAACCCCAGAGTCGGTCACGGCTGGACCTAATGGTCAGGGGTCCCTTTACCTTTCCCTATGCCTACTCCTTTGACAACCACAGTTGACCACATCCACATGCAGTTCCAAGGAGATTTGGTCCTAACATACCAGCTTCATTTTAGTAAATGAATAAATGCTTTCAAGGGCTCCTCCTAAGTGTCCTTTTAAACAACATTCCATTGATGTAGTCTACAGGAATAACCAAATAACATGATAACCAAAGCAGCTATTCTTTACCTCTTTTGACCACTAGCCAAGCTCTCTTGAAGTTCTATGCTATGAAGGGCCAGATATCATTGCAGCAGAACTGAAAGATTATCATTTACTATAGCCACATAAATTTGGTGGCTTCTCTATAAGGTATCAAAGCAGTACAGGAATGTACCTTTCAGTTTAATTAATGGTATGTCAAGCATTTCTAATCTAAAACCTCATTTTTCTCCCCAAAGGGATACTAAATCCGCTGTTTTAAATTGCATTTACCTGCAGTTTGGTGTCCAAGTTGTCAGCTCTGGTACGATTTATTTTTTTCCTTAAACACTGTACAAATTACCTAGCCATTTTAAAATTATATAGCAGCAGGAAGCAAAGTTGCTGGGTTTTTTCTTTTTTAATGATTCAGGGTGCTTTATTTCAAGCTCACTTACAGGTACACTAAAAACAACTACATTTTTCAAAAATGAAATTTAACAAGCAACACTTAAGAGCGAGAAAAATGCTCGCTAGACTAAACTTGATCACACTTCGCTCTCCTTTTTTCTTTTCTACTTAGAGGTGAGGAAAGAAGGAAAGGCAAAGTGTGAAAAACAACTGTGGGGATTGGGAAAGTCGATCCAATCCCAAGGGGGCTGACTAAATGCCTGCATGCTCCAGTTTAAAACTTGCCAATGCTGTATCTCAACGGTGCTTGGGATTGCAATAAAAGTCTGTTTGTGAAGTTAAAGAAAAACACAAGTTCTTTGAGGTATGTGATATTAATTTCATGGCATGTGGTAGTATTTCTTTTCAATCAACATCATGATTTGTACAAGCTATTCTGTTTTCTAGTCGCTTATTTTGCAGTATTAATACAGACACACATACATTCAAGTACATGTGGTGCTCTCCTCAGTTAATGTTGGACCCCAGCTATCACATAAGTTACTTGAAAGTTGAGGATAATCATGCTTTGATTTTTTTTTTTTAACCCACCACCAATATTTCCCTAAATCCATGCTTGATGTACAACTTATGAATGTGACACAGTATAGGTTTGTCAGAAGTGTCTCTCTTTATTAGCCAATGCAACATCAAAAATGCCTAAGATATCCCTACATCAAATTGCTTCTCCCCCTCTCTCTGTTATTTATGACTAATTACATTAATGCAAAAGAAAGAAATGTCCTCCATTCTTAATTCTTTCTCAAGGCTTGGATAAATGATTGCTAATGAAAAATGAAAAGAACCCATGATATAAATGATCCCCATATAGGATAGCTGCATATTTCTGCATTGCAGGGGGTTGGACTAGATGATCTTCAGGGTCCCTTCCAACTCTACAATTCACTGATTCTATGATATATAGCCAGGTAAAGCCTTTTCAGGGAAATTTGTATAACTTTGCATTTGTAAAGTGACATTTATGAAGAGATTTTACTTTCTTGGGCTCCATGATCACTGCAGATGGTGACAGCAGCCACAAAATTAAAGGACACCTGCTTCTTGGGAGAAAAGCAATGACAAACCTAGACAGCATCTTAAAAAGCAGATACATCACCTTGCCGACAAAGGTCCGTATAGTTAAAGCTATGGTTTTCCCAGTAGTGATGTATGGAAGTGAGAGCTGGACCATAAAGAAGGCTGATCGCCAAAGAATTGATGCTTTTGAATTATGGCGCTGGAGGAGACTCTTGAGAGTCCCATGGACTGCAAGAAAATGAAACCTATCCATTCTTAAGGAAATCAGCCCTGAGTGCTCACTGGAAGGACAGATTGTGAAGCTGAGGCTCCAATACTTTGGCCACCTCATGAGAAGAGAAGACTCCCTGGAAAAGACCCTGATGTTGGGAAAGATTGAGGGCACAAGGTGAAGGGGACGACAGAGGACGAGATGGTTGGACAGTGTTCTCAAAGCTACTAACATGAGTTTGACCAAACTGTGGGAGGCAATGGAAGACAGGAGTGCCTCGAGTGCTCTGGTCCATGGGGTCACGAAGAGTCGGACACAACTAAATGACTAAACAACAACAACAAATATCTACCTCCTCCAATTTCCCTACTCTAAACAAGGCAATTATGTACTCTTTGTTCAGGTATATGATAGTGGCACTTCTGAAAAAAGTAATGATTAAGTCTTTCAAGATATTAATAACAAAAAAATACTAACTTCCTTCCTTCACCCTGCTATGCAATGGGTAGAAAACTTTAGTCTAGTTCAACTTCAAACATGAATTAGCAATACGTAGACTAAACGACTAAACAACAACAACAAAAGTAGAAAAGCAGGCGTGAAAGAGTTACCCATTATGCTCAAAGCTTAATCTTAATAGGTTCTGACTACACATTGAATGTGGGACACAGGTGGTACTGTGGGTTAAACCACAGAGCCTAGGACTTGCTAAATCAGAAGGTCGGCGGTTCGAATAACCGCGACGGGGTGAGCTCCCGTTGCTCAGTCCCTGCTCCTGCCAACCTAGCAGTTCAAAAACACGTCAAAGTGCAAGTAAATAAATAGGTACCACTCCGGCGGGAAGGTAAATGGCATTTCCGTGTGCTGCTCTGGTTCACCAGAAGCGGCTTACTCATGCTGGCCACATGACCCGGAAGCTGTACGCTGGCTCCCTCGCCAATAAAGCGAGATGAGCGCTGCAACCCCAGAGTCGGCCACGACTGGACCTAATGGTCAGGGATCCCTTTACACATCAAATGAGTTATAACAATATGCATAAAGCTATCAGTACTGTATTAAAATCTGGAAACTGAAAACCTTGATGTTTTGATTCCTTTTTTATTCATATAAAGGGAAGAATAAGTGAACAGATTTTCCTCCATTTTACATAGCGGCAGACTGCAAAATCTGTCTGGAAAAGTTAAGGAAGCATTTTACCAAACTCTATCTTAGGTATATGACTGATTGTAGGTGTGAAGGAATGAAACTGCTCCACCATTTCATTTTCTCTCCTTTATTACAAGAACATTCCCCCCCCCTCTTTCCTTTTCATTAAAAAAATATATGTGCCTATTCTAAGTTAACAGAAGAAAAAAATATGCAGCCCAGCAACTTGGTAGTTAAGGAAACATGTATCTTCAAGATTTAAGGGAGAGAAATTGAGCAGGCTGAAAGGATGGAAACTTATCCACAAGTGTACTCCCCGTGTACACCATGAGGTTCAGGGGAAGAGTAGAAATACTGTGTATAAGGAGACAGTTGAAACATAGTATGATCATAGTGGAAGAGAGAGAAAAGGGGAGTATTTGTGTGAATGCTGAAACGATGGTGGTGGTGAAACAAATTGAAACATTGTGGAAGTATGTCAGTTTGCATTTCTTAGTACATAAAGTATTGATCCAATGTATCTTTCCCATTCAACTTAATTCAAGAGAAGCTTCTCTGTGTGAAAGAAACAAGCAGAAGGTTCATGATGTTTGGGTTGCTCCTTCAGAGAAGCTGAGTACAGCTGGTTTAAACTGGTTCTGTTATCTTTTCTGTCAAAGTCATGCTGACTATAATAATAGGCAAGAAGGAGCCTGGGTTTCACTTTCTCTTTCTGTCTCTCTTTTCTTCTGGTGTGGTGTTCTGTATATAGCATGCCTATTGTTAAAGTTTTAGACTTATTATAAGTTATCGTAAGTTTAAGTTAAGTCTGCTGCAACTGGATTTCTTAAGGACAGTGCCCATCCTGAATGTATTAGATTTGTGACCATTATGCTCATTTGCCTTCAGTAGCAGTAAAGCCCTGCTGGATGAAATACAATTGCCCCTCGTCTATTTTGTGGGAATCTTGCAATGTGTTTAAATTTTTACTCTGCTAACTATACATTGGAGTTCTGCTCTGGATCAATATCTAGCAAGATTTCAATGACAAAGTAAGGAAGCACAGTGGAAGCACTGCGCAAGGAAGAAGCCAGAGAAGGAGGCTGCAAATGGAACGGGAAGCTCAGCTCTGAGAAAGTATTGAGCAGGTGAGAAAAGTAATCTAGTCTAGCTTGAGGTGGATACAATTTCTGCTGTCATTTTGATTTTGCTCCTTGGTATCAACATTCAAAGTGTTCTTAACTTTTTCCTTTTTAAGAACAGGTTTCCAAAACTGGAAAAGGTTAAGTTTTTAAAAGTTGTTGTTGTTGTTAAATTTGTCATTTTATTACTCACCCCATACCTAATTGCTTTCATACTCTACCAAGGATAGAAAATTGGCTGAGCCAGTGGGTTTTTCAAGTGCCAGAAGCTGGAGCATAGAAGCATAGAATTGCATAGTTGGAAGATACCCTAAGGGTCATGTAGTCCAACTTCCTGCAGTACAGGAATTCTGCACACAGCTGTCCCAGTTGGGCTTGAACCACCACTTTCTGGTTAACAGCCAGAAACATTGATCCACTGAGCTACATTGGGGGAGGGGGGCAGTTGGCATGCACACTATACCTTTAAAGCACCTTTGAAACTCATTTCACTATCAAAGAATTCTGGTCATTGTAGCTTACTGCTCACAGTAACAATACCTAGAAACACTAGGACCCTCGTACCTACGGGACTGCCTCTCCTGGTATGCCCCATGGAGGACCTTAAGGTCCATAAATAGCAACACTTTAGAGGTCCCGGGCCCTAAGGAAGTCAGATTAGCCTCAACCAGTGCTAAAGTGGGCCTAAATGTTTTGCTTTCTGTAATATAAAAAAAGTATTCCTCAATTTTATTGAACCTCATAAATAAAATGTCATTCATATCATGCGCATGGGGAATATGTTAATTGAGAAAGAATATGTGATTTTGCAGGATCAAATAACTGTAGCTAAAAAATGAATATAAACCAAAGTCTTACGTTTAAACATATCAGTCAGTGAAATTAATTGATCCATGTATAACTCAGGTTAAAATAGGCCTTTTTAAATCAGCTTTAAATAAGATCTATCGAATGTGAGAAGGTATTCATTGGTTAACGTATTATTCCCTTGATATAGGAAATATTGTAAAGTTGATTTTTGAAGTAATGAATTGCCTGTCATTTAGGTGGAAGTTATACCCTTGAAAATTTAAATTACATTGAGACATTAATTTTAGTAAATTAATTAGGAAATAAAGTAAATGAAAGATAGTTAATTTGACTGAAGTAATGTAACAGTATGAGAAATTTAACAGTTTAAGTTTCCCTTCTTATTATTCACAGAAATTTGTGTCTTCTACCACTCTGCAGCATCTATTAATGACATCCACATATTTAGCCACCCATGGATAGCATGAGTGTTAGAATTCCTGCTCCATGATTGCAATCATGGGATTTTTGTCTATCACATGATGGTGTATGTTTTGACTCCACAGAGTGGGAAGTGATAGAAACAGGATGTTTGTGTTACTGTGTTCTGTGAAGTGGGACTATTGTCCTTTGTTCTTTTTTCTCTTTGCTGTCTGATGCTAGAGAGAGATGGAGCCGTGTTGCAGTGCTCAGTGTGTGTTTATATGTAAATAAAGTAGATTAGCCAAAACGCTGAGTTGCTGAGGTCTGTCACGCATGATGTGCAAACTCTGCGGATCCCTGAGTGTGCCGGTGTTGGTTGGCTCGGTCGCTGTGATATTTGGACAGAAGAAACCTTTTGAAGCTCCTGAACTATCAACCAGGAGGGAGGGAACATACCAGTCGGGCATGTGTCTCTGCCAAGGTCCTACTCGAGTGTAGGCTGAACTCCTGACAGAGATATCTCATATTTTCCTCATATTATTTGTGCACTGTGTGTCATTCTCATCTCTGAGAAAGATCTCTAGTTAGTCAGTTAGTTAGTTAGTTTATTAAATTTCTATAGTGCCCTTCATTGAAGGATCACAGGGCAGTTTACAATATAAAAACACAAAATTGCATAAACCAATACAATACCCCCAACCTACAATATTTTATTTATTAAATTTAAAAATGACTTCTGAAGGGCTGGCAGTTTATGTATAATTATGCATCATAATTATGCCAATATATGTTGAACAATTTCAAAAAACAAAATCAAGGGAGGGAGGGAGGGCAAACGAGCATAATAAAAGCAAACAAAGTGATACTTGAGTCTTCCGCAAAGATTTTGACAGAGGAGAAACCACTGTATATGAAACACTGGTGTACTGCACGCTACTATAAGAGCACAGAGTCCAATCCCTCAAGATGCTGCATATATATGAAGTTCTATGCAAGTTTTCCTGCCCCCTTACAATCCTGTTATTATTATTCTACAGTGCTTTATACAATTTTAGGCATGATCATCATATAAGCACTTTTGTCACCATTTGGCTGGATCAAAGCAGAATCCAGAATAGTGTGATCTACCAGTTTCTTTCACTTCCTTGGCCTGGCCTGATGGCCCAATTTTATTTTATTTTAATACAGCAATTTTTTGCAAAGGATCAGTTTTCCCAAAATGGATGTATGAAAAATGAAAATGCAACAAATATCTCAGCAATCAAGTTCTCCCAATATCGACCACATCTTCCACTGCAATTAGTCCTCCCACAGGGCACATTGGGATTTACAAGGTGCACAGGATGGGACACAGGAGCAGCCCCCCTGTCCCCACTCTCACCCCACACATGTCCTTATGTTGAAGATGAAAGCTGAATGAACTGAAAGTGGCACTTTATGGGTAGAGAGTGTTTCAGTTAATTGATGGAAAATTCATGATGGCTGGTGGGGGAGCCACCTTAGGGCCCTGTCAGGAAAAAAGACAAGGTCTAAATAAATACATAATAACAATAATTTCTCCACTACTTTGTAGTTTCTTTTTTTAAAAAATGTACAAGTCAGAAATGCTTAGCATGCCATTTATGGTTTTGGTATCATAGATTCAACCCTAACTCTGTTTAGGATCACTGCACAGACTGATCAGAAGGTATTCTAGCTCCAAAAGGCCACTCAAGAGTTAATCTTACAGCCAAAGCCAACTCAGTTGACTCACGTGGTGTGGAAACACTGTTGGAAAAGCTTCCATAAACCATCTGAGAACACTGAACAAAATGCTCTTTAATAATCGTGAATGAAGTACAATCTTTGATTCACTGTTAATTACCTGTTTGACCCACCAGAATTATCTGCAATTTAACAGCATGACAGGTAACAACTGGAGAGTCCTAAATACCTGCCTGAAAGATTGATAATGTTTTCTTCTTAACAGACAGACAGACGCAGTCCTCAGTACTATAAGCAGTGATTTTTTGGGAGGGGTATGCATACCCCTAAGCATTTTGTGAATCTTTGTACTTTTGTCCATTTACTGTATTCATTTTCCCCAGTCTGAACTATAAATGATGGTTTTCATAGTACTGGGTTATAGAATGGAAAATACCATAGTGTGCATGCCATTCTTTTATACCATGTTGTACAGGATTTTAAAATGTTATGGCTATCCTTGTTAATCTATGGATTTTAATAGTTAATTGTTCCCATATTACTGACCTCTAGAAGATGGTTTGCAACATGCTACTGAAATGATGCAAGTGTTAAACAAATGCCAAGTGTTTAGGACAAACTCTCCAGAGAACCTAAGATGTCACTTTTATTCAACACTGTATGGTTTTACAGGGATGCAAAAGGTGAAAGAGTCTAATAAAGGACTGGGAGAAGCTTATATACTGCCAGGCAGCTTTGAAGAGGTAAATAATTAAAGCTCCAAAGAAAGGGGGGGAATTAGTTTGGAGGGCTATCAGAGGTCTAGCATATATATAATGGGCAAAAGATTAAAGATAGGATGAACACAGATGCTCAATGAAAGTTCACACAACCTCCCATGTGTTAAAACAGGGATCACCAAAGTGGTGCCCATGAGTGCCTGTGCACCCATATTGGCCTTCTCTGGCAGCCACAGGGTCCATGAAGGTTGCATGAAGAGCTCTGTTGTAGTCAGTAGAAGACATTCTGCTGTCTGTTTGGATGTGTATGTGTATGCATACACACAGTGTCCAGTCCCTTATTTGCAAATATGCTCATGGGCCCCCCAAAAAACTGGCAATGCCTGTGCTAAAAGGAAATGTGAAGGATCAGCTTCATTCCTTCATTCCTTTACACCTGCCCCTACTGGCTGCACATTTGGCAATGATGAAAAGAGGTGTACATGTGCGCTAATGTATTGCGCAAAGCGCCTCTACTGTAGGGGGAATCCTGGGCTAACATGTTTGTTGGTATGTGTGTAGGGCCCTTTCTCAGGGCTGCCAACCATACAGCTCACAGAGGTGTAGCCAAGTGGACGTGCTGAAAGCAGGCCTCCCACCCCAAGTATTTTATGGTCTCTATTATTCTACTCCTTATTACCTATGAAGTGAAGAACTGTTTCTCATACACTAATGTTTTGTTGCTACACCCTGTTTGTTCAAGAAAGGAGTTGGTTAATATTTTTGCATAATCTTAAAAGTTTATTCAAATTATAATGCTATTGTTTCAAAGGAGCTGAGTAAAACAACATCAAAAATCTCCTCCTCCTCTTCCTTGAGGTGTTTTTTCCCCCTCTCTCTCCTAGGACAAATGCCTGAGTCTTTAAAAAGAAGATTACATTGCTTTTTTGCCTGAGAATTTCTCCATTATGCAGCTTTTAAGCTTCAGTTTTAAAGCCTGAAAATCCATCTATTGTGTGCAATTTCACACCTTGAAATTAAGATTAGTCATATATATGTGAACCCAACACAGCTCCTTCATCACACAGATTGCTCAGAACTATAACCTCAGAGATATGACTACAATCTCTGCTTTAAAATAAATCCCTCAATGCCAGTACAATGGTACCTTAGGTTAAGTACTTAATTCGTTCTGGAGGTCTGTTCTTAACCTGAAACTGTTCTTAATCTGAGGTACCACTTTAGCTAATGGGGCCTCCTGCTGCTGCTGCTGCGGTGGCGGCAGCGCCGCGTGATTTCTGTTCTCATCCTGAAGCAAAGTTTTTAACCCGAGATACTATTTCTGGGTTAGCGGAGTCTGTAACCTGAAGCGTCTGTAACCCGATGTACGACTGTATTATAATATGAACATTATGGGGTTAAATTTAGAACCTGTCATCATCATCTAGAACACTGTTCCTTCTGGCAGAGGGCCTTCTCAGTAGTGGCGCCTGCCCTGTGGAATGCTCTCCCATCAGATGTCAAGGAAATAAACAAGTATCTGACATTTGAAGGCAGCCCTGTCTAGGGAAGTTTTTAATGCTTGCAGTTTTATTCTGTTTTTAATGTTCTGTTGAAAGCTGCCCAGAGTGGCTGGGGAAACCCAACCAGATGGGTGGGGTAGAAATAAATTAGTTGTTGTTGTTGTTGTTGTTGTTGTTGTTCCAGATTTTGTTGGGCTACAATACCCATCATTACCAGTCAGCATGGCCAATGGTCAGGAATGATGGAAGTTGAAGTCCAGCAATATCTGGAAGATACTGCTCTTTGGACAGATTCTACCTTTAGTCCTCTCTGTCACCCCCACCCCCCACCATTCTCTCTCTGTTTCTTGTCCATACATAGCCTACAAATAAAGTGGGTATTATATGCATTTTAAGATTCCCATTCAAAACCCAAGCAATTATTTGAAATGGCTTATAAAATACCCCAGAAAACTGCCAATATTTAACTCTTTCAAAATATATAGACCAACACTTAGAATATAAATATGACATTTGAAACTTAAAATATGAAAACTTTGGACCAAAAACAGTGAAGACAAACTATTCCTCAAAGCTACTCTGAGATACTCTATAGCAGATGTTGTAGGATACATATCCCATCAGCCCCAGCCAACATGGCCAACGGTCAGAGATGACCAGTCTTGCCCAGTCTGATAAAAAAACAACGCTGCTTTTACTGAATGTATTCCATTAGCCAGAATTAGATGAAATAAAGGTTTCATGAAGAAGTAATTCCATGACAGAGTGATTTCTATGCAGCCCACTCCTTTCTAGAGGAATGCAGCACCAAGCCCTTTGAAACAGGCTATCTTCCTGCTGAAGACAACAGCACAATCAATTTGATCTTGAGCGACTGATTTAGTGAGTTAATATATTCACATATTTTACATACATACATATGCAAAGCCATACATACAATGCAGCAGAGATTGGAATTAGGGCCTCGGGAGAGGAGAGGAATCACTTACCTACTGAGTCACCACAGTCCAGCATTGTTCCAGGGTAGTCATATGTAACCCATTAATTTAAAATATAATTATGCTCCGCTACTAAGTACATATGCACAGAACCTTACACAACCAAGGAGATATTTTCAAAGCTTTCTCCTCTGCAGAAACATCTGCAGTACCTATTTTTAAACCGAGGACCTAGCATTATGTCTTCACTGAAATTAAGCTAATCTCGGCACGCTGAACCAAAAGAGCATATTTCTAATTAGTAGTGCTGCATAAGGAAAGAAAGAGAATTCCATTCAAGTCCCAAGGTAGAATCCAAATCTCCAACAGACGTGTCTAATGTTTGCTGTGAGTGATTGACAAATGGATGTTTCAAGAAAATGAGCCAATTAGTCCAAAGCTTTAGTTGGTACTGTAGCTGCTGTGGATCATAAAATGCAGGTTCATCTCTTTTATATCTATACCATAGAATGGTGTATGCATTGAGGGAATGGGAGGTAAGTGGGAAGATGCCTGGGCAACATTAAAAATTCCATCACCTTGGCATGGATCTTGATGCTCAGGAACTACTTAAAGGGCAGAGTCAGCTGGCCTACAGATTACCACTGTTTTCACAACAGCTTCTTGCTTAAAAGAAGAAGAAGGGCTGACCTTTAGGGAAAGCATCAGAGTAGCGCTACAGGAAATACCCAGATGACTGCCAAACAAATATTGCAAGGAACCTGGAAATACAGAATGGAATCTAACCCAGACACTATTAAACATGTGGAATCAGCTGCAAAGCTGCCTGTAGTAAAAAGAAATAGGAAAACAGAGTCAACGATGAGCTCTTAACCAATGGGAAGGGGAATACAATGTTTAACATTTTGTACTCTCTGCTGGAAAGAGACAGCAAGATGTCTTAACTAGAATATCATATTTACTAAGAATAATTTACAATCCCAACAGGTTTCTTCTCTTTTCTGGTGTTCCCCCAATTTCCTGGACTTGATGTCTTCAGTTAAGTGAAGCTTGCCTAAAAGTACAGCTACAGATTTTAACTGCAGTGCATTACCCTTACACAAAGTATAATACCAATGTGCATTTGATGTTCAGACTCAGTTCTGTGTGGCTTTTCACATTCATGGAATGTGATTTGGCTTTCACACTGACATCTCACTCACCTCACCCTATTAATCTCCAAGTATTTACGTAAGTACCTGGCTGATATAAACAGGAGCCAAACTGATTTGAAATCTACATGCTTCTTTCTTATTTAACAATGGGGACTTCCCAGCCTCCTTCGAGACTATTAATTGATGCAATCTATATGACAGTAAAATCATAGTGTAATATTTACAACTAGTCAGTGTTCTGAATTGTCTGATCAGATTATACTATGGCATGCATATCTTATTCCAAAGGGGAAATCTGCTGTTGTCTTAAGAATCAATGTATTTATGTATGCTGCTTAATTAAAAGAAAAGGGGGAAAGGGGAAAGATAACTAATTGATGGCTGAAACAGAAAAAGTTTGATCCTAAAGTTTCTACATGATATATAGGCTACAATCCTAACCTTGATTACCAGAGAGTAGGCTCAACTGAATTCAATAGAATTGACTTCTGAGTATACAGTACATTTTTAGCACTGTATGTTATTATATTGTTAATAATATAATACACATGTTCATGCAAAAGATCCTCAAATAGCAATTTTCCCACGAACGTGTAACTTCTGTCTTCTTGCATCCCCCTCTTTCTCCCCCCACTACAAAAGACCACAGAAGGTCTGAAGCAGAAGGGCATTGCACTATGTACAATTTATTATAGCCGGCTTTGCCTGGTTAGGAAATCTTCATTAGCATACACTTCTCAACCAAAATTACTAAAGCTGAAAAATGGCCATGAAAATCGCCATTTTGTGAATAACCATAAGCATCAGAACACACAATTTGCTATCAGTTTCCATGAGCTGCCTCAGGGTGGACAGTGTTTTTATAACCCATTACACTATCTTAAACTTGTACGTTCTTATCAAGGTTTCGCAGTTTCCATAAATTGGTTCAGAAATGTTTTATCTGAAGAACCAAAGTCCTATACTACCGGGCTTGCAATCAGCAACCATTTATAATGAATCTATATTAATAGCTCAGTGTTCCTGCCTTAAAATTATACCTCATAATAAAATTCAGTAAGTTTCCTAGGGTCAATGCCACTCCCATGACTGGTACTGTCTTTATCTCTGCTTTCAAGTTTTTGGGTTAATACACGTCAAATCATACTGCCCAATTCCTACTTTTAGTCAATCTGAAGCCAAAGAGTTTAAACTAATAATCTACTGGTGAGACTTTCCAAAACAACCCCCTCCTCCACATCATCATAAGGGAGGTCATTCAGGTCCCTTTTTCAAGCTTATAGGGCATTTCCTTTCAAACTGAATCTCCCCAGTCTCCCAAGTGCACAAATTCAAAATGATAGCCTTTATCTTGGAAATGTTCTGAAATTCACCATAAATGAAGCCTGCTTTAATCACACATTTCCCACTCGGTATTTTCAGCTATAGCAACAGCAGTTCTTGGCAAGGTGGCCAGATGGAAAAGAGGGTAAGGCTCCTGTACCTTTAATAACTGGGTAGTGCAGTGACTCACCAGGCCAATCACAGTGCTGCTTAAAGCAGAGCTCTTTATTAGCCATGGTTTCTGGGAGCATAATCATTCCGCAACTTAAAACAAACAGAAAGCAGCAGTTGGTGGTTGGCTTAAGAGTTGGCAGGAAACAAGGGGTAACCAGACAAAGCTTTCAGATCCTTATACATAAAAGTCACGCTTTCTTCGTGAGCAAGTGGCTGGAAATATAAAGGCGGGGGGGGGGGGGAGAACTAGAAGCACCAAGACAGGTGTCTCAATGCTAGAGACAGATTCCCCCAAGCCTGCCTTCCTAGTGGACACCTGTCCAATGAATGTTCTCTTATCAAGCTCAAGTCTCTGCTCCAGATTCCAAGGTGATGCATTAAGGATAAGTATCATCTCTCTTTCTCTCTGGACACTAACAATTCATGAAGCACATTCTTGAATGGAAACTAAACAGAAATAATACATTTTGAATAGTCAGGACAACCATGACCAAACCATCTCAGTAAGAGAATGATCAAATTCTTTGGTTCTTCAAAGACAACACTTGACATCATTTAGGATCTCTTTCCTGGAATCCAGAAAACCAATAAAATAGGGCTGGAGTTAAACAAAACAAAAAAAAAAAAAATGGGTTGATAGATGGACTGAAGTCAGAGAAAGACATTTGTTAATTGAAATGTCAATATAAAACTACCATTGAAATGAAGAGAGATTCTGATTTTGGCCCACAGATTTGAGGTTTTCCACCAATCTAAATCAACATTGACAACTACAAGATCACCCCTTTATAATAAAGCTAAAAAGTACAAGCTGTACTGTTGCCAGAGTTATCCGTGGAGGAAATAAATATTTATTAAGATTTACATGGATAACTCATATCTAAAATATTTGAAATGCGAGAGGAAAGAGTCCTTGTAGCAATCAGTCTATACGCAGATCAAAGTGAGACATCTACCAACATATGCATTTCAGATGCTCATTAAGAAGTTGAGGAACACAAAAAGAAAGCTGAGGACTGACTGCTCAGCCTATAAGGAAGTTACCAGTGAAGAAAGATAGAGAAAAAGACAGAAAGGAAAGCAGGTCTTCTTAAGCAAGCAAAGTAGCCTGGGTGGATAACTGCTAATGACATACGCACAAGTTTCTCTGATACGGGAAGGAAAACTTTGTATTGCTCTAAAAGGCAACAGACTTTTTACCTTTTGGATCTGAGCAAAGAGACAAATAGCCTAATATGATGGCAGGCTGTCCTAATTCTGTGATTTCACAGAAAGCTTTAACCAAGTCCTGTAATTAATTTCTACAAACTAAGGTTTGATTTAAAATATTTTGAGGGGAGTGTTGTTGAAGCTGCAAAATAAAGTAATCATGTAATTATCTAAGATCTTAATTACAGAAGAGCTTCTCCTTAATGCCAAACACTTGTGCACATACGCTAACATCTACTTGTTATATGTAGCAGCAAAATAGCTTTCCCATGGGAACTGAGAGAGGGAATACTGGTTGGAACTTTCCATTAACAAAGAGGCATCATCTAAGGTCATTGTTCACAACCAAAGCAGCAATATGAGAAGAACCCAGACAGCAGATCCATAGACTTTCATATTTACTGAAATAGTTTTTATTTCTCACATTTACATGTCACTGTTTACTCTCTCTTGGACCCAAAGCAGTATTAATGTGCTTCCCAGCAACCTCCTATCTAGGCACTGACCAGACCTATACCTGCTTGGCTTTAGCAAAGTAGAGACTTTATATGCCATGGAATCCTGTTTATAAGTATATTCCAAGTTGTGGAACTATTGCCACATTGGCAAATATATTCTTTAGTTCATTTTCATTAGCCTTCTGGTGTTATGTGATAAATATAGGAATCATGCAAAGTCTTCTCTATATGCTAGGGGTGGGGTAGCTCTAGCCTATAGGCCAAATCCAGCACAGCACAGATTCCAGCTTGGCCCATGAGACTGTTTACCTTAACCTCCTGCCTTGACAGGTGTGGGGCAGGTAGAGATCTGGCTGGATTGGCAGTTGCCATGGGGAACGTGCTTACGCAGCCAATCCCTGCAGAATGCAGAGGTGGAGTCACCTAACTGCCATCGGCTGATGGACAGAGAGTTCAACATTGCTGGATTGGCTAGGCAACAGTCACAATCAACAGAACAATGATATTCTTCTTGGATCTTCAAGTGTCCCTGTGCAACAATATGTTTCCTGTTGATATATGAATTCATCTTGTTTTATTGGTAAGATGGCAACATAGTTGGTAACAATTTGTGGGTTAGCTGTGGTAGCAACATATTGTATTTTTGAACACTGTAGTAGTAGATATGGATATAGTGGTACCTCGGGTTAAGTACTTAATTCGTTCTGGAGGTCCGTTCTTAACCTGAAACTGTTCTTAACCTGAGGTACCACTTTAGCTAATGGGGACTCCTACTGCTGCCACCGTGTGATTTCTGTTCTCATCCTGAAGCAAAGTTCTTAACCCAAGGTACTATTTCTGGGTTAGTGGAGTCTGTAACCTGAAGCGTCTGTAACCTGAAGCATCTGTAACCTGAGGTACCTCTGTACTTTGTTTACCTTTGCTGCTTGATAATCTGCTTCAGATAGTTCTGTCCAGATAATAACTTTTTGTTGAGCCTTACTGTTGCTCAGCCCAGCACAGAACAACCCAGACTATTTGGAGCTTTGTAGTGTTGCAGTTTTGTAGCCCACCAGGTCAATGAGCTATCAGTATAAGCAAGCTTGAGCTTGTGCCACCTAAAATAGTTGAGCTGTGCTCACATAAACTATTGGCAAAAGGCTATTCATTCATCAGCATGCTTGTCTCTGGTTTAAACCTTTGTCTACATAAAGGATGCTCAAAAATATCAAATCAGTGGAGGAAAGGAATTAGCTATGAAGCAGTACACTTTAATGAGAGCGCTCACTACTGTTGATTAGTAGGCCAATGTCCCAAAGAAGTAATCCTCCTTTACTAGCCTTAGAAATCAAGGCAACATGCAGAAAATAATCTCTCAGTTCTGAAGGGCTAAAGATGTTGTCTATAATTCACAGGCAATAATGAATTCTAAATCCTAACTTTCCTGAAGGCAACTCTTGCTCTCACCACTAGTCATCAGTATCTTCTTGCTAAAAATAACTCCTCAGCTCAGCTACAGTTTTCCATAGTTGTGCATCATTCTGCCTCCCTTTAATGTGCTCATTTAGTTGCGCTAAGTGATGGCAACTGGGAAGATTGCAAAGATGCCCATTATAAAAGCAAAACATCTATCAGATGACATTCCCCTCCCCTAAAGCAGTCATTAAACTGGATTACAACCACAGCAGTTCAGCCTTGGGCTGCTGAAAAGCAAATTGGACATTAATTGCTGCATTTGAGTGGTTTCTCCTGCACGATTATCTATAATAATATTACCATAAAGGCCTCGTAAAAGGTGCAATCCACTGTCTCCCACCTACTAAGAAAATAAACACTTTGCTCAGCAAGTAGCATCCAATTATAATGTGCCCAACACTTTGTATAACCTCGAGGGTGTAAAAAGAAGGCAGTTGGTCTTTGTTGGTGAAGTTCAAGCTCCCTTGTCTGGTGGCTTCAATTTAAACTGACCTACGAAACACTGAAGTAGCCTGATCAATCTAATACACCCAGACTGTACACAGTTCTCTAGCCATGCATTGTTTCTCAGTGCTTTGCTTGATGTGTTTCCTCTTTTATAGCCCACCATGTGATCATCTGGTTGGCTGTGATATACGGCTGATGTGTTGCATACAATATGAGGAATAGAGTAAAATGGGTGTGGTGTAACATACTTCAGAGAGTGATCCTCTAGACCAGTGGTTCTCAACCTGTAGGTCCCCAGATGTTGTTGGACTACAACTCCCATCATCCCTGAGCTCTGGCCTTGCTAGCTGGGGGTGATGGGAGTTGTAGTTCAACAACATCTGGGGACCCACAGGTTGAGAAAGGCTGCTCTAGAACATGTTACTGTACTGTCAAATTGCCCTATTATGTACAATCTGTATACCAAGTTTAAACTGCAGTGGCACCTTCAAGCATAGTACGAACCAGCATTCCTAAGAGTGCAACATTCAAACACACAACAGATGTCCTCTATATGTGTTTATGTGTTCATATGTGTGAATGGATGGCAATTTGGAAGCTGATAGTTAATGGCATGTTCAAGCAAGCGGTGCCCTTTCTTACCTTCTTCAATGTGCCCAGTACTTTCTGTGGTGTTTTCATCTGAAGCCTCCACTAGTGGCCACTGCCAGAGGCAATGCATGAGGTTTAATGGCCCAATGGACTGATCCAGTGTGGGAATATTTCTCCTCCTGTGCAGCATCCTGTGAGATCTCTCTATCTCACCAGCTGCTGCTGCAGTACAAATCATATTGTGTATAATGGCATGTCTGCCTTGGGAATTTATGGGTATGCACTGCGGGCAATGGTGGCGATGACGACAGATCAGCCAGAATGCATACACGTTTCAAATTGCTGGAAATCCCCACTGGGTTGTACTGCAGGAAAAATGAGAAAGCCTGCTGGCTGCTGCCAGCCCACACACTGGATAATCTGTTTCTCTCTGCAATGAGCAAAGTAAAACAACACTAGGCAATGATGAAAAGAGGAAAAGGAGCAGCCTTGAACTATCACTTCCCTCAATGTTCCAGAGGATAGCTCTGTACCAATGGAAACCAATCATCATTGCTTGAATTCTCATCTGTTCTGGCAGAACAGCTGAGAAAGAAGGAAGGAGGGAGATTTTGCGGTGGGCAGAATTAGGGACGCCAAAGTTTCCTGTCATTATGTGACAGTGACAAGCAATTTATGAGCTCAGAGTTCAACACGGAATTATTACCCCTCCAGAAATAACACAGACACATGCATTTCACTAATTGCAGTTGTGCCGTGGCAAATTCATTTTATCTGCCATAACAGGGAAGCAAGCAGAATTCATCAGGCTTGCTCACAGATAGAAATGGGAGAGAAATTAGATGCAGTTTGCAGTTAAAGGTGAATCTGTAAAATTTACACTTTCCAAAACCACATGAGAACCAAAACACCGCCATCCTTTGAAATGAACGCATATCTGAATTTTGAGATATAGCTCCCCTATGAACCAGTGTCAGCACAAATGCATCTGTTAGGGGAAAGTATGCCATAAAAATGAGTATATTAGTTGAAAATAACGTAAAACGTGCATTATAGTAGGAGAAATCACTTGCAAAAATATGTACATTTGTCAAATGCTGATGGATTTTCATGTTTTTTAAAAAATAAAAAAGTGCAAATTGCTGCAGAAATGTGGAAAACTGAACTTAAGATAGGAAAAAATGAGAAACTGAGGGAACCAAAATGGACAGCTCCTTCCATCCCTATTCACTGCACATTTTCCAGGCAAAAAATTGCTCATGTGAGTTATATGCTGTATTCTATGAAGCTGCAAGGATATGTTATGCAACTGAACTGCCTGCTTTTTTAACAAGAGAGTAGAAGCTGTCTGGTTCTGCAGATTACAGGTTTGAAATGGAAGTCATTCACTTGTGCAATATGCTCACACATATGCTCATGAGGATATTTTTTTCCCAGGAACAATCCAATAACTAAAACATGAAACCTATGATTTCATTCTTGAGCTATTGCCATCTTTATGCTTCAGCAGAAGCATAAAGTAGAAGCCTTTGATGATGACTGCAGTGTCTAGGCCGATTCATGTGTGGAAAGGCAGTATTTTGGGTCCTGGGGTGCTGTGGCTTCAGAGGTCACAACTAGCACTTTGAATTGAGCCCAGAAAGTAATTGGCAGCCAGTGCACATGGGCTAGAATCTGTGTAAAATGCTCAGATCTTCTGGTCCTAGTTAATAATCTGGCAACCTAGAGATTTCCAGGGCATAGGCGACTAAAACCATGTTATTTCTGTCCATACAGGGAAACTAAGCAAGGGTCAGTAATGGATCCATAAGTATTCCCCAACCTTTGAGTGAAACTTCTTCCGGAACAGATAGAACAGGATCCCATAAATATGTTGCTTTGGGGGCACTATGCTGGGCAACATATTCTTTCAGACAAAGCAGCACATTCTGTGTTAGTAGATGGGGGTGGGAGTAGGAGGAAGGGGAAACATTGTTGATCTTAGTCCCCCTAGTTCCCTTCCCTTATCCAAAACTCCAACTTCACTTCCTTCATTTTTATTGCAACGTCTAGAGTCTGACAGAAGTGCCCTGCCTGTGTTGCTTGATGACAGGATTTCATTAGTCTATAATGACATTTTAGTGCTTGTTTTAATCATTTCAAGTGCTATTGCGTCCTGCTGTGAGAGATTGTTTTAAATACCAGAAGGTGCACTGCTGGGGTAAGGGCTTCCCTTTGCACATACCAATATATGCAAAAAGAAAAAGAAAAGCAGTTGGGTGATATTTTGCATGGTTTATGAGGAAATATTAAAAGCCATAAGACAATATGAATTGTTTTCAGATTAAAAGCTGGCAATGGGTATTATTTACATAACGTTAACATTACCAAAGCCACAGAATATGGGATATAATCAGGGCTTTTCCCCCAGCTGGACTTACCAGAACTCAGTTCTGGTACCTCTCAGGTGGGCAACATTGCCATTCTAAGAGAACAAGGGAGGTGTTCATAGTGAGTTCTGGCACCTCCTTTTCTAAAAAATATAGTACTGGATATAATAGACACCAGAGTCATCAAACATTTTGGGCAAGAGGCATATTTGGAATGTGGAAAGAGTGCTGTAGGCTCCAGTTACAAACTGCATGTCATGGGGCATGGCATGGCACTACATTGTTGCTGTTGTTCTGTGGGACTGTGGCATAACACAGTATGGGCATTGCACCACTCAAAACAGAAGAGTGTGTGCCCACTTCTAGCATCCAATGAAATGTGGTCATGTTTAAGGAGCCATGTTCTTGTAGGAGAGGGTGAGCCAACGGACTCTAATTCACTGTGGATTTTTGAAGGGATATTTATTGAGATATTTTGTGGGTGTCATGTTGATGAACCTAGAATAACATGTTCAAATCAATATCTTATCTGTTCTGGAGAAAATAACATCACAAGGGGTGAGCGAGCAGAACCCTAACCCTAAGCCTCAAATATTTTGTCGATAAAATAGTGGGGCTTGGGTTTCCTGAGAGAGTCAGGTCTAACAATATTAGCAACCCAAAAAGCCCCAAAAGAAGTTATGGGAACTGAAACCTAGAGCATGAGTCATTTTCAGATCAGTTGTAAGAAGAATTGCACAGCATCTCCCCTTCCTGTAGCATCAATTGTAGTTTGCAACAGCAATTTTTGCATGCGCTCTTCCTTCTATTCTTTCTTGTTCTTTGCCCTGTCCTAACAGGTCATAACATAAAACTCACAAAGGCTAAAGAGTGAAGATGAGCTCAACTAACAGTTGACAATGAGGCACAAGGTAAATGTAGTTTATAATAGGACAGACATATGTCCTGAATTTCCCAGACGTAGATAGAATACAGCAATTGGAAACAGTGTGTGGGCAGAAATCACTGAAATGTCCAGGAAAATCCAGACCTATGGCAACCCATGTTAGAAGTCTAGATTTTGGCAAATTTCCTTTAAAACTAGCTCAAAAAGTCAATATTTTAAGATTTTGCAAAGAAAGCTCAATGACTTTTGCATCCGGATTTTCACTTTCTGAAATATGGCAACCCTGGTTTATAAGTACATTAATTCAATGAGTAGGAAGATGCTCATGAATCAAAGTTCCCAAGGAAAGTTAGGAAGCAGGCCCAGAGACAGAGGGAGGGTGTTTTGAATGATAAAGAACTTCTAAGTAGCAGCCAACTTGGACTAACAAATTCCAGGCATGGAATGAGTCATTTTTATCTTCTTACCAGGTCTCCTGCCTATATTGGGTTATTTTCTTTTTAATTGGTTTTTACCAACGATTTTCTTGTGTAACAAATTGTTATTTGTGTAACAAACAAATAAACAAAGAAAAGTACATATGGTGTCTCCACTTTTAATTCACAGTCTTTTTCACAGTTCGTTTGCATTCGGTATGAGACACTGTTGTCATATACATTATGCAGTTTTATGTCTTCCCTGATCAATGTAAAGAAATAGCATCTTAGCCTGCAGTCTGGCACTTCATCATTCTTCAATATTTTCCTGGCAGGACTAGTGGAGCTATGCCAGAAGACTGTGGAGATTTGTGTATATTGCATGGCAATTCTTCAAGAGATTTCATGCTTGGTGGCTTTGGATATTGGTGGCTCTTCAGTCAGTCTGCACTGAGGGTCCTACCTCCCAAATCCTAGTTTAACAGTGGCTGTGGGTGTCATTAAAGGGACATAGGTGGTGCTGTGGTCTAAACCACTGAGCCTCTTGGGCTTGCCGATCAGAAGGTTGGCAGTTCAAATCCCCGCGACGGGGTGAGCTCCTGTTGCTCAGCCCCATCTCTTGCCAACCTAGCTGTTCGAAAGCACGTCAAAGTGCAAATAGATAAATAGGTACCACTCCGGCGGGAAGGTGAATGGTGTTTCCGTGCGCTGCTCTGGTTTCACCAGAAGCGGCTTAGTCATGCTGGCCACATGACCCGGAAAAACTGTCTGCAGACAAATGCCGGCTTCCTCGGCCTGTAAAGTGAGATGAGCGCCGTAACCCCAGAGTCATTCACGACTGGACTTAACAGTCAGGGGTCCTTTACCTTTACCTTTTTAAGGTTGTCATTAAGTTTCAAGGCTCATACCTTATTTCTTTGTATAAGACCTCAGCTGAGTCAGAATCTAAAAAGCAGCTTGAGACTGGAATTATAACACTCTTTTTTTTTTTTTTCAATAATTTTTTATTAATAGGCCAATCACATCACATTATTCAAATCACATTAATTCCAAATTATACAGCCAAATTTTTAAAATTTTTGGGGGGTACCCATATATCAAGCTCAGCACGAGTCCAAAATTCCAGATGACTCCAGACATCACTTATTTGCTGCTTTTATTAGACAGTTCCATCCAGTTCGATTCGGATAGATCTTTATTCCTTCTTTCTCTTCTTGTTGTTATCATTTATTCCTTTCTTTGCGGTCTCTGATGGTTTCCACAAACAGATTGAAGATTTAGCGTCCCTGTGTGGGTATGCTGCCAAACTCATATTATTCAGGAGCGACCTCTGTCAGCCTTCGGTCGGTCCATTATTTTTCCCAGGCTAGCCATAGATCAAACGATATCGGGGGCTCTGTCAGGTCCAACTTGCATTCCAGCCTTCTTTCTTTTTCAAATTCCTGAATCTCCTCCCCCTCATCTGTTCTCTTGCTGGCCTGTCTTTGCGAGACGCCATGTTTTTTTAACTGCGTCATAAAATTTTCCTCCTTCTCGCCTTTCAATCTTCTCGTATTGTAATCCTTTCCCCACACAGTTTTAAAGTTCTGTTTATGTTATTTAAAACGCGACGATCTTATTTCTTTCTGGGGTGGAGGATTATTGTAATCATATCATATGAAGGGATTTAAGAGGATTTTTCCCTCCACCCCCCCCTTCGTTCCAGCCTTACGTTCTCATGGTGGTAATTCATCAAGAGATTTACTTATCCATCCGTCGCTCCCGGTCACAGAGATGCATTAGTCAGCAGTCCTTATCTCGAGCCTTACTTGATATATGTGCTTCAGTCTTTCTTCCAATCCGTTATCGCCAATTAGTCCAAATATAATTCCAGACTGAAGCAACCAGCACGCGCTGATTGGAATCGGCGTCGGGAAGATCTGAATCCATCGAGGGCTTGTGCCAAGTGTTCCACACCCCCGTCTCTCGGATCAGGGGGTGCATTGAACACCGCTGGCAAGGGCAGGCCCCCCCATGCCCTTGGGGGGGTTTAGGAAGGCTGCCTACTTCCCATAGCAGCCCCTTAATACCTCGTATGGGTCAGAGAGATGTTATTGTCGGCCATCTTCCAACGCGCCACCTAGTGGCCCCCCGGAATTATAACACTCTTATCTTTACATTACGCCTATGTGGAGTTTGGCTGGAGCTGTTCCAAGTCAGGGGTCAATCTTTCACTATATCCTGAAAAATATCCTGAAAAGGAGGCTATCAAATAATCTAAGGTTGTGGAGAAAGTAGTGATCTTCTTAAATTTTATAATTACCTGGCCCTTAATACTCAGGTGAATTATGAATTATCATTTCCCCAAGAGATTCTGCTTGCCCTCAGAATGTAAATCAAACTTGTCAGCATGCCTGTGAATGTGTAGTTTTGAAGGGTGCTTGTCTGTTCATAGAGATTTCAAGTTCCTAGGAATATACATATCCCAGGACTTTTTGGAGTTGATATACTGGGGAGAGCATGGTCAGCAAAAACACAGGCAAGAAGAACACTTTGCATTACTTGGGGTCACTCTGCAAGAGAACATCATTAGGCACAAAACCTTGTGTTGGTTCCCCTTTTGTTCTACCCTTACTTGCTACAGCAACCCACACAGGACATATGCTCTTTCTCCTGCTGTCTACTCCATATGCATCTCAAGATGGCTAGCTTTGATTAATTAAGATGATTAATCTGCAATCAAATGATGCCCCAATTTATCACAGTGTTTATTCAGTTAAAATGTTCATTCCCCAAAATCATCCTGTAACTCTAACATCTTCTACCTCAGTTTGCTTGTCGAATTTGCTTCCAGGGATCATGAGTCATATCTGGGGAATGAACATGACTGGCATTTTTGAGTCAAAGGGTTACTCCTCTGACCTACTTCCAACAGGATCAACAGCTGCAGGCTGGATATGGAATGCGCAGATAAAACACCGCTAGACAGTTATATGCAGGTAAGATGTTTGGTTCCAGGTTTTCCCTCCTTAAAAATAGTAACAACAACTCTCAACTGTGCCTCTACAAATGCTAAGATGAGCAAACATGCAACGTACTTCCACATCAAAGAGATATAAAGAGGCAAATTTTGATCAGTGCGGATCTTTTTTTCATTAGCAGATGAGGGGGGAAAATAATCAGTTGATTTGTATATCTGAAATTGAAAGAGAAACTGAAAAAGAATCCTGCAGTGAAAAGCCACTTCTCAAACCCCTGTCCACCACAATAATTTCACTGACTCATTTAAGCAACAATAGCATCACGCTCTATCTACAACAATGCCATACAAAGAAATGCAATTTTATTTTTATGCTGTTGAACAGCCAGTAACCTTCTAAGACTATATTGTAAATTTCTAACAATAAAGTTTCCAGCTACAAAGGAGGAAATTCTTTTGGATTGTTTTGATATGTGCAAAGGCTACTTTTTATGTACATATTTTATTTGCATTAAACATTCACCACTCTAATCATGTTACACATCTGCTAAGATGAAGTCTGGCCCCCTCCACATCAAATTCCCTGTTACTAAGACCAGTCAACTTATTTTGACACCCGATAAAGAAAATCTCTTGTCTCTACCACTTCCTGGCAGTAAAAATGTAATAATCATAAATTGTTCCCTTTCATGACACCCAAAATCAGCTGTCCAAGGCAGCCACCTCCACTCTACTTAATTGTTAGGCCATCTGTGGCTAAGGCTTCCCTTTCCTCTTTATTATCTTATTTACTTGCTACAGGTTAGTGAACAATAGAAAAACATATCTCCCTTAGCAACCTAGTATTTGATTTAGTGGTTGCAGCTTTCAGAAACAATTTAACATGTCGATTTATCCTGCATCCTCCTTTGCATTCAGTCCAAATCCATAATAATTCCTCAGACCTGAGGGTACATCTTTGGATTGTCATTGAGATGACAGAGCAAATTTATAAGAGCAAAATGCGGTAGGAATCATGGCATCTATTTATAGCCAAGTCCCCCAATATCTCTCCCATAGATAAACATTTCTACTTATAAAAACCCTTCCAAATATATTTGGTTCATGGACAAATATATTTGGTTCATATCTGGGCATTTTGCAGAGACCAGGCTCTGAAATCAGTCTAGTAATTTTGGCCCAGAATAACTGATGACAGGCTTCAGGGGACTTGATCTCGACTAACAGTGAAATCTTAATATCCTATACATGTCTGCTTATAAATAAGTTCTATTGTGCTCAGTGCGATTGGAGTGCACTGGATTGTAGCCAATATTAATGCTCTAGCTTAAAGGTAAAGGGCGCTGCGATACAATGTACTCTGTCTTTCTAATTAATAGTAGTGGTCTCCAAGGCTGGGGTCATGGGTAGCTGTGCCAAAATCTTGGTTTACAACACTTCAGAACCTGGAGCATGGAGAGAAAGTTTTTATACTAGGCCTGACCAGAAAATTAATACTATCAACAATTACAGAAACTTCGGCAGAACAACTCTGTTATCTTCTGAAAAGGCCCCAAAGGCTGAGCACATGCATTTTATGGGTGCTCACCAGCCTCAGCCCTGGAGCCATTCACAATATCATTCAAACCTATTAGTAAAATAACCCTTCCATAACAGTCCTGGACTACTGCAATTTGCTATATGGGGGGCTGCCCTTGAAGACTGCCGCCAGAAATGTGGATGCTAGATTAGTAAGTGGGGCAGCCCAATGGGACCTTGTTTTGCTGGTCTTTAAAGCACTGCACTGCCTGCCAGTGAGCTACTAGGCCTAATTCATGGTGGTAGTATTACCATATAAAACACCCAATGGCTTATGACACAAATACATCAAATTAGGACCTTCCTCTGTATCAACCATCTTGAACCTTAAAATAATCAGGCAAGACCTTTTTGGTGCCCCTACCAATAACTGACCCATGACAGGACCTTTTCAATGGTGCTTCCCTGTTTGTGGAATTCCCTCATTATTGACTTTCAGGAGAAGGTAAGAACATTACTGTTTAACCTGGCATTTGATGGCCGAAAGATGCTGTTCTTGGCAACCCTGAAAGAATGTTTCAAACTATTTCTAGAATGTTTTGAATTGTTGTTGTTGTTGTCGTCGTTGCATTTGCTACCCTGGGCTCCTTCAGGATGAACGGCGGATATAAACTGAATCAATAAATACATAATATTCTATACCTTAACTACTGTTCCTCCATTAAAATAGAATTTCCTCTTCTGTCCACATTTTTATCTGTGATCCAAGTACATCTGCTCCCTCAACTTGGCAGCAGGAAACCATTCCCAACAGAGGGTGAAAAAGTGCTTATTCTAGACACACCTTCATTGACAGTAAAGGGCACTTTTTGCAGACAGCCTGTGAATAGGGAATTTTAGAGGCTGCCAGTTTGACGTTTAGGGAAAATAAAAACACCAGTTTAATAAAATGCTCCAACAGTGCAGGCAAACAGTATGGAATATTACATTTGTCCTCCTCGAGGAAAAAAAAAGCCCAACAAAAAACTCAGTAGCATCAAGGTTTCAGGGTTGCAGAAAGTTTGTTGAGAAAGAAGAGCTATGCTGGTCTGAAATGCTATCAAAGAAAAAGTGAGCATCACCTCAGAAAATAGTGTCCAGGTAGGAATGATTTTTAATGGTTTTCTAACGGGGCCCAGGTGGTTCATTCTCAGCTTTGCAACAAAATACTTGTGTGGATCTGCACAACTGATTTAATCTTGCCACACTTTGGTTTTACTGTTATAAATTGATAATCACACCAGAGCCCAAATTACAGAGGAAAGAAGAAGAAGAAAATAAGAGGACTTAACTCATGAAAGGCACTACAGAGGGGGTGGGCGGAATTCCTTCCATAGTCAAATCCTGTATACTGTAGGATAAATATTTTGTCATTTAATACAATAATTCACTACACATTCATTGTCTTGTATGCTAAAATGGCAGAATAGTAATACAACTGTATACAAACAATTACAAAATTATGGGGTAAAAAAAATCAAAAAAATCTCAGATGTTAATAGTTTTGGGGAACATGAGTAAAATGTTTTTCGCCCAGTGCTGAAAATATATTAATGAAGTTAGTAGTACCAGGTGAGCCTCCCTGAGGCGAGAATTCCAATAAGTGACTAAGGATACTTAAGGAACTTGATCATGGTGAATTCTGGTACAAACTAAGGCGCCATGTGCACTATATATTTAAAGCAGTATCGTATCACTGTAAACAGTCGTGGCTTCCCCTAAAGAATTCTGGGAACTGTAGTTTTTAAGGGTGTTGAGAGTTGTCGGCATGATTGTATTACCCTGAGAGAGCTACAATCTTCAGAATTCCCTGGGAAGCAGGTTTGATTGTTAAACCATTCTGGAAATTGTAGCTCTGTGATGAGAATAGGGGGTCTCCATGCTCCCAGTTGCTATTGTAACTAAGTTAAAGTACTTGGAAATTAAGTAATCACTCATTCTTCTCCTGTCTACCCATGCCTCCAAGTCTCTCCTATGTCTCATTTCAGTGAGTCTATTTTATATTGTGTGCATCTTAGGACTAGCATCCGTCATACTGGTACTATGTAAAGTCCTACATACATAAATATAACAACAATTTGGTGTAATCTGGAACTACTTTATCATTCAAATACCCATGAAAAGTGGAGGTGCAACACCATAAATTCTGTAGCCACATAATAATGATGTTTACGTCAGATGGTATTTTCAAGAGCACTCAAATATTGATCTAACTCTGCTCCAGTGGTGAAGTCAATGGGAATTTCACCATTGATTTCAGTAGGAGGAGAGAAAATCAATTCCCAGCACTTGTGAAAATTTCACAGTCGGTCATTACTGATTGAGAGAATATTCAAAGAACTAATGATGGCGGTTCAGTTTAGAGCTTCATATCCCATTGCGCACCCCATGAGCCACTTGACTCTCTGCTTTGTTTGGAAATCTATATGTTTAGCATTTAAAGCTTTTTTTGCTTTCCTTGCTTCACACCTAGCAAAGGCTTCCCCCCCATGTGCTAATGGTTTAATTATATTCTTTCCCCTTCATTTCTTTAGGAGTCATCACTAAGATTAAAATTCTTGTTCAAAGCAGATCTACGCAAGTAGGTGACTTTAGGGTTCATTTTCTAATTGATCAAACAAACTGCTAATTAAATGCATCTGTGCCTAATCAAAACATGGCTACATAAGCACAGTGTATCATTTAGCTGGGTGCATGAGATTGTATTCATCAAGGGGAATGAAGACTCAGCTTGATTAGTAAGTGGTGAAACACATTCAAATCCTTTATTTAGGCCAACTTATACCAGAAGCCATGTTTAATTATTTATGTAGATTTTTTAATAAAAGATATACAAGTTTTACTCCTTAATATGATGTGTTCAGAGTAGCCCAACAATGCTGCTAATGATGCTCTTGCCATTTTTAGTCTTTGCAACCCTTTGTGAAAGAATAAAATTCTCCATGTTTCAAAGAGTCATATCTATGTATGTGCAAGCATAGAAAAAACAGCGAGGGAGAGGCGTTCTCTTATATACTGAAAAGTGTTGTGTGGAACTGTTCAGGCCTATTCTTTTGTGTTGCTGCAACTTACCTGTTTTGGTGCAAAGACAGATCTCCTGCATTGCAGAGACTGGAGAAACACGGGCTATTTAGCTTCCACTTTCAAGCTTGCTTAACTTTACTCCTGCATAGCTGTCTCTTGGTATCTTCTATTCTATACCACCCTTTCCTTTCACTTCCAAACTGCATGGGCAGATGGCTGGTACCTGCCATTCTCCACTTGACTATCTTGACTCGTATTTTTACTAGCACTCTGTTTTTTAAAATTCTTCTCTTTAAACTCTTTTAAAGAATTCACTGTGGAAAGGCTTTGTCTTTTTATTTATTTATATTATTTTTAAAAATGGTGAAAGGAAATACTTTCCTTTAAAACAAAATTGATGAGTGCATCGATCTCAGATCTTCAGTAGCCACCCTCTCTGGCTTCCTTCACTTCCATTAAAGCACATGGAAATGTGTCACGACGTAATGTCTGCTTTTTTGTGGTGATGTGTAAAATGCTATGCTATGGGAGCCTTTTTGGTTGAAGAGAGGGATTTTAAAAAATAACAATATTTAAACAAAAAATACATATAGAAGAAATCCCACAGGGCTTTTCAAATTGTGAAGAAGTGTTTTATTGGGGGGTGGGAATGTTTTATGGGAAGAATAAGAAAAGCCCACAAACACACTGATGTAAACTAAATTGAATCCCACACCCATCAAAATTTTAAAGAAATTCTTTAAAAAATAAATAAATCCTAAAGTGTCCCACAAATGACAAAGAAAAATAGAAACCTCTTTTGTGACCGAATAAAACTCTCAAGGAATTAGAGAACAGGTTTTGGTACATTGGCGGTACAATTTCATCCTTTAATGGACTTGTTTAAAAGCACAGGACACTTGCTAGGAATTCCCTGACTTCCACTCCATTTTTACCAAGATTCCACCCTCCTTTTCTCAGACCTCTGCTTTCTCTTTCCCTCCAAAGTTGCTTCATTTTATTCCTCTTTTGCAGCCAACAATATGCAGTTTCTCCTGTCCTGAAGAGTGGAAGTTTGTGACCTTTCATATATCGCAGGGTGTGTGTTCCATGCTTGCTGCCTGTGCTCTGTGGGCAGCTTCAGACTGATGCACAATGTTTGAAGCTGCTTTCAGAACACTTGAGTGCATAATTCAGGGTGGATAATTGCGTGTGTTGCACCAGAAGTAGCAAAGAGTCTGGTAGCACTTTAACAGATTTATTGTGGCATATACTGTAATGCAACAATTAATCTGTTAGTCGTTATGAAGCGGCAAGGCTCTTTGTTGTTTTTACCTTCACATAACTATGTCTGAAGCCACTTTCTAGTATGCATGGTGCTTGTCCTTGTCCTAAAGATAAACAAGTCATTTTCATTTATCCACCATCACTTTGTCTCTCTCATTGCTCCTCTGCTCCTATGCTGTTTTGTGTGTGTATATATATTGCAGATGTTCTAGTTACTGCTTATTGATTCTGGTGTGTTTCCACCTGTTGTTTCGTTTATTATATTATTTTGACAATACCAGAAGAAAAGGGGGAAAGACACAAAAACCACAGACATACAAAAATCAAAAGTATAAATAAAGTCAATTATTTATGCTATTTACTCTAAAGCATCTGTACCATATAAAATCTTAAAATATTCCAAGGCCACCTTTTGATTGGAAAAGCAATATGCTTTTATGCAATGTCCAAAAAATGGTTCCCAACTTAACATAAAAGTATCTTGTTGCTGTCTTTTATTTTTCTCATATAGTATGTCCACTTTGCCATTAAAGCAAAATCCCAACTTTTATTTAAGCAATTCTTTTGTTTAGTGTTCTTTGTGATCTCAGTATGCTTGACACAATTAACATATGAAACCCATTTCTTATGTTTTTGTCATACTAAGCCCTCCATATAATTTGATAAGGAGAAAGCATGGAAGATACTGTTGTGTAGAACAAAATGCCCCTTTTCACAATTACCTGATGCAATGTCCTAGCCTCCTCATTAAACAGCAACCTAGCTGTCGTATTTCAAACATCCTCTGTGTGCTGAGCAGTAATTCTCTCCTCATGGCTCTGTTTTTCCAGAAATAGTGTGGAAGACTCTTTTACTTTCTGGGTGGTTGAAAGGTAACAGCAGGCCATTTCCCTCTGTGTACATGTTGGATATGATGTGCTGTTGTACAGAATGTGTTACGATTGTCAAAACACTGCCTTTGAAGTGTGACCCAGGGCCGCACGCCATCACCAGATCATACGCACACACTTGGGGAGGTGTGCACTATGTCTTCACGTCCCCCAGCATGTGTGTGCTGCGGCGTCATGCCTCCAGCATGCTCATGTCACTCGCTCACATAGCGGGGCATGGTGACATGGTGTGTGTATACCAGGGGGGCATGATGATGTAGCACATGCATACCCCACGCCATGCACATGTAGCTGTGCTGCACCTTGTGTGTACCTGGCCCCTCCTTTGAAATGTTGAGGGAGCTATGGCACCCAGAGCCCCTATGCTAGAAGGGGACCTAAGCACCACATGGCCACACTGGAATGGGGAATCCTCTTTGAGATTCCTCTTCAGTTTAATTAGAGAATAAACCATTTTACTTTATTTTTATGTAACCTACCTGTTTTCTTTCTCAATTATAATATCAACAGAGCTTCTTAATATGGACAATGGGTTTGAATGTATTCCTTCTCTCTCTCTCTCTCTCTCTCTCTCTCCCCCCCCTCTTGCAGTGAGGTTCCTCACTTTTCATGGCAAATTGGCCTCTAATCCCATACTGGCTGGGTGGTGATTGTGGCCCCTCAAAGGTCAGTCACCATCACCCGGGCACCCAGGATGTGTGGGGCCACTCCGACTGGTTACATTGCAGGGTGGGATTGCCGCCAAAAGCCTAGTTTTTGAACCATTCAGTCAGTGGGTCACTAGTAGGTGGAGTCTTGTGGTAGGACCTGGAGTCAGAAGCTTCCACTCTGGTCTGCTGGGCAATTTCAGTACAGTCGGCAGAAGAGCACCTATGGTTAAAAGTGGTGCGGTCCTCTTTTTCATATGCAGATTTTACACTTATTCTGTTCCTTACGTAGTCCAGCTCTTAAGCACAGCATTGGCAATCTCATTACTAGTGCTGTGTCAATAAATTCTGGTTTTTAAAACCACCATTTAAAGTGAAAATGAATTGTATTTGCAAATTATCAATGGGTCTAGAACATTTCACTGAAATTCTGAAGGAATACTTTTGAAGTGGCTGGGATTTTTTTGTGTGATGTTTAAGTGTCTCCTTTTCATTCTACAATTCTCCTCTCTGGTGGTCTACACTTTCCCAAGTGTCTCCACTTAGTCTAGTTGTCTTCTGATAGACTTTCTTGTAATGTCAGAAAGCTAAGGAGACTGAGGTTTTTAAAATGACTTTTCTTCCAAACAAAATCAGGGAGTGCGCCAGTTTCAAGCACTTGATATCCACCCTCCTCACCTTTCTTCATCAAAGGGGAAGGCATCCTCTTCCTATGGGTCTTTTTTAGACCAGGAATCACAGGTAGCTGGAGAGACTGCAGAATGATAAATACTTAACAGAGAACTGTTTTAATGAATGAAAGTGGGGAGGGAAACACACCTCTCTTGGCCACCTTGAAACAATAAGGTAAGCCCAACACATGGAAATTATACAGTGCCCTGCAAACAAGGCAGGAAAACAGAAACCTCTTTGGGGAATACAAAATCAAGGACTGTTTTCTGTACAGTATTAGTCCTGTCAGGGTTTTGGATAACTGTCAGTCTTTGAAGTTTAGAACTGTTGTTCTTGTTTTGTCAGCAGCATTGTGCCACTGTCTACCATTTACTGGGAAGTGGGAAGAGTACTGTTGCACTCACAACCTGCCTGCAGACTCCCATAGGGATTTGGTTGGCTACTGTGAGAACAGAATGCTGGACTAGGCAGTCCTTCAAACCATTCCATCAAGGCTCTTCTTAAGCACACATCAGTACATTTTTACTTTTCCGTGTTGAATAACTTTAAAGTTGTTGCCATAGCTACAATCCATATTTTGCTATGTGTTCTTTCTTCCCAGAATTGACTCCCTTTGCCTTCATCCTTCAGACAGCTAAGATGCAAGGCACACCTTTCATACCAAACTGGCTGTGGCGGTACAAGAGGCAAAGCTGTAATCACATAGACACTTCCAAGAAGACATGGCTGGTGCTCTGCAAACATGCCCTTAGAAAAGTACAAATGGGGATGCCAATTCTGAATGATTTAAAATTGTAGAAACAAATACCATGTGACCCACAGTATACATCTAGGTTCCCCAGCTACTGAAGTGTTTTTACAACCTACTTTCCAATGTTGCTGCTTTCCCTGTATGCCTCCGCACGGTAGACATAGCTGAAGGGCAAATAGGCTATGTTTTTCAAAAGGCTTATTTTATAATTAAAGACTCAAGTGCTTCGTGTGGAACATGAATAATGTATCTTATAAATCTTCTTTGATATATGTATACACAATACTGAATCGTTATTTAGTGGTAAAACTAAAACATGAAATAAGTAAAATATGGCCTAAAATGAATAAATGTGCATATGTGGGAGGAAAAGAGGCCTCCAAGATATGCAGCTCATAAAATTGCAGGAGGTTATTATTATTAGGTACAGCACCTTTCAAAAGAACACTTTAAAGTCATTTTCAAATAATTAAGATTGAGACTCAATATTCCTGAGAATGAGTTCTAATGTTTTTCAAAGACTGATTTAGAGTGGTAAAAGAGGCACTTTCAGCCATTTTTCAGTATGGTTTGAGCCTCCTTTACGAAGTTAGCCAAGGGTTTGCATCAATTGGGGTCACAATCCAACAAAAATGAAAACGTTTATGCTTAGACACATGACCACCTTCCATACAGCAAAGTGTTTTCCATAGGTTCACATGGTAGGGAAACAAGAACTCGTTTTTTTCCAAAATATGCCAAGCAGTCCTAAGTAATTTCTATTTCCTCCTTCCACTTTCTGACACAAAGCAACAGCAGGAAGTACAAATATGCCTTAGGTGGCCTTCAGACACATAGTTCTGCAGTGCATAACTTAGCACATCTTCCTGTCAATAAAATGTTCACACACAGTTTATGTCCTCTCCAAATGTTGTATAACAATAGGGCAAACAGTTTCATATAGAGTAGCCAAAACCAGTTATATATACAGCTCCGAAGGCATAAAAATAGTCACCCCTACAGAAATGCACAGTACTTTTGAGACAGAAAACACAGGTACCATAATGACTTTTACTTATGCAATGTAGTTACTAATGCAGCCAGCATTATTGAATAGACAATATCTTAATGACTGAGTTATTGGGCAAAAATTAAGTCCATATTCAAATATGTAAGAATCACTATAAAAATAAAACAGCAATGAGAAAGAAAATATTTGATCAAGAACAGTGATTAGTGGAAAGCCACTAATATTGGGATAATGGAATCAGTGTAACCAAGCAAATGTTAAATCTGTTGGCACAGTGATAGATGAGAGAGTGGATAATCTTGGGATTGCAATGCAGGCTGCAGTCAGAGTTGAGGGATCCATCCACCGAATTCAGCCTATTTATTATAAAGTAAAATGGATGCAATTAAACCTGCAGAATGCCCACATGCTAGGTTATCTACTGGACAATTCTACTTATCACTTGATAACCTGCATTATTTTTTTAGATTTTTTTTTTTTTTTTTTGCAAGTGCTGGAAAGTGACATAAAACTGTCATAAATATTAATATGGTTTACAAAGTTACAACCACTGGTAGATTGTCTTTTGAAGATCATAGCTTATTTTCCCTTCAACTACGTCCTTAAAACTTTGTGACTAGCATTCTGTACTATTTGCAGGTTCTGAATGATATTCAAAGGCAATCCCCACCTAAAAAGTACTGCAACAGTCTAATATGGAAGTCGCCAAAGTATGGATCCCTATGCAGGAAAAGCTTTAGCTGGTGAAGGGCTGGAGCTGGAAATACACCCTCCTAGCCACTATGGTCACCTTGGTCTCAATGTGGATCAATGAAAAGCTGATTATTTGCATATATTGAACTCATTTTTGACCACATAAAAACTGCATGAATCTTGGTAGAGCTGTTACTTCAAATGGAGGGTTCCTATTACTAGTACAGAGCTCAGGAAACACACATGTAAACACTTTATTCCAGCTTTCCCTAACCTCTTGCCTCTAGATGTTTTGGACTACAACTGCCATATGTCTTGATCATTGGAAAGACTAGCCTATTCATGCAACGCATGAAATGAATTTAAAGGAAAGGCAGAAATAGGAAATATGAGATTGAGCTGTTTGACAAGAGAATTTCCAAATTCTTGGTAGTGCAGAAGCCTAAAAGTTTGAATTTCAGTAGATCTGAAAAGTGCTGGCATCTGGGAATTTGAAGCATTTACAAATACTTGTCATAATGTTAGAAAGGTAGACCTTTTCTAGGTTAATGTATCCACATTCTTCACAATTCAACAGATGCAGAGAGGGTGCTGATTCACCAAAGTGAAAGAAATGAAAAGACTTCAAAATTCGTAACAATAGTGAAAAAAAATGTTAAACCAGACTAATAAAACAAACACCATGATCACAATATGATCGTGATAATATCAGATTTTAGTTTCACCATTAAAACATCTATTCAGCATAGCCAATTATATGTTGAAACAACGGTGCTGATGTTGTCATGTAGCATAAGGAGCAGTGTAAGATTTAAACGAGACTCATCTGCAATCAGAAACCTGAGCACTAAATGTGACATGGAACCAGGGATGGTGTGAAATTTTCAAGGAAAATTCATCTGTCTTGCAGAATTCCCATTTGGATGTCAAATGACTCATCTCAAATGAGCTTTCTTCCAGAGTTCCCTCTGCATGCTGAACAGAAAAGGATTCTGAATTGGACCTCGGGGCTTATTTTTCACATATCAGTGATCTGGCACAAAGAGAGGAAACTGTTGCCCAATTCCTGGATATATGAGAATTCCACTTCTATGCCTTTGGCTGCATATATTGCCTGATATGAAAATCCAACAGATGCCCAAAGTGCAGTTTTTCAGCAGCCCTGGAATAGGCAACCTGATTGTCTAAACACAAAAACTATTTTATGCCAAACACCCTTGAATCTCACAAGAGATGCTTGCATCTCTATTAAAGTGAAGTGTCTAAAGCTATACTTCAGGGACAGAACAGAAGGGTGGTATACAAATTTAATAAATGGTAATATTAATAATATTGAGCATATTCTATGCAGCCAGAAGCTGCACTCAAATGCAGCACACATTCATTTATTGTCATTAATTAGCATTGGAAGTTTGTGGTGAAATGGAAGGCTATTCATGTCACATTTCTTCCCATATCTGCTTTGTGCCAGTTTGAGGAAGTGTACATCTGATGTGACATGGATGGATACACACCCAAAACACAAACGACACAAACACACCTCACCACAGACAGTATTACCAAGAAGTATGGCAAAGCTTTTCCTGCAGATTTTCCAAATGGTAAAAAAGTTATAGTTTCTCCCTCCCCACCGAAAACTTGCCATGCGAGTGAATAGGGAAAACAAAGCAGATTGGAACCCAAATCACAGACTGAAGCAGTCTGAGCATATAGCGACTTGCTAATTGTAACATGAATAAAGGGCAATTAGAGGAGGAGAAAAACCAGTGTATCCACAGCTTGGAAGTAACAAAATCTATTCAGATCTCATGAGCACTTGAAAAATGGCAGCCTTGAGCACATTAAGTTGTGGACACGGAGCTACATCACAATGGATCTGATAGCACATGCAAGAAGATACCATATTTTTCCATGTATAAGACTTTGTTGTTTTATTTAAAAATTATGCTAAAAATTGGGGCTTGTCTTATACACGAATAGTGGAGAGTTGGGATGGAAGATTGGTGGCGAGTAGGAGATTGTCAGTGGCCTTTTTGTGGATTATTGGTGGGTGTAGCAAGGTCCACTGGCTATTGGCAGCTGCGGCAATAGGGCGGGCGATTGGTGCTTGCTCTCAGCAAGTGTTCAGACATTTGGTGGCTTCGTGGGTAAGCAGTTTTCGGCAACTCCCCTCCCCCACCCAAAGCTCAATGAGTCTGAGCTCCCTGAAAAAAAGCTCTGGGCAATTTCCCCCCATTTTCTCAATTTTTAGTCTCAAAAAAGAGGGGGCGTCTTATACACAAGGGCGTGTTATACATGGAAAGATACGGTACCTTTGCATGCAAACAACATATATAATATACTTTAAAATATAACAAATATACTAAAGTTAGAGTCTAAGACCTGCAACATTATGTGGACTGTAAAGGTGGGATCATGCAAACAGTCTGCCTTGCCATTAGCGTCTCCATGTGACAGCTCATTAGACTGGCTCCTAGCAATGGAGTCAGGACCTAAGTACATTTGTGTTAGCTGGAACATACAAAGCAAGTAGGAAACTCCTGCTGGGAACTCAGGGAGAAAAGCTCTTAGATGTCTCTGCACAGGGCTAAAGAAGTGTTCGGGGATAGGTTGCCCCATAGAGTTCTGTTGCAAAGTTGCCATTAAACAGCCAAAAGAAAGGCACCATCTGAGGTGAAAAACAAAAGAATAAAACCGGTAACTGGTATGAGAGCAGAATACCTGCTGCTAATAGCAACAACGGCAGCTCTAGGTAGCATGGCCATTAAAGATATACAGGGCTGCCAACCCAATTGTACAAAAATCCCAGCGAAAGAAAAAAGTCGTGCTTTAGTCATTTCAGCGGCTATGGCTTCTGCAGGGCTGGTTCAAAAGGGGGAGGGTGTTGTTTTTCCTGAAGATTTTTTGCAGAAGATGCAAACTGAAAAATGCCCCTGAAAGAAAGGAGAATTCACACCTCTCTAATGAGGTAAACAGGCACACCTTTCATAAATTCATTAACAGTTTATGACCATATTTCAGCTGGCTGCTTTTCTTCTAAGCTTGGGAGTACTTATAAACTGTGTGAATGAATCTGAAAGTGCTATTAGCAAAGCCCCTTGCACTGGCCAGATGCGAAGCTATTCTCCCTGTAAAATTTTGGATTAGGGTGCAAAGGACAACCAAAATGATCAAGGGGATACAGGGGCTCCCCTATGAATATAGGTGGTGGCATTTGGGACTCTCAATTTAGAAAAAAGCCAAGTAAGAGATGATATGATAGTAGTTTATGGAATTATGTATGGAATGGAGAAAGAAGATAAAGGTTTTAGAAGAGGTGTAGAAGACAGATGGAATGATGACTGGACAACAGCTAACAGAAACAAAATAAAACATTTTTGGTAGGGTGTGTGTCATATTTTCAAACATAATCTAAAATTCTGTTCTTATGTTCAAATGTGTTCACAGGAAAAATTCAGAGCCGTTCCTTGATTTTAAGTATGACTTTCAAATAAAAATCCTTCCTCCTCTCTGCCCCACTCTGTGTGGTCTAGAAACCTGTTTCATTGAAATAAGTCCTCAGCCCTATTACTGAAAATATTGAGGAAAATGATCTAACATCTATAATGAAGACAGTGACACTCTGAAATAGCTCAATTATTGTTATTTTTTCTCTCCATTCAGAAATGAGTGAAGAATAAAGAGTAGATTATCATCTGAAAAGGAAGAGAAACACCTGTGGAAGGACAGTTCAGATTCCTGCCAACATGCAGATTGGAGCCAAATGGATGCTACTAGACAAAGGTGACTATTGAAAGCAAAAATAAAAATAAGCCTTTTCCTCTGACATGAAATTCCCACACCTGTTAAAAGCTACCTCTGAAATAAGAAAATAGATTATAATTTATTTCTGTATGTATTCTGTGTGAACCTTCTAATAACATCCCAAAATTTAATTTGCATCAATTGCCCTAAATCAGCCAGTGTCCACTGCAATCTGTGATAATGTCAGCTGGACTTCTGCCCCTGTTGAACCTGACATACAGTGATACCTCAGGTTAAGTACTTAATTCGTTCTGGAGGTCTGTTCTTAACCTGAAACTGTTCTTAACTTGAAGCACCACTTTAGCTAATGGGGCTTCCTGCTGCCGCTGCGCCACCAGAGCACGATTTCTGTTCTCATCCTGAAGCAAAGTTCTTAACCTGAGGTACTATTTCCGGATTAGTGGAGTCTGTAAACTGAAGCGGATGTAACCTGAAGCATATGTAACCCGAGGTACCACTGTATATTTAATCACCAACCACTCAATTGGCTCATTCTAAATTTTTCTAACTATATATGTGAATAAAGGCTGCCTTCCCCCCAACCCAAACAGGAAACTCACTTCTTTGAAAAAAGATGCAAACATGGATCTTCATCACCTGACTCCGCCTGAAGAAAGAGAGTCAGTACAATTCGACTTCTTCTTTCATACAAACTACAATGAACATTTCAGTTCTTTGCATCTATAGCCCAAATCTTGATCTCAGCAGCTAAATACCAAGAGAACGACTGAGGAGGAGTCACATCACTGTTGGATCAGAACTGATGCTGTGAGGAGGAGGAAAGAGGAAAGCTTTGGCACACTTCAAATATATGAGCGTACCTCCCCATGCTGTCCTCTTCAAACATCATAAAGAATATATCCTTATTCCTTCATGCCACAGGATGAAGCACAAAACACTGCAGAGGACTCCAATGTGTTTTTAGGGAGATGACAGAAGAAAAAAGAAGTTCCCTTTGCTTGCTACATGTGTGTGGTATAGATATACACTGTAAAATGTAACTGCAGTAGTTATACTGGTTTTCTCAGTGCACTATGCCTCAAACTTTCAAGCCTTAAACAACATACTCTAATTTGTTTCTTATTGAATTTACAGCAGATTTCTACTTTGCTGATTGGAAAATCAAGCCAGTTGTCCATGTCATGTGTTGAAAGGGTACTGACAATTCCTAAAATGGCTTAAAATGATATTATAGGTGACAGGAAATACTTTATATGCTCAAGTAAACTCGGAGGAGATACAATAAACTTTTGCATGCCTTCATCCTTATTGGTACAGTAAGCATCTAAATTATGCACCAACCTAAAAGGTTGAAGCCAAAGGGTTGGAGTCACCCTTATCAATAGTTTTGAATAACCTAGTGTGCCTTGGTGTTGGAGAATGTATCCCATGCCATTTCATGGCAACTTGCTAAACTCTGTGATAGTTCCATTAGATTCAGGCTCAAAATTCAAGGTCAAAGGGAAGGGCCAGCAGATGCTATGTAATGAAAGATCAGTTCTCTTCCCTGTGTGCCAGGGTCTCCAGCCACATCAACGGTGTCCAGGAGATGCACAGTGGTTGAATTCTTGCTCCATCAGTGAAGTAGTGGTCGTATTTCTGTGAATTACAACTGCTCTGGGATGGTGGGGCCACCCAAGTCTGGGGAGAAGGCAATGGGCTAAAAAGCTTTATGTATTGGCTATTATGCTATTTCAATGAATGGAATGGGCTAATACACAAGAGCAATCAACTGCAAATGATCCTTGTACCACTACCATAGTAAATTGCAGCACAAATCTTTTTGAGGCAAATTGCAAGAACACCTTTAGCCAGTTAAGTTAAAAACAAAACAAAACTCAAAAGGGTTAGGACTTGAAAAACAGCCAAGCAAACAAGCATATATATTTTTTCTTCCTAAGGTACTATAACTTTGGTGTTAATCAGAAAAAAGCTGAAATGAAATAAATGATACTTAAAAGAAGAGACCAAGTTTCTAGAGGATGAGTCCCCCAATGAACCACATGCACCACTTACAGTAATTCTGCAAGGGATGTACATTTGGAATTAATGATGCATTCAGCAAATAAAGGATGGATTCAGATGGCAGCATCCTTCACAACTCATTTAGTGCTGTACATTGGAAGAGGGGCAAGGACTCACAAGAGGATATAAGTGGTGCACATAGGAAATGTGCTAGTGTCTCCCTTCTGTGTGGAGTTACCCTAATTCCTGCATTCTGTGACATCCATAGCAAGCACAACTTCTGTCTCTACCATTAAATTGAATTTAAATTTAAATACTTTATTGTCACTTGTATACAGTGAGATTACATAAGCACCCCCCACTCAGCTCTCTTAGTCTTAATTCCCCTCGTTTACTGATGCACACCCACCAAACCCGAAAGTCAGTTGCCCTGTTGTTATCTTTTCATTCAGCAGCCTAACAGCCCACAGATAGAAGCTGTTCTTTACCCTGTTGGTGGGACTAATCATGTTTCTATATCTTCTGCCTGAGGGCAGGAGATCAAGAAAGTGCCGGCCAGGGTATGAATCATCCCTGAAAATTTTCCTCACTCTCATGAGGCAACGTTCTTCCGCAATGTCATCCAGTGGATTCACAGGACAGCCCATAATATCTTGTGCTGTATTCACCACCCTCTGTAGGTACTTCCTATCAGTTGATGTCAAACCAGCATACCACACTGTGATGCAGTATAAAAGGACACTTTCTACTGTGGACCGGTAAAAGATCATCAAATGTTGATTGACATCGTTCTTTCGCAATACTCTGAGGAGATGGAGTCTCTGTTGGGCTTTCTTAACCACCTGGGTTGTATTGATTTTCCAAGCAAGGTCTTCACTGAGATAAACTCCTAGGATGGTAATGAGACTATGAGACAAGATTTCAGACTTTGGGGGACAGGGGCTTTCTCCTGAAAATTTGACCCTCTGGTCAATGTGTCCCCTGAGGTTTCCTTTTCCAGTGCTAAAGCGCAAACTCCTCTGCCAGCCCATTTAGCTCCTTCTCTTCTCAACTGCCAATATTTTGCTTGTGATATTTGTAGGGGCCAAAATCATGAACCTACTAATCCTTGTCTAGCTTTCATTTGGATCAGCAAGAAAGGAACTGCACAATCTCCCTGTGGTTTTACAGGGAAGCTCTCCTTTTTTGAAGATAAAACCCTCCAAAGATATCTCAGTTTCTCTTTAAAATAACAAGATGTAGAAGGAATCACTAGGTAAGAAAATGTAGTGGACTATTTCTATGAGACGGACTTAGAAGGATCTGAGATAAGAGTATACAATGAATGGGAAAGGTAGAATAGTAAGTACTATGTGAAGGAAAAGGTATATAAACATGAATAGGAGAGCAGTCTCAGATACAAAAATGCAGTTTTTTTTCAGTAGAAATGAGGGAATGTCAAATGATGAGGGTCACTCAGCAATTATGGATGGATGGATGGATGGATGGATGGATGGATGGATAGATAGATAGATAGATATAGATATATCCTGTAATGCTTTGCTGAAAACCAATAAAATCTAAGCAAAGTGTTTCTCTGTTCTCAGATAGCTTTTTAATTGGACACAAATATGATGGTGCTCCCAAGTCAACGAAGGACAGATCTAAACTGTTGGGGAGGGGGAGCTATTAGAATATTTCAAAGGAGATCAAGGGTATAAACCTCAGAGATGGCAGAGAAAGCCAACAGAAGGTTAATCAATTCTCCTTTTAACTTTCATAAATAAGATCACGTTTAAATAGAAAATGAGCTTATGGAGAAGACCATATGTGAATGGCATTTGGCGGGTGGGGGGAGGTGGACTGAAGGTTATGAAATAAGCAATTAGCTTTTCTAGTAAAGAGCATTTGAAAACTGAAATGCTTAATTATCTTGTGTCATTCTTTTCACTTTGCCTTCATATGGGGATTGGGAAGTGAAGGTAACTAGACAAGACAGTGCCATCATCCTGCCTGCTAAGTTATTAAGCAGCTACTGGTACAGGCATAAGCCTCTCCCCGAGTCACCTCTATATGTAACTTTGGAAAGATCCACATATAGACAGATGTAATGCCTGTTTCATGCATGGGAAAGTCAGTTTCAAGTAATCTAGGAAAAGAGGCAAGCTTATAAAATAAACAGGTTATGAATGCATGCTATTGCTGATTTCAGCACAGGCATTATACTATATTGCTTTTTTTATAAAGAACTCACATAACTATGAAAGATTCCAATTAACTTATGAACGATATAGCCTTAGAACGATGTCAAAATCAGAATCATGCAGAAAGAGTATGATATATATTTTATTAGGCTAAAAGCTCATGTGTCCATTTGCCAGGCACCAGCAAAACCAGTCTATGGCAATATTGCTACAAGGACTATAAGCATCGTTTGATTTTAAATGCTGTACTGTACTAAAATTGGAGAATGTTCTGCATTTGTCAGAATCTGACTGTGGCAGCATCAGGCTGTAAATGGCTTTAAAGTCCTAAATGGCTTAGGTCCAGAATACCTTAGGGACTGTCTCTTTCTATACATCTTATCCACTCCTGCTTTTATTTTTGGATTAAAAGACTAGATTTTTATTATTTTTCAGCTGCTGAGAGTCTGTTTTGTTTTGTTTTGTGGTGCTCTAATTACATTGTATTTTAAAAAATATATATGGTGTAAACCACCATGACTAGCATATATACCCTGGATAAATTAATCGATCAACCAAAATCAAAAGGGGGGGGGAGAATAATAATAATAATTAAAAAAAAAACAACTGACCCAATTTCTAGACATCCCAAACCAGCCACCATGCCAAAATCCTGGAACAATGACTGCTACTTCAGCATTCATTTTGTGCAATACTACTGTACAATAAGTACTGTATTCAGTAGCATACTTCAACTTTGGATGAATGATTTACACAACATCTGCATAGATTATATAGAGTTCTAGAGGATGGGAGTTTAATACACACACACACAAAAAAAAAACTAAAAAAAAACTACATATATATGTTTGCAAGTCTTTTCTTTTGGCATTTTGTATTAGGCTGCTTGTCAGCTAGTTTGAGAAAAATCAATGAGGCAAACAATACAATGCTAGCCTGAGTTATGCCTGCTGGACAGAGCTATAGGATCACAACCAAATTGATAGTAAACGTTCATAAAGTCATGCACAACAATATCATTGTGTCAGAGCAATCCTGACCCAGCAAAAGCTGAACACTAGCAGGACCAAAAGTGGGATAGTGGCGCTGGTAAAACAATTAATGATGCTACGAAGTAGTCAACAGAGTCAGAATCTTTACTGGTATGAAATTAACATAGGTAAAATTAGCTTAGCTAAAAACACCCATCCACTAAAGTCAGGTGAGAGTCTTTGTGCCAAACCCTTTACTTCCCAGCCACACTGCTGAATGTGATTCCAACTAATTCATTAGTCTATCAGTGCATTAGGGATATATCAGTCCCAACAAAGTTAATACAGCTCACACTTAACAGACAAACAGCATCACAGTGCCCTGGGGATGTTTGCCTATCTGACTCCAAAGTATATGAAAATGAAGAAGATCTCCCAAAATCCATTCAAAGAAAATGGGGGAAATGGCCATGAACATCCTCTCCCTTGTATGTCAAGCAATTGCATTTCTGGGAACATAACATATCTCTACAGAAACATGAGTTTATAAGGTTAATTGCAACTGAGTACTTTGGCAGCATTCTGCAAATCATTTATACTTTAAAAAAGAAGAGATAGCTAAACAAGAGATTTTTCTCTTAACATGCAGGGTTATATGAGCCCCAACCATTTTCCCCTGTTAAAAAAAGCACTCTAATCGTACTCATTAGCAACAAGATTTAAATAAGTAATTGGTGTTTTCACTTTGTGACCTTGAAGGAGAGCACAGCTTTCATGTACTTTGCATTCATTATTGCTAACAGAGTTCAGGGTCATCTGGCTTCCCCACCTCCACCCCCCGCTTTTCTTTTTTAAACCCACTTTTTATAGGGATACTTCTGTCCACTGTGATCTGTGTCAGAAATCTCATTTACAAGAAGCCAGCCGAGCTCAAAATTGTTCTGCCTGCTCTAAATGTACAGTTTAAACCTTTTCAGCTCTGGAGATTTGGCCCATTTTATGGCTTAATAAAGATCAGCAAATAAAATGAATTTGGGGTCTCAGCACAGTTGCTTGTGGATTCCTGCCAACATCACATATCCAATCATTCAATTAGTGTTAATAGCACTGTTTGCTTAGAATCTTATATACACAATAGGAGGGAAAGTTTTAGGTCATAATGCATTGGCAGAGGTTTAGGGACAAGCTTCACAGCATCATATATCTTCTATATAGCTGACAAGAGCTATTACTTCATTGATCTAAGCAGCATCAAATTCATCCTTATTTAAAACAACATGCAAACAAGCATTTCCAACGTGTCCACATAATAACTGCCACAAAAGATTTTTTTCCCCTCTGGTATATTCAAAAGCTGCCCTACTTTTCTGGATTACATGATAACAAAATAGCACAACCACTGTTTTGTTTTTGGAGCATTTTGTATAAAATGTCTGAGCTTTGTAGACAAATCATATAAATTCACTGTTTCCACACAAGATTCTTAGGGTGGAATTCAACCGTGAACTATTACAAATGTTCTGTCTGCACAAGCATATCAGCTTGCCAGATGGAAAAATCCCCCCTCTGCTCCTCAGCTGTCATAGGGGTTATCTCACCCACCCCCAGCCAATTTCAGGGGTGCGGGGAGGGGGGGGGAAGCTTCATTGTTCAAGTGAAAACTCTCGTGAAGAGCTTCTACTGACTAGGTTCATTAGGTGAATCCCACCAGTTCTACTGGTGGCAATTTGTACTCTCTGCATAGCACTGATGCAAACTGTACATAGTACTGATATATCCTAAGGGTCTAACCAGATATGCCCTTTTTCTCGCCTATAGCCCTGGTGGTCTTGCCTATTTGATCATAAAGAACTGGTGCAGCACAGCATCACCATCCCTGCAGTTAGAGTCACAGTCATAGAGCTCAGTTTGTCTGGTCTCTTATTCTATCCTAAACAAACAAAACAAAAAAAACCACTTTGCCTAGACTGTGCAATAAGTTTTATTTCCAAGGCGATGCACTTCTGCCTTTCAGGAGATGAATCTTCTGGACTGTACTTGCTCTTTGATGTTAGGTTAGTTTGAATATTTTCAGTTGCCAAAAATCAAGAATGTACCTGGATCTGTATGGTGTATGTATGTTTTTATTCTACTCTTGATTGTCCTTAAATAGTCGTATCTTGAACTTTTGGGTCAATATCTGTTATACAACTAGTCCCAGGGTATCATCAAAAGTCAGCCAGAGGTTATTTCTCCTTAAATTCTAAACCTATTCCAACCGCATTTGATATACTGATGGCAGTTCAGATGTTTCAATTGATGTAAAATGTTTCAGAAAGTTTGTTATTTATTTATTTAAACTGTTTATGTGCTGCTGCCTTTCAGGGCAAAGCCCTCCTGAGGCAGCTTACAAAAGATCATTAAAACCTTTAAAAAACAAAACGAAACAAAAAACCACACACACACAATACAGTAACTAAAAACAGCAGCAGTTTAAAAACCCAGCTCAAAACATTTTAAACAGGACAGTTTGAAGCACATATGTTTTAAAAGTCCATTTGGTACTGTATAATTTTAGAAGAAAGAAAGAAAGAAAGAAAGAAAGAGGTAACAAATCTACAAAATGTTCCAAGCAATCTGATGAATATTGGCTCAGGAAATAGGAGAGGTTTTTCTCGAGTTCTCTGTAGGGGAATTCCATAAAGAATAAAACAGCTCTTGGTTGTTGCAAGTTTTTTCCCTTACAAAAGTTCCATTTTATTTCATGCTAACATTAAGCTCTGTAATGCCTTGGAAGTAGAATGTGAGAAATGTAAAGAGAAATAAGGCTTCTGTCTTTAATCTGTGGTATTTACTGTTTGGGATATATCTGAGCTGCCTGAATAACTCTATAGAACTCCATAGAACACAAATATAGAATGTATTATAAGCGGCCTGTAGCATTCATATTCATATCTCTATCTGCATAATCGTATACACACCTACTCAAACATGAGCTCCATTGTGTATTGGATTGCAGCCTTAAACTGTTATATTGAAACATGACAATTGAATTTAATATTGTTTTCGACCTGGTATAAGGCAGGGGCAGCCAAGATTCTGCTCTCCAGATGTTGTTGGGCATCTCCTTTAACTCTAGACATTGTTGGGGGACGATGGGAGTTGTAGTCCAGTAACATCTGCAGGGCACCATGTTGTCTACCACTGGTATTACTTTTTTTCCCCTTTTCTTTTCGAATAGTTAAGATACTCTGTACATTTGTTGCAACATGTAGCAGAAGAATGAGTGAGCAGCTGACTTTTTAAAATGGTGAACTTTCCATTCTACTTATTTGTAATCTATTGTTTGTTCGTTTTTTCATTTTATTTCTGTAGAAAGAATTTTTTAAACCCATTTGTTTTGTTTTTTCACTTGGTCAATAGCACATTGTTGTTTTGGGGGAGTATCATCACAGTCAACATGCTCCCCACCTCCTAGGGTGATGCAGACAAATCTATATTACTTGCCTTTTTCTGTGACTAGAAAAATGTCAAGATGCCTTTGTTCTAGTCACAGAAGTAGCTGCTACAATCAGCTGTGTGTCCCTGCTTCAGACACACAGAAAACCAAGGAGAAAATCCATCAGAATGTTATGTCAGGACCAGCTCTCTACTTCATCGCTTATGCTAATTATTATATTTAGCCCACTTGAAAGTAGATCACGGTTATTTCTATCCCATTTTCTTTCAAGCTGTATACTTAAGGTTGGGGTGTTCATTTAATTTTGTAGATCAATAAAGTTTCAGTGTCCCTAGATGACATAGGAGATTATCATTCTGCTTTGATATATTTTATTTTAAGGATTTTCTTAGATAGTAAATATTTAATGCATATTTAATCTATGTGTGCTTAGATAGGCCTGTGATGAAAAATACAGAAAGCAATACACTGAATTAAATCCAGACCCCAATCTATGCATTTCCAAATGAACACAAAGTAGTTAACAAACAGAAGGGATGCATCCTATAATATATTTTCCCCTAATAAATAAACAGGACATTTAAACATATCATTTATTTCAAAAAGCTACACAAGGTATTCATTTTAGGAGTTGCTTCCATGTATGTTTAATTTGTTTTTAAGAAATCAATCATAGCATGGTTACCTATAATAAAGGATTGAGGTAGAAAGAGGTTATTTTGGGATTGAAGCAACAAAAACCTATCCAACTGTAGTTTCCCATCTTGAATTTAACAGGGCTGAGTGAATCTCACGTGTGGGGCATGTTAGAAAATACAGAGAACTACAATGTGCATAATGAAGCTCTGTTTCTGCACTAATGTCCTCATCCAGTAATCCATACTTGAAAGCAAGCTCCTGAACATAGATTTGCAATGAGAAATCCCATTCCCGATTTAGTGGCAGAAGCTGTTAGTTCACCAGTGAATTGCCTCATAAGTTGCTGCTGTTGCCATGTCAACCTGGGGGTTGTGCTAGGCTGTTTTAAACTAGTGTGCTTCAACCTTGGGTCTCCATATGTTGTTGGACTGCAACTTCCATCATTCCTGACCACGAAACAAGATTGGACTTGCAGTCCAACAACCTCTGGTAACCAAGGTTGAAGAACTCTGTTTTAGATCCAATGCATGTGGTAGGTCATAGTCCTCATTTGGTGTTTTCTGTTGAGTAGAATGATACTGATGACTAAATGGGGGGTATGCTAACAACCTCCTTGCCAAATTCTAGGCAGCTCACTATCTTGCGAGTTTTAGAATCAGAATGTCAATAAGCCTCTACTTGGGTGTTGGTTTGGTTCACCCCCCAGAAACTGATGGTTCTAAAGGCATTTCTAGCAAACAGTGACAGTGGCTTGGCTGAAGAATTTAGAAGTTATAGAACTGTGGTAACTCCCTTGCATGCTTTATCTATGCCATCCGTGGCTCAAACAGCATTCCCCTACCTGTGTTGACCACAACTCCCACCAGTCCCAGCCAGAATGTCTGCCTATTTAAGAGAAGAAATAGTCCCCAGGTGGCTTAGGAATTGCAGTTGTAAGACTGCTTCTGAAAAACGTTCTCTAATCCCGACATGTTACATAATTATCAACACTCATTTGTAAGCAAGGTTCTTAAGTGTACCATGGCAGCTCAACACCAGGGATTCTTGGATGACGCTGATGATCTGGAACTCTTCCAGTTAAGCTTTTAGCCTGCTTTGGGGAATGAACCTGCCTCGGGCCAACTATTGTCTGAATCACCCTGTATGGTTTTTCACGCCATAAAGCATGGTATTATTTTGGATCTCCTGCCAGGGTTGGTAACTGGGGACATCACTTTGAGATGGCTCAGTCAACCTGATGAGATGATTCAAGTGATGGTCTTGGGCATTTCTGCTCCTTTCCTCATGGGGAGCTGCATGCTTCTGTCTTGTCTCCCATATTATTTGATATAGAAAAACCTCTGGTAGTGTGCTAACCACGTCATCCTTTAGGCACGCACAACCTAGTCACCATTAACTATCCTGCAAAAATGTCAAGGTTAGGTTCCTGCAATGAGTTTGATGTTAGGCTGCATGGTAGGCTTGTCTGGAAACTGTAACTGGTTCAGAATGTAGCAGTCAGACTCTTAGCTGAAGCCACAATGAATGTTTTATTCCAGTACTTTGAAACCTACGTCAGCATTCACTTCTTTCTGGGCACAATTCTGGGCACAAAGAGACTGTGTGGGAGAGAACAAGCTGGAAGGTTAAGTAAAATGACCCGTACTTGTATTAAAGCACAATAAAGTGTGTATTGTTAGCATACAACAGTTTCCAGCCCTGCTTCCTAATACAAGGAACAGCACAGAAATGAACTTTAAAATGGATTTTCTCACATAAAATTAAGACTGCAATCCTTAGCACTCATTGAAATAATAGGATTTTTGAGGAAGCATGCAGGGGACTTTATGGCCTGTTTTTACATGAAGACAGCATGACATGTGGCAAGATGGAGTTAGGCCACGAAGAAGCCATTTCTAGCCATGCAGAAATGTTGGAGGCCCAGAAAGGGTTCATGGCTCCTCAATGATGAAATCCCCCCCAGTTGGAGGTATGTTTATTCTACTTGCTGGCATCCTTTGTCCCCTACTGAAAATACATCTGTTCCATTTGACCTGTGCTTTTGTCTGTTGTTTTGTGTCTATGTATTCTGGTTATTCTTATTTTTTATTAGATTTATATACAGGGCAATTCACAAGATAAAAATACAGGATAAAAGCACAAAATAAATAATTAAAAACAATACCCCCACAAGCACATTTAAATGCCAGCAGGAGGCTTGGTTGAAGAAGATTCCGTTGTTTTCATTTTTCATTTTTTTTATTGCTGATGTTTTATTTTGTATTTTATTGCCAAGTTCTCACTGCTCTGAGAACTTTTATAGAAGGGTGGGGGAGTCTACAAATGTAACAAATGATGGTGGTGGTGATGATTCAAGATGATGACATATATTTTCTTCCTATCAAATGCTTGTAAATGGAGGCCTTACTTTGAGCACCTCACCATTAAAACATAGGACTGAACACAGGGCCTTTTCACTGATGACTGCTCAGACCTCTCAACTCAAAGGCGTTCTCAAAATGGAGGACATAAAAAATAAATAAGCCCCCAAACATTAAAAATATCAAAGAAAATGCACACTAAAGGGAGAGTGAAACAAAGAGCTACAAGCCATACTAGTCCACAGACACAGTAGAGGTCTATAGTCCTCGATCCTTCTGCTTCATGCAGTCTTGGAGAAATGCCACGGCACTGTAATTATCTCTCCTCCAGCTTTAACTACAACTGGGAGTCCCAGCTATTCATTATGAGGTGATGATGACAGCTCCAGGAGGGCAGGCAGTAACTGACTTGCTGAAAATCACACTGAATATATAGGGTGGGATTCAGTATCTC